>NC_041729.1:73122739-73727510 GCF_004115215.2 Ornithorhynchus anatinus | reverse complement strand
CCTTGTACTTGGATTTCAACCTTTTATTCACTCCACCCTCAGCCTCACAGCATTTATGCACATATCTGTGATTTATTTTAATGTCTGTCTCCCACTCTACACTGTAACTTCCTTGTGAGCAGCAAACGTGTTTACCAACTCTGTTCTACTGTACTCTCCCAAGAACTTAGTAGAGTGCCCTGCACACAGAAAGCACTCAATAAATATGATTATTTGGTTGAATTCACCGCGAAACTAGTTATGGTTGCAGGCCGGGCATGGGGCAGTAGCAGCTCCCGTAACTCCCCAGGTGGGCGTCACATTCATGCATTCACTGAATCGTATTTACTGAGCGCTTACTGAGTAGAGTACTGTACTAAGTACTTGGGAGAGTACAGTACAACAATAAACAGACACATTCCTGCCCACAAGGAACTTAGGTATTGACGGCTGCCTCATGGGCACCGGGGAAGAGGAAAGCTCACCCCCACTTTATTGTGTCTGGTGGCTTGAACGGTGTCCACTCTCTGGCCATGTCACCCAGCGATACCCTACTCCGAGCTGGTGGCAGTGGGTGACTGTGAATGTAACACTGGAATGGTGACAGGACACCATTCAGAGGAGGTTTTCACTGGGTACCTATGCCTAAAACCTGTGAACAGAAGCCTCAACTAGGCACATGGGGAAGTGATAATTATGAAGGATTCTCCCAGTTGGAAATAAAGCAACAAAGAATTTGTGTGAAGGAAACAATTCCACTATAAGAGACAGTCAAGTTTTCTCTCTTGCCACTCCTTTTCCTTTCCTCCTCTCCTTTCATCTCTTTCCTCTTATCCGCCCCCTTGTTTCTCTCTCCTTTTTCTCGCTATGATGCCTTTGTTAAAATCCTACCCCTCCAAGCTCCACCCCAAGTTCATCACCATGCTTACTGAAAAGGGTCCCACACCCAGCCTAAACATAGTACAACCAATTTTCCCACAGGAGGATGTTACAAATGAGGGTTTGTTTCCTGAACAAAGGTTAGGACCAAGGTTGGACTTGAGAAGCAGTATGGCCTACTGGAAAGAGCATGAACCTGTGAGTCAGATGATCTGGATTCTAATCCTGGCTCTGCCACTTGGCTGCTGTGTGACTCGGTTCTCCTCACTGGTAAAATGGGTTTAAATGCCTGTTCTCCCCCCCCGGCTTTATACTTTGAGTCTCATGTGGCACAGGGACTGTGTCTAACCCGGTTATCTTGTATTTACCCCAGAACTTTGTACAGTACTTGGCACATAGTAGAGCACTTAACAAATACCATAGTTAATATTATTCTTACTTTGATTCTTTGTTCTCCTTTTCTTACCTGTTCTTGTTACCTACAGTCACTGTGGCCATTTTGCAAGCAAGCCACTGTCCTGAGGCTTCTCTGCAGATTTGGCTATTCTATTTCTACTATAATTACTCAGAATTGCACACTCAATTATAGATGAGAAATACAGCTATATTAATGTGTCCCCCACTTTTGATCCAGTCAAAGGAGCACTGACCTGGGAATTGGTACACCTGGATGCTAGTTATAACGTATATTTATACGTAAATATATGTATATATAGACATGGTAAATATATAAATACAATATAAATGCATTCATTTATATTGTACTCTCCCAAGTGCTTGGTAAAGTGCTCTGTGCACAGTTGAGCTCAATAAATATGGCTGATTTTGTCTAGTTCTGTTTTTGGACAGAGAACCTATGAAAGGAAACAAATATATTACTGGTTTGTAGAGTCCTAATTGCAGTCTGTCTTCTCTGACAGAAGCAGAATTTGATGTTGAAAAAGCTCATGGGAAATATGTAGATGCTCCATTAAAGTTGAAGTAGAGTCCCTTAATTCAGCTACTTAAACGTCCCTGACTTTATATATAGACAGTGTGTCAGGTTATTATTGCATGGTTTCATTTTTCAGATTTTTTTTTCTCTTGGGGAGCAATGGCTTCAAAATAGCCAAAAGACAGTTGACATAACTCTCTCTCACTGAAGGACGACTAGGAATGAACATCAATGAGGGATTTGGGAATTCATGCATTTATGCTTTAATTTTAATATAAAAACAAGGGAAGAAAGCTGGAGGAAGAGTTTTAGGAACTATTTGTCCCATTGGGTGAGTGAGTTCATTTCCCTTTAAGAAAATTTTCTTCAAGTGAAGATGTGGCTGAAATCAAAAAGGAAATACCAAATTAAATGGAGAATGTGGGATAAAATGAGGGAAGTTAAATACAAACAACCAGAAAACAAATACGAAGAATTTGAGGGAGAATGATATTCATAAAATACCATTTGGAAGAAATGAGTAAAAGGAGATGCAGGAAATTTTAAAGAAATTGAATGTAAATTTGAACCTTAGGGGAAACTGGTGATTTGGCTTGTGAAACTCGAGAAACTTCTTTTGAGAAGGAAAATGAAGCTCTGTGTATTCCACTGGACAGGCACAGGAGTACAGAAGAGACAGACACCACAGGACTTGTTTTGTTCCAGGGCTTGTAGTGGCTCCCGTCCAGTTTACTGAGAAGGATCTTACTGCATGGTGTCTTTGAGTACACCCCACAATTATGAGGGAACACTGATTTAGAGGGAACTAAGGGCAGTTAGTGTGGAAGGAGGAGTAGTGTGGCCTAGTGGAAAGAACACAGGCCTGGGAGTCAGAGGACCTGGGTTCTAATCCCAGTTCTGCCACTTGCCTATTGAGTGACCTTGGGCAAGTCAGTTAACTTCTCTGTGCCTCATCTGTAAAATGGGGATTGAGTACCTGTTCTCCCTCCTACTTAGACTGTAAATCCCATGTGGGACAAGGACTCTGTCTAATCTTGTTGTATTGCATCTATTTCATTGTTTAGTATAGAGTTTGGCACATAACAAGTGTTTAACAAATGCCACACCTATTATCATTAAGAGGCATTTGGTCCTTTCAATAGGAGAACTTCTGCTCCTCAAGCCCCCTTGGTTTCCTTTTCTCCTTCCCACCTTGGTTGGAAGTTTCAGCCAAGAGAGGTTTACCTGAGTGGGGGACTGGGAGACATAACTAATTTTCCACATGCTAGGATCTTTCCCAGTACAAACAAGGCGCCGAATGGGAACATCTGAGTTACAAGCTTAATGTTAGCAGCTTTCTGAGAATAACATCAGGAGGACATCAAAATACTAGGACTCAATCAATCAATCCACTAATGGTATTGTTTGAGCTCTTACTGTGTGCACAGCACCGTATTACGTGCTTGGGAGAGTACAATAGAGTACTGCCCTCGAGTTTACAATCCAGCATCTTGCCTAGAAGAAAAGGAACAAGTTCTAGGCCTGGTTTTGTTAAACACATCCATAAATAAGTATTCCACGAGCTCTCCAAAGTCTTCTGGGTGGTACATTGCTGTGCATATGAAGATAAAGGTCAGGAACAGTGTGAAAAATGTGAAGCAAGGGAAAAATAATCCAAATTATAAATAGACTCAAAACTCAAACCTACTCTCCCTACCTCCAGTCTATCCCCTCTGTAATCCACACTCCACTAATCATCTTCTTGAAGCTTGCCTTCTCTCTCTTCAAAATCCTTCAATGGTAGTCTAACACTCTCCAAAGCAAATTCCTGAGCATTGGCTTCAAGGCTCTCTTCAAGTCACACATGCTTCCTTGGCATTTATGCATGCATCTTTATACTCTACTGGTTTTCCTACTCGTAATTTATTTTAGCTTTGGCCTACTTACCCTAGAGCTGCTTGAGGGCAGTGATCATGTCTACGAATTCAACTGTACTCTTCCAAGCACATATTACAGTGCTCTGCCCCCAGGGGACACTCAATAAATATTGTTGATTGATTGAGCTTACACAGTGGCTTTCTTCTCTTTCTACTCTCCAACTATCGTTATGATCCTTGTCTTATTCTGAGCTCAATTCTTGCACCTCTAATGCATAATACATGCTGATCCCCCAGCCTGTAACTCTCTTCCCCCACAAATCCATCAGGTAACATATCTCCCCATCTTTAAAGTTCTCCTAAAATCCCACCTACTCCAAGAATCCTTCCCTCAGTAATTCATCGGTAGCACTTTTATACTTTAATTATATTTATTGAGTACTTACTGTGTGCAGAGCACTATACTAAGTGCTCGTGAGAGTAATAATAATAATGTTGGTATTTGTTAAGCGCTTACTATGTGCAGACCACTGTTCTAAGCGCTGGGGTAGATACAGGGAGTTCAGGTTGTCCCTCACGGGGCTCACAGTCTTAATCTCCATTTTACAGAAGAGCTAACTGAGGCACAGAGAAGTGAAGTGACTTGCCCACAGTCACACAGCTGACAAGTGGCAGCGCCGGGATTCGAACCCATGACCGCTGACTCCCAAGCCCGGGCTCTTTCCACTGAGCCACGCTGCTTCTCTACAATATCACAACCTAACAGACACATTCCCTGCTCACAATGAGTTTACAGTCTAGAGGGGGAGAGAGACATTAATATAAATAAAATTACAGATATGTATCCTCAAGATTCATTTGCATAGCTAACATTTTCATTTACTTAGGTAGTATCTGTACATTCCAATATTTTAAGCGTTTTCATCCTGATAGGTTTGTGCTGCTTGTTCTTCCTTTGTCTTTTGCTACTGATAAAAAAAAAAAAAAGAAAAACAATTTTGTCTGTTTCCCATTTTTCAAAGACAAACATTTGCAATGAGTTGGCTAGGTTAATGGATAAAAAGTTCAGAAATGGCAAATAAAAGAAAAATAGAGATATTCGAAGGCACCTCCCCAACCATGAAAATGGATTTCAAGGAGGGACTGAGTTAATCTATTATTTTTGTATGCGTCCTTTGAAGCCCCATCTGGACAAAGAATATTAGACTGATTGAGCCATTGGTCTGATCTATAATGGCACTGGTTATAATCTTTTATTCGTTAAAAGGGAATTTTGTAAATCATTTTTTTAAACATCAGATTTCCCAACTCAGAGTGAGCAGCCCCACCAATCTTTTCAAAAGAAACTGTGTTCAATAAGACCATCTCAAAAGACTTTTCAGTTTCTTGGAATAAAAGAGCTAGGCAAAAACAAAATGGCATTATTGTACCCTGATAGCATAGTAATTACCTTGATCCTCATTTTACCTAATAATGTTGTTCTCTTAATGGACTCAGCATGTTCTCCCCCAAAATATATATTTTAAAATACAGAGTTTGAGTAAGATAATTCCATTTGTCAGGAGGGGTTCCTTTCACCAACCTCCTTCTATCAAACCACCATGTACAAATGTTCTTAAAACCCTGTTGGTAACCACTAGCTTACTTGATTAACTGAAATCCAAACATACTTCCTATTTCATGTCCAGCCCTAGGTCTCTATATTTCTTAGTCATCCATTCAATCATTATTTACTGAACACCTAATTTTTGCTTTGTCATTTGTCCCTATGCTTGTATATATTGGCCAAATACGTATGTGCCTGCTTGTCTTTCCATTAGATTGTAAGCTCCCCCTAGGCTGAAACCATGTTTTTATTTTTTATTCTCCCATGTTTTATTCTCCCAACCGCCTAGTACTGGAGACTGGGCTTATCTGTCTGACCCACTGGCAGCTACCCAAGTGAGGTCATTAGTGTTTCTCTATGGGCATGGATTGGGAGTGAGGTAAACAGCAGCAGTGATTATTCGCTAAAACATAGCTAAGATCCAGGGCAATCCTTTTCAACAGAAGCCAAACAGAACGAAACAAAGCTGAGTGCTGATTTATAGATCCTGGGGGAATCATTAAACCTGAAAAGCTCAACTTAGGACATACTAGCTCATCCAGGTGGAAATAATAATAATAGAAACAATAATAATTTTGAATTTTGGTATTTGTTAAGTGCTTACCATGTGTGTGACACTGTACTAGGCACTGGGGTAGATACAAGCAATTTGGGTGGGACACAGTCCCTATTCCACCTGGGGCTTACAGTCTTAACCCTCATTTTACAGATGAGTTAACTGAGGCCCAGGGAAGTTAAGTGACTTGTCCAAGGTCACACAGGAGACAAGTGGTGGAGCTGGGACTAGAACTCAGCTCCTTCTGACTCTCAGGCCCTTGCTCTATTCACTAGATCACCAGAATCTCAGTTCTAGGTCAGGTTGGGAAAGACTTTCTTTGCAGATATGAGTAGAATGTGGGTAGCTAGTCTGTGGGTGATGGCCAGCAATAGGTACAAACTATGGTGCCTGTGCAGGGCTCCACAGATGTTCTGTACACCTAGACACTCAATAAATGCTATTCGTGATGATGTTGAATCATTTCATCTTGTGTGGACTAATGGAAAGACCACTGGCCTGGGAGTCAGAGGACCTGGGTTCTAATTCTAACTCTGCCACTAGTCTGTTTTGTGACCTTGTAGAAATCACAACTTCTCTGTGCCTTGGTTTCCTCATCTTTGTAAAACAGGGATGAAATACCTGTTCTCCCTCTTACTTTGACTAAGAGCCCCATGTCAGCCAGGGGCTTTATTTGACCTGGTTATTTTGCATCTACTCCAAGGCATGGCACAGAATCTGTGCCTAAGAAATTCCACAACTCTTATTATTATTATGAACACAAGTGAACTCATTCACAGGTATGTCAAAGTAAAATAAAAAATATCTTTGACATTTAGCCTGATTTTTCTGGGTAGGAGTGGATGCAGTGAAAAAGATGGGGAGGAAGAGAAAAGACTGCTATTGATATGACTGAATGAAATCTTGCTGAGCCTCTTCAATCAATCAATCATACTTACTGAGCACTTTCTATGTGCAGAGCACTGTACTAAGCACTTAATAATCATAATAATAATCATTACTATTATTATGGTACTTGTTAAGCACTATATCCCAAGCACTGTTCTAAGCACTGGGGTAGATCCAAGTTAATCAGACTGGATACAGTCCTTGTCCCACAAGGGACTCCCAATCTCAGTCCCCATTATACAGATTACAATACAATAGAGCTGGTAGGTACATTTGCTGCCCACAGTGAGCTTACAGTCTAGAGGGGGAGGCAGGCATTAATATAAATTATGGATGTGCACATTAAGTGCTGTGGGGCTGAGGGGAAGGTGAATAAAGGTTGCAAATCCAAGTGCAAGGGCAATACAGAAGGGAGTGGGAGAAGAGGGAATGAAAGCCTAGCTGTGGAAGAAAGCTTCTTGAAGGAGATGTGTCTTCAATAAGGCACCCCCATTGTCTATGGAGTGGCAGGTTTCTGGCCCAATCCAGCTCCAAGGAAAGAATTGGGGTAGAAAGAGACTCCCACATTGCCACCACAATCCGTAGAAATGCAGCTGTGCTCCTCCACGACAAACTAGAGCAGCATGAAGTTGGGGTGCTAACCAGCACCTGTGGTTCCTCGGGTCCAGACTGCCCAGAAGTGGGGGCTTCCCCAACTCCACCCAAACTCTGGGTTAGGGGAAAGTGGGGAATGCACCAGACTCAGGGAGGACCCTTCCTTCATCATGTGTGGTTAGTTGGGGGGTTTGCGGGGAGGGGATTCATGTTATCACCCCACTCTTCCACGTGATAGGATGATGTGATGAGAGTCTGCTGTCAAGGACTTTGGATGAGCCTAAGAAATGAGTCTTCAGCACTCAGAATCTGGGTGCAGACAGTGATTCTAGTGCTAGTTGTTTGTGTGGTGGGGCTTGCACTGGGATCTGAGTGTAGTAAGTCCCAAGTGGGGGTGCAGGACATTACAAAGCATGCAAAGGGATTTCTATTATTTGCAGAACCCATTTTCAGCCAAAGTGACCACTGTGTAGTCCTGAAACTATGCCTTGGGATCATTACCGAGAAGGCTGTGTCCACGGTACCACTCTGGTCTTCACTGCCCATCTTAGCCAACTATTTGGGGCAGGGGTGGAGGGGCGGAGAATTTCAGTTGGGTCTGTCCGCTTTACAGAATGCCCTAAGTGGTTCTTCAGTCAGAATCCTTCCCTGCTAATGGTATAGCCCCATCAGGCATAATCAGACAAGAATATAGGTCTCCTAATTCCCAGACCAGTGTTTTTTTTCCACTGGACTGCTCTTTCCTGCTAGATTGCAATGAAGATGATTATGGTATTTGTTAAGCACTTACTATGTGCCAAGCACTGTTCCAATCGCTGGGGTGGTTACAGGGTAATCAGGTTGTCCCACTTGGGGCTCACAGTCTTAACCCCTATTTTACAGATGAGGGAATTTAGGCACAGAGAAGTGAAGTGTCTTTCTTGCCCAAGGTCACACAGCAGACAAATGGTGGAACAGGATTAAAACCCACGTCCTCTGACTCCCAAGTCCTTGCTCTTTCCACTAAGTCATGCTGCTTCTTTAATGTCCTCAAGGCCAAAGATGGTGCCTACTAACTCTATTGAACTTTCCCAAGTGCCTACTCTGGTATTCTGCACACAGTAGGTAGTCAATAAATGCTGTTGATTGAGAGACTGATTGAACCAACAGGATCTCAAAACACTTCAACCTTCAGAGGTCACTGTTGGCAGCATTAAGCACTCTTATGAAGCTCTATTTCCCCTGGGAAAGGACAATTTAAAGTTACTTTTTCCCCAAGGACTTGCTTTCCAGGAAAATGTGCTTTGGGATTCTCTAGATATGGGAATAGGTCACAGTGGACAGTGGTTTATGGTGAAGGCTTAATGGTCCAACTTATGAAAAACTGTAAAGCCTCCAAGGATTCAAGGAACTGACCTTTTTTTATTTTTGGCTAACCCTTTAAATGAGAAAACCTTTGGGGCTCATTAAATCACCCTCCGGGTCTTTTGAGGCTTATTTAATTTCCCAGAGCTGAGTCTAGGATCTAATGTTGCTGCCACCAACAAGCAGAGTTTGTATTTCACTCATAAAAAAGATCACACATGCATACGTAAGTATGGGATTTAAGGGATATGAGAAATCATCTCAGAACTATGTCCAACCTCATTAATCTGTATCTGCCCCAATAATAATAATAATGATGGCATTTTTTAAGCGCCTGCTATGTGCCAAGCACTGTTCTAAGCATTGGGATAGATACAAGGTTATCACGTTGTCCCACAGTCCTCTCACAGTCTTGATCCCCATTTTACAGATGAGGTAACTAAGGCACAGAGAAGTTGAGTGACTTCCCCAAAGTCATCCAGCTGACAAATGGCAGAGTTGGGATCAGAATCCATGACCTCTGACTCCCAAGCCCGGGCTCTTTCCACTAAGCCATGCTGCTTAGTACAGTGCTTGGCACATAGTAACCATTTTTAAAAACCACCACAATTATTGTTACTAATTATCATTATTATTTTAATAGTTCAATGGCTAGGTGGTGATGAGAATATGGAAAGGAAGGGGAATATTCATGAAATAATATGGAGAAAAAAAGGAGAATATAGAGACAGGTTGAATGTGGAGAGTAAGAGAGAGAAGAATGAAAGATGACACATCTATAAATGATAGATTATAAACTATTTACTTATATGAATGTCTTTCTCCCTCTCTAGACTGTAAATTCCTTATAGGCAGAAAGCATATCTACCAGATCTGTTGAACTCTTCCAAGTGCCTTGTCCAGTGCTTCACACACATTAAGCCCTCAATAAATACTAATGTTGATGGCGACAATGAAGTTTGGAAGGCTTAATCAGAATTAGGCTTGCCAATCGGTGGGGTCCCCAAAAACTGCAGCAGTTTTTAGGGTTCAGGAACAGCTTGGAGAAGCCTTGGGAAACTGAAAATGTCTATGGAGAGCACCATGACTCTAATTTCCTCAGGAGGATTCCAGGATCCTCTGCATCAAAAAGCAGCATAAAGGTCAAGATAACCTAGAGAAGACCCCATCAGAACCATCAGACTGTGGAGGCAGTTAGATCTTAAAACTCCTTGGAGTTCTAGTCTCTGGAAGGAAGTCTCCTATCAGTATCAGTATTAAAACTATTTACTAAGCCTTAACTCTATGTCCAGTGCTTGTACTAAGTGCTTGGAAACATAACAGTAAAAGGCTTCTTCTTCGCTCCTGAGGCACCGTTCAAACTTAAAAAGATATAGGAGACATAAAATGATGAATGTACTGAACTTTAGAGGAAGAGAATAAACATAATTCACAAGATATGTGATTAACAAATAAACAGATCAATGCTTAGGGTGGGTAATTAATTACGGAATGACTCCTGAAGGAAGTGACTTTTTAAGGGACTTCACAGGCAGCAGGAAAAGTGTGGGCAATGAGTTGGAGTCAGAATAATAATAATAATAATAATTAATAAATGTGGTATTTGTTAAATGCTTACTGTGTGCCAGGCACTGTGCTAAATACTGGGATGGATACAAGCACATGGGTTGGACATGGTCCTTGTCTCACGTGGGGTTCACAGCCTCAATCCCCAGTTTATAGATGAGGTAACTGAGGAGCAGAGAAGGTCACAAAGCAGACAAGTGGTGGAGTCAGGATTAGAACCCATGACCTTCTGACTCCTAGGCCCATGCTTTATCCATTACACCAGGCTGTAATGTTGTAGGAGAAGCAGGTAAGTACTTGTCATTTGTCTGCCACTCGCCTGTCTCCAGTGCTTTGTACAGTGCCTGGAACATAGTAAGTGCTTAAGTGCCATTTAAAAAAAAAGGTAAGAGAGAACTGGTGGGAGCAGAGGCTTGAGACTGATGGTTCAGAGTTTCTGTTTTTTATGAGGAGCAATGGGTTGCCACTCGAGATATTTCAGAGGTAGAGTGATGTAATCCAGTTGGCATTTTAAAAAGATGAATCATATACATGTATTGAACACAGACTCTAGAAGAGAGAGAAGATAGATGCAAGAAGACCAGTAAATGGAATCAGTGTGGCCTAGTGGAAAGAGCAAGGGCCTGTGTGTTACAGAACCTGGGTTCTAATTCTGGCTCTTCCACTTACCTGCTGTGTGACTTTGGGCATCTCACTTAACTTTTCTATGCCTTAGTTTCCATATCTATAAAATAAGGATTCGATACTTATTCTCCCTCCTACTTTGACTATGGGCCCAGGGTGGATCAGGAACTATGTCCAACCTCATTAATCTGTATCTGCTCCAGTGCTTAGTACAGTGCTTGGCACATAGTAAGCATTTTTAAAAACCACCACAATTATTACTAATTATCATTATTATTTTAATAGTCCAGTGGCAAGGTGGTGATGAGAATATGGGTGAGAAGGAAGGAAAAGATCCATCAAATAATACAGAGAAAAAAGGGAGAAAATAGAGATAAGTTGAATGTGGAAAGTAAGAGAGAGAAGAGT
This sequence comes from Ornithorhynchus anatinus, assembly GCF_004115215.2. NCBI lineage: Eukaryota > Metazoa > Chordata > Mammalia > Monotremata > Ornithorhynchidae > Ornithorhynchus > Ornithorhynchus anatinus. The sequence continues at coordinate 73,716,276 of NC_041729.1, read as the reverse complement.
CAAAGTTGACACTAAGAACATAACCATATAGTTGGAGAGCATGGTGATGGACTCGCCAGGAAACATAAGGCTAGGAAAAGAAGAGAGATTTCGAGAAAAGATGAGAAATTCAATTTTGTCTATACTAAATCTAAGGTGCCATGGGTTAGCCAGACAGGGATATTCCTCAAGGCAGGAGAAAATGAACAGCAGGCAAGAAATCAAGTCTGGAGATGTACATTTGGGAATCAGCTGCAGAGTGGCAATAGTTGAAATGGTGTTACTGGATAATCTCCCCGAGAGAGTGAATTTAAAATGAGGCAGGTTGAGGACACAAGACTGAGCCTTGGGTGGCCGCCTCGCTTTTTTGGTGGCTATTTGTTAAGTGTTTATGTGCCAGGCACTGTACTAAGTGCTGGGAGAGATATAAAGTAATCAAGTTGGACACATTTCCTATGCCACATGGGACTCACTGTCTTAATCCCAGTTTTACAGATGAGAAAACTGAGAAGTGAAGTGATTGCCCAATGTCACACAGCAGACAAGTGGTGGATCTGGGATAACCCAGGTGCTTCTCTGACTCCCAGGACTGTGCTCTAATCATTAGGCCACGCTGCTGCTAGGTGAAGAGAGGAGGCAGTAAAAATGACAAGAATGAGCTCTGGACAGGTGAGATGTAAACCAGGAGAGAACTGTGTGGGTATAATCAAAGCCAGAATGAGTTTCTAGGTGGACAAGTGTGTCAAAAAGCAGCTTAAAGGACATGAAGGATTAGAACAGATAAAACACCATTTGATTTTGCCAGATTACTATAAATCTTGACGAACCTGTACAGAGTAAAGAGGACAAAATTGTAATGGGGGAGAAGAAGGTCAGCAGAGAGAAGGTGGAGGCAGTGGGTGTAAGGTATCTTTCTGTAATGGAGATGAGCTGGGGTTCTTTGAAAATGGCTTTGAGGTTTCTGCATAAATCCGTGTCACCTAGCAGCATGGAAGGGCTGGTTGCTAAGCTATAGCAGCATCCTTCGTTCACACTTAGATCACCAGATTGCTGCAGGCTAGAAGCTTTGGGTAGCAGAACGGAGTTGCCTCTCTTCTGCTTAAGCATCAGGGCTGTCACAGGAGAGAGATTTATTTTTCAAAGAATAGGAAATGTTTTTTAAAAATTCATTTTGCCTTCAAAAGCAGAGAGTGAATAAACAGGACTCTGGACACAGCAAGAGATCACTAAGTATGATTGAATGATTGATTCAAGTAGGATTCAGAGCAATCAATCTATCATATCTATTCAGCACTTATTGTGTGCAGAACACTGTACTATTTGAGAGAGTACAATAAAACAGAGTTGGGAGACATATTCACTGTCCACAAGGAGCTTGTAGTCTAGAGGAAGAGACAGATATTACAGTAAATTATGGGTATGGGCTGTGGAGGGTGGGCTGAATATCAAGTGCTTAAAGGGTGTAAATCCAAGTGCATAGGCAGTCCAGAAGGGAGGGAGTGTAGGGGAAATCAGGGCTTAGTCAGGGACGGCCTCTTTCTTGTAGGAGATGTGCTTTTAATAAGACTTTGAAGGTGGGGAGAGTGATCGTCTGGTGGATATGAAGGGGGAGGGAGCTCCAAGTCAGAGGCTAGACATGGGTGAAGGTTTGATGGCGAGATAGATGAGATCAAGGTACAGTGAGTACATTGTCATTCGAAGAGAGAAGTGTGATGGGCTTTAGTAGGAAATCAGCCAAGTAAGATTGATTCAATAGTATTTCATTCAATAGTATTTACTGAGCACTTACTATGTGCAGAGCACTGTACTAAGTGCTTGGATTGGAGGGGGTAAGTTGTTTGAGTGCATTAAAGCCAAAGATAAGGAGTTTCAGTTTGATGCCGAGGTGGATGGGCAACCACTGGAGATTCTTGAAGATGGGGAAACCTGGACTGAATTTTTTTCAGAAAAATGATCTGGGCAGCTGAGTGAATCATGGACTACAATGGGGAGAGAGAAGAGGCATGGAGGTCAGCAAGGAGGTTGATGCAGTAGTCAAAGTGGAACAGGATGAGTGCTTGTACCAACATAGTAGCAGTTTGCATTCAGAGTAAAGGGAGGATTCTAGAGATCGTGGGAAAGTTCAACTGACAGGATTTGGTGACAGACTGAGTAGGGTTGAATGAGCGAGATGCCTTGATAATGCCAAGGTATTGGGTTTGGGAGACAGGGAGGATGGTGGTGCTGACTACAGTGATGGGAGAGTCAAGGGGAGGATGGTGTTGGTGACAAGAACTTTTGATTTGGACATGTTAAGTCCAAAATGGTGGCGACACATCCAAGTAGAGATGTCCTGAAGGCAGAAGGAAATGTGAGACTGCAGAGAGAGAGAGAGAGAGATAAGGGCTGGAGATGTAGATTTGGGAATCATTTGTATACAGATGGCAATTGAAGTCATGGGAGTGAATGAAAGCAAGAACCTCACATGACATTAAAAATTTTCACCTTTTCCCTCTTGTTGAGTTAGAACATTATTTTTTAGTTTAGTCTAAAGCAATCTTGACAGACATTCAAGTAAAATTGGGAAGATGGAGGATTCTTTTAAATCACTAAGTACTTCAAGAACTGGGCAACACAGTTTATACTAAATACCACAATTTAAAGAATCTGCACAACTTTCTGGTTTGCTGGACTAGAACAGGAAAAAAAAGCATTTTGAATTAATTGATTTTTCTCTAAGTGAATAAGGGTACTGCTCAAACTGTGTTAATTCTTTTAGGCCAACAGAATACTGCTTAGGAAATAACTGCTGTTGTGGCTTCAGTGGTAAACTGGGAGCTGACAGAATTAAGGTAACACCAAAAGTGTCCCATTTGCCCCAGTATGCAAGACCTGTTCTCCCCCTCCTCTAGACTGGGAACCCCATGTGGGACAGAGACTGTATCCAGCCTGACTTGTATCTACCGCAGCACTTACCGTGACTGTGTTATTCTCGACTTCAACCCACATATTCAATCTGTCACTAATTTCTGTCAGTTGGACCTTCCTGACATCACTGAAATCCACCCTTTCCTCTCCATCCAAATTGCTTCCACATTAATCCAAGCACTTTCCTATCCCTTCTTGATTAATAATAATACTACTAATAATAATAATGTTGGTATTTGTTAAGCACTTACTATTTGCAGAGCACTGTTCTAAGCGCTGGGGTGGACACAGGGGAATCAGGTTGTCCCACGTGGGGCTCACAGTCTTCATTCCCATTTTACAGATGAGGGAACTGAGGCACAGAGAAGTTAAGTGACTTGCCCACAGTCACATAGCTGACAAGCGGCAGAGCTGGGATTCGAACTCATGACCTCCGACTCCAAAGCCCGTGCTCTTTCCACTGAGCCACTCTGCTTCTCTACTGATTACTGATTACTTTATCAGCCTCCTTGCTGCCTTCCCTAACTCATGTCTCTCCCTACACCAGTCCACACTTCACTCTGCTGCCCGGATCATTCATTTTTCTACAAAAATATTCAGTCCATGTTTCCCCGTTCCTCAGGAACCTCCAGTGGTTGCCCATCCATCTCCCCATGAAACAGAAAATCTTTTCTGTCGGATTTGAAGCACTCAAACACTTTGCCCCCACCTACCTTACCTCACTGCTTTCCTTACTACAACCCAGCCTAGACACTTCACTCTTCTAATGTCAATCTACTCACTGTACTTCAATTTCATCTATCTCATTGCTGAGCTCTGGCCCACATCCTGCCTCTGGCCTGGAATGCCCTCCCTCTTAATACCTGACAATCACTCTCCCCACTCTCAAAGCCTTATTGAAGGCACACTTCCTCCAAGAGGCCTTCCCTGATTAAGCCCTTATTTCCTCTTCTTCCACCCTCTTCTGTGTCACCCTTGCACTTGGATTTGCTCCCTTTATTCACTTGTTGTATGCAGGGAGTGTGTCTACCAGCTCTGAGATAACGTACACACTTAGTACAGTGGACTGCACACAGTAAATGCTCAATAAATACAATTGATTGACATATAGCAAGTGCTTAAGTATAATAATAATAATAACAATATTGTAGGTGAATCTGACTGAAGGCATTTTAGAATGGTATGGTTAGAGTAGAAGAGATTCCTCAAGTTATTGCTTATCAACTAGAAAGAGAACAGTAAATATTAGACCTCAAATATTTGACTCCAATGAGCACAAACTGCCTGGTGGGCAGAAGTAAGTAGTCATGCCCCTTAAACAGTCCACAGGCCCTGTTTTCCCCCTGACTTCCCCATCACCATAGACCAGCCTCTGGCCCGGAATTCCTTCCCCCTTCATATCTGATAGATGATCATTATCCCCACCTTCAAAGTCTTATTAAAACCACATCTCCTCCAAAAGGCCTTCTTTGACTAAGCCCTCATTTCCCCTACCCACCTCCCTTCTGATTCACCTCTGAACTTGGATTTGTACCCTTTATTCCCCCTATCCTCAGCCCTCCAGCACTTAAGTTCATATCTGCTACTTAATGTCTGCCTCCCCTACTAGATTATAAGCTCCTCATGGGCAGGGAATGTGTCTACCAACTCTGCTATACCATACTCTCCCAAGTGCTTAATACATTGCTCTACACAAAGTAAGTGCTCAATAAATAGGCTTGATGCCTCCCACCACCTGTCAGCATACCCTCCACAGTCCATATCAATTAATCCATGGTATTTACTGAGCGCTTACTGTGTGCAGAGCACTGTACTGAGCACTTGGGAGAGTACAATATAATAGAGTTTGTAGACATGTTCCCTCCTCAGACATCCTCAGACATGCCCCCGCATGGTCAACATGCCAGCCACAGTTCACATGTTCCCCTCCTCCCCACTGCCAGTCCACATGCCTCCAGAGCTTTGGGAACTGCCTGCTGACCTGGGCAGTCCCCCACCATGCCCTGACAACTCAGGAGCCAAGCCTGTGCCCCCACTTTTAGAACTATGCTAGATTGTTAGATTCTCAAGGGCCGGGATCAGGTCTACTACTTTCTACTTTGCAAAGAGCTTAGTACAGTGAAAAACTGGTATGGGTGTGACATCCTGCAAGATAATTTTGGGGCAGTCTATTATTATTATATGTATCAAGCTCTTACTATGTGCCAGGAATTGTACCAAGTGCTTAGAAGGATACAAATAAATCAGGTTGGACATAAACACTTTTCCCATTGGGGCTCAACAATCTCAATCTCCATTTTTCAGATGAGGTAACTGAGGCACAGAGAAGTAAAGTGACTTGCCCAGTGTTACACAGCAGACTGGTGGCAGAACTGGGATTAGAACCCTTGACCTTCTGCCTCCCGTGCTCTATCCACTACGCCATGCTGTACTGATAACAAAAGTCATCATCAACGGTATTTACTGAGCACTTACTGTGTGCAGGACATTGCAGTAAGTGCTTGGGAAAGTACATCACAACAGAGTTGGAAGACAGATTCCCTACCCAGAACAAGCTCAAGATTAGTTCTTAAACTACTTGTTAGAGGCAGTAATTCTACTTAGAATGAGTATTCTCCAACTGGTATTTATAATGCCAGGGACTTGGAAAGATCTGAGAGATCCTGGGGCAGTTATAGCGAAAAGTGTGAAGACTGAGTTTTGCTCTCAGGAGCACTGACTAAAATTTTGCCGACTGGCTTTTTGGGGTAAGAAGCATGGTCCAATGGAAAGACTCTGAGCCAGAGGACCCGAGTTCTAATTTTGGCTCTGCCACTTGCCCGCTGTGTGAACCTAGCAAGTCACCGAACTTTTCTAGGTTTCGGTTTCATCATCACAAAATACCACCTCTAACTTCTTCCTTGGACAGGAAGCCCTAAATGGGACAGGGCCTATGTACGATCTGATTGTCTCATATTTATCTCTATTCTTAATACAGTACCTGGCAAACAACAGTTATATTAGAAACACCCCAATATCACCTTTTACTGGGAAAGGGAGTGCCGTTTTGCAGGGGGCCAGGGTAGAGAAGCTCTCACTCAGAGGGAGCAAACCTCATTATTAGCACTAGGATTTTCTCTGTGAGCCGTGTGTGGAAGAGGGACTATGTCCAATCTAATTAGCTTCTCCTATTAGGCCCTCATTTCCTCTTCTCCCATTCCCTTCTGCATCACCCTTGCACTTGGATCTGCACCCATTTTTCATCCCTCCCTCACCCCCAGAGCGCTTATGTGCAGATCCATAATTTATTTATTTATATTAATATCTTTCTCCCTGTCTAGACTCTACGCTCATTGCATGCAGGGAACGTGTCTAACAAAACTGTTACACTGTACTTTCCCGTGGGCTTGGTACAGTTCCCTGTACAAAGTAAGCATTCATTAAGTATGACTGCCTGATTGCTGGACTGATCTTGTATCCTCCCAGTGCTTAGCACCATGTTTGGCACACAGCATGCACTTAACAAATATTATTATTATTATTATGGTTGAAATGACTAGGTGCAAACATTGACTGGTTTGACCAAAAAAGCTCCTGAAGGAAACAAAGCTATTGAAGCACCAGCATGAACAATTAATTTTGGAAAGCATAACAGGAAGGGATGCTCATACTGACCTACCACAGAGATCTAACTAATTAAAGCCTGTAAAAGAACTTTGAAACTACAAAGGTCCCAAATAAATGCCACACAAGATACTGTCTGCCCTGCACATATCCAAAAATAGATATTGGTTGCCCTGTAATGCATAATAGCACATCTCTGAGTCACTTCAGGCTAGAATGTACATCTACATTTATTTGTTTTTAAACAACGGCCACCCACAGCAACTGGGAAAAAGAGACATTTAATGAATGTAATTTCCTCTGGCCTGCAACTCAGATGTCTTCTAATACACAGTAGATTAATGTATCCCTGAGGCTGGTGATATCACTGGACTGTCAGAAAACGGGCCAGGTGTTCAGACTGTTGGCAAAACCATCACTTCTCTTACAGGAGACTTTCAGGGGCACAAGTCAAATCGCATGCAGGTGGGACTTTGGTAAATTAAGTTGAAGATGGTTTGCAAATGATCTGCCTTTTTTAAATCCCATTTATATTGGCAATTTTTTAAGGGCATTTTGCAACAGCACACATTCATTCATTCAATTGCATTTATTGAGTGCTTACTGTGTGCACAGCACTGTTCTAAGAGCTTGGGGGAGTACAATATATCAATAAATGTACACATTCCCTGCTCACAGTGAGCTTGGAGACTAGAGATGAGCATGCTTACTTTGTGCAGAGCACTGGATGAGGTATTCGGAGGAGTACAAAATAAGTTCGTGGTTGCATATTTTAGTGAACACCACATTTCTTTTAAAACATGCCTTTCAAATGCAAATTATAATCAAAGCTCCCCCTATGGGCCCCTAGGAATCACATATATCAACCTGGGGCTGAGGGAAGAAGGGTAAGAGGGACAAGATTAAAGAGGAGATATTTTTAGATTTCCTGACACTTAATTTTTTTTTTCAATGGTACCATTAAGGGCTTACTTTTGCAGCAAGCACTGTACTAAGTGCTAGGGTAGATACAAAATCATTCTGTTGGACACAGTCTCTGTCCCACATGGGCTCACAGTTTAAAGAGGAGAGAGTAGGATCTAATCCCCATTTTACAGATGAGGGAACTGAGGCCCAGAGAAGTGAAGTGACTTGTTCCATGTCACAGAGCAGACAACTGGCGGCACCAGGATTGGAACCCAGGTCCTCTGACTCCCAGCCCCGTGCTCTTTCCACTAGGCCACTCTGCTTCTTGCCAATGCTTTCCTGTCCCTCTCAAGGAGGCTCAAACAGGCCCAGGCTCTGTACTTCGGAAAGCCCTCCATAACCCAGTACAAGGCCAGCAGAGCTTGGAGAGTTCAACCAATTAATCAACCATATTAACTGAGCACTACCATGTGCAGAGCTCTGTACTAAGCGTTTGGGAGACTACACTATAACAGAGTTGGTAGACACATTCCCTACCCCCAGTAAGCTGGCGGTCTAGAAGGGGAGGCAGACATTGATATGAATAAAACAATTGCAGATATGGACATAAGTGCTGAGGAGCTGAGGGAGGGGTGCATAAAGGGAGCAAATACAAGTGCAAGGGCAAGATCAGCACGGGACTATGTGGTGATGACAAAAGGGCAGTGGTGACTCATTCCGGAGCCCTGACTTGGGCATGTGACCCTACCCCTGCTGCCCTGTGTGCCAGTCGTCCAGAATCCAACTTGCCGGGAACTGCAGGGCCCCTAAAGAGAAAGGCCTGGGGCAATCACCCCAGCCTTGGTGGGGTGGGGCAAATCATCTCATGATACTACTTCATTTAAAATTGCATTTTTCAAGGGTCAGAGCACATCACTTCTCTTAGATCATAAAGTGATTGATGGCAGAATACACTGTAGGCTCTAAAAATGCTAATGTATTCGAGATTATGAGAGTTCACTCCTGGTTTCAAAGCTAATTCTGAGAAGTGCTTAGTAATTCAAAATTTTTAAATACCATTATTACAACAGCCTCATGAAATCACTCTAGAACTTCCTTCTTTTACTACAAACTTTCAGTATGATAGAAGACAATTCCAATTTCTTCATCTAATTTAGGAGGCCGAATAAAGTAAAATCAGGAAATAATAGGCACCATGAAGCATTTTTATTGTACCCTAAAAAGGCTCTAAAGTATTATGATATTAAAATTGTAATCGTGCCTCACAAAAGCATGGAAAATGTAATGTGGCTATGGAATACTTTAGTGAACCTCCAAATAAAAGACATATGGAATGCACTACATAAAGTTTTATGGATTTTGGCTACTCTAAATGTAAGTAAAGAAAATATCACATTCCTTGTAGGGAGGTTTTACTTGTTAACTACAGCCTGTTAGGCTTCTCTCTCCTTGCTTTTCCCCACAGGCAGGGTAAGAGTTAAGGGAAAAGGGAATGAATACTGCAATTTCATTTGAAAAGAGTTTTAAACCATCTTTGCTACTGGTTTAGACTGACATCAGCACGCATGGCTGGGAGGGGGTGGTGCGGGGACAGGGAGGAGGAGGGGCATGGAAATTCTCATCCTGACACCATGATCTCCATTTTTCTCTTTTGTTATGACATTGGTAAACAAACGCTCAAAGAAGATAAATTAACAATATACTAACAAAGAAGGCTTTGGTAACACAATGCACCCACCCCAAGTTGAGAAGGCCACAATGGACATTCTATTTGAAAATAGATTTATTCACACATTGCAGTACATAAGGCTCCACCTTACAGTCTCTTAAAAAAACAGTTTCGATACATGCTCTGGAAATAAATATAATTCATGGATGATATGAAAGAAAATTCAAAGCCTGAGGAGTAGGGTGGAAAAAAATTAATCATTTAATCAACCAATGGCATTTACTGAGAGCTTGCTAAGTTTGGATCACTGTACTAAGTGATTGAGAAAGTATAGTACATCAAAGTTGGTAAACATGACCCCTGTCCACAAGGAAGCAGCATGGCCTAGTGGATAAAGCATAGGCCTGGGAGCCAGGGGTTCTAATCCCACTTCCCTGCTTTGTGACCTTGGGCAAGTCACTTCACTTTGCTGTGCCTCAGTTTCCTCAACTGCAAAATTGTGATTCATCAATCAATGGTATTTATTGAATGCTTACTATGTGTAGAGCCTGTGCTAGTGCTTGGAAAAGTACAATACACAGGAGTTAGTAAACATGATCCTCACCCACAAGGAATCAATGTGGCCTAGTGGATCTGGGAGTTGAAGGACCTGGGTTCTAATCCAAGTTCTACCACTTTCCTGCTGTGTGACCTTAGGCATGTCACTTCACTTCTCTGTGCCTCAGTTTTCTCAACTGCAAAACTGAGATTCAATCAAACTATCAACAGTATTTATCGTGTGCCTACTTTGTGCAGACAGCACTATACTTAGCACTTGGGAGAGTACAACACAACAGATTTAATACCTGTTCTCCCTCCTACTAAGACTCTGAGACTTGGACTGTATCTGACCTGATTAACTTGTATCAATCCCAGTGCTTAGAAACAGTGCCTCACACACAGTGAGCACTTACCAAATACCATTATAATAAAGGAGCTTACAGTCTACGGAGGGAAAGACAGACCATAAAGTAGATTAGGGATAGTACAGCAGGATGTGTTCCTCGAATACATGACTTCGATCTCTCACCCACATCCTGCCTCTGTCCTGGAATGCCCTTCTTCTTCAAAGCCAAGAGACAATCTGTCTGCCCACTTTCAAAGTCTTATTGAAGGCACATCTTCTGCAAGAGGCCTTCCCTGACCTGACTAAGCCTTCATTTCCTCTTCTCCCATTCCCTAATGTGTCACTTTTGCACTCAGATTTGCTCCCTTTATTTACTTCTTCCTCAGCCCCTTGATTCTTATGCATGTATCTGCAATTTATTTATATTAATGTCTGTTCCCCCTATAGACTGTAAGCTCGTTGTGAGCAGGGAATGTGCCTACCAATGCTGTTATATTGTACTCTCCCAAATGCTTAGTAGTCAGTCAGTCAATTGTATCTGTTGAGTGCTTACTGTGTGCAGAGCACTGTACTAAGCGCTTGGGAGAGTACAATATAACAATAAAGAGACAGATTCCCTGCCCACAACAAGCTTACAGGCTAGAGTCTAGTAGAGTGCACTGCCCACAGTAAACGCTCAATAAATATAACTGACTGATGGCTATATTGTTCACATGTAAATTCACTCCAGATCCAGTCCCATTATGACAACCATGCCTCTTAGGAAAGTAAAAATTAACACTGCTGCTCCTACCCCATCATCCACTCTTCTTCCCCTCCACTATATGTTGGGATTTTTCTAAAACCATGCTCTTCAATCATATTCCCCTCCCCGCCTGCCTCCCTAGTTCCTCAACCCCCATCCTATTTTCAATTTTTGCAAAAAATGGTAAGCTGTGTGGGATCCCCTCAAAGCGTGCCCCTCAGCTGCTGCCAGTGGAGAGTAATAGCAGGGTCCCCTCCCAGTGACCAGATGCCTGGACCTCGGCCCCTCTTGCCAAGAGGAGCAGGGAGGCAGTTCCATTTGACCCAGCTGCCTGCTCTCTGTCTGACACCAATCTCTACAGCCCCAGGGTCAAAGCACTCTGGACTTGGCAGCCACTCCTCACCTCTCCCCGCTGCCTGGGATCACCTTTTGGCCCTCAGACCCCCCAGGATCTCCAGTCATCTAGTATAGCAGCCAACAAATCCATGCTCCTGCCTTTCCTCCTACCACCACAATTCAGAGAAGCCGAGTTCGGAGTCTAGAGGAGGGCATAAGAAACACTCAGAACAGGGCAGAACAGGAACGGAGCTGTGCAGGAAGTGAACTGCTATTCCAGCAGCAATTGGACATAATGTCAGAAAGGGCTTACAGCTTTTGGGCTACATCAGCAATCAATGCCTGAAGAATCTCCGGACTTTATGTATCATGGTTGTTCAGCTTTGGGGTTATTTTGGATCCATTTTGGGATCATTAAAAAAAACCCCGAACCTCAACGTGACCCTCTAAATGAGGCTCAATAGTAAGGAAACTAGATTTACGACAATAAGCACCCATGGGTGCTGTGATTTTTAAGCACCACAGTTGAAATGGTTAATACCTAAGAGACTAAAGAGTCTTTCCAACACCATATAACCTTACTCCAGCTTCGTGTAGTGGATACACCATGGGCCTGGGAGTGAGAAGGACCTGGGTTCTAATCCCAGCTCCACACTTGTCTGTGTGACCTTGGATAAGTCACTTCATTTCTCTGTGCCTCAGTTACCTCATCTGTAAAATGGAGATTGAGACTGTGAGCCCCACACGGGACAGGGACTGTGTCCAACTCGATTTGCTTGTATTCACCCCGGCACTCAGTACAGTGCCTGGCACACAGTAATAATAATATAAAGGATGGTATTTGTTAAGCGCTTACTATGTGCCAAGCACTGTTCTAATTACTAGGGTAGATATAAGGTAAACAGGTTGTCCCACGTGGGGCTTACAGTCTTAATCCCCATTTGACTGATGAGGTTACTGAAGCACAGAGAAGTTACGTGACTTGCCCAAAGTCACACAGCTGGTAAGTGGCAGAGCCAGGATTAGAACCCATGACCTCTGACTAGTGTTTAACAAATACCATCATCATTATTATTATTATATTTAAATGGTCCCCTTGGCCCCACAGTGCTAAATCATAATTCATAATTCCTAATGTCTGTCTCCCTGAGTTTACTAGACTGTAAACTCCTTCGGGGCAGGGATCACATCTATCAATTGTGTTATACTATACTCTTCCAAGCACTTAGTACCATGCTCTACCCACAGTAAGCACTCAATAAATGTGACTGATTGATTGACTGATTTGCCTTCTTCTACTCCACTTAAGTTTCTGAACTCCCACCACTGATTTCCTTTTGTCCCAGGGCATCCAGTTTGCCTTACTTAGCTCTCAGCTGGGACCTTACAGGATTGGCGACAGCTCTGGGGAGGAATTAAACTCAGTTAGAGGGTTAGGTGGAAACGCTTTCTTGTTGTGAAATTGCCAGAGGAACATCAGGAGAAGCTAATTAGTTCCCTGCATGATCCCACTTGAACCATATGAAGCAGTGTCTATATACTAATGAAGGGAGAAAAATGGAACGATAATAATAATAATGTTGGTATTTGTTAAGCGCTTACTATGTGCCGAGCACTGTTCTAAGCGCTGGGGTAGACACAGGGGAATCAGGTTGTCCCACGTGGGGCTCACAGTCTTAATCCCCATTTTACAGACGAGGGAACTGAGGCACAGAGAAGTGAAGTGACTTGCCCACAGTCACACAGCTGACAAGTGGCAGAGCTGGGATTCGAACTCATGAGCCCTGACTCCAAAGCCGGTGCTCTTTCCACTGAGCCACGCTGCTTCTCCACCACTTTCAGTTTTAATCATCTAACAGATTCTAAATAGCACAGATAATCTTTGTTTAAAAAAACTTAACCCCGAAATGATTATTATCTGAAAGGTGTGACAGTGGTTGAACTTTTAACATGATTTCATCAAAAAAGAAGTAGAGTTGGAACAATTGCTATCAAGTTCATTGAAAAAAGGGTTCCACTTCTGTAGTCTAGTGAGGCTAACTCAGATGGTTAAAAACAGCCACTTAGTACTACTCAAATCCCAGTAAATGACCAATCTATCACATTTATTAAGTGTTTACTGGGTGCCAAACACTGTACTAAGCGCTTAGGAGAGTACAATATAACAGAGTTGTTAGACCCATTCTGTGCCCACACTGAGCTTACAGTCTAGAGGGACGAATTTACAGACTAGACCGAAATGCCAGTGCCAATGCCAATGTCCAGCTAGGGCAATTCCACGTTGCCCAGTCACTTTCCTGCTGAGTACCATGGAGGAGGAAGTTCATGGAATCAATTTCACCAATCTTCATGACCACTAATACAACAACATAGGCTTACCAATGAGTTAAAGAAACACAGGCCCCTAGTGACAGCACCAATATGAGAGTATTTCCCTGCATCCCTGCAAATTTTCATCCACCAGCACTGAAGCAGTCCAGGGAATCATAAGCCGGAAGAAGCATATTTTCAATCTAAGCAATTACATACATCTGGTATCTTTGAATATTTATGTATAAGTTGATTTACACACTCCATTTATTCAATTATCATTTTTTGACACTCCACTTATTTAAATTGGATCTATATTTTTTTCTCCTTTTCTAACTGTATATATTTTATGTTTGCCTACATTATATGTCTGTATTATATGTCTCTCTTCCTGATTATCTCTGGTTATAAGCTCCTCAGGGGTGGGAAATATACTTTTTCCTCTGATTGTACTCTTCTGAGGTGACATGTTTCGAGTTGCTCAATAAATACTATTGAATGAATGGGTAAATTTATATTTGTTAAAATTCCTTCATGCCCTCATATTTGTTTCTTCTATATTAAGCTCACTTTATTTTTGGGTCTGGGATGAATGATTTGTGTGGGTTTTATGAAGGACTTTGAGACACTCGATTAAATAGATGCTGAAAGAGATGGAATATACATTATTATTATATCTTCAGGGAAACAATGAATTGAAATATTTCCCCCCTCATTATAAATAATAGTTCCTTCTTAAGATATCTGTGTTATTACGTTTTTACTTCCTCTTCTCCATACACATTTTTCCTTTTTTAATGCATCTCCAATTAAACTCTTTATGACATAGCTTAGAGTACACTGAACGATCGTCAACACCAATTACTGAATGCAGTAATGGCGTAATAAATGCTATTATTACTACCACCATGAAACAAATAGGTTTCATGGCTCTTTTGTTCAAAAAAATGTGCAGTCACTACCCAAATGTGCAGTCAAAACTACAGCATGAAAGTTGGCTTCTGTTTAAAACAGAAAATAAAAATTGGTATCCATCTAATTATGCTGAGAAGCAGTGTGGCCTAGTGGATAAGAGCATGGGTCTGGGAGTCAGGAGGACTTGGGTTCTAATCCTGGCTCCACGACTTGTCTTCTGTGTGTTCTTGGGCAAATCACTTAACTTCTCTGTGCCTCAGTTATTTCATCTGCAAAATGGGGATTATGACTGTGAGCCCCATGTGGGACAGGGACTGTGTCCCAACCCAATTTGCTTTCGTCCACTCCAGCATTTAGTATAGGGCCTGGTACATAGTAAGCACTTAACAAATACCACAAATATCATTATCAATTATTATTTCCACCCCAACTTAAAGTGCAGGCCATATCCTCCAAGAGACCCATTTGGGCTTCACCCACTTCAGCTTGGCCAGATAGAATAAGGCTTTGATGGAGCATGTGAAATGGGTACCAACGGAGAACTTTAGCTGGGAGTTGGCTGTTTCCAAGAGCTGAGCTCCCTGGAATCTCTGATCCAGCAGGCCAGCCTCTGATCTGAACCAGGCTCCCCAGGCCACACGGGACATTTCCAAGATGTCTGGGGCTGAAAATTGCCAGGGTTCTTTTTCAGAGCAGGCATTACACATCAGTTCAATTCTCCCTGTGAGAGACAGCAGGGATGGGAACAGACCACGTAAATGTGAGCCAGGACACCCAGGCTGAGAGGAAGGGGGAACACAAGATGGCATCCCTTCTCTCTGCACTCTGGGGACTGTCGGCCCACATCTGAATGGGCAGGAAAGAGTGTGTCTCAAGATCCCCAAGAGACTGATTTTTACTAACTTCACTTTCTCATCAGTATGATAAACTAAATGATTTGCCCAAACTTACAGATGACAGAAGTGAGGGAGAACAATCGGAATAAAGTATTTTTGGGTCTATCCTGAGCTCAAAAAACACAATAAATTTCACCATTAAAGATGAAAAACCAACTTTGTTAAGGCTTGATCCTCTTCTATGAGAGCAGGGATGTGCTCCATGAGAAATGAGAGAATGCAAAAGTGCTGCGGACTTAGTGACTGTCTTTAACTATGTGAAGGATTTTTCTGGGGCGAACACTTACCACTCCTCCAAACAGGTGGGAATGGCCTTCCCTTAAAACAGACTGGACACAATTCTCAGGTGACAAAATGCCAGTGTCCAGAGTCCAGTGCTCTGCTAAGCTAGTCAAAGAGACTGTAGAATATCCATTACTGTCTTGGTCCTGTAATGTATTTATTGAGTGCCTACGATGAGCAGAGCACTATACTAAGCACTTGGGGGAATACGATGCAACATAGTTGGCATTCACATTACCTGCCCACAATGAGCTGCTAGGAATCTGAGGCCAACCCAACCTGCCATTTCTCTGCCCACGGGTCCCTCTTCTGGAATTTAAGCATAAAAAAACCTGGGCGTAAGTCCAGTTTCCTTTCCTGGAAGTACGGAAGCAGCGTGGCTCAGTGGAAAGAGCACGGGCTTTGGAGTCAGGGCTCATGAGTTCGAATCCCAGCTCTGCCACTTGTCGGCTGTGTGACTGTGGGCAAGTCACTTAACTTCTCTGGGCCTCAGTTCCCTCATCTGTAAAATGGGGATTAAGACTGTGAGCCCCACGTGGGACAACCTGATTCCCCTATGTCTACCCCAGTGCTTAGAACAGTGCTCGGCACATAGTAAGCGCTTAACAAATACCAACATTATTATTATTATTACATGGGTGGTAACCCCAAGGACTCATAGTGGTTGAAGTAACTGATGCGCATATATATACTACGCTGCTAGTGCTGAGGTCCTAACCACACGTGAATGTGGATGGAAAGACTGACGCAGGATCGTCACACCCTCTCTCACTTTCTACTTCCTTCTTGTCTCTGTCTCTTTGGCTGTGCACTGCTTAAGCTCAATGATACTCATCCTAGCTCCACAGAACTTATGTAAATTACTATGCTGCCCGGATAATTTTTCTACAAAAATCTTCAAGACATGTTTTCTCACTCCTCAAGAAATTTCAGTAGTTGCCCATCCACTTCTGCAAACAAAAACTTCTCACCACTGGCTTTAAAGCACACATTTACCTTGCCCCTGTCCCCCTACTACTCTCCTACTAAAACCCAGGCCTCACACTTCACTCCTCTAATGCTAAACTTTTCACTGTACCTCAGTCTCATCTATCTCACATCCAACCCCTTGCCCACATCGTCTCTCTGGCCTTGAATACCTTCCCTCCTCGAATCCAACAATTACCCTCCCCCTGTTCAAAGCCTTTTTGAAAGCACATCTCTTCCTAGAGGCCTTCCCTGACTAAGCCCCTCTTTCCTCTACTCCTACTCCCTTCTGTGTCGCCCTGACTTGCTCACTTTGTTCAACCCACAGCATTTATGTCCCTATCTGTCATTTATTTATATTAATATCTGTCTCTCCCTCTATACTGTAAGCTCATTGTGGGTAGGGAATATGTCCATTTCCTCTTGTACTGTACTCTCCCAAACGCTGGGAAGCAGCGTGTCTCAGTGGAAAGAGCACGGGCTTTGGAGTCAGAGGTCATGGGTTCGACTTCCAGCTCTGCCACTTGTCAGCTGTGTGACTGTGGCAAGTCACTTAACTTCTCTGTGCCTCAGTTACCTCATCTGTAAAATGGGGATTAACTGTGAGTCTCACGTGGGACAACCTGATTACCCTGTATCTACCCCAGCGCTTAGAACAGTGCTCTGCACATAGTAAGCGCTTAACAAATACTAACATTATTATTAGTGCAGTGCTCTGCACACAAGTACTCAATAAATATGATTGAATTAATAAATATCCTTATACTGTACTATTTTCCCCATCCATAATTTATTTTAATATCTGTCTCCTCCCAGACAGTAAGCTCCCTGTGGGCAGGTATCACCTCTATCAATTCTTTTGTATCCCAAAGCGCTTAGTACAGTGCTCTGCACACAATAAATGATTAATAAATACCAGTGATTGATTGGTTTTGACTTTGCCTCTTTATGATCCAATTTTCACAAAACCATTGCTGTAGGATAGCAATTCCTCTCTTGATTTACACTCACTGGGCATGAGAAGCAGATTTACCTAGTGGAAAGAGCATGGGCCTGAGAGCCGGAGGACCTGGGTTCTAATTCTAGCTCTGCCAACTGCTTGCTGTGGATCCTGATGCTTTGGGGAAAAATCAGGTAGAATGCATTTACTGAGCACTTACTGTGGACAGAGTACTGAACTAAGCGGTTGGGGAAAGTACAACAAAAGAGAGTTAGTAGTCACATTTCCTGCCCACAGCAAGCTTACAGTGTAGAGGGGGAGGCAGATATTAGCATAAATAAATGAATTATGGATATATACATAAGTGCTGTGGGGCTGAGGGAGGGGTGAATAAAGGGTACAAATACAAGTGTACGGGTGACGCAGAAGGGAGGGGGGAAAAGGAAATGAGGGTTTAGGAAACAAGAACTCTATTATATCATAATTTCTCAATCGCTTAGTCCAATGCTCTGCACACAGTAAGCATGCAATAAATACCATTGATTGAGAGACAGGACCTACAAATCAAAGGAGACTGCAAGTCAGATGAGAAGTCAGGGCTACAGAAATACTTTGGGAAGTCCTCAATCAATCAATCTATATTAATCACTATTGAGCATTTACTTGGTAGAACACTGTACCAAGTTCTTGGGGAGAGTATAACAACAAAACAGATACATTCCCTGTCCATGACCAGGTTACAATCCAGAAGGGAGACAGAATACTAATATAAATGAATAAATTATGGATATGTACATAAGTGCTGTGGGGTTGAGAAGGAGGGTGGTGAATAAAGGGAGGAAGTTAGGTTGATGCAGAAAGGAATGGCAGAAAAGGAAAAGAGGGCTTAGTTAGGGAAGACCTCTTGGAGGAGATGTGGCTTTAATAATGCTTTGAATTGGGGGATAGTAATTGTCAGATATGAAGAGGGAGGGTGTTCCAGGCCAGAGGTATGATGTGAGAGGTCGGTGGAGAGACAGGTGAGATCGAGCTACAGTGCGCTGGTTGGCATTAGAGGAGTCAAGTGTGCAGGCTGGCTTGTAGTAGGAGAGTAGCAAGGAGAGGTAGGAGGGGGCAAGGAGAATGAGTGCTTTAAAGCCCAATGGTAAGAAGTTTCTGTTTAATGCAGAGGTGGATAGACAACCACTGGAGGTTTTTGAAGAGTGGGGGAAAATGGACTAAATGTTTTTCTAGAAAAATGATCCAGGCAGAAAAGTGAGGTATGGATTGGAGTGGGGAGAGACAGGAGGTAGGGAGGTCAGCAAGGAGGCTGATACCGTAATCATGTACGGACAGGATAAGTGATTGGATTAATGTGGTAGTGTGAGTTATATTCAAAAAGGTGGTGGTTCATTCATTCAATAGTATTTATTGAGCGCTTATTATGTGCGGAGCACTGTACTAAGCACTTGGAATGTACAATTTGGCAACAGATAGAGACAATCCCTGCCCAATGATGGGCTTACAGTCTAATCGGGGGAGACAGACAAAAACAAGACAACATAATCACGATAAATAGAATCAAGGGGATGTACACCCCATTAACAAAATAAATAGAGTAATGAAAATATATACAAATGAGCACAGTGCTGAGGAGAGGGGAAGGGAGAGGGGGAGGAGCAGAGGGAAAGGGGCTTAGCTGAGGGGAAGTGAAGGGGGGAAGGGTGGAGGGAGAAGAGGGGGGAGGAGGAGCGGAGGGGGAGCAGAGAGGGAGCAGAGGGAGCAGAGAGAAAAGGGGAAGCTCAGTCTGATGAGGCCTCTTGGAGGAGGTGAACCAAATGAGCTCTCCGAGGCAGCAAGTGTACAGTGTGAAGAGCAGAGAGACCAGAGCAACAAGTGTAGTGTGAGAGAATGAGAGACTAAGTAAGGGGTGAGGAGAGTCTATTCCTTTTTATTTTGAAGATCAGGAGTAAAACTTCTGCCTTCTTTCAGTATTCACCCCCTCCACCTGCACATCCGATCCCATTCCTTTGTACCTCATCAAAACACTTACCCCCTCCCTTCTTCCCTCCTTTACTGCCATGTTCAATTGTTCACTCTCCAATGGCTTCTTCCCCGCTGCTTTTAAACATGCCTATATCTCCCTTATCCTAATAAACCCTTCCCTTGACCACCCGGCTCTGTCCAGTTATTGACCCATCTCCCTCCTACCATTCCTCTCCAACTCCTTGAATGTGCTGTCAACACCCACAGCCTCAAGTTCCTCTCCTTAACCCCCTCCAATCTAGCTTCCGTCCCTTTCACTCCACAGAATCCACCCTCTCAAAGGTCACTAATCATCTCCTTCTTGCCAAATCCAACAGCGTCTACTCCATCCTAATCGTACTCAACCTCTCTGCTGCCTCTGACACTGTCGACCACTCCCTTCTCCTGGAAACATTATTCAGATTCGGCTTCACTGACACTGTCCTCTCCTGGTTCTTCTCCGATCTCTCTGGCTGCTCATTTTCAGTCTCTTCTGCAGGCTCCTCCTCTGCCTCCCATCCCCTAACTGTTGGTGTCCCTCAAGGTTCAGTTATGGGTCCCCTTCATTTCTCCATCTACATCCAATCCCTTGGAAAACTCATTTGTTCACACGGCTTCACATCTCTGAGCTGATGACACCCAATTCAACATCTTCAGCCCTGATCTCGCTCCCTCTCTGCAGTCTTGTATTTCCTCCTGCCTTCAAGAAAACTCTACTTGGATGTCCTCTGATCACCTCAGATCACCCATAACCTTGGCATTATCCTTGACTCCTCTCTCTCGTTCCACCCATATATTTAAGACATCACTAAATCCTGTGATTTCTACCTTCACAACATCGCCAAAATCTGTCCCTTCCTCTCCATCCAAACTGCTCAAACATTAATGCAAGCACTTATCCTAACCAGCCTTGATTATTCTATCAGTCTGCCTGCTGACCTTCCTGCCTCCTGTCTGTCCCCACCCCTCCTCTCCTCTTCTCCCATTCTCTTCCGTATCACCTTCCCTTGCTCCTTCATTCATCCTCTCTCCTATCCCCATGGCATACATGAATATGCATATATATATATATCTGTTATTTATTTATTTACATATATTAATGTTTGTCTCCCCCTCTAGATTGCGAGCTGGTTTTGGTCAAGGAATGTGTCTGTTTATTGTTATACTGTACTCTCCCAAGTGCTTTGCACACAGTAAGTGCTCAATAAATATGACTGGCTAAATGAATGAATGAAGCTAAAAAGAAGACCCGCCAAACAAAGCAAAGAATAGCAGCAGTAGCAGCCAGAAGAGAGTGGTCTGTCAGCATAGCTCTGTGGCCAAAATAAAAACTCGGGATCTTGCTTGTGTATGTGATATAACACTCTACATATAGAGAGAGAACAAAAGACTAAAACCAATTTGCAGCTATTATCATCATCATCTCATCAGTATTCACCAAGAAGCTATTGCATGCAGAGCACTGCACTAGGCCCTGGAGAGCAACACGACTTTAATTTCACCTAGGCTAAATTCTGTTCTTCAACAGTTGGCTGAATGTATGAACATTCTGCATGAATATCTGATAGTCCCAGTCATTTACTTTTCTTTTCAATTTCAAAACTCAAAGTTGACCTAACACTGAAAAAAAAAACCTCCCACGAACATTCTGCAAAATTCTCCTTGTAGAAATACAAATGAGATTTGTTTCTTTTCCCAATTCTTAAAGTTTGATTACGTCACTATCTCCCCCAACCAAAGAAAATCCAATATTATAGGCCATACGGTAACTCTGGAAAAATACTCAGGGAGGGGTGGGGTTTCAAAATTTCTGGATCAGTTTTTGGTTTTATTCCTGTTATGGATGAGAGCTTCCCACTGCTTTTGAATGAGAGTCGGTTCCGTAATTCTTCTCAACTGCTAATAAATTTATATATGTATTCGGGCTGCAATACTTTTACTTAGGTTTCTGTTTTATTTCACAAATCAAAGTACCTGTCCCACTGCTTGGGGAATTGGAGTTTTTTCTCTTCTCACATAGGCAGGGAACATGGCTGCTAGTTCTGTTATGTTGAGCTCTCCCATGTACTTAGTACAATGCTCTGCACATAGTAAGCCCTCAATAAATACCATTGATAGAATGATTGATGACACAAAGCTACATTTCTTTTGGGCACCAAAGAAAGTGCTGATAGTGAGTCATTATATCGATAAAAAGCTGTATTTTTGAGCGTTGGTTTGTACTACATGATTTAGACTTTGTCTAGTTAGAAATGTAGAAATTTTCCAACAAATGCTTGATAACTAAAAATATCACTGTGGCACACTGCAATTACATATCTCAGTTGGAGACATCTGCTTTCCACAAGACTTTTTTCAATACAGCAGGTTCAAAGCACTAGCGTGCTAATCAGTCATGCTAAATCCCTAAATTGGGTCTAATTAACTTGAAAATTCAAAGAGGTCTGAATGGCAGGTTTGTGAATTTTGGTGGGTTTTCTGGGGAAAAGGCTATGTGTTTTGTTTTACAGAAAATCACAGCTTATTATGACATGTTTTCTAGAGATGTGGGACGTCAAAAGAGGGTTTCTCAGAGTGGGTGTTCCACAAGGCGATGAAGGAGTTCCAACCTAAAAATTCTGCTTCTGGTACTAAAGGTGATGGGTGAGGGACAGCGAGGGATGGACTGACCACCAAGACACCCAGAAAAATCCCAGCAGGCCCCACTTCCTCTTCTCCAATTCTCTTCTTGATTTTCTACAATCTGGTTTCCATCCCACTGAGATCATCCTCTCTAAGAACGCCAATGACTTCCTCAGTCAGTCAATCAACCAATGGTATCAATCAGGTGCTTACAGTGTGCAGAGTACTGTACTAAGCACATGGGAGAATACAATGGCTTTAGCATCATGATTCCTACCCTCAAGGAACTTGGAATCTAATGGGGGTAGAGAGATATTAATTTAAATCCCAGATTGAGACTGGCAGGAGAATATAAGGATATGTACATAATGCTGTGGGGCTGGATACAGGGTGCATATCAAAGTGCTTAGGGGGTACATACCAGAGTACATAAGTGATGCAGAAGGAAGGGTGAATAGGGTGAGGAGATAAGAGGTTAGACAGGGAAGGCTTCCTGGAGGAGATGATTTTAGTAAGGTTTTGAAGATGGGGACAGTAGTGGTTCATCAGATATGAAGGGGAGAGAAAATCTAGTGGCCTCTAACCTAATCCTCCTTGATCTTTTGGCCATCGTGGACATTGGTGACCACTCCCTTTCACTAGGTTTCACTGTAAGTTCTCTCCTGGTTCCCTTGCTACCCTATAAGCAGCTCCTTCTCAGTTCCTTCTGCTGGATCCTCTTCTGCCTCCCACCCCCAAGCAGTTGGAGTTCCACAAGGCTCAATTCCGGGTCCCTTAGTCTTCTCACTTTGCATTCAATCAATCAACCGTATTTATTGAGCACTTGTGTATGCGGAGCACTGTACTAATCGCTTGGGAGAGTACATTCAATCTTTGGTGGAGCTCATCTGCTCCCTTGATTTCAGCTAACACCTCTATAAAGATGACTCCCCTGTCTATCTTGCCAACCATGATCCCTCACTGCCTATGCAATCTCACTTTTCCTCTTCCCTTCTGGACATTTTCACAAGGAGAAGAGTGTTGTCTAGTGGATAGAGCCTGGGTCAGGAAATCAGAAGGGAGTCAGAAGGACCTGGGTTCTAATTCCAGCTGTGCTACTTGTCTACTGCGTGATTGGGCAAATCACTTAACTTCTCTGTACCTTAGTGATTTCATCTGTAAAATGGGGATTGAGACTGTGAGCCCCACATGGGACAGTGACTGTATTCAACCCTATAAGCTTGTAACTACCCCAGCACTTAGCACAGTGCCTGGTACATAGTAAGCATTTAACAAATACCACAATCATTATCATTATTATTATTTTTATTATTATTACATGGGTGTCCTTCTGGCACCAATAGCTCAATACACCTAAAATTGAACTTCTCTATTCCCTCTCAAAACTACTTCTCTACTCTGGAGCTTAGTACAGTGATTGGTACATAGTAAGCACTGTACAAATACCATTAAAAAACAAAACAAACATACAAAAAAACTACCCTGCTCTATCTTAAGCTAACTCTCCCTCATTCTCAACCTCTTTCTGGACTCTTCACTCCTCCTTGTCATTTAAGAAACTTGGCTCTCCTCTGATCACCCTGCTTCCTTTGACATTCTCTCTCATCATGGAGCCACTTCTCCTGTCTTAGACTGCAAGCCCCACAAGGGGCTCCCACCTGTGTATTCTCTCCCAGTGCTTAGTACAGTGCTCTGCATATAGTAAGTGCTTAATAAATACCCTGTTCCTCACTCCCCATGCTCCTTTTCCACTCTCATGTACTCTTATGAGCACTGCACACTCGCTCTTGCGCTCTCTCTCTCTTCCTTTGATACCCACATCAGGCATCCCTGGCATCCTCTGCAGTTATTAATCACTGTCATTAATCCATTTCTGCATTCCTTAAGGATTTTGATGCCTTTGTCATGTTCCTGCTCTCCCTTCTACTCAGATGTTGGCCATCCAGTTCTTGTCACTTCTTATGTCTGCCAACCTCCCTCTTGCTTCCTCCCACCTCAGCTACACAGTAGCATGGACACACACAGTGTCATCCTTCTCATCATCATCATCAACAATGGTATTTATCGAGTGTTTACTGTGTGCAGAGCACTGTACTAGGCACTTGGGAGAGTACAATTCAACAGAGTTGGTAGACACATTCTCTGCCCACAACGAGTTTATATTAGTTCTGATCATCTCAAAAGGTTGCTCTTTCTCTACCCTCCAAAATTCGAAGTTTCACAATTCTGTTACAACCTTCTACTCTGCCTTTTTACTTATGACCCATCACCCACAAGCTTAGTCCTCACCCCTACTCAAGATCTCTGTATTCCTGATCCATTTCATCTATCTCAGACTCCCTACCTAGCTTCCCTTCCAGCAAAAGTACACACCTTCAACACTTCCCTCTCCATCAATCTCACCTCCTTGCCCTTCCTTCTCCTTGTTGCTCGTTTCACCCACTCTCAAACCTGTGCAACTGAACATAGCTGGGGGAAATCGACTTCGGACATTACATATATTCCAATTTCCCATCACATCAAACAACGACTCCTCGTGATTGACTTCAAGGTTCTCTACCAACTCTCCCCATCCTATATATCAACTGTCTTCATCTGGTACCTCCCAGCTCTTCTTCTTCATTGCATTTTGCTCCACTGATGCCAAATTACTTGCTGTACTTCGATCTCACCTACTTCACCGCTGACCACTTTTCCACATCCTCCCTTTGACTGGAACTCCCTCCTCCTCCATATATGACACATCACCATTCTCCCTATCTTCAAAGCCTTATTAAGGTCACATCTTCTTCAACAGGCCTTCCCCAGTTAATCCCACTTTTTACTGACTTCCTCTGCTTTCTGTCACTCCTGTCACTACTGCATTTGACTCTGTACCCTGTAAGCACCAGATAGTCAAGCTGCCTTCAATCTCACAGCACTTAAGTACATATCCATAATTTATTTATATTACTGCCCGTCTCCCCCTCTAAACTATAAGGTCCTTGTGGGTACAGTCCAGGTCTTCTAACTCTGTTGTAATGTACTTTTACAGTACTCTGCACACAGTATGTACTTAATAAATACTATTGATTGATTCATCCCTCCCAAGCAGCTTTCAAGTTGGCCAAAGCTTTTGACATTTTCACTTCCATGCTTTTACCCTGGCACGGAACTTTTATTCCCCTAAATTTGACCTACTGTAGTTCTTTCCATGTTTAAAACCCTCTTGAAACCCCCACATTTTATCAAGTCTCCCCCAAATTAATTCTGTTTGTTTTATGGTATTTGTTAAACTCCTACCATGTGCCAGACACTGTGCTAGGCTCTGAGGAAGAAAAAGCTACTCTGATTGAACACATTCCATGTCCCACAGAGCTCAAACTTAGGCCCCATTTCACAGATGAGGGAACTGAGGTCCAGAGAAGAGAAGTGACTTGCTCAAGGTCGCACAGCAGACAAGGGCAGAGCTGGGAGAAGGAACCACTCTGCACACAGTAACTGCGCAATAAATACAACTGAATGAATGAATGAATGAATGAATGACCCAGATTCTTCTGACTCCCAGCCCTGTGCTTTATCCACTTTATCACAATGCTTCTCTTCTTCCTAGCTCCTTACCTCCCTGGCAGTCACACATGGCACTCAGGCATTTACTTCTGTCCTTTCTACATACTTGTGTGCACCCACCTATCCAACCATAAGGTCAATAATTTATTTGGATTACTCCATTTAGAAATATGTTATGCTTATAACCATTTAGAGTTTAAGCACATACTGGGGCAGCAAAAATATCTCTTTCCCAAGTTGTTAGTGCAGGGCATTGCACTCCATGGTGATCAATAAATGCCAAAACTATTATTCAGAGAAGAGAGGGGAGCCCTTCTGATGGGGAGAGCAGGGAAAAAGGTGGTAGAGAGGTGTAAAGGTGATGGAGAGACTTTGGAAAGTTCCCTTCTGAGAGTGTCTATTCCGCCAACACGGTAAGGAATTGAGTTTGTCACTCCTGCGTCTTTTGCTTTGTCATGTCCCTTCACAACACCGTTCCTCCTTAAAGGGGTGGACTGAGGAGACAGTTTGGCCTACTGGAACCTGTTCAGGTCTGGGAGTCAAAGGACCTGGGTTCTAACCCCGGCTCCGCCACATGTCTGTTGCTGTATGGTAATAAGTTAATGCTAATACAGTCATTTCAGGCTCATCGCCTTTTAGCTCCTTCCTTTCAAAAGCAGGGGTTTTCCAAAATGGGATCTGGAGACTTGGGAATCTGTGTTGGAATTTGTGGGGCTCGAGGAAGTCTTAGGATGCAAAAGTATGAGAACCTCTGTACTACATGCAGAGTGAAGTGAGTAAAAATGCTCAGAGGGCAGAACAGCATTATATGTGGCTGAGTCCTTTTCAGCCAATATATATTTGGAGGAACCCCTGCTATGTTCTCCCTAAAGACTTTATCATAAGCATTCTAACAGACTGAACTCATGAGCTTTCTTTTTCTACTCACCTACGCAGTTATCGCACAGGCTGCAATGAGAGGCTCGAGGTGGGCGGAAAATCTTGCAGGTGAAACAATATTTAAGTTTCACAGTCTGGCCATTGATGATTACCTCTTTGGTTCTGGGAGGTGGGCGGTACCCCCCCGAACTGGAGCCATTGGCAACATCTAAGAAGAAAGAAGAAGAAAAAAACATCTTTAAAATGATGATTTTGCTTAATAATTAATTATGGTACTTGTTAAGCTATTACTATGTGCCAAGCACTGTTCTAAGCACTGGGATAGATACAAGGTAGTCAGGTTGGACACAGTCCCTGTACCACACAGGGCTCACATTCTTAATCCCCATTTTACAGACAAGGTAACTGAGGTCCAGAGAAATGAAGTGACTTGCCTAAGGTCACACAGCAGCTATGAGGTGGAGCCGGGATTAGAACCCATGACCTTCTGACTCCCAGGCCCATGGTCTAGCCATAAGCCACACTGCTTCTGTGGACTATCATGCGGCATAAGTGTCTTACTGGGCATTAACTGGAGGAAGTACAGGGTCGGGGAGGAGGATTTCCCAATGATCAGATGCTTAGTACTGTGCCTGGGGCATAGTAAGTGCTTAACAAATAAAACCATTATGGATATAGCCTGATCTCCAGCTTGGTACCCCTCTTTCCCGTCGCTCTTTAGTATCTCCCCAAGGCTGTAAACTCATCCTCTACACTGTGACCGTGTCCTCTAGACTGTAAGCTCATTGTGGGCAGGGATTGTGTCTGTTATATTTTTTGTACTCTCCCAAGTGCCTAGTATAGTGTTCTGCAAACAGTAAGCCCTCAATAAATATAAATGACTGATTGCCTCCCTGGGTGTTGGCCCCTCCCTCTCTCCTCAGATGCAGCTGAATCACTGACATAACCTGAGACAATTTGGAATTGTTGACCAGAGTCAAGAGCCAACCTCTAATTCACCCAGCTCTGCAATAAATGAATTCCAAATGGAGACAAGCCTGCTCAGAAGTGCCTCTATTAATTCCTTAAGAAGCGAGTACAAATGATTGGTTTCAGGCAAATTAAAGATTTAACTAACTCCTGGGTGTAGATCAGATGCCATTAAGATAAAACAAAAGATTACTTGGTTGTTTATATAAGTTTACCCAATTTCCGATGTACTCTTGCAATCTTTTTTTTTTTTTTAATTTTTGTGGCCTGGTGGAAAGAGCATGGAACTCAGAGTCAGCAGTAATTTCTGCTGGCCTGAGGTGTGACCTTGGGCAAATCACGTAATCTTACTGGGTCTCAGCTCCCTATTCTATTAAAAAAAGGGATAACAACACTTTCTCTCCCTATCAATTAGATTGCCAACCCCATGTGGGACGGGGGCTGTGTCCAATCTGATTATCTTGTATCAATCTCAGTGCTTAGTTAGCACTTAGTAAATA
This sequence comes from Ornithorhynchus anatinus, assembly GCF_004115215.2. Classification (NCBI taxonomy): domain Eukaryota; kingdom Metazoa; phylum Chordata; class Mammalia; order Monotremata; family Ornithorhynchidae; genus Ornithorhynchus; species Ornithorhynchus anatinus. Next base: position 73,688,413 of record NC_041729.1, on the reverse strand, counting down.
CCATAATTATCATTATAACTGGGTAAAATAAACCCTTGTGGATTAAAAGGAGAAGTCCAACTGTCAGAACCCCAAAATTAAAATGGGACAGAGACTCAGGAAACTCAGGTCAAAGTTAAATCCAGGAAAAGAGCTAATTTCCTGCATTTTCCATGAGATATGGAAAACAAACACTGAAGATCCAGAAAATAATAATAATAATGATTGGTAGTACTATCTGTCAAGCACTAAGCACTATGACAGATATAAATTAATCAGATTGGATGCAGCCCCTGTCCCAAATGGGGATCATAGTCTTAATCCCCAATTTACAGATGAGGGAACTGAAGCAGAGAAGTGAAGTGACCAGCCCAAGGTCACAAAGCAGACAAGCGTCAGAGCCAGGAATAGGATCCAGGTCCTTCTGACTCCCAGGCACTATCCACTAGGCAACACTGCTTAGCATTTGGAGTTCTTGATGAGAATAACCACAAGTAGCTATTTCTTTTAACTACAGAGCACCCATGATGTCACTTTAAGATGTATTGCTCTTTTAAAAAATGTCACATCTTTCTGAGTTTGTAGTGGGTTAGTCTCTTCAGTTGGAGGCAAAGTCCAGCAGATGTAACAAACCAGTGAGCTTAGGATCAAAAATTCCTCTGTTTCCTTCTATTTTCCTTTTTAGATGTATAGTGGTTAGAGAAGCAAAATATACAAAACTAGAGCCCAGTGGATTGCTGTTCCTGAATGGAGAAAAGGCTAATGAAGATGGAAAAAGAAGAGGGCCGTGAGGTTCAGGAGGTGGGAGTGGACAAGGCAATGCAGTGTGACTCAGGAGGAAGGGGCAGACACTGACGTGTAATTCAAGGAGGATGAGGTATACAGGGGCAGTGCAGTGTGACTCAGGAGGAGGTGGTCGACAGGGGCATATATAGCTGTATATATCTGTAATTTATTTATCTATTTATTTACTTATATTAATGTCTATTTCCCTCTCTAGATTCTGTGCTTGTTGTGGGCAGGAATGTGTCTGCTATTATACTGTACTCTCCCAAATACTTAGTACAGTGCTTTGCACACAGTAAGCGCTCAATAAATACGATTAAATTGAATGAATGAATGAATGAAGGGGGAGTGCAGTGTGACTCAGGATGAGGGGGGGTAGACAGGGGAAGTGCAGTATGATTCAGGTTGTCAAGGGCAGGGCAATGAAATTCAGAAGGAAGAGTTGGACAGAAGTAGTGGTGTTTTTTTTCAGTGCTTCCCCACAGGAAAAGACCCCAGAACTGTTGTCATCTGGGTCTGAGCCTAGCTGCAAAACGTGAAGCGGGGGCAGAAAGCAGGTGAGGGGAGACAGAGGGAAGAGGTCAGTTGGCAGCTGTCACTGTTCACTCTATCCATCTAAAACAAGTGCCAACTCCATGGGTTTTCAGCCAGTGTTTTCACTCCCATTGCTGTTTTTTTTTATGGCACCTACTATAATAATGTTGGTATTTATTAAGCACTTACTATGTGCCGAGCACTGTTCTAAGCGCTGGGGTAGACACAAGGGAATCAAGTTGTCCAACGTGGGGCTCATAGTCTCAATCTCCATTTTACAGATGAGGTAACTGAGGCACAGAGAAGTTAAGTGACTTGCCCACAGTCACACAGCTGACAAGTGGCGGAGCCAGCATTCGAACTCATGACCTCTGACTCCAAAGCCCGTGCTCTTTCCACTGAGCCACACTGCTTCTCTGTGTATCGGCAATATACTAAACTCTGTAGCAGATACAAGCCAATCGGGTTGGACAGTCTCTATCGCATATGAGGCTCACAGTATCAATCCCCAATTTACAGATGAGTAACTGCGGCACAGAGAATCGAAGTGAACTGTCCAAGGTCACACGGCAGGCAAGTGGCAGAGCTGGAATTAGAACCCACAACCTTGTGCCTCCCAAGCCTGTGCTCTATCTGCTTCTTGGCTGTTGGGACTGGACTCCTAGCCTTATTATGCTCAGGTCCAAGAGCTTTTGATTAAAATTAAACCAACTAAGAATTTCTCATTTGGTCTTTCTGAGATGTTAGTTCTTCAAAGTCAATCTGCTGCTCTCAAGCCTTATCAATCAATCAGTGATATTTATTAAGCACCTAGTGCAAAGCACTGTTACGAAGTGCTTGGTAGAGTACAAGCGAGTTAGAAGACATAATCCCTGCCCACAGGGAGTTTACCAACTGCTGGTGGGGAGAAGGGGTTTGGGGTGGGAGATAGCTACTAAAATATAGTTAGGAATAAGCAATAGAGTATAAATATCTGTGCATTATATATTCATATATATACACTTGTCTGCTGTGTGACTTTGAAAAAGTCACTTCACTTCTCTGTGCTTCAGAGAAAAATAGCTTTATATATCTTTCACCCTTACATTTGGATTTGCATCTTTTATTCACCTTTTCTCAGACTCACAGCACTTTGGTAAATATCCATAATTTATCTATTTTTATTAATGTCTGTCTCCCCTTCTAGAATGTAAGCTTATTGTGTACAGGGAACGTGTCCACCAACTCTGTCATATTGTACTCTCCCAAGCACTTAGTACTGTACTCAGGTAGTGCTGAATAAATTTGAATGTTTGATATATATGTACCTGTGAGTGCTTTGGTGCCATAAGAGTGCTTAAGTGTTAGTAGAGGAAGAAATAAGAAGGTGGGAAATGAGATTAATCAGAGAAGGCCTCCTGAAGGAGATGTCATTTCACAGAGGCCTTGAAAACTAGCAGAATAGTGGTCTGTGGATGTAAAGGGGTGGCATGAGTTCCAGATGGATGGAAGGGTGTGACCAATGGATCAGCTATGTGACAAATGAGAGCAAGGCCCAGCAAATACTTTGGGTTGAGAGGGGTCAAGCATGCAAGCTGGGGTTTAGGGTTTGAGGAGAGAGATTAAGTAGGGGAGAGAGCTGAGTGCCTTAAAGCTGATGAGAAGGAGTTTCTGTTTGATGCGGAGAGAAACAGGCAACCCCACTAGACTGTAAGCCCCTTGAGGGCAGGAATCACATTGAGCAAGTACCAGTTCAGTCCTCTGCACATAGAAAGCCTCAAAAAATACCACTGATTGACTAGAGATTTCCGAGGAAGGTAGAGATGTATGCACAGAATGACATTTTAGAGACATGATCCAGATGGTCAAGTGAAGTACAGACTTAAGATGAAAGAAAAAAGAGGCAGGGAGGTTTGCAGGGATGTTGATGCAGTTCTTGAGACGGGACTATAACCTCCCCTATAGACCGTAAACTCCTTGTGGGCAGTAAATGTGCCCATCAACTACGTTATATTATATTCTCTCAAGCACTTGTTACAGTGCTCTTCACAGAGTAAAGGCTTAATAAATATGATTGATTGATATGACATGGGCCTGGACCATAGAGGAGACAGTTTGGATGGAGAAGAGGGAGCGGATTCTAGAGGTGCTGTGAAGGAAGATCAACAGGATTTGATGAGAGATTAAATATGGGAAAACAAAGAAAGAAAGAGGAGTTATGGATAATGCCAAGTCAGTGGGTACGAGACACAGTGGGATAGTGGGGTTAACTACAATAGTAACTGTGGTATTTGTTAAGCCCTTACAATGTGCTAAACACTGTATGAAGCACCACAGTAGATACCAGATAATCAGATTGGACACAGTCTTTCTCCCACTTGGGGCTCACAGTCTAAGGGAGATGGAGAACTGGTATCTTATCCCCATTTTACAGGTGAGGAAACTGAGGCACAGAGAAGTTAAGCAACTTGCCCCAGGACACCCAGCTGGCAAATGTCAGAGCAAGGCTTAGAACTCAGGTCTTCTGATTCCCAGGCCCTAGTTTATTTCACTAGGCCATGCTACTCCTCAACAGTACTATCAACAGCGATGGGAAAGTGAGAGGGAGGAGAAGTCTTGTTTATGCTGTCGAGTCGTCTTCGACCCATAGTGATGCCATGGACACCTCTCTCCTAGAACACTCCATCCCATCTGCAATCATTCTAGTAGTGTATTCACAGAGTTTTCTTGGTAAAAACACAAGTAGTTTACCATTGCCTCCTTCTGCACAGTGAACTTGAGTCTCCACCCTCAACTCTCTCCCATGCTGCTGCTGCCCAGCAGGGGTGAATTTTGACTTGTAGCTGATTGCCTTCCACTCAATAGCCACTGCTCAAGCTAGGAATGGAATGGGTATGTCTCTGCTTGACTCTCCCTCTCATAGTCAAGACTGGTAGATTACTGGAAACTCCAGAGGTGCGACTCTGGGAGGGGTGAAAGAGAAGAGTTCCCACTTATTCTTGTTACCACTGGTCCAGCAGGCCACCAGGCAGAGGGTGTGTGTGCCTGCTGCAGAATAACTGCAGCAAAATGCCCACACTGAGCCTGCATCTGTTGGGTGGATGACCTAATCCACTCTAGAACTGCTCAAGAAGAAGGTTCACTCAGCATCTGAATGAAGATTTCTGAAGGACCCTGTTCCTATACACCATTACCAAAAGAACAGAAACCAAATAAATAAGTACAATCGACTGATTGAAGAGGAATTTCCTTGAAGAGGTTCCTGCAGGTTGCTGCACAGGATTATCCAAAGAAATGAAGAACTTGCGATTTGGACAAGACAATCTGATGGACTGGGAACCAAGAGGAGGAGTCTGGAAACTATTTGGGAGTTGGGATATCTTTGGCTAGAAAAGGCACAAGCCTCTGCTGTAAAGGCATGCAACTACCCAGATTGTGCTGCGATGGTGAATCTCTAGCATAGGAGGGGCCAGTATGGATCCAAGTGCTTAGTATAGTGCTCTGCACACAGGAAGCGCTTAATAAATATAATTGAATGAAGGAATGAATGATCGACCAGATTATGCTGGGATGGTGCCCCCTGGCATATGGGGCAGGCGTGTGCCTATCAGATTATGTATTCTGCATGTGAGGCCAGTTCCCTCTCAGGGTCACACCTGCAGAGTTTCCAGTACTCTACCAGTTTTGACTTTGGGAGGGAGAGTCAAGCAGAGGCATACCTATTCCATTCCTAGCTTCAACAGTGGCTGAGCCAGTGGAAGGCAATCTGCTACAAGTCAAAAAGTCACCTATGTTGGGCAGCAGTGGCATGGGAGAGAGTCGAGGGTGGAGACTTGGATGTACTGCACAGAAGGAGGCAAAGGTAAACCACTCTGTATTTTTACCAAGAAAACTCAATGGATAGACTACTGGAATGATTGCTGATGGAAAGTGAGGCGTTCTGGGTGAGATAAGTCCATGGAGTCGGTATGGATGGCAGATGATTCAACAGCATAAGACAAGACAATGTAAGACCAGTGGGTCTCTTTAATAAAGTGGATCCATTGTGAACCATCATCCCAGTGTGTGGTCCCTTCGGTCAAGGTTACACAGGGGGCGGGTCTGAATGACTGTCAGCCTTGTGGCCCCGTCTACTTCCCCTAGTTCATGACCATACACCCAAGCTGACCCACAAAACTGAGCAGCCTTTGGTCTGATTCCCAGGGATCCACAATGCCCTGAATCCTGCAGCCTTCCTGCCCTTTCCTGTTACACAGAAAGGGCTAGGGGATGAGAGCTATTAAAGTATATAAAATATTGCACACCCATCAGATGCTCAAAGCTTTCAGCCTTCCTAGCGTTTATTACCAGATAAGTAATGAATAAACTCTTTTAGTTTTGCTTAAAGAAAAGTCTGAGAATATCCTGCTGTCAAAGAGAATTTAATGGCTAGTCATTCAGACTCCCTCTCTTACCCTTGGAAAATGAGATTATTCCCTGTACTGACACCTGTGAAATGTTATGGGACAATGGGGGAAGTGAAGAGAGGTCTCCCAGCTCTAGTTTTCAATTTCCTTGGTTTTTGTTGGCAGAAATTGAACTCCTGTAATTTAATGCATTCTTTTGCAGTCTGCAAATGAGATAATATTAAACCCCCCCACAAATTATAAGAGACATTGGTGGAGTAAGCATAAAGATTTGCTGATGTCCGTATCCCTGAAGGATCATTTCCTGCATTATTTATAATTTCTATATTATTTATAAAAGACAATTTGAAAGAGCCTTCTCCTCCTTAATTTTTCTTCAGACATGTCAGTAGATTTCATTTTGTTTAAGTGTTGCTGGTTCTGACAAACAGCTGTGACATAGTATTTAAAGGCCTTAAGCCATGTGTACACTAAGGAAGCATTACAAAAAGAAAACAAACAGATTGTTCATTTTTTTATGCCCGTGAAAATCAAATGGTCCAGTACTCAGGAAAGGCAGAGAATTGTCTGATAGATAATTCAAGTTGCTTGCAAAAATTTATCCATTTTATAATTCTTTCACTTTACCTAAGCTTAGGTTGTATTTTTCCCCCGACAAGAAAAATATTCTTGCATATGATAATAAGCCCAATCACCTCTTCTCATCCTCTCATTTCCAAAATGTACGAACTAAACAGAATAATACACCCAGTTCTGCTAGAACACATGTTTTCACTACACATTCTGGCTAAGACATTGTTACGGAATTAGGATGTTCGTTTGGCAATGTAAGCCTATAGGATTTTTGGGCACTTAAAGGGGGCTGAGGACTGGACTTCATTGGAAGTAAAAGTTACATTAATCTCATTTTATCCTCATGCCATCCCTATCAGGTAGAGAAATGTAGATATTACCCTGGATCATTCTTCTATAAAGAGTTCAATTTAAGTCTCCTATTCCTCAAGAACTTCCAATGGTTGTCAATCCACCTCTGTATCAAACAAAAACTCCTTACCACTGGTTTTCAAGCACTTAATCAGCTTGCCCCCTCCTACCTAACCTCACTGATTTTCTACTATAACCCAGTCCACACACTTCACTCCTCCAATGCCAACCTACTCACTGTACCTCAGTCTCATCTATATCACCGCTAACCCCTTGGCCATGTCCTCTCTCTGGCCTGGAACTTCCTCCCTTTCATATGCAACCTGCCACCACTCTCCCCACCTTCAAAGCCACCCTAAAATCACATCTCCTTCAAGAGGCTGTCACCAACAAAGTCCTCATTTTCCCTTCTCCATCTTCCTTCTGTCACCTTTCTACTTGGATCTGTAGCCTTTAAAGCAGTCTATATTTACCACACCACTTATGCACATACCTACAATTTATTTGAATGTCCATCTTCAATTTGAGACCGTAAGCTCCTGATGGGCAGGGAACGTATTTACCATCCCTGTTGTACTGAACTCTCACAAATGCTTAGTATTCTGTACATTCTCCATGAGGCCTTCCCCAATTAAGCCCTCTATTCCTCTAATCTCTCGGCCTTCTGAGTTGCCTATACACTTGAATCTGTATCCTTTAAGCAGCCTCAGACTCATAGCACTTATGCACATATCCCTAATTTATTTATATTAATATCTTTCTCCCCCTGTAGAAGGTGTGGGCAGGGAATGTGCCTACGAACCCTGTTGAACTGAACTTTCCCAAGTGCTCTGCATATGGTAAACGTTCAATAAATACCCCTGATTTGCCTGATTTGATGGAACCATCTGACAGGAATGACAGATGAGGCTGAGTCCTATGCCTCTGGGTCCAAGAACTGCACAGAGGAATTGATTTGTAGTGTGAGTGGCTTGTGCATCACCTTTTCACACTCCCTCAGCCCTGCCAGTTATCTTCCCCTGGAAATAGAGTGCAACAAGTGAGTAGGCAGGAAGGGGTGTGGAACATTGTGAAGTGCATGTACAGTCTTAACCCATTTTAGTACAAGAACCCAGGTGCTCTGGACCCCAGACCTCTGCTCTTTCCACTGGACCAACAGTGGCCCAGAAAAATTAAGTGGCCTTCCTCTTGCCCAGCAGGCTGGTGGTGGCAAAACTGGGACTAGAACCTAGGTCTCCTGCTCCAAAAATAGAAGCTTAACTGGGATAATAATAACAGTAATAACAATGGTGGTATTTTTATGGTATTTGTGAAGTGCTTACTTTGCCAGGCAAAGGGCTAAGCACTGGGACCCATATAAGCTAATCAGATTGGACACAGTCCATGTCCCATATGGGGCTCAAACTCTTCATCCCCATTTTACTGATAAGGTTCCTGAAGAACAGAGAAGTTAAATGCCTCGCCCAAGGTCACACAGCAGACATGTGGCAGAGGTGGAATTAAAACAAAGATCCTCTGACTCCCAGGCCCAAGTTCTTTATCCTAGGTCATGGTGCTTCTAGTTTGGAGATTTTTTGATCTTTGAAAATTTGGGTGAATAATATAAATATACAAGATGATTGGAATATAAGTTGGATTTTGCTTTTAGTCCAGTGTCCTGCAAAATCTTACAATTAAGAAAATATCCTTTCCATGGATTTGTCTTTTGCTGTGGAGTCGTCTCTGACCCATTGTGACTCCATGGACAAATTTCCCCCAGAACACCCCACCTCCACCTGCAATCATTCTGGCTGTGTATCCATAGAGTTTTCTTGGTTAAAAATATGGAAGTGGTTTACCATTTCCTTCTTCCATACAGTAAACTTGTGTCTCAGCCCTCGACTCTCTCCCATGCCATTGCTGCCCAGCACAGATGAGTTTTGACTTGTAGAAGATTGCTTTCCATTCACTTGCCACTGCCCAAGCTAGGAATGGAATGGATATGCCTCTGCTTGACCCTCCCTCCCTTAGTTGAGACTGGTAGAGTACTGAAAACTCTCCAGGTGTGATTCTGAGAGTTTGGGACTAAGTGCCCCAAAATAAAACACATCAACCAGGAACATCACAAAAAACATCAAGAAGTACTGGTTGTCAGTTTGGTGAATTACTGGCCCAAAGTCCAAGACTACAAGCAAGATGGGATGGCACAAACCATGCTCTGAGTTTAGGAAGAAATGGAATGGCTGGGGACAAAACTCTTTTTTAATTCTAGCTGGGCAAGTTTCCCTCTCCAACCAGTGTGTGGTACTAACGTAGTGTGGATTAAAGACTGTCTATGAGGGAATTGATGAGCATATGTGTGTGTGGATGTGTCTCTGTGTGTTCACTCATTCAATTGTCTTTAATGAGCACATACTGTGTGCAGAGCACTATACTGAGCACTTATTTATGTAGGAAATGATACACACACAGATATGCTTATATAGATATATATCTGTATATCAATTTGTCTTTCTATGTTAATGGTATTTATTAAGTGCATACTGAATTAAGTGTTCAAGGACCACACAATGCAGGTAGATCTGTTCTCTGTCCAAAAGCTATCTTCTCCTTTAAAAAATACACCCACACTCACTCTCTCTCTCTCTCTCTCTCTCTCACACACACACACACACACACACACACACACACACACAATGTCTCCAAGTGCTCTAATCACTTTGGAGACAATCCCAAAGGGAACTGATTTAGGAGGGCTGCCCAAGCTTTTTTCTAAGTGCATGAAAATAGCAGTATTGTATCCAATGGTCGTTTCTAAGAAAAACGACCATCAGAATCAAAAGCACTCAGTGCTGCTCTCCATGGCCCAGTAGGTGACCTCTATTCTTTCTAACTGGTCAGGCACCTATCGATCTACAATGATTTCAGTATATTCCAGTTAGAAGGCAGGGGGATGGGCTCAACGATCTTTCCAAGACATGGTTCCACCCAGTAATTATGTACACAATATAATTATTTATATGAGCTTAGTTTACAATGTAGCACATTTGGCAAGATCGGATTTAAGAGTTCAGCAAACAAGACCACAACTTTTATTCTGTATTTATGGACCACCCAGAAGCATTTTATTCCCTCGGCTGTCCTGAGCCTGATACTTAGGAAAAACAGAGCTGGCTGCAGTTAGAATATATGAACTAATGCAATGCCATTACTGACTCAGTCAATCTATTCAGTGCCCCACTGGTATGTCTAATGTAGTATTAGGTCTCTGATATGGTTAGAAGAGGCCTGGAAGAACAACCATCCTAAGGCTGTGAATATTATATTGGAAATTCCTAACTTCCTTTTTAACAACCCATTACGATGATGTCAGATAAAATGCCAGGGCACCAAGAACATAAATTACCCAACAAAGATATGTCCAAATGTAAAGATGTGTAGCCTGCCTCTTTCCCCTGGAACACTGGCATTAAAGAGTGTTGTGTAATATGTCCATGTTACCACACCTACTCTAAGCAGCCATGGTTGAAGAACCAAGAAGCTGATATGGGAACAGTCTTTCTAAGTCACTGGATATTCACCCAACTTGGCAGGCTGTACCCATCATCCAAAGACTTGGAGAGAGGCATCTGGGAATTGCTCTCTGCTTATGACTCTGGTCTGGAGGCCTAACACAAGAGGATATGTGGATGATGGAGAATCTCACTGTAAAGCTAGTGCAATACCAGGAACTGACAGTAAACCTGGAGAATGCTGAGGTTATATCTAGCCTGCACCAATAAACCCCTTAAATTCATCCAAAGATTTCCTTGGTCTTATCCAAATGAAGTGTCAATTGCCGTGAATTCTTATACCTTGTGGTACAAAATGATATAGACAGAGACTGAATATCCCTCAAAATGCAAAAACCTCAATATTTTCTTTGGCTAAGTGCTTGCTACAGGGCTGTGCACACAGTGTAAGTGCTCAATAAATAAACTGACAATGTGGTCACTTTGTGATGACGGATGAGCCTCAGTCCAGTCATGAAGATTTTAGAGCCACTAATGCAAATGAAGGAATTGATTCTACTATTATTATTATCATATTTAAGTGCTTACTACGTGTCAGGCACTATACTAAGTGCTGGGGTGGATGCAAGCAAATTGGGTTGGACACAGTCCCTGTCCCATATGGGGCTCACAGTATCAATCCCCACTTTATAGATGAGGTAACTGAGGCACCAAGAAGTGAAGTGACTTGCACAAGGTCACACAGCAGACAAGTGGTGGAGCCGGGGTTAGAACCCATGACCTTCTGAATACCAGGCCCGTGCTTTATCCACTACGTCATATGGACATAAGTGCTGTGAGGCTGGGGGCGGGGGGGTGATGAATAAAGGGAGCAAGTCAGGGTGATGCAGAAGGGAGTGGCAGAAGAGGAAAGGAGGGCTTAGTCAGGGAAGGCCTCTTGGAGGAGATGTGCCTTCAATAAGGCTTTGAAGGGCGGGGAGAATCACTGTCTGCTGGATATGAGGTGGGAGGGAGTTCCAGGCCAGAGGCAGGATGTGGGTGAGGGGTCAACAATGAGATAGACAAGGTAAAGATACAGTGAGAAGGTTAGGATTAAAGGAGCTAAGTGTGTGGGCTGCATTGTAATAGAAAATTAGCGAGGTGAGGTAGGAGTGGGCAACTCCATGCTGAATCGCCCCAATCCCCAGCCAAACTGAGGTGAGGGATGCCACCGAAGTTCTGGGACTGCCCGGAGAAAGAGCCTGGGGGTGGAGTGGGCTTTTGTGGGGGGCACCCACTATTCTACTGCTAGTGGCTTGTGCCAGTGCCACTTGGCACTCAACTCCACCAGTACCAGTCCCATTCCTGCTGGGGCCGGTGATACGACAAGCGAGTGAGCAAGGAGGAGAAAAGTACATTCCATCCACAGATCGCACAGGCTCTGCCAAGCTGCAGTAGTGCCTTCCTGGGTAAAATGGCTGTGATGCACGAATGAGACATTCACCTTGTTGAGCTGTTTCAGAAGCCATTTTTGTCATCAGATGACAAATCGGGATCATACTCAACTAGAATCTAAATGGCGGTTTAGTCTATGGGCATCAAAGCAATACTCACCATAACACAGATTTATTGAATGAATCAGGTGAGAAGCTGGATGACAGCAGCAGCTCTAACAATGAGCTGCAAGAGGACAGCCAAAGAAGGGAAGTTAAAAAAAACTAAAAAAAACCCCACCTCTTTACAAACACAGAGCCCCAAATTCAAACACTGTTGAGCAGAGAGGCAGTGTGGCCCATGGGATAAAGCACAGGCCAATGAGTCAGCAGGACCTGGGTTCCAATTCCCAGCTCCACCACTTGTCTTCTGTGAGACTTTGGGCAAGTCATTTAAGTTCTTTCCCTCAGTTACCTCATCTGCAGATAGGGATTAAGACTGTGAGCCCTCTGTAGGTCAGGAACTGTGTCCAACTGTATTATCTTGTAACCACCCAAGTGCTTGGCATATACTACATGCTAAACAAATACCATAAAAAAGGTACCAGACTATTCAGAGATAAAAGAGAAAGAGACCAGTCTAGCATGTGACAATCAGAAGGATGCCTCTCCTTGAATAATGGGATTCAGGAACAGTATCCTAAGAGGAAGAATCCAAAAAGGGACAAGTTCTGCAAATGGCAACTGTGTTAGCACAGCAGAGAACAATCATTCTACCGTCCAGCTTGGAGGGGACAGACAGATTTACATTAATCTTATTAGTCTCAACCACAAACAAATGAAGTTTATCAGTAGTAGTAGTCACCTCTGGGAATACAAAGGCAAAGAGTTCCTCAGCTGTTCTGGAGAAGGCAGAGAGGCTGAGGTAGCACAGGGAGAAGAGAGTGCAAGTACCAGATGTTTTGCTTGGCTTCAGGTGAAAAGGATCTGAAGAGGCAGAGTGGTGGCTTTTATCCCCAGCCTGGTCATCTCTCTGTGGGCCAGGCTGGGTATAAAATACATTGCTCTTGCCTTCTCAGTTTCTCTTCACTTCCGGAGCCAAACAAGCCATTCGCTATTTGCCGCCTCACCTCCCTGTGCACTCCCTGACTCCCTCACCGCAGCCGAGCAAACCACCCTGGGCTGCTACCATTTCCACTCTGCACCTTCAAGGTGACCATTCCATCCTGCTTTCCACCACCCTGGAGGGAAATAGAACAGACCCTGCAGTTTGAGTCCTCCAAGAGCATCGGGAATCCTAGTGGCAAGCTTAGCTTTTTCTGAGGATCCTGAAATATAAGGAGAAATTCTTCTCTGCCAACCACAGATCCTTATTTACTTTGCTTTTTATTTTGTATATTGCATCTTTGTCCTGGTCCCTTACACAGTTCACATGTTTAATGTATCCAGTTTTTCCCCTAGCCCCACAACCTATTTCCATAGATTGTGAGCTTCTCGGGAGTGTCAGTATCTAATTTCCATCTGTATACTCTTTCCTACTGCTTAGTAGAGTGCTCTGCACACAGTAAGTGCTTAAGACACATGATTACTACTACTCTAATTACTATTATTAAATGTATAGTCCTGAAATTCTTACAAGGCAGGTGACAAACAGGGCAAGTTTAGTAATGCCAGGATTAGAGTCAACAATTCTGGGGAGTTTTACCCTGCTTCTTGTATATTCTGTTTTATTTTAATGTGTGTCTCCCTTCCTAGGTATGTAACCTTGTTGTGGGCAGGAATTGTGTTTACCAACTCTGATATATTGTACTTTCCCAAGTGCTTAGTAGAGTGCATTGCACACAGTAAGTGCTCAATAAATGTGATTGAGTGATTGATTCTTCTGACCCCCTAGCTGCACCCTTGAAGCAGGTGCCATAAACTATTAAATATGGATCAATCAACTGATCAATCAATGCTATTTGAGCGCTTATTGTATGCAAATCACTGTAAAAAGTGTTTGGTAAAGTGCCAAACAAAAGAGTTGGTAAACCCACCAATGCCCTTAAGGAGCTTACAATTTAGGCTTGAGGACAGTCATTAAAATGAATTATAGGTAGGGGAAGCAGCATAGTATGCATATAAGCACATAAGTACTGTGAAGTTGGAGTTGGGATGCTAACAAAGTGCTTAGGGGGTACAGACTCAAGTGCTCATTATTATTAATTATAATGATGATGATAATAATAATAGTATTTGTTACAGCTTTATTATGTGTCACACACTCTTCTAAGCACCAAAGCAGATACAAGTTAATTAGGTGTAGTCACTATCCCACATGGAGCTCACAGTCCAAATAGGAGAGACAGCAGGTATTGAATCCTTATTTTATGGTTGAGGAAACTGAGGCACAAAGAGGTTAAGTGACTTGTCAAAGGTCACATTGCAGGCAAGTCACAGAGCCAAGACTGGAACACAGGTCATCTCACTAACAGGCCTATGATTTTTCCAAAAGGCCACTGCTACCCAGTTCTTAAGGGGTACAAACCCAAATGCATAAGCATCACAGCAGAGAGGGAGAGTAAGGTGGGGAAAGAGAATCAGCATGGCCTAGTGGACAGAGAACAGGCTTGGGAGTCAGAAGGACCTGGGTTCTAAACCTAGCTCTGCTACTTGTCTGCTGTTTGACTTTGGGCAAGTCACTTAACTTATCTGTGCCTCAGTTACCTCATCTGTTAAATGGGAATTAAAACTGTGAGTCCCAAATGAGACACGGACTGTGTCCAATCTGACTGGTTGATTACACCAGAGCTTAGTACAGTGCCTGGCACAGAGTAAGTGCTTAACAATACCATAAAAAATGAGATGTTGAGCGGGGAAGTATTCTTGGAAGAAATACAATTTTAGTGGGGTTTTGAAGATGGGGAGGGGTGAGTCTGCTGGATATAAAGCAGCAGGGAGCTGCATTCATTCAATCATAGTTATTGAGCATTTACTATGTGCAGAGTGCTGTACTAAGTGCTTGGGAGAGTACAGTACAACAATGAACAGACATACTCCCTGCCCATGACAAATTTACAGTATTATCTACAGTGATGGGAAAATCAATCAATCAATCCTTCAATCAATCATATTGAACACTTACTAAGTGCATTGCACCATGCTAAGTGCTTGGAAGAGTGCAATACAACAGATTGGCAGGTCCTTTCCCTACACTAAAGGACCTTACAGTCAAGAGGGGGATGTCAAGGGGAGGACAGGGTTCTGTTCTGGACATGTTTAGTTTGAGATAATAGTAAGGCATTCAAGTCGAGATGTACTGAAGGCAGGAGGAAATGCCAGACTAAAGAGAAGGAAGGAGGTCTGGACTGAAGAGCTAGATTTGGGAATCATCTGCATTGAGATGGCAGTGGCAGCCGTCGGAGCAAATCAATTCTCCAAGGAAGTAGGCATAGCAGGGACCCAGAACTGAGCCTTGTGAGGCTTCCACAGTTAGAAGGTGGGAGGCACTCAATCTGTCAATCGTATTTACTGAGCGCTTACTGTGTGTAGAGCACTGTACTAAGTGCTTAGGAGAATACAGTATAACAACAAACACATTTCCTGCCCATAACAAGCTTACAGACTAGTGGGGGAGATGGGCATTAATGTGACTAAATGAACTACAGATATGTACAGAAGTGCTGTGGAGCTGGGAGGGGGGATGAATAAAATAGAGGAAGTGCCTGAGAAGGAGCGGCCAGAGAAACAGGAGGAGGACTACGAGAGGACAGTATCAGTGAAGCTAAGGTTGTATAATGTTTCCTGGAGAAGGGGGCAACCACAGTGTTAGAAGGCAGCTGAGGGGTTGAGGAGGATTAGGATGGATCTGACAAGAAGGAGGTCATGGATATGATAAGCAGAAGAAGGAATATCTTCTGGATCGATGAGGTTTAACTCAAATTGTCTTACTTTGGACAAAGGTCTCTTTCTGTGCTACTCTACATTCATACTCAATATAGAAACAGCTTTTTGGGGAAGAATGTCAGAAAATAAATCTTGTGTTTCTCTACTTCTGAAGAACTGGACAGATGTATTAAGTGACCCACATACTCAATCCACTTACACCATTAAACTCAATCGCATTAGACCAATACCAACCACAATCCTACATAACAAGGTAATCAAATTATATAAACACCTCCCCTAGAGGCCTGTTTCTATAAGTAGTAAACTTTTTTCCCCCCTAAAGAAAAAAAGAAAACCCCATCACCTCTTCCCTCATAATACTCTGAGCATTTTGCCACTTGCTTGATCTATTTGGTCCCTCTTTAGCTGTCCTGATCTAGTCCCAAACCTCCAAAACCAATCTAAAGCTACGGAGAGTAATCTATGACTGAGCACATGGCAGAACTTAAAAATATGCAATTAAATTATTTTTTGAGGCATGAAATTTAAGAAACTTTACTTAGAAACGTGTGTATAGGCACTACATTGTGCATCTTTCAAGGCATGCGAAACAATCACTCCAATCTAGGAAATGAAGTTTTCAATTCTTTAGATGAATATTCATTGTTTTTATAATCCATTTCATAAATATTTCACAAGTAACTCGTCTAAAGTCATGAAGTCTTGGCCAAAAATGGAGCATGAGTTACAAGCCAGAGTTTCAGGTCTTTAGGCAGTTCATTCATCCTATAATCTACCCAGTCACCATAAAAGGGAAGAACCTTCATGACAAAGAATATATTCTGGATTCTCCTCCTTGCCAGACATATAAGGATGGTTTCCAGGATCAGGCTGGCTACCAACAGTTTAGACCAAGTCCAGAATATAGAGCTTAAGAGGCATATAAAAGAAGAAAAAGACATGCTTCCTGTCTTTATTCATTCAATAGTATTTATTGAGCGCTTAGTATGTGCAGAGCACTGTACTAAGTGCTTGTAATGTACAAATCAGTAACAGATAGAGACAGTCCCTGCCCTTTGACGGGCTTACAGTCTAATTGGGGGAGACAGGCAGACAAGAACAATGGCAATAAATAGAATCGAGGAGAAGAACATCTCGTTAAAACAATAGCAAATAAATAGAATCAAGGTGATGTACATCTCATTAACAAAATAAATAGGGTAATGAAGATATATACAGTGTCAAAAACTGTTCTAACAGCTGGAGTAAATACAAGTTAATTAGGTTGGACAGAGTCCCTGTCCCACACCAGGGCTCACAGTCTTAAGCAGAAGGGAGAACAGTTCTGAGAATGCCCTGGGAAAGTAATGGGATAGGAGGGAGGGGTGCTTATTCCTTATGTCAATTAGCAAGGCAGGTGACCCTGACTAGAATTACAGGACTAGAGCTGCCAAACCACAATTAAGGCTTTCAGTGGTGGGAATCAATTTTGCATGGGGTGGCTAAAAGCTTCAAGTCTGGTTTGTTGTCAAAGCATAATAGGGGTAGTACTGAGGTTGATCAAAACTTGACGTGGGCATGCCATTAAGGACTTTCACCTTAACTGTTGCCTCTCTCAACCACCATTTTGAATTTATCCAGTTCTGGTTTTTCACTTGCTAGATGACTACACTTTTTTTGGTTTCTGTTTTCACCAATAATTCTTTCAAGATCTAAAAAGCTAAAACAACACAGATTCCAAAGTCAGACTTACATAACAACTCAGCTGTTCTGGTACAAGTTTGAAAGGCTTGTTTTAGTCAGGAAGTAGGCCTGACTTCAGGAAACACAGAGAGATCAACCAAAAAGGTGCCCCATTTTCAGTTGCTTATTAGGGGAATCAGATTAGGAGGCAGCAGAGCAGCCCAATGATTTTTACCTTTTTCATGCTGCAAAGATAACCATTTTTTCCCCACACACACCCTTTAATATCTTCAATTCTACTGGAATTAACTGGTCCAAAAAGGTGTCAAGCTCAAGGAACTGATATTCAATACCTAATAGTGCAACAATAATTCTAGATGTTTAAGGGTGATAATTTTGTGGCAAATAAAATTCTTATTCTAAAATGTAAAACTCTTTCCCACTACCCATCCCATCAAACTGGGCTATTTTGCCCCAGACACACACACACACACACACACACACACACACAACAAGGAAGGGTCACTGCTTTGCAACACACTGCTTGCATAGCTTTGAATCTGGGATCCATTAACTGAATTATTAACTGGAGAACTACACCATTTCAGAACAAGATCTACTGCTTTGGATTACCAATGCAGAGGAAGGATGTCAGGCAAATTAATGCCAAGTTGGCTAAACTGAGTACTCTACTGAGATTCAAAGTCCAAATGGGAAAACTACTAGTAGTGAAACTGGGGCTAAATCATTAAAGAGCCCTCCAAAGAACAGCATGATTATGTAGGGACAGAATCAGAAAAGTGAAAACTGAAAAGGAGGTGCAACTAGCATGAGGTATAACAGCTAACAACAACAAAAAATTCAACTATATCAACTATAGTAGGCTCAGCTGCTATCCTGTTCCCAGTCCTGAACAGGGTAGTTTCGATAAAACTGGGCTTGTAGCCCATAAGGAATCTCCAAGTTCAAGGGTCAGCATGAGGGCAGAGTGAGTAAGCCCATGCCCCTTCCTTACCCCTGAGGGAAATCTCCCTTCATTGGATGCTGAAGGTTGGTGGTGGTGGAGGGTTGGGGGTGGCAGGGGAACACACATCCCTTTACCTTCAGCTCCCTAGCAAGCCTTCTTCTCCCGGAGTGTCTATGCAGACTCAGAATTGCAAACTGAAGCCTTCCTCTTTCGATCACTGAATTGCCATGACCACAATTAATAAACTAAATGGTTCCCAAAATGAGTTGTCACAACAGGCTAGTATATTCAGTGGCTTGCTCTTCATTCTAATCCCAGTTTGGGCACTTACCTGCTTTGTGACCCTTGGGCAAGTTAATCATATTTACTGAGTGCTTACTGAGTACTAAGCATTGAGTTAAGAACTTGGGAGGGTACAATGTAAAAGAGTTGGTAGACACGTTCCTTGCCCAAATGAGCTCAGAGCTTCACTTCTCTGTGGATGTATACATTGAGAGCACAATTTTGGCATACCAAAAGAAGAGGTCTAGAGACAATTTTTTCCCCCAGCCAGTTTCTGGGGGCTCTCTCATTTTCAGTTTCAGTTTTTCCCAATCAGTTTTAATATTATTCTCTGCACATTTCCTTCCAGCTGATCTGGATACAGCTATTAACTTTCTTTTATCATTTCAGCTATTCTTTTTCAAGGGTTCGTTCATAAACTCTCTTTTAGGCTATCCTGGGAAATGTCTGACCAATAATAATAATAATGTTGGTATTTGTTAAGCGCTTACTATGTGCAGAGCACTGTTCTAAGCACTGGGGTAGACATAGGGAAATCAGGTTGTCCCACATGGGGCTCACAGTCTTAATCCCCATTTTACAGATGAGGTCACTGAGGCACAGAGAAGTTAAGTGACTTGCCCACAGTCACACAGCTGACAAGTGGCAGAGCTGGGATTTGAACTCATGAGCCCTGACTCCAAAGCCCGTGCTCTTTCCACTGTGCCACGCTAAGGATTTTTCACCCAGAAACCTTCAAAAAATCAGGAATAAAATATTCAATACAAACTACCAATTGGTAATAAAAGGAAACAAAAACAATAACGAAGCAAAAATCCTGAAGAGGAAAGTTTAATTCAATTTAATTGGGAGTCCTTAAATCACCACTGCATGGAATCAAAGTGTGGTTTGGAGAACATGGCTACAAGGGGGAAGAACATCATCATTTATTCAATCAGTGGTTTGGCCCTAGGAGAACTCTAAAGACACCTGTTTGTGAAATTTGCCCAACGGCCAGTCGCTAGTGGTGAGGAAAAACACCTGTCACAAAAAAACTGTATATCTCTAAAGCCTTACAATGTCCCAATGAATCACCTTTGCAATCTTTTTCCAATAATTACCAAGAGCCCTATCTTTAGTCTTAATTGCCAAACTGTGCAAGTAGTTATTAAAATATTGATTAAAAGGACCAGCAGCTATTATCATGGAAGGGCAATTTTGAACTGCTTTGGTAACTTCCCATTTAGACAGAGGCCTCTCAATAACATTAAACTACGACGAACTATAATCACGTGAAAATATGAATAAAACTGTGTATATGTTATTTATTACTCTATTTTATTAATGATGTGTATATATCTATGATTCTATTTATCTTGATGTTATTGATGCCTACTTGTTTGGTTTCATTGTCTGTCTCCCCCATTTAGACTGTGAGCCTGTTGTTGGGCAGGGATTGTCTCTATCTGTTGCCAAATTGTACATTTCAAGCACGTAGTACAGTGCTCTGCACACAGCAAGCGCTCAGTAAATATGATTGAATGAATGAAAAGACTTAGAAATGAAATCAACCTACAAAGGTTGGGATTCTATCAAATTGAAATTGTGGTGAGCAATTGTTTTTCAGTAGATATCGTGGTTCCAACCCATTTCTAGATGTTTCCTTCTCTAGTGTTAACTCTTTTTCTATATATTCTTCTAAGGAAACAGCTATTTTTGGTGACTTAAATTAATACCATCAATGGGAGAGAGTGTTGACGAGTGGTTAGAGTATAGGCCTGGGAGTCAAAGGACCTGCGTGTCAATCCCAGCTCTGCCACTTACCTGCTGTGTGACCTTGGCCAAGTTAATTGTATTTACTGAGTGTTTAATGTGTACAGAGCACTGAACTATGTACTTGGGAGAATACAATATAACAGAGTTGTGAGACAAGTTCCCTGTCCACAACAAGCTCTTAGTACTGTGCTTTGCACACACTAAGTGCTCAGTAAATGCAATTGAATGAATGAATGAGTTTAGAGCTTCACTCCTCTGTGCCTCAGTTTTCTCATCCATAATAGGGGAATTGAATATGTTCTCCCTTCCTCTTAGACCGCGCATCCTATGTGGGACAGGGATTGTATCCGATCTGATTATCTTGTAAGTGCTTAACAAATACCACTATCATTATGATCATGATTATTATCACCTATGTGAAAAGAATGGCTTCAAAACAACATGCACATATCGAAATCTATCCCACAACATGTGCATGTTAATTTGTCTTTTGCCATGCTAATTGTTCCATTTAGCCTGAAAGCTCACTGTGGGCAGGGACTGTATCTGTTAAATTATACTTGTCCAAGCATTAGTATAGTGCTCTGCACACAGTAAGCACTCAATAAATAATACTGATGGATTGATAAAACTGATTGCTGTTTTGGAATGTGCTTCTTGGTATTAAGATTTTCCTGGGCTCTCTTGCTCAGGGTGAGCAACCCCTCTTCTGATTGATAACAATAACAATAAAGATGATTGTGGTACTTGTTAAGCACTTGTTAAGCCAGGGACTGTTCTAAGCATTGGGGTAGATACAAATTGACTAGGTTGAACACAGTCCCTGTCCCATGAGGGGCTCACTGTCTTAATCCCCACTTTACAGCTGAGGTAACTGAGGCACAGAGAAGTGAAGTGACTTACCCAAGGTCACAGAGTAGACATGTGGAGGAGTCAATTTAGAATCCAGGTTCTTTTGACCGCCCCCCAGCCCATGCTCCAGACATTAAGCCATGCTGCTTCTCATGATACACAACCCTTCTCACTGATGCACAACAGACTAATGTATGCCTGCAGATTTTGTCCCCCAACAAGCCACTGCTACACACACAGTACTTGAGATCAGGCTCAATATTTCTTTACAATGTCACTTCAGGCCTCCCTGTTTGCAGGTGTCACATTTCTACTCACCAAACAATAGTAGCTTTGTGGTCCTGCTACCATTCATTGTTCTCACATGCCTCCTCCAGAGAAACTGAATTGTGATAGGCACTGCCTTGAAGTTGGTGAACTGTTCCATGATCTCAGTGTTGGTCATTCCAAGTTGCCATTTAAAATTTGGTAAACTAGTAAGTGGTGCTGATAAAACTGCTCATGAAACCAAATGTGGCTTCTAACCTTAGAAGATTGCTTGACACATAGTAAGTGCTTAACAAATACCATCATCATTATTATTGCCAATATCTAATAAAGCAGATCTGCTCAGGCCTGGCCTCAAGATCAAGATGCTTTCCTCTGACAGTAACAGGTAAGAGATTGGGCCAGACTGTTAAAATCTGATTCAATCGGCTATACCATCAGGCAAGAGTGGTAGGATAGCCAAATAAGCTTTGAGGTTGTAAAACCCCAGATTAGTTTATGCTTGCAAATGCTTGCAATATCTATGAATACAGTTCACTTAGTTCACTTGCAATGCAAGGGTAACATTGCATTACAGATGTGTGCCCCTTGACCTATGCAAATTAATGTATAAATATGATTGATGAAGACGCTAATGGAGACAAGTGATGCTCAGAGGTTTGCCTGCTATAAAGATGTTTTAGGAAGAAAAGCTTACTGTTCAGTGTAACTTGGACAAATTGTTCATTCAAGATGACAAACTCCTTCCATAATCAGGAGAACAAGTTTCCTTCTGCAGCCTTCTAAAAAGACTTTTTGCTGTATTACAACATGCCCTACTCAAAGTACCACCATGTTTTCAAAGACCAAGATGACCTGCTTATATCAATCAATCAATCAATCAGGGGCATTTGAGCACTTACTGTACTTAGAGCATTGTACTAAGTGATTGGGAGAATACACTATAACAGAGTTCATAGACAGGTTCCCTGACCACAATAACCTTGTATTATGGGGTATACTTGTACTTACCTGATTTTGTCCTTGTAACATTCCTGCGATGTAGGGAGAAGTTTGTATAATCACTTCCACTTTACAGACGCTTAAACTGAGGCCCAAGGAGACTGAATGTGCTGACAGTAATGTAGGAGCAGAGTTGCAATGGGAGCCCAGTTTTCTCATTTCCTAGGCCAATGCTCTTTCCATTGAACCATGCTAACAAGGGACACACCATCCTGAGTCTTTATTCTGTTACTCTAGTCTCAGAGATTTATTGACAGATCCATACCATTCTCACATTAGAAAACTTAAACCTCTAAAGCTCAGACTCACAACTTTTTACCTCCTAAAGAATTCTGGTTCTATTTCTGTAAATTATGTACATATCTGTAAATTATTTATATTAATGTCTAACTCTCTAGACTGTAAGCTCACTGTGGGCAGGGAATGTGACTTCCAACTTTATTATACTGTATTCTCTCAAGTGCTTAGTACAGTACTCCACACCCAGTAAGCACTGATCGATTGGTATAATCATTCATTGATTATTTCAGTGTCAAAACTGGTAAAGAGAGAGAATATGCCCTATTTTTGCTTGATCCCAATTCTGAGCGAAGTACAGAACTTGCAATATTTCCTCCCAAGGCTTAATTTCTCAAAGGACTTTTGATTTAGTCGGGATCAAAAGCTCCCATATAGCCAGATAATCGTTTGGTTCAGGGGATGCTCAGCAACAGCAAATTTTCTATTTCACTTCCCATTATTGCCAATGTTTTGTGTTTTGTGTTTTGTGCATCTTCAAATATTCATTCATTCATTCAATAAATCATATCTATTGAGTGCTTACTGTGTAAAGAGCATTTTACTAAGTGCTTGGGAGAGTAAAATATAACAATAAACAGACACATTCCCTGCCCACAATGAGTTTACAGTCTAGAGGATGAGCTTACAGTCTAGAGGACAAGTCTACATTCTAGAGGATGCTCTCATTTCACATTCAGTTTACACCCTCTCTTGTTTATTTGGCTCTTAGTACTTTCCATTACCTCCTTAGCTCTATACTTTCCTCTCATCTACCCTTCCCCCTCTCCTACATACCTTCTCTCCCTCTATCCTTGCTCCCTTTATCTTTATCAAGTGCTTAGTACAGTGCTATGCATATAGTAAGTGCTCAATAAATACAATTGAGTTGAATGAATATCTTCTGTTTTCATTCATGGGCTGTCTTTCATGTCCCCCGGCTATACTCAGAGATAATGCCCTCTACTGTCCCTAGCACCCAAGATCCTTTCAGAGGTCTTCCTGAGAAACTTTCTACAGAAAAATTATCCTCACTCCTCCTGCCTCACACTCACAGAAAACCCAACGCTGTGACTGGATCCCAAGTCCATCCCCAGGTATATTTCATCTATACACACTCTATAATCTCTTTCTTGTACTGCACTTGCTTATTGACTGACTCTTTTGTTCTAACTCACTCCCTCATCCCCTAAGGTGCCATGTAAAAGCAATAATGATAGTAATATTCTGGTGAGTCATTAAAATATCTCTATGATTTTGCAGTTGCTGGAGTTTAATTACTGAGAATTTGCACTTGTATGGCTGCATATCTTGGTTCGAGTTCTAAAATGAAGAAGAATGTCTCATTCTCCTTTTTAGGTATTTTGCAGGGCTCCAACTTGCAGAACATACAGGTTCACAGCTTTTGTCAAACCATCAAGAGAAATGCAATCACATCTTTGGTTCTTGAGAAAAATGCAAACCCACATATGGAAATTCAACTAAGAAATCAAACAATAAACTGCAACTTCTCTACACCCCTGAAACTAACCCTCATTCATTCATTCAATTGTATTTATTGATCGCTTACTGTGTGCATAGCTCTGTAGACCAAAACCTAAAAACTACACACAGATCACTTGGGTGGTTTCTGGAAATTGGGAATTCAAGAGGTAGAGAAGCCGAGGCAAGCAGAAAAGTACAGGACAAAAAGCTTCTAAAGGGCAGAAAACAGGTCCTTTAGGTAGAGCTTTAACTAGTTCCTGGCCCTATCAAGTAAAATGGTTCCACCCTGGGGCCTCAGTTCACTTTACTGTAAACCACACATAACTTACTACTCTCATGAGGCCATTTGGAGGATTGCATGAATACAGCCTGGAACTGGGCTGGCTCCCTCTCGAAGTCATGAACAATGTAAAAACTGTCATTAAGCCACCATTACAATGCCCACTACACAATAATTACACTGAAATTTTCCTCACCACAAAACAGAATTTAAACCAGGATGAACAACTGGTTTCACTCCTGACACACTCCCAGAGGCTTTGGTTTTCAAGGAGGGGCCCTTTCAGTGAAAGTGCTGGGGAAAAATGTTTTCTTCAAACTGCAACATCTGTTTTCTAGATTCTTCTAGATCTCAAAGCTGTTCTGAACATGGGGCATGAAATATTCGCTATTTCTACCTCCCATGCAAAGAAAGTCTCACATGCTTAATCCAGCATCAGTAAGTCCCATAACAATTAGGCTTTTTTGCCCCACCATAAAGATTTTGCTTCGTTACACTCTGGAAGGTAGTTTTTCCCATTGCACCTATGTCTTTCTCAGTGATGCCTAACTCAGTAGTTTTTAACCCAGCAATCTATTCAGTTCTATATACACATGTAAGGCAGGATCAAGACAATCATGGCTCAGTGGAAAGAGCACAGGCTTGGGAGTCAGAGGTCATGAGTTCGAATCCCAGCTCTGCCACTTGTCAGCTGTGTGACTGTGGGCAAGTTACTTAACTTCTCTGTGCCTCAGTTACCCATCTGTCAAAGGGGGATTAACTGTGAGCCTCACATGGGACAACCTGATTACCCTGTATCTACCCCAGCACTTAGAACAGTGCTCTGCACATAGTAAGCGCTTAACAAATACCAACATTATTATTATTATTATTGTTTATCCAAACCCAAGAATACTCAGACTACAAAACACCGAGAGGAAGTTATGATTATAATTGGGGTATCTGTTAGGTGCTTACTGTGTGCCGGGCATGGTACCTAAGTTCTGGAGTTGATACAAGATAATTAAGCCTCACATGGGACTCATAGTCTAAGTAGGAGGGAGAACAGGTAGTGAATCCCCATTTTGCAGATGAGGGAAATGAAGCACACAGAAGTTAAGTGACTTGCCCTAGGTCACAAAGGAGGTAAATTAAGATTAGAACCCATGTCCTCTGATTCCACACTGCTTCACTCTGACTTTCCCTTTCATTCAGCAATGTTACTTCTCCCTCTTTGACTCTCATGTCCTTTGACCCACTCCACCATTTTCTTCTCATGGTATTTATTAAGTGCTTACTATGTGTCAAGCACTGCACTAAAGGCTGGGGTAGATACAAGGTAATCATGTGGAGAAGTAGCATGGCTCAGTGGAAAGAGCACGGGCTTTGGAGTCAGGGCTCATGAGTTCGAATCCCAGCTCTGCCACTTGTCGGCTGTGTGACTGTGGGCAAGTCACTTAACTTCTCTGGGCCTCAGTTCCCTCATCTGTAAAATGGGGATTAAGACTGTGAGGCCCACGTCGGACAACCTGATTCCCCTATGTCTACCCCAGCGCTTAGAACAGTGCTCGGCACATAGTAAGCGCTTAACAAATACCAACATTATTATTATTATTATTATGTCATACACAGACCCTGTTCCCCAAGGGGCTCACAGTCTAAGTAGGAAGGAGAGTAGATACTGAACTATACTGGTGCAGGGACTGAAAATGGAGTTTGCACCTACTCCGTCCTAAAGAAAATGTTACTATCAGGATAGGGAGAGCAGGTGGATGGAAAGGGAGCTCAATTGCAAGTGGTTGCAATCAAATGTTATCCAGAGAGCAAAAGTCTGGTAGAAATCTCAGGGAAGTATCAAAACATCCCTACATATGAATGGCCGAACGGTTAGCCCCTTAGAATACTGCAGTCAGACAAAGAGTAGTCCTTAACGTATTTCAAGACAGCACAGAAAGTAAAAGAAAGTCCGTATTTCTCCTTTCACTCCCTTTGCTCCTTATCCTACCACCCCTTGTGAGCCCCTCAAGGGACAGGGTCTGAGCCTAATTCTCCCTTGTAAACTCTTTCCTAGCACTTGGTACAGTGCTCTGCATCCAGTAAGTGCTTAATAAATATTATGACTACTACTATTAAGGTCTCTAAAAACAGGAAGAAATATCTCTTGACTGAAATGGCTAGTTTCCGATTCCACACACTGAGAACTTGAGCAAGCAGCCTCTCCACCATTTACTGTAGGGAGGCTGTTGCTAGGTTTTTCTTTCCTTTGGGAACCACGTTTTCAGGCTTCCTTTGAATTTTCTGGCCATTACCTTTTTTTTGTGCCTACCAGTCAACATGTACAAATTACCTGTGCAGTGTTCTGTGCTAATTAGTCTATCAATTTTATTTATTGATCACTGTGTGCAAAGCATTGTACTGTTTGGGAGAGTACCATAAAAGTTAGTTGGTAGAGGTGTACCCTGTTCACAATGAGCTTACAGTCCAGAAAGGGAGACAGACATTTATATAAATTACAGATATGTACATAATGCTGTGGGACTAAGGGAGAAGTGAATAAAAATTGCAAATCCAAGTGCAAGGGGAACGCAGAAGGGAAAGGGAGAAGAGGAAATGAGGGCCTACTTGGGGAAAACCTCTTGGAAGAGATATTCCTTCAGTAAGGAAGACTTTAAAGACAGGAAGAGTGGTCACCTGTTGGATTGGAAGAAGGAGGGTGTTCCAGGCCAGAGGAAAGATGAGAGTGAGAGATTGTCAGCAAGATAGATGAGATTGACTTACGGTAGTGTAGGTTGGCGTGCGCTGCTCTTTAGTAGGAAAGTAGCGAGGTAAAATAGAACGGGCAAGTTAGCCGAGTGCTTTGAAGCCGATAGTAAGGAGTTTCTGCTTGATGTGGAAATGGATGGGCCGCTGCTGGAGGTTCTTGGGGAGTGGGAAAATATGGACTGAATGTTTTTGTAGAAAAATGATCCAGGCAGCAGAGTGAATTACGGACTGAAGTAGGGAAAGACAGGAGGCAGGGAAGTCAGCAAGGAGGCTGATGCAGTAATCTAGCAGGATAGGATGAACGACTGTATTAACATGGTAGCAGTTTGGATGGAGAGGAAAGGGTGGATTTTATTCATTCATTCATTCAATAGTATTTATTGAGCGCTTACTATGTGCAGAGCACTGTACTAAGCGTTTGGAATGAACAAGTCGGCAACAGATAGAGACAGTCCCTGCCGTTTGACGGGCTTACAGTCTAATCGGGGGAGACGGACAGACGAGAACAATGGCACTAAACAGAGTAAAGGGGAAGAACATCTCGTAAAAACAATGGCAACTAAATAGAATCAAGGCGATGTACAATTCATTAACAAAATAAATAGGGTAACGAAAATATATACAGTTGAGTGGACGAGTACAGTGCTGTGGGGATGGGAAGGGAGAGGTGGAGGAGCAGAGGGAAAAGGGGAAAATGAGGGTTTAGCTGCGGAGAGGTAAAGGGGGGATGGCAGAGGGAGTAGAGGGAGAAGAGGAGCTCAGTCTGGGAACGCCTCTTGGAGGAGGTGAGTTTTAAGTAGGGTTTTGAAGAGGGAAAGAGAATCAGTTTGGCGGAGGTGAGGAGGGAGGGCGTTCCAGGACCGCGGGAGGACGTGACCCAGGGGTCGACGGTGGGATAGGCGAGACCGAGGGACGGTGAGGAGGTGGGCGGCAGAAGAGCGGAGCGTGTGGGGTGGGCGGTAGAAAGAGAGAAGGGAGGAGAGGTAGGAAGGGGCAAGGTGACGGAGAGCCTTGAAGCCTAGAGTGAGGAGTTTTTGTTTGGAGCGGAGGTTGATAGGCAACCACTGGAGTTGTTTAAGAAGGGGAGTGACATGCCCAGATCGTTTCTGCAGGAAGATGAGCCGGGCAACGGAGTGAAGAATAGACCGGAGCGGGGCGAGAGAGGAGGAAGGGAGGTCAGAGAGAAGGCTGACACAGTAGTCTAGCTGGGATATAACGAGAGCCCGTAAGAAGTAAGGTAGCCGTTTGGGTGGAGAGGAAAGGGCGGATCTTGGCGATATTGTAGAGGTGAAACCGGCAGGTCTTGGTAACGGATAGGATGTGTGGGGTGAACGAGAGAGACGAGTCAAGGATGACACCGAGATTGCGGGCCTGAGAGACGGGAAGGATGGTCGTGCCATCCACGGTGATAGAGAAGTCTGGGAGAGGACAGGGTTTGGGAGGGAAGATGAGGAGCTCAGTCTTGCTCATGTTGAGTTTTAGGTGGCGGGCCGACATCCAGGTGGAGACGTCCCGGAGGCAGGAGGAGATGCGAGCCTGAAGGGAGGGGGAGAGGACAGGGGCGGAGATGTAGATCTGCGTGTCATCTGCGTAGAGATGGTAGTCAAAGCCGTGAGAGCGAATGAGTTCACCGAGGGAGTGAGTGTAAATGGAGAACAGAAGAGGGCAAAGAACTGACCCTTGAGGAACTCCAACAGTTAAAGGATGGGATGGGGAGGAGGCTCCAGTGAAGGAGACCGAGAACGACCGGCCAGAGAGGTAAGAGGAGAAACAGGAGAGGACAGAGTCCGTGAAGCCAAGGTGAGATAAGGTACGGAGGAGGAGGGGATGGTCGACAGTGTCAAAGGCAGCAGAGAGGTCAAGGAGGATTAGAATGGAGTAGGAGCCATTGGATTTGGCAAGAAGGAGGTCATGGGTGACCTTAGAGAGAGCAGTCTCGGTAGAGTGGAGGGGACGGAAGCCAGATTGGAGGGGGTCTAGGAGAGAATGGGAGTTAAGGAATTCTAAGCATCGATTGTAGACGACTCGTTCTAGGATTTTGGAAAGGAAGCGTAGTAGGGAGATAGGGCGATAACTGGAGGGGGAAGTGGGGTCAAGAGCGGGTTTTTTTAGGATGGGGGAGACGTGGGCATGTTTGAAGGCAGAGGGGAAGGAGCCCTTGGAGATTGAGTGGTTAAAAATAGAAGTTAAGGAAGGGAGGAGGGCAGGGGCGATGGTTTTAAGAAGCTGAGAGGGAATGGGGTCCGAGGCGCAGGTGGAGGGGGTGGCACTTGCGAGGAGGGAGGAGATCTCCTCTGAGGATACTGTAGGGAAGGATGGGAAAGTAGGAGAGGGGGTTGGTGGGGGGGAGGGGAGAGGAGGAGGGGTGACTTTGGGGAGCTCAGACCTGATCGTGTTGATTTTCGTGAGGAAATAGGTGGCCAGATCATTAGGGGTGAGAGATGGGGGAGGGGGAGGAACAGGGGGCCTAAGGAGAGAGTTAAAGGTCTGGAACAATCGGCGGGGGTGACGGGCATGGGTGTCGATGAGGGAGGAGAAGAAGCTTTGCCTGGCGGAGGAGAGGGCAGAGTTAAGGCAGGAAAGGATAAATTTGAAGTGTGTGAGGTCGGCTTGGTGCTTGGACTTTCGCCAGCGGCGCTCAGCAGCTCGAGCATAGGAGCGTAGGAGGCGGACGGAGGAGGTGATCCAGGGCTGTGGGTTAGTGGAGCGAGAGCGGCGGAGGGAAAGGGGGGCGAGAGAGTCGAGATGTTGTGAAGGTGAGACTGAAAGGATTTGGTCTATGACCAGATTCTTCTTGTCTGTGATTTTGCCATAATGTTCCTTGGTGAGAATGAAAGAAAATAATTTCTAGTTCCTTCTCTTAAACTTTAATTAACAATTCAATTAGCATCCCTTTGTTGAAGACACTACTGAGGATGAGTAAAAACTCACTACTTAATGTGCATGTAGAGACTGTTCCATAATGAACTGAGAGTTTGTTTTTTGTTTTTCTGATCCCCCTTGGGATCATGATCTTCCTAAAGCCTCTGCTCCTATACCATATGAAATAAAGCAGGTTTCAGACAAGTGCTTTTCATCCTTGTGAGAGAACCAGAAAATCTACACAAACAGTAGTTACACATGTTGCCACTACTGGGGTTGCTGTTTAAGTAACTTGGAGCTGAGAATGTTGAAATGTGACCATAATTCTGTCATGAAACCAAGAGTGGGAAGAACAGATGCTTTGAGGGCTGGTCATTCTGCCATTCTTTGAGGAAACATGCATAGAATTGCAGAAAATACAAGTGTGACTGTTGAGTAGCATGGACTAGCGAAAAGAGCATGGACCTGGGAATCAGAAGATCGGGGTTCTACTTCTGGCTCGGCCATGTGCCTGCTGTGTAACCTTGGACAAGTTATTTAACATCTCTGTGCCTCAGTTACCTCATCTGTAAAATGATGATTCAATATCTGTTCTCCTTCCTACTTAGATTGTGAGCCTTGTGTGGGATAGGGACTGTATCTTTGGTCTTCCCCCTGTGCTTAAAATAGTGTTTGACATGTAATAAGTGCTTAACTAATACCACAACTATTATTAATATGTTGTAGTAAGAATAATAATAAAGATGGTATTTGTTAAGTGCTTACTATGTGCCAACCACTGTTCTAAGCACTGAGGTAGATACAAGATATTCAGGTTATCCCATGTGGGGCTTACAGATTTAACCCCCATTTTACAGATGAGGTAAATGAGGCACAGTGAAGTTAAGTGGCCTTCCCAAGGTCACACAGCAAACAAGTGGCAGAGCAGAATTAGAACCCACGTCCTCTGACTCCTCCCAAGATGGGGCTCTTTCCATTAAATCATGCTGCTTCTCTAGTACCAACTAAATCTAATAAAACATACTGTCCCACAAATACCTCATTACTTATTATAGTATGTTCAGCCAACCATTTCTCTTGAAACATCTGCTTCTCTTTCTTTCATCTTTTTCTATATTGCTCTGGCACTGAACATATACCTATCAAATTTTGGCAAAAAACCCACTGATTGTACTGGAAGTTCCAAGATTGCAAGTGTTTCATTCTGCATCAATATACCAGGTAAAAGTACGTACAAGCTGTCCCAGAAATCCGATTAGGAGGACCCAGTTGGAATTTCTGTAATTAGACACTGGACATCAGGCTTGCACAACACTGAGCCATGTGAAAATATTAATAACTACAGTAATAACAATAACACCGTAAATAGCCCTGATGCTTTCATTTTTCCAAAGCATTTTTACACCGATTTTCTCATTTTATCCTTATAATACCCCTGTGAGGCAAGTATTAACCTATTCCCACATATAAGGAAACTGAGGCACAGAGAGGTTACATGTTTTGCCCTGGAACACACAGCAGACCAGGAATAGGATTGGGATTCCTTGGCCCAAGTTCTTTCAACTAGACCACATTGTTGCACTTGGCATGACTGGGAATCGTGCATAATGCAGCATGGCTTAGTGGAGGGCCTGGGAGTTGGAGGATCTGGCTTCTGATCCTACCTCTGCCAATTGCTTGCTGTGTGACCTTGGGCAAGTCACTTAGCTTCTCTGTGCCTCAGTTCTCCTGTTCTCCCTCTTACTTAGACTGTGAGACCCATGTGAGACAGGGACTATGTCCAACCTAATTAATTTCTATCTACCCCAGAGTTTAGAAGTGTTTGACACATAGCAAGT
Source organism: Ornithorhynchus anatinus (assembly GCF_004115215.2). NCBI lineage: Eukaryota > Metazoa > Chordata > Mammalia > Monotremata > Ornithorhynchidae > Ornithorhynchus > Ornithorhynchus anatinus. The sequence goes on along the minus strand of NC_041729.1, from coordinate 73,656,744 downwards.
GCTTAACAAATATCAAGTTTTTAAAAAGTCACTATTTAGTCAATCCTAAACCCTACTAATCCTGAACAAAAAAAAGGACAAAAACAATTTGGGTGGTCAGGGGGAGGGGTTTCTGAAACCATTTTTGAGGTCTACAAAAACAGGATCATCTTATTTTTCTGGGACACCTAAAAGCCCGGTAGAGGATTTTCATAGTCCCTTACAGTTCTATGAATCCATCCATCATATAAAGGAGACAGAAAAAGTTCCAGGTCTTTCTTTGGGCTTTAACTTTAAATACGGACTTCCCAGGGTCCACCTTTTGTTTGAATAACTACAACTTTATCAGTTTCATTAATCTTCCTTCACTTCCAGTCTTTAAAAAGTTAATATCCAGGAACACCAATTCCATGGAAAATGAATAAGGAAAGATGACCCAACTTATTATACTACACATTTTGCTTGAATTGATTTGGTCCATTAGAAGGGAGATTCTTAAACCAAGGTTGGACAAATAAGAGAGCAGTTTAAGAAGGGGTCTTTGTTGGCCTGGTGATTTTGAAAGTAGACACTATTATTTTGAAGACCAGCCAGAAAACTGGAGAGAGAAGCAACAACCTTATATCCTTATATTGCTCAACCTCCCCAACAAATTTGGTTTTTTTTTTCAGGGAGTGAGGTCATTTTTCTAGGGTTTTTTTTCTTTTTATTTTAACGGTCTTTTCAAGAGCAGAGAAGTGACACAGTTTAAATTGATGTAGAAAGTACACTTAGCCAAAAGGATTCAAACCTCATCCACCACATATGTTTTTACACATCACTGACTTTCTATCTGTATTCTTTGAGGTTCTAGTAGAATCTCTTACCACTTAAATCCACCTCCCGCCCTCCTCTCCTGACCTCAAACCACCAGTTTTTCAGTTGTTTAAATGTCTTAGAAGATTTTCAGGGACCCCCATCATCAATGACTTTGATATCGACAACCCAACCCTCTCTTTGTCCTCTTTGTCTTGCCCTGTACTCATTGCTTACAAACCTTATACACTGACATGGGAAAAGGGCAACAGGGTCAAGACGGCTCCTCAAAATTACCTATTTGTCTTTCCAGGTCGGCTGCTTCATCCGGGGTGGCTCGGGGTAAGACTCCAGGGTCACTGAAGCTCGTTCTCAAAAGCGTCCCCATCACGAAGAAGAAGAGGATCCCGCCGACTGCCGGGATGGCAGGAGTGATCTTCACCGCTAAATACGGACAGCTGCCGGTGACAGAGGAATGGGAGCGCCATGAAGAAGGGAAAAAGCATCAAAACCGACTGTTAGAAATCAACAGGAAACAGTTTGCAATTCACTGGGAAGTGAAAAGATTATGGGAAGGATTAAAATTAATTCTATTAAAAATCCATCTCTGTGAAGAATTCACGCTCCCTGAGATTTGCGGGGTATTCTCATGGAAAATTTCACCCCTTGCTACAGTACATCACTGCCAAAGCATTTCCACCCCATGGAATTACTTGGCAAGGAAGCGGCAGAGAGAGGAAAGTTATTCTGTTTATAGACTCATTTTGAAATATGCATGTATCTCTTTCTATATATAGTTCACAGATCTCAAATTCTGAACATATACAAGTCATAAATCTACGGAATACCACCACTCTTCCTCCACACTAAGTTATAAAAGAAGTCAATGTAGACTACTTTCAAATGGACACAGGGTTTTCAGGACACAGGAAAACCCTGTGTTTTCCTCTTTGGGTGAAGATACAGCCTTGCTTGCTTCAGTGCAGTGACATTCAAAAGGGACAAAAGGGTAGGAAATGCAAATGTGCACTCAGAAAGGTGGAAACAATTTTCAGTATTTGGGATTTAACCTATGCCAAAGAGGTTAATAAGTCCTGCATAGGGAATTGAGCTCGGTTTTGGAGGAGATATTCCAGGATTTATGCAGATGGCACAAACCCTATTCTTTTGACCAGAAGTCATTTCCACCTGAGTAAGAAGTAAATGCTATTATTAAGTGACTACTGGGTTCAGAATACTAAGCACTTGGTAGAGTACAACAGAATAAACAGATCCACGATCCCTGCCTTCATGCATCTTACAATCTAGCAGGATAGACACTAAAACAATTTCCAGATAGGAGGAAGAAGGAAAGGGGGCTCTGATATACTGATTAAGCAAGAAGGTGTGAGTGCTCCCGGTCATTACACATTCTGTTGAGTGGTGGGCATAGGAATTGGACTCCAACAATGGGAATAAAACTGCAATCAGAGAAGCAGCCTGGTCTAGTGGATAATGGATAGCCTGGAAGTCAGAGGGACTTGGGTTTGAATACCTGCGGCAAGTCACTTCACTTCTCTGTGCCTCAGTTGCCTGATTTGAATGGAGATTAAGACTGCGAGACCCACGTGGGATAGACACCTTGTCCAACCTGATTATCTTGTATCTACTCCAATACTTAGTATAGTAGCTGGCACACAGTAATTGCTTAACAAAATAATTAAAAGAAAAATCAGTACTTGTTTTATTGGATTCTCTCAAATGCTTAGTACAGTGCTCTGCACACAGTAAATGCTCAATAAATATGACTGAAACAAAAAAAAGAGGAAGTATGTCAAAGTGCTACTCACACTGAGAAAAACAATCGAGTGGAACAAAGGTGTGCGTCTCTACCTTCAAAATCTACAGCGGGTTGTACATTTTTTGGACCGAGTTTCAAGGCTGAGCACAACCTGAAATGCCCATAATACTACACTCTACAAGCATGGGGGTTTCTGATTTTGAATCCGCCATGTCCTCTACGACTCTTACTCCAGCAGTGCTGGAATATTTATTCTCACAGCTGTGTTCCAACTACAATGAGTCCTAGGTGGTAGGCAGAGTTTCTCGACTCCAGTTGACACTGATGACCTTAAACTGGCCACAAAAAATGGAAAAGGGCACTTGGCAAGTGCTACAACCCAGCTTCAGCGGGTCCAGATCTAATTACATTAAATGATATATTCCAGCAGTCTGTCCGTCAATCATATTTAGTGAGAGCTTACTGTGTGCAGAGCACTGTACTAAGCATTTGGGAGAGGACAACAATAAACAGACACATTTCCTGCCCACCATGAGCTTACAGATTAGAGGGAGGAACAGACATCAATACAAATAAATAAATTATAAATCTGCATATAAGTGTTGTGAGGCTGGGAGGGGGAATGAATAAAGGAAGCATGTCAAGGCAACACAGAAGGGAGTGGGAGAAGAGTAAAGGAAGGCCTAGTCAGGAAAGGTCTCCTGAAGGAGGTGTGTCTTCAACAAGGCTTTTGAAGGGGGGAATAATCATAGATTGGATATGAGGAAAGAAAGAGTTCCAGGACAGAGGCAGGATGTGGGCGAGAGGTTGGGGTGAGACAGATGAGATCAAGGTACAGTGAGAAGCTTAGCATTGGAGGGGCCAAGTGTGTGGGCTGGGTTGCAGTAGGAGAGTAGCGAGGTGAGGTAGGAGAGGGCAAGGTGATTGAGTGCTCTGAAGCCAATGGTGAACAGTTTCTGTTTGATGCAGAAGTGAATGGACAACTACTGGAGTTTCTTGAGGAGTGGGGAAATGGCCTGGACATTTTTGTAAAACTTTTCAGAAACTTCCCAAAGAAAGACAATCAGAACACTGGCAACAAGAGGAACATGAAAGCACACAGAAGACCATTCCAGAGAAGTAATAGCAGAGTACAGAATCCTGTAAAGGGCTAGAAATGAAAACTAAAATAATTTGAAAATCAGACTTAAAAAAACTCCAGCAGGAACAAATGGATAGGCATACCTTTACTTACCAATGGCTTAAAACAAATAAAAACCATTATAAGTACTGGAGAATGCAATATTAACATTTCTTGAGCATCCTCATTGTGGCAGGAAGTATCAGAATAATATGGAGTCTGAATCCGAGGAACAAGCCTCTGATGGTTCAAAAATTTCACAAGAATTTACTGCATGAGTAACAAGTGAAAGTAATACATCATTTCATTATGGCACAATGTTCCAATTTTTTATGGTGATTGTTAAGCACTTACTATGTTAGGCACTGTTCTAAGTGCTGGGGTAGATACAAGATAATCAGGATGGGCACAGTCCATGTCCCACATGGCCTCATAGTCTTAATCCCCACATTACAGATAAGGGAACTGAGGCATAGAGAAGTGAAGTGACTTGTCCAAAGTCATACAGCAGAAAAGTGGAGGATCCGGGATTAGAATCTGGGTCCTTCTAGATCCCAGGCTTGTGCTCTATCTAACAACCCACCTTGTGTCTTGATTCAAACCTAAAAACTTTTAACAAGTGTTCTATTAGTAAATCTGAAAGGTTCTGGTAACAAATAGCACTTTGTGTCTAAAGCTACAGGGCATTAATCTTGATTTGGAATGAGTTTGGACTGGGAAGACGTGGTGGTCCTGGGGAAATGGCACCAGATCAACAGCTTATTCTTCATTCTGGGATCCTGGGAACCCAAGTAACTTTTCTTGAGAACCACATAGCCTAGGGGAACCAACACAGGCCTGATCTCTAATGCAGGCTCCACCACTTGTCTGCTGTGTGACCGTGGGCAGGTCACTTAACTTCTCTGTGCCTCAGTTACCTCATCTGTAAAATGGGGATTAAGACTACGAGTCCCATGTGGACCAGGGACTACATCCAACTTGATTAGAATGTACTTAGCCCAGTGCTTAGAACGGTAACTGGGGTAAGCATTTAAAAAAGAAAAATGAGCAGCTTGCTCAAAGTGGGTTTAGATTTTACCAGGTCAATTTGCCACCCTATGAAGTCAAGCCACCAGATTTCAGATCCAGAAGGACTTTTCTCAATAGACTGCTCATTAAAAGCAATGAAACCTTATGAAGAGTTTGAAGCCATAGCAATCACAACCATCTCCTTAAAGTCTTACTGAAAATTTCCACTGGAACCTGAAGACACTCAAGGTGCCAATTTCCCAAGGGTACTCAAGCTGTTTTGACCATGACACACCACTACCCATAGGCCAGCAGACTCATCCCTAAATTACTCTGTAGCAGAGAGATAATCAAGCAATTTATTGAGCACTGTATGCAGAGTACTTAACTAACTGGTTGGGAGAGTATAATATAATAGTGTTGGTAGACATTCGCTGTCCACAAGGAGCTTAGAGTCTAGCCTTCAGTCTAGATGACTGAGTTAAATCCAATGTCCAACCTCTCTGCATCAAAAGAGCTCTGAATTCCTCCAGGGACATAAGTATCCAATCTTATTAAGATCTGAACGGGAATAAGGAATACTTACAGCAATAATATCACTGATGAGGAAGGAAATAGGCTCTTAGGATATCTACCTACAACTTGGGGGCTGTCTTATTAAACCCGATGAAGACACATTTCCTATTATGCTTAGTGCCCTGTTTTATTCATTCCAGACAACTTCCACTTTTATGCATTTTTTATGATTTGTTCTTGTCTGTCCGTCTCCCCCGATTAGACTGTAAGCCCGTCAAACGGCAGGGACTGTCTCTATCTGTTGCCGACTTGTTCATCCCAAGCGCTTAGTACAGTGCTCTGCACATAGTAAGCGCTCAATAAATACTATTGAATGAATGAATGAATGAATGATATTTGCTAATGTTTACTATGACCCCGGCACTGTTGTATGTGCTGGGGTTGTCTTTAATATTTTGTGAAGTTCAGCTCTGTATGAAAGCTGGATATCTGAACCCTGGAAGGAGTGGTGAGGAGACCCATAACTGACTAAGAACAATAAAAACACATTTCTACTTTACAAGTTGATGTAATAAAAATTAAACTGATCCACACATTTAAAGGTACTGGATTGCTCAAGTCATCATGCTGATTCTTAATCTCCTAGATGCAATATGCATGAAATTAACAAAAGTAGCAAACTCAAACTACAAATGAAAGTAAACTAAAAACTCTAAGTAATTCACTTTGCCTTCAGAGAAAACTACATCCTAAGAGAACACCTATTTGAGCTCCACAGGGATATAATCATATCAACCTTTTCTACAGCGGTGAGACCGTGATCTGCCTCAGAAGGTATCTTTGCCTTCCCAAGCTGTTTCATAAGCAGAACCTAACAGCCATTTACAACACCAAATGGCAAAGCAGGTTCACCAACGGTGAGATTCCTCAATATGGGGAGTTCACCACAGTTACGGCAATACTTATCATAGCCCAGTTTTGCTGGAAAGATCATTTGAGGAGACTGGATGATTAGCAGGGTGAACAAACAGTGCTGTTTGGTAAACAGGAATGGGACACACCCAAGCTGGGGATGCAGAACAAATGCTTTAAAAAGACAAAAGAGCACAGACAGATACAGAGTGGTACTGCAGCCAACTGAAGGGAGACTAAAGAAACTGATGGATCAGCTTGTTGTAGGGCAACTGGAGTGGGGAAATAGGTTGTAAACTTGTTCACTTCTCTGTGCCGCAGTTACCTCATTTGTAAAATAAGGATTAAGACTGTGAGCCCCATGCAGGATTTGGACTGTGTCCAACCTGGCTGACTTGTATTCATTCATTCAATCTTATTTACTAAGCGCTTACTGTGAGCAGAGCACTGTACTAAGCACTTGGAAAGTAAAATTCAGCAATATCTGCCCCAGTTCTTCGTACAGTGCATGGCCCATAGTTAGCACTAAAAAAATTCCATTAACTAATAATAATAATAATAATAATAATGAAGAATCCAGAGCAATGCTGGCTGCCTCTCAGCCAACCACCTGTATCCATCACAGAAGAAGCATTTAGTACAGTACTCGAGCAGCGTGTCTCAGTGGAAAGAGCATGGGCTTGGGAGTCAGAGATCATGGGTTCGAATCCCAGCTCTGCCACTAGTCAGCTGTGTGACATTGGACAAGTCAGTTAACTTCTCTATGCCTCAGTTACCTCATCTGTAAAACGGGGATTAAAACTATGAGCTTCACGTGGGACAATCGGATTACCCTGTATCTACACCAGAGCTTAGAACAGTACATAGTAAGGGCTTAACAAATACCAACATTATTATTACAGTGCTCTGCACACAGTAAATGCCAAATAAATACCACTGATGATGAAGAAGCTTTATGGCTTGGACACGTTACCTCAGCATCTTTGACCAGCACCACAGTCGATGAAGATCTTCTTTCACTCCATGTGAGGAGGACAACTGCTGAATGGGCAAAGATATATTTCAGTGAGCTGAACCGTCCTCCGCCATCGAGGATGAGGCCCCAAGAGGTAAGGTAGAGCAAGCTACAACTTGGCAACAGCTCCAACATTTGTGGAAGTTTCTCCTGCACTCCAAGCCATTAAAATAGAAAAGCACTTGACCGTGTTGGCATTCTTGCAGTAATCTATATGTAAGGAGAGGATTTAATGGTTTAATGGTTCCTGAAGAAATGCCATGACTTCAGTGATGTCACCTTACTCTCCATCTTGAAGATGAAAGAGAAGGTTTCAATCAATCACTCAATCAATCAATCAGTGGTATTTATTGAGCATTTACTGTGTGCAGAACACTGTACACTGTACTAAGTGGTTGGGAGAGTACAATGTAACAGGTTGGCAAACATGTTCCCTGCCCACAATGAGTTTACAGTCTAGAGGGGAGTTTACAGGGATGAGATGTGTTTCAAATAGAGGTAGAAGGAGGCAGGGATAATTCAGTAGGCAGAAATATAAATAGCCACTGCTTACAAGGTATGAATATTCCCCAACCATCTGTCTTTTCTAAAATGCTATCAGGTGATTAGAGCAACCTGATCAACCAAGAATCACTCAGCAGTAATAACTATAGATCTGCACAGTTTGGTGAACAACTTTTCTTTCACTGAAGTCACAATATGCTGGAAACATGGGATATATATATTGAAGCAGCAAGGCTTAATGGATAGAGCATGAGCCTGGGAGTCAGAGGACCTGGGTTCTAATCCCAGCTCCGCCACTAGTCTGCTCTGTGACCTTGGGCAAGTCACTTTATTTCTCTGTGCTTTAGTAGCTCATCTTGAAAATGGGGATTAAGACCATGAGCCATATGTGGTACAGGGACTGTCTCCAACCTAATTACCTACTCTACCAGTATAGTATCTGGGACACAGTGAGCACCTAACGAATGCAACAATTATTATTATTATTTACCCAATCCAGCGATACTGTGTGTTTTCACTATGCCTTTTGGCTAGAATTCTTGTCAGAGCATTAGGAAATATGAATTCAGCAATGGCAGGCCTTTTGGAAACGGTATTCTACCAGGTGGAAATAAACAGGCTGTAACCATATGTACTGCATCAGACAAGCTGAATAATGCTGGGTGGGTTTTCCTTAATGGCTGGCTTTGCCAGAACACTTCCTAACCCCCAACTAACTAAACCCACTGCTTTAGTCATAAATGAACACAGAGGCCCCCAGGAGACATGGGTGTGTTTTTGGGTGTTGCAAACTATGTAATTCTTTCTGAACTTCTTTCAGAGAAAAAATCCACTTGGTTGCTGAAGTTCCCTTAGAGACTCCAAGGTGACACTGAGAGATTTCCTCTCCCTCCTGAGAAACACGTCTCTTTTGTGCATAATTAACAGAGAAATGAATTCATAAAGGCTAATGAAATCTTGTGGGAGGAAAAATAAATTGAATTGCCTGAATGTACAAACTGGATGGTTGGAAAAAACTACGGAAAAGTCTACCATTCCAACATCACCTGTAGATTTGACATCTGTAGGTTTCAAGAGAGACAGAGACTCAAGTTTACTGTGAGAAAGGAGGCAACGGTAAACCACTTCTGTATTTTTACCAAGAAAACCCTAAGAATACACTACCAGAATGATGGCAGATGGAGGTGGGATGTTCTGGGAGAGATGTGTTCATGTATCCATGGAGTCGCTATGGGTCGGAAACGACTCGACAGCCTAAGACAAGGTTTTAAGGCCTGGTGCTTCAATTTAAAAAAAATCGTAAAAACCTCTGGCACTTTTAAGTTTCAGTCTTTTGTTGCTGCCTATATATTTTGGAATAAAATTTCTATAATTTGGAACAAAGGGAGCAGAGAAGGAAGATAAAACTGAAATAATGAAAATCCTGAATTTTAGAGATTTCTTTAAAAAAATCTAAGATCGTGAGTTCTTTCTTTTGTTAGAGATTCTTCTCTCTGTTACAGAATCCCATATCCCCAAACACAATGAAAACACAAAATACATATTCCACTTTTCAACTACTGCACCAAAAAACTAAGGCACAAAGGGCATTTTGCAAGTACTCTGGGAAAGGGGTCAGGAATTTACAGAGCTTTCTCTAACAATAATCACTGGACTCCAGAGGAAAACTGAGCTAATGAAAACTCTCACTGAGTTTGCAGTGTCAGGGTTAAAAATCAAAGCAAGAAATAATGCAACTGACAACCAGGATCAAGCAACTGGAAAAGGACTTCAGATTTCTGAACAACTAGAGATACTATTTCCCAATTTTGATCTATACCCTTGAATTTGAAAATCCTACAAATAAGAGTGTGGATATAATATAAATCTCACCACCTCAAAAACAACAAATGGCTTCTTGTTTCCCAAGGAAAAATCTGATCATTGGCTTCATGGTTCGAAGTCAATTCTCTCCTTTCTTCACATCTGCTCTCTTCCAGCTTGCACCCATCTCTCTTCTTAAGCTAACTCTATTTGTGCTTTACTTAGCTCCAGCCTATTGTTGTTTTTTAATGGTACTTGTTAAGCACTTACTATGTGTCAAACACTGTACCAAGTACTGGGGTAGACACAAGATAATCAGTTTGGAAACACTTCTGGTTGCACATGGGACTCACCGTCTAAGACAGAAAACAGGTAATGAACCCCAGTATTACAGATAAGGAAACAGATACAGAGAAGTTAAAAGTCTTGACCAAGGTGACACAGCAGACGATGGTGGGGCTGGGATTACAACCCAGATCCTCTGATTCCCAGGCCCATGCTCTACCCTTCTCCCTGACTAGTACCCTGCCACCTCAAATCCACCAGACTACAGCTCTCTCTAGCTTCAAAACCCTCCTGAAATTCCCCCTACTGCAGGAAGCTTTCTCTGATCAATCCTCCCCCACCCCAGATCACATCACCACATCCAGCAACTGTAGCACTTATTTATATAACAACAAACCTAGCCTTCAGGTATATGGCAATTAACATACTCTACTTTTTAATTAATTATTCATTTATTCATCTTTGCACTCTCTGGATGCTCCCACTATTACTAAATAATTTTGCTCTTCATGAAAACGTCATCAAATTGCAAGAAAAAAATAAGAGTAATTTAAGAAAACTAATCTTCATTCAGAAAACAAAATGTAAAATGTTCTTACATGAATCTTCCATATTATGACACTCGTCTGCTAGAAATTTTTGTTTTTAAAATTTCAGGGATAGAAATAAAATACACAGATATATAAGGGGAAGCAGGATGGCCTATTGGATAAAGCACAGTCCTGGAAATCAGAAGAACGTGGGTTCTAATCCTGACTCCACCACTTGCCTGCTGTGTGACCTTGGACAAATCACTTTTCTCTGTGCAACAGCTTCCTCGACTGTAACATGGGGGATTCCATACTTGTTCTCCTTTTTACTTGACTCTGAGCCCCTTGTGGGACAAGAGTGGGTCCTACCTGATTAACTTGAATCTATCCCAGTGCTTAGAACAGTGCTTGACCCATAGAAAACACTTAACTGTCATTAAAAAAAGTTGTCATAGCACTCTGTATTTGGGAATAAAGAACAGTATAGGCCAATGGTTAGAGTATGTACTTCTGTCAAAGTTCTCTGAAGCCTACTCAAAAAGAATCTTGCCTTTGATGTTTAAAAATTCCCATTTTTTTGTCCATTTTTATATATGTGTGTGTTTCATTTCTATCCCTGAAATTGAAAAAAATTTCTAGCAGCTGGGTGTCATAATAAGGAATATTCGTGAAAGAACATATTATACTTTGTTTTCCGTAGGACCAGGACTGTTTCCTTATTAATAAGTTACCAAAGACCAATCGAAAGTACAAATAATCATTACTAAATAAAAAATGATAATGATTTCAAGACTGAAATTCCAGTGTGTTGGAATCAATGCAGACATCTGTTTTAAATATCTGCATTTTGGCTCATTGACTAGATACTGTTATTAATCACTAAAGTGAAACCTAAACAGAACCAAAAACCCTAGAGAGAAAATATCTGTCAGAATGAATAGCATAAGCATCTAGGATGGGATACCTGGATTTCATTACTGTGTAGGAAAGTAGCTCTGTCTCTTATCTAACAATTATTAGGAAATTAATGGTATTTAAAAAACAATTTCCATGAGATGTATCACTGATGTAACTTACCCATCAGAGTCCTTTGCAGTTTAATAGAAGAACTGAGAGTATTTGTCCTTACCAAAAATAAAATACTCAATCTGCTTGTTGGTGTGTGACTGATGGTATGTATCCAAAGCAGTCCCTGGCATGGCAAAGATCAAGTAGTGTTCCTTTTAATCAGCATTGTATATAGAAGAAATGTCAACAGGGTCAATCTCAAATTGTTATAACAAACACACAGACACATAAACACATACATTCTCAATCTCTGTCTCTGTCTCTGTCTCTCTCACACACACAGACACACAATCAAGGTCAGTGCCATGTTTCCCGTGGGTTTTCAATATATACAACTGTCCTTCAGGATTGAAGATGACACTACTGACAGTCAGAATCTATTAGTGCATTCAGCTCTGACTAAGACGACTGATATGTCACTGACAATTCCTTCAACGTGGTGGCCTTTACCCATCAACATCATGATCACATCAATGGTATTCACTGAGAGCTTACTATGTACATAGCACTGTACTATGTGCTTGGGAGACATTTTCCCTGCCTAAAACAAGCTTATAATCTAGAAGAGGAGGCAGATATTAATATAAATAAGCTATAATATATAATTTTATGGTAATTGTTTAGCGCTATGTGTCAAACACTCTTCTAAACGATGGGGTAATTAGGTTGGACACAGTCCCTGTCCCACTTGGGGCTCACAGTCTGAGTAGGAGGGAGAACAGGTAAAATCCCCATTTTACAGTGAGGGAACTGAGGAACAGAGAAACTAAATGACTTGACCAGCATCACACAGCAAGCACCTGGTGGAGCCAGGATTAGAACCCAGCTCCTCTGACTCCTGGGCCCTGCTCTTTCCACTAAACCATGCTGCTTCTCCTGAAAGCCCCACATACTAAATACTTATTTTTCATTTTTTTGGTCAGGTCTCTCACAGTGCTTTATTTCTCACCCATGGACTCTGTGCCAGCTACATCCCCCTACCCCCCGTGGGAGAATTAGGTACCAAACTACCTATGGATGGTGATGTGTGCAACATTAAAAAGTCCTTGACTGTTCAACATCATTGGTGCTGAGCACCCAACCCTGCATTCCAATACTACTTCATTAGCTAGAGCAATGGTTGGCTGATTTTTGGTTCTGTGGGCACCTTATCAGAGAGCTTCTGAACCACGCTTCCCAAGAACCTTTAATGAAAAATGAAAGGTGTGGGGGAGTGGCAGAGCGTTTCTTTGTCAAGATATTTGTTAAGCACTTACTAATATGTTAAGCACTGTTCTAAGCATTGGGGTAGGTACAAGTGTATCATGTTGGATATAGTCCCTGTCCCACACAGAACCACATAAAGAAGAGAGCATTAGAGTGGCATCTCTCATTTCTTTTGTCTACAGACTTTCAGCTATGGGGGCAAAACTATTGGTTTTATCTCCACATTGATTTGGGTTGGATTTCCAGCCTCACCCATCTCAGGTCTGTGATAATTCCTTCTGAGCAGAAGTGTGAAGAGGTAAAAGTTTCCAAGGGAAGCAGTTTTGCCTGCTGGATATACCACTGGCCTGGGAGTCGGAAGGAACTGGGTTAGAATCCTGGTTCAGCAATTTATCTGCTGTGTGACACTGGAAAAGTCACTTAACCACTCTGTGCCTCAGTTCCCTCATCTGTAAAATGGGGCTTAAGAGTGCAACCCCACTAGCTTCTATCTACCCTAGCGCTTTATATAGTGCCAGTTACATAGTAGGCGATTAATAATAATGTTGGTATTTGTTAAGCGCTTACTATGTGCCGAGCACTGTTCTAAGCGCTGGGGTAGACACAGGGGAATCAGGTTGTCCCACGTGGGGCTCACAGTCTTAATCCCCATTTTACAGATGAGGGAACTGAGGCACAGAGAAGTTAAGTGACTTGCCCAAAGTCACACAGCTGACAAGTGGCAGAGCTGGGATTCGAACTCATGAGCCCTGACTCCAAAGCCTGTGCTCTTTCCATTGAGCCACGCTGCTTCTCTACAAACAAACACACCATAAAACACGGGGAAGGGAAAGGGGTGGTTGAAGACCCCTCAATCCAGGTCATTTTGACCCACGTTTGACCCACTAGTTCATGGAAGTATGCTTGCCATTCTCCAACCCTGCTTAATTGCTACGTCTGCCTCTGCCTCCTGTGCTCAACAAATGGACACCTAGCATGGGAGGTGGGGAAGCAGAGTGCCACTAAAGGAAAAGAAGAGGACAATAATTGTGATGATCATGAGAAGGGAATAAAGTTTTACCAGGAACAGGGCTGCCAAAACCAAAAACACAACCACCACCACATCCAGTCAGTTAGTGAACTGTAGTTATGAAGTGCTTACTGTGTGTACAGCACTGTGATAACTGCTTGGGAGAGTACACTATAACAATAAACTGACACATTCCCTGCCTATGATGAGCTTACAGTCTAGATGGGGAGATAGACATTAATATAATCAATCAATTAATTAAGGTATCTGTTAAGCACTTACTATGTGCCAGGCACTGTATTAAGTGCTGGGGTGGGTACAAGCAAATTGGGTTGCATACAGTCCCTGTCCCACATGGGGTCACAGTCTCAATCCCCATTTTACAGATGAGGTAACTGAGTCACAGAGAATGAAGTGATTTGCCCAAGATATGTCATTTTAGAAACACGGGGCTAAAGTAAATGAATCAAGAGAAGGAAGCACATGCTTTATAAATAATCATATGCAGTACTTTAATGAGACTGTTTTTCTCAAAGCGTAGAAATGGGTATGCAGGTACAGACCTTTATGAATTCTCCCCACTTAAGAGTTTTCCATTTGGCATTGCTACCACTTTTTCAGTCACACAATCTTTTTCCAGAATAACCTTTAGCAACTTCACTGGCTTTCTTATACAGTCTTTGCCTTTTTAGCTGAATTATTCGTTTCTTAATCTTCGAAGAGTGCAAGTCCATTCATTCATTCATTCATTCATTCAATCGTATTTATTGAGCGCTTACTATGTGCAGAGCACGTGGAATGTACAATTTAGCAGCAGATAACGACAATCCCTGCCCAACAATGGGCTCACAGTCTAAAAGGGAGAGACAGACAAAACAAAACAAGTAGTCAGGCATGAGGAGGTTCTCTGTTGACAAGCTACAGATGAACCTATTTCTTTTAAAGTTTTGCTTAAATATGTAAGTCACAGTAGGAGTAATCATGAAGTAATCTATAACTGGAGGCATTAAGTATGAAAAGATAAGCTAGGTATAGCTTCTTGAAAATTCCAATCAATCTGTATTCAATCTAAAGAAAATGAAGCATACATTGATTCTTATAAATATTGCCTTTCACAATCAAAATCCTGAAAAAGTTAAAGATTTGACTGCTTTCTTGGCAACAATATTAAACAAACTGTTAATAAAAGGCATTTCTGGATTCAGAAACAGTAGTTCAATTGATTGGGCTCATTTGCAGAAAATTATAATGATATTTTATCTCTCAAAGACTTTGAGGAAAGCTTTAAAATACACAATCTACCTCAGAATGAAATGTTAAGATTACACTTAAAGAAGTCAAATTCTCTGTAAAATAAAATTTATAGAAATTACTTTTTTGTCTCTAATTAAATCCAAGTTGGAAGGTCATCTAATAGCCTTCCAACCTTCCTTTTCTTTTAAGAAACTCACAATCAAATGAAACAAAATTAATATAAAAGCAGAGTAAATCCAATAATAAAAACACTTGAAAACATTTAACTTGGATAAAATAGTGAATACGTTGAAAAAAAAGAACTTCTGTGGAAAGCAGGAGAAAAAAAGGCAAGTTTTCTGGAGGGGAGAGTAAAATACTAAAGAGAATCAACAATTGAAACATTAGAGTGCATCTTTCTGTCAACTGCACTGTAGCTTGTTCAAGATTTTACTTATTTTTCAGGGAGCCGAGGTTTTATTGTGGAGTTCCCCTGAGGTTCTCTTGAAATTGTTTTAATGCATGCTGATATATCTGCCTTTCCACATTTCTGTCATAAAACCTGATCTAGGTTCTGTAACATATTGTTAAATCCAAGTTTTACAGTCCTTATTTGGTTGAAACTCCCAAAGTCATTTTGAGGAGAAACTCATTCCCCAAAATAAAAATGCCTGAAAAATTATTCTCAAAATGTCTAAAAATGTATGCTCTTCTGGATTTGAATACCAATTTAGAGCTCAAAGTATTTAATAAATTTTCTTTTATTTATCATTTCTATAAGTATTAATGCTACACAGTCACATTCTCTAAAACAGGAAGGAAAGGGCTACTGATTTTCACCTCTTTTCCACAGCTTTCCAATTAATCCTCATGGTGGAACCATGCCAACTTCTCTGTGAAATTCTAAGAATGCTACAACCACTGAGTTTCTCGTGGTAGTAACAGCTTCCAAAAATCCACTGGTAGCCTTAGACATGGCTCCTCCTCCTTGAATCCAAGTGAGGGATCTATAATTAAAATCTTTTTTGTCCAGATGTTCTGCCAGGACATCCCTTAAAATTGCTGCCAAGATTTTTCCCACATCCAGTGTTCACTATTTCGCCTCAACACTTTCTTTTGAAATGAAATAATAACCATATGTGTTCTGGAAACCTCCTTTGAACAGAAAGGATTTTTGTTTTCAATTTCAAATCAATGTGCTACTGAGAATTCCAATTAGTGAAGGAATGGAAACTTCAAAATTGTTTTTAAAATTAATTTCCCATTGGCAGAAAAGTTCATGTTTTGGGAGCACATAAGACACCTTTCCCAAGCCAATGAGGGTAAAGTCAAACATTCAAAGTCAATCGTTATTTGGACACAGTAAACATGGGTTTTTTTTGTGGTAACTGTTAAGTACTTAGTATGTACCAGCCATGGATCTAAGCAGTGAGGTAAATACACACTAATCAGGTTGGACACAGCCCACATCCCACACGGGGCTCACAGTCTTAATCTTCATTTTACGGATGAGGTAACTGAGGCCCAAAGAAGTAAAATTCCTTGCTCAAAATCACACAGCAGATAAGTAGCAGATCTGGGACTAGAATCCAGTTATTTCTGACTCCCAGGCCCATGTACTATTTACTACAATAAATACGACTGATTGACCATTTGCTAAATATTTTTTCTGCATCTCCATTGTTGTATTATTTTCTACGATGCATCCCCTCTATTACTGTAACCTCACTGAGGGGTAGGGGACAATGTCCATCACCTCGACTAAATTGAATTCTCCCAAACCCTCAGTGCGGTGTTCTACACATAGTAGGTACTCCTCGAATAGACATTCCCTGACTAAGCCCTCTTTTCTCCCACTCTTTTCTGCATCACCCTGAGTTGCTCTCTTTATTCAACCCCACGCCCCAGGTCCACAGCCCTTATGCATTTATCCATAATTTTTTTATTTATATTAATGTCTGCCTTCCCTCTACACTTTAAGCTCACTGTGGTCAGGAAATGTGTTTGTTTTATTGTTGTGTTGTACTCTCCCCTGTGTTTGGTACAGTCCTCTGCCTACAATAAGGGCTCAGAAAATATGATTGATGGATGGGCACAAGCTCAGAGGCTCTGTCCAAAATGGATGGAGAGCTTAAGTAAGCCTGTTGCAGAAAGAGTCAGCCACTTTGTATGCATTAACTACTTTTCCAAGTGCTGCTCAAATGGACTTCATTCAGTCTCACGCTATACTCCCCCAATGTAGTACATTAAACATTCTCAAAAGTGAAGTCTAAAGGATCTGGGTTCTAATCCTGACTCCACACTTGTCTGCTGTGTGACCTTGGGCATGTTGCTTGACTTCTCTTTGCCTCAGCTACCTCATCTGTTAAGAGGGATGAAGACTGTGAGTCCCAGGTGGGACATGGACTATGTCCAACCTGATTATCTTGTATCTATACCAATGCTCAGTACAGTAACTGGCACATAGTAAGCACTTAACAAATAACATTAAAAAACAAATTCATTAGTTCCTGAAAGACAATGGGGTGAAGAAGACAAGTAAAGAACTGTATTATCTAATTTGTTTGCCAAACAGAAAGGTCTAGTAACAGGCCTCTCTGGTATTTTCCAATGCAAGAGCAATCAATCAACGGCATTTATTGAGCACTTACAATGTACAGAGCACTGTACTTCTTGCTTGGGAGAATACAAGAGCACTCCTGCCCAAGTGATCCCTTCTGGGGAATGCCTCCATGTAGCAGCAGTTTATGATGACCAGAACTTGTTTTAGTCCTTTCTCAGGGGAAAGGAAGGGCTGGAAAAGACAAGCTGCCTGGAGTCTTAACCTAAATTACTCTCTGGGGGCTGCTTAGACTGAGAATGATTTCTGACCCATAGTGACTCCAGGGACACACCCTCTTCAGAACATCCCATCTTCGATCATAAAGTAGTTCCGGTATGTGTATCTTTAGAGTTTTCTTGGTATAGCTACTGAAGTGATTTACCATTCCCTTCTCCTGCACAGTAAAAACTGGAGTCTCTGCTGTTGTCTTTGATCAAGTGATCAATTTCCCCAGCACAGGTGATTTGATTTTGTCTGATGCTTTGGTTTAGACCTTTCCAATATATAGCATATATCTAAGCTTCATTGGTGTATGCAAACTCTCCTGCTGTGATAAGGTACCTCTGCTCCTAATAAAGTGTAATACACTGTTCTAGTACCACCACCACAAGGGAACTCAAACTATTCAGATACTTAAAAATTGCTTCTGCCTCTAGAGAAATTAGTCCAACTCATGCTTCCCCCCCAAAAAAATCTGAAAGAATAAGTTTCACTTTAGAAACACCCACAGAGATCTATATAGTTGCCCTTTGTATTCAAGATGGCATTCCTGAGAATTGACTTTTTGGTTGAGGATATTATAAAAACCTACATATGACATGCAATCTTGTCTACACGTTACTTTCAGGGACTGTTTCTGATCTGATTATCTTCTACCTATCCCAGGGCTTAGCACAGTGCTTGGAACATAGGACACATTTAGAGATGACAGCTATTATCAGTGGTATTTACTGAAGGCTTACTTTGTGCAGAGCACTGTACTAAGCAGTTGGGAGAGTACAAAAGAGTTGGTAATCAATCAATCATATTCATTGAGGGCTTATTAAGTGCAGTAGACATATTCCCTACCCACAAAGAGCTTGTCTAGAGGCTGATTATTATTATTATTATTACTGTTATTTACAGAGTTTATCTTCAAGGCCAGACTGACTCAGACATCATCAGGAAATCCCACTATGAAAATGGGGAACAGAAATCATGCTCCCATAAGTCATTTATTTAGGTTGCTAGATACTGCTAGCATATCCTTTCACATTTCTTGATGTTTGCTTTTGATGTAATTCCCACTATTTGTAAATATTTTGTGTGCCTACTCCATTATGTTGTACATTTTTTATGGGCAAAAACGTGAAACTTGCCTTTGGCTCCTGTTGTACTTTGCAAGCTTAGTACAGTTCACTGTTCCCAGTAGATGCTTAGTAAAGATCATTTGAGAAGCAGCGTAGGCTAATCGAAAAAAGCCTGGGCCTGGTAGTCAGTTCTGTCACTGCTGTGTGAACCTGGGCAAGTCACTTCACTTCTCTGGGCCTTAGTTTCCTCATCTGTAAAACTGAGATTCAATGTGTGGCTTAGTGGAAAGAGAGGGAGCTTGGGAGTCAGATGTTGTGGGTTCTAATTCTGGCTCTGCCACTTAGCTGTGTGACTCTGGGCAAGTCACTTAACTTCTCTGTGCCTGAGCTACCTCATCTGTAAAATAGGGATTAAAACTGTGAGCCCCACTTGGGACACAATCTGATTAACTTTGTATTTACCCCAGCACTTGGAACAGTACTTGGCACATAGTAAGTGCTTAACAAATACCATCATTATTATTATTCTACTTAGATTATAAGCCCCATGTGGGACAGGGACTGTGTCCACCATGATTAATTGGTATCTACCCCAGCGCTTATAGCAGTGCTTAACACATAGTAAGCACTTAAGAAATAACATAATACTACTACTAATAATAGTATTTTCCACTATTGCTACTAGGAAAAGGGTAAAACAACAAACTTCAATCCTATAACAAGAATTATTCAGAGTGGCACTGTTCAGAAAAATTTGTGACATAGTTAACCCAATTTCAGCAAACTCCACTGGATCAAGACAGCCATTGGCAAATTAGTTGCCATCATACTGTCCTGGTACAAATAATACAACTGATTGGTGATCAATCAGTTGCATTTTGTATCTACTATTGTCTTTGGAAGGATGAAACTTCCTCAAACACAGAGGTGTCTTTATTTTGCCCAAACATCACTTCTCTTTTCAATATGCTTTATATATGTTTGGTATTACATCTCCAGGGGTGAAAACTATATTGTTCTAGGGAGGGTAGAAAATAGCTGACATTTCAAAACTCAGATGCAGCATTTACAGATCACTATCCAAACAAATGATGAGCTATTTCTAGGTTACACATTTATTTATCCTATACTAGCCAGCTGCTAAGAGCTTTATGTGCCTGGTATGCTATTTAGAAGGCCAATTGTATTTTCAGCCTTGAGGGAATTTTATAATGGAAAATTTACTTCCAATTTGAGGCTCTTCGTCTCTTGCAACAGGTGTTTGACTGCACTTTTCTCCCTGGGTCTGACAGAGAGATAGCAAAAACAAACTACACACACTATACTTAGTGCAAGTCAGATTTGAAAAGGGGTGACCAGAAAAGTAGCATTTACCCAAGCCAGGAATTCAGAGCAGACGTTTAGAAGAGAACCAGCATGGCCTGGTGGACAGATCACGGGGCTGAGAGTCAGAAGGACCTGGGTTCAAATCCCAGCTCCACCACTTTTCTGCTGTGAAACCTGAGGTCTGAAAGACTGTGAGCCCAAGTGGTCCATTGACTGTGTCTAATCTGATTAATGCTTAGTACAGTGTTCTGACACAGTACGCATTCAATAAATACGATTGAATGAATTGAATGAATTAGCTTGTATTCACCTCAATGCTTAGAACAGTGCCTGGTACATACTAAGCACTTGTATACCATTATGATTAGTATTGTCTCCAAAGATCATGAGTCATAGATATTCCCATCCATGTAAGCTTAATTTAGGGGATTGCCTTCTAATGATACCGCTCAGTATAGAAAGGATAGTGAAATTTCTGTTATCAAATAGAATCTCCTCACCAGTGGATTTAAAGTTCTCAATCCCCCTCCTACCTCACCTTGCTACTCTCCTTCTACAACCCAGCCTTCACACTTTACTCCTCTAAGGCTAATATTCTCACTGTACCTCCTTCTTGTCTATAAGCTGCCAACCCCTCACCCACTTCCTGCTTCTGGCCTGGAATGCCCTCTCTTCTCATATCCGACAGTCAGTTACTCTCCCCTCTTCAAGGCTTATTGAAGGCATATCTCCTTCAAGAAACCTTCCCTGAATAAGCCCTCCTTTCTTCTTCTCCCTCTCCCTTCTGCATCATCCTGACTTGCTCCCTTTCCTTATCCCCTCTCCCAGCCCCACAGAACTTATGTATATAACTGTAATTTATTTACACTAACATCTGTTTTCCCCTCTAGACTATAAGCTCGTTATGGGCAGGGAATGTGTCTGTTATATTGTTATTCTGTACTATCCCAAGTGCTTAGTACATTGCTCTGCACACAGTAAGTGTTCAACAAATACTACTGACTGACTGACTCTTTGGGTTGGCAGTCATCTGCAGGAGCAGGGAAATACATGAGATTGAGGCTCTAAGAGGTGTCAAGAGCCACAGCCAAAAGGCATATTGATGTGTCATTTGGTAGCCACTGAGGTGTGCAGATGTTGGTATCCCTCTTTTAGATTTGAGTGTACCTATGTGAAAATGCTTACGAGTGCAACTGCTTGCACATGGAGCCCTGAGTCCACCATCATGAATGACACTTACTGAGCCCTGGGTACACAATCCTCAGCTAGACATTTGTGGTCCAGGACATTGTACTGAAGATCAACTAAGTCAGATGAAGAAAGCCTTGGGAGCCCAAATCCCCTCCCTCACTCCCTCGGCTAGGCTGTGAAGGAGGGAACTGTAAGGGAGGGAAGTGTCCAACGGTTTTCTCTCCTGTTTGAGGAAACTTCAGCACAAAAACAGAAGCATTTGGCTCAGCACCTTACTGTTTCCCTTTCGCTATGATGACTAGAAACCTGGTCACGTTAGAAATAGTTGGAAAGGGGCCTCAAGAGCGTGTGCTATGGGAAACTGCGTGAGTGAGGGGACAGCAGAGGGAAAGTCAAGAGCAAAGTACAGAGAAGCAGTGTGGACTAGTAGATAGAGCCCAGGCCTAGGAGTCAGAAGGACCTGGGTTCTAATCCCAGATCCACTACTTGTCTGCTGCGTGACCATGGGCAAGTCACTTCACTTCTCTTCGCCTCAGGTACCTAACTGTAAAATGAGGATTAACAGTGTGGGCCTCATATAGAACTGGGACTGTGTCCAACCCAGTTATTTTGTACCTAACCCAGATCTTAGTATAGTGCTGGCACATAGTAAGCACTTAACAAACACCATAAAAAAAGGAAAAAAAAGTACAGCTTTTGCTTGGGAGGAACGAAGAAAGCTAGTTGGGGAATAGCAGATAGATAGCCGAGAGATATGGAGGGGTCAGGTGGTGGAGAGGTTTGAAGCCGATTATAAGGGGTTTTTTTGTGTGTTTTTTTTTCTGATGCAAACAGATGCAGGAAATGAGTAGATGATTTTAAGGAGACGAGAGGTAAGAATTACATTAATAACAGTAATAACAGTAATGATAATAATACCAGACTGTAAGCTTGTTGAGGGCAAGGAATGTATCTACCAATTCTCTTGTATTGTACTCTCTCAAGCATATATTACAGTGGTCTGCATCCAGTAAGTGCTCAATAAATACGGCTGATGATGATCCGTTAAGCACCTATTATGTGCTAAGCATTATAGTATGCACTGGGGAAGATAGAGGATAATCATGTCAGACACAGTCCTGATTCCACATGGGGCTCACTGTCTAAGCCGGAGGGAGAACAGAGATGTTGAGCAAGTAAGGTGACTGGAGGCTGGAAGAGTGGTGAAGAGGTTACTATAGCTGTGCCTCAGTTACCTCATCTGTAAAATGGGGATTAAGATTAGGACCCCCACGTGGGACTGGGTCTATGTCCAACCTGATTAGCCTATATCTACCCCAGTGCCTAGAATAATGCTGGACAAATAGTAAGCACTTAACAAATATTATTATTTGTAGTATAATTAGAGTCTAGCCACAGCAAGATTATAGCTCAGGTAATTCAGCAGTACAACAAATCCCCAAACCCATGAATGTTCCACCTACAGCAAGACTTCTGGTCTCCGTACTTCTCAGACCACATCTCCATGTGAAGGGCTGGGTTAGCAGTTTCTCCTCATAGGCTGGCTTGTTTCTTAAACCAGAGGCAGGAGGCCTGATCTCGGGTGACATTTTCTGTTAGCAGAGGGCAGGACCTGATACCCATGAAATAAATGGTGAAAATGAGTTGAGGAAGGGTTTCTGGCATCTTGCCCTTTCTGATATGAACCGTTTTATATCTCTGCCTTTCTTTTCCAGAGGCCAGAGCTTTCTCTTTTTTCCACCTTCATTCTGATTATCCCTGACTCAGACTCTTCTCTGTGAGAATCCGCCTAGCATGTAATAGGAGTTCTGTGATGCATGTACAAGACACTGTAGATTTGGGTTCTGGAAAAAAAAGCAATGCAAATGAGATTTAATTGGAAATATGTGAGAAAATATGCAGCCCATATATCTGTTTCTATACTAGGTTAATAATTATGTTATTTGTTCATTGCTTAATATACACCAAGCACTATGCTAAGCGCTGGGATAAATATAAGATGATCAGATCAAACACAGTCCATGTCCCATATGGGACTCACAGTCTGAGGGGGAGGGGATATTTCATCCCCATTTTACAGGTGAAGAAACTGAGGTACAGAGAAGTTACGTGACTTATCCAAGGTCACGCAGCAGGCAAGTGGAAGAGTCAAACCAGGTCCTCTGACTTGGAGGCCCAGGCTCCTTCCACTAGGTTATGCTGCTCTCACTCTCTTCTTCTCTCTGTTGTTCACTTCTTTCTCTCCTTCTCACTGTCTCTTCCTTCCATCTATGCTTTTGGCTATTTCAGCATTTTCTCTGTATCTCTGTTCATCTGTATATCAATCAATCAATGGTATTTCTTGAGCACTTTTTCTGCAGAGAGCACTGTCTTAAACACTAGTGAGTGCACAACAAACTTGACAGGCATACTCAAGGAATTTGCAATTTGATGGGAGGGAAAAACATTAAAATAAATTGCAACTAAAGGAGGCACCACAGTATAATGCTGTGTAGATAAGTGTTGTGAGGATGGGGGAAGGCTGGATATCCAGGAGCCTAAGAGATAGAACTAAGTGCATGAGTGGAACAGTATGGAGGGAAAAAAAGGTGACTTAAGGGCTGGGTGGCAGGGGGGCAGTGAGAGTGTAGTCAGGGGAAGCTTCCTGGGGAAGAGATTATTTTAATGAGTTTTGAAGATGGGGAGAGCGCTGGTCTGATGGATGTGAAATGGGAGGGAGTTCTAGGCAGGAGGGTTTTACTCAAAGGGAACTGTTTGTCAGGATTACAAGGCTCTGGGCTATGCTGCTTTCTGAAATTGCAGTTAGCTATACAAGCTAGAACAGTGTCATTCAAGGGAAAAGGCTCCTGACCTACTGAGGTGCTTTCTTCCCCTCATTAAATACAAAATGGGAGAACTTGTTTACAGAAGGGCAGCTTACCAAAACTGATTAGTCAGTCAATCATCTGAGTGCCTACTCTGTGCAGAGCACTGTACTAAATGTTGCAGAGAGTACAATGCAACAGAATTGGTAGGCATGTTCCCTGCCAACAAGGAGTTTATAATCTAGAGGGGGAGAAAGATTATGCTTGACCCCCTCCGATCTGGCTTCTGTCCCCTTCACTCCATAGAAACTATTCTCTCAAAAGTCACAAATGTTCTACTTCTTGCTGAATACAATGGCCTCCACTCCATCCTTATCCTCTTTGACCTTTCAGCTACCTTTGATACTGTTGACCTTCCCCTTCCTGGAAACATTATCCAACATCAGCTTCACTTAACACTGTCCTCTCCTGGTTCTCCTATCTCTCTGCCTTTCTTTCTTAGTCTCTTTGAGGGGACCCTCCTCTCTCTCCCATCCCCTAACTGTGGGAGTCCCACAGTGTTCAGTTCTGGGTCCCATTCTATTCTCCATCTACACACACTCCCTTGGAGAACTCATTCACTCCCATGGCTTCAACTATCACCTCTATATGGATGAATCTCAAATCTAGAGCTCCAAGCCTAGTCTCTTTTCCTCTCTGCAATCTTGCATAACGGCCTACCTTCAAGACATTTCTACTTGCATGTCCTGCCATCACCTGAGACTTACTATGTTCAAAACAGAACTCCTTATCTTTCCACCCAAACCCCGTCCTCCCCATGACTTTCCCACCACTCTACACAGCACCACTATCCTTTCTTGTTTCACAGGCCCATAACCTTGGTGTTATCCTTGACTCATCTCTCTCATTTAACCCACATATTCAATCTACCATTAAATCCTGTTGGTTCAACCTGCACAACATCAATAAAATCCTCCCTTTCCTCTCCATCCAAACTGCTGCCATGTTAAAACCAAGCACTTATTCTATTCCACTTTGATTACTGTATCAACCTCCTTGCTGACCTCTCAGCCTCCAGTCTTTCCTCATTCCAGTCCGTACTTCATTCTTCTGCCCGGATTGTTTTTCTACAGAAACGTTCAGTCCACATTACCCGACTCCTCAAGAACATCCAGTGATTGCCCAACCACCTCTGCAAACCGAAACTCCTTACATTTGATCTTAATCCCCACTTTAATCCCCTATCATCATCAGTACTCACGTAGAATGTCACATTGTCTGAGGCTTTGTTTTAGAGTGCTTTAAAATAGTTTCTCTGCTCTCCATACATCAGTTGCTTTGGTTCTTTCTTCTCATGTGCCCCTTCTATGTATCAATCAACAAATGGTGCTTATTGAGCACTTACAGTGTGCAGACCACTTTACAAAGGGCTTGGGAGAATACACTATAACAGATGGTAGAAACATTCCCTGCCCACAACGAGCTTGCAGTTGAATAACTGGGTTGGGGTGAGTGTAGCTCCAGTGCTAGGAGACGGACTACACTAGAGAAGCAATATGGCATAATGGATAGAGAATGGGCTTGGTAGTCAGAAGGTAATGGGTTCTAATCCTACCTCCACCACTTATCTGCTGTGTGACCTTGGACAACTAATTTCACGTCTTTGTATCTCAGTTACCTCATCTGTAAAATGGGAATGAGACTGCAATCCCCACGGGGGACGGGGACAGGGTCCAACCCGATTTGGTTGTATCCACCCCAGTGCTTAATACAGTGCCTGGCACATAGTAAGCACTTAACAAATACCATTATTATTTTTATAGAACTTCATTGTCTGTGATCTCATCTTGTCATCTGATATTGAGTATGGCCTGTCAGTGTCACTGATGGGACTGCTGAAGAAACTGGCTCAGATTCTGGGGTGGGAACTAGGACCAACAGCAGTAGGGAAGGTTGGACAGCACTCCAGCTCCATAGAACCTCGCGGCCACCATATTCTTCCTGACCACCTCCCAGCAGTTGTGCTGGTCTTTGTGAATCATTTTACTCCTTTCTCAGCTGGGGTTCCTTTGCTGATCAGTGAGTTGCCTCTGTAATGGAGTTCCGTGACTGTGCTTTGCTCTATCTTGCCCATATGAATTTTGGGTTAGGTGTATGGCTTCCCTGATGCAGGATGATTCATCAACTTGGTTTTCTTTAAAACTATTGTCAGTATGTATCGCCTGGCTGATTTGGTAAATTGGTTTACGATCATTTGCTGTGATCCTGTAAGGCCAATCACCTGCATACCATAGTTTTTGAATTACTGTCTCTGGGACTTTAGATGATGCTTGAACTAATTTGGTTGAGTTTCCTAGAGGTACATTTTTGGTCGCTTTGAGCATCTTTAAGCCTGGCTGCAAAGAATGAATTTGAATAGGACAGGGCCAACTAGCTTTACTCCACTGGCAATGGGGAAGGGTTCCTCTACACCTTAAGCTTATCAAAACACTTGTCCCCTCCTTCCTTCCCTCCCTGACTGGCATCTTCAACTGCTCGCACTTCAATGGCTTCTTCCCCACTTCTTTCAAACGCACTCATTTCTCCCCTCTCCTAAAAAAATCCTACCTTGATTCTAAGGCTCCCTTCAGTTACCACCCCATTTTCTTCCTATCATTCCTCTCCAAAGTCCTTGAGCGAGTTGTCTTTAAATGCTGCCTAAAGTTCCTCTCCTCCAGTTCTCTCCTTGACCGCTTCCAATCTGGCTTCCATTCTTTTAGCTCCACAGAAACCACACGGTCAAGTGTCACCAATGATCTCCTTGCAAAATAGAACCGCTTCTATTTCATCCTAATCCTCCTCAACCTATCAGCTGCTTTCGACACTTTCGTTCACCCCCTTCTCATGGAAAATCATCCCTCGGCTTCACCTGACACTGTGGAGAGCACTGTACTAAGTGCTTGGAAGAGTACAATATAACAGGGTTAGGAGACATTTCCCTGACCAAAACAAGCTTAGAGTCTGGAGCGGGAGACCGATATTAATTTAAATAAATTATGGGTATGTACATAAGTGCTGTGGGGGTAAAAAAAAAAAGGATGCAAGTGCAAGGGTAACTCACAAGGACAGTGGGCAAAGAGGAAATGAGGGCTTAGTCGTGTGGAAGGCTTCTTGGAGAAGATGTGTTTAAGGCTTTGAAGGTGATCATCTCTCAGATAAGAAGAGGGAAGGCTTTCTAGGCCAGAGGCAGAATGTGGGCGCGGGGTCAACGGTGAGATAGAAGAGATCAAAGTAAAGTAAGTAGGTTGGCATTAGAGGAGAGACAAGTGCAGGCTGGGTTGTAGTAGAAAATCAGGGTGGTACTCCACTAGAATTACATTTTAAAATTAAATACATGAATTCAATCAATGGTATTTATTGAGTGCTTACTAACAGAATTGATAAATGCATTCCCTGCCCATGAGGAGAGTACAGGCTGGGGGGAACACAGATTTTAAAATAAATTACAGGAAGGGGAAACAAATGTGCTCAAACTCCAGTGGGAATAGAAGCACTAATAATACCCCAATATGGAGAAATAAAATAGAACATGGGCAAATATACAACTTGGGGGATTTTTTTCCCCATCTTTTTTCAAAGAAAAGATGAGTTACATCATATCTCTGCATTGTTGGATATTTAAAATTTTATTTTTATACTGGCTTTAGATTTTTTGGAAAGTAAGCCCTTGATGAGCATGAATCACAAGCGTAGCCCTGAAGTTAAAAAAGCAAACAAATGGTGGGAAGTATAAAAAGGAATATTTTTTGCTGAGTTATAAATAATTGGAAGGATGCAGAGAGGAGAGAGTAGACCCCTTCAGGTGAGAGGGACAGATTAAACAAAGGATGGGGAGGAGTGAAGACCATGTTCATTTGTGGAGGGCTTTTCACACTGTTAAGAAAATAAAACACCCATTATATTTAAGAATTAAACACTGTGTGGCAATAATAAAGGTGGACAATAGGCTATAGATAAGCGGAACTCACAAGCAGCTGCCAGACTTAACTGGCCAACTGAGCTTTCCTCCAAGAGAGTTTTCCTCTGGGCCCTGCATAAGTCCAGACTAGATAGGAATGGGGCAAATGGCAAATTTATCAATGTAACTTATGAAAATGTTGTCAGGAGCCAATTCTTTACTTCTGAAAACACAAAACTGTACTCTAAGGGAAAAAATGAAAGACTGCAGATGGATAGTCTCTGAAAGACCACTTCCACAAGAGAGACCATGAACCCCAGGAAGGCCCAAAACAGCTCCCTTCACCACACCGTTTCTTTTTTGTGTGCACGCATAACTTTTTTTCATTAAGCAATTTCCTGCGTGTAACACTTGCAATTACCTCCCCATTTGACCCTTTCTCTGCTGCTGATCCATACAACACCTGGCTGAAATGATGCTTGGTGAATAACACAGTCAGCATTCAAAATAATAACAGCCCTTTCCCCACCAAAAAATCCTCTTGAAAACTAAAAAAGTAAATACATGCAAACAGCATTTCTGAAAAATGTTCTGGAACATCAGTTGTTGACCAGGCATGTACAGTGTAAACCTAACACCAGATGTGAAAAACAAACTTCAGAATTTGCCTTAACAGCGCCACTTAAATTGGCCTTGTTACGCAAAGCGGGGGTGAGGAGAAGGGCGGGGAGGGGGGAGCTGGTCACTTGCATTCTTGTAATTTAGGAAGAATTGTGGTGCAGATGAGGTTTTCAGTAACTTTATGTAAGTCCTTACATTTAATTTCTAATTTGCCCAGGAAATTTGCCTAAGAAATAATAACAGTAATAATAATGATCATAAAGATACTAATCATGTTATCTGTTAAACAAGTACTATGTGACAAGTACTGTGTTGGGCTAGGTACAAAATAACTGGATCCAACACAGTCCGTGTTCCATATGGGGTTCACAGATTAAGGTGGGAGGAGAAAGAGAGAGGAGAGAGAGAGTGAGTGAGTGAGAGTGTGTGTGTGTGTGTGTGAGACAGAGAGAGAAACAGAGAGAGAGAGAGAAACAGCTATTTCATTCACATTTTACAGATGAGAAAAGTGCAACACAGAGAAATAAAGTGACTGGCCCAGGGTCAACAACAGGCAAATGGCAGAGCCTAGATTAGAAGCCAGGTCTCAGAATTTCAATCCTTGTACTCTTTCCAATAGGCCATACTTCTCAACAAATGCCACTTGTTATAACTCAAAATGTCTCAAGCCTAGAACTTCCTGAATGTAAACATTACAAATTCTAGAACCTCCCTCCTATTTCCCAATCCTATTCCAACAATCCAAACTGGTTGATCACAATCAAATAGTGCTCAAGCATTTTTCATGAACTTTTAAAGATGATGGCAGTTCCGATTACTGCTGTAAAACACCTTTTCTTCAGCAATATTAAAAACCATTCTTGATATTTAGGGTCCATTTATGGAAACTTACGCTTCTTATAGAGGGAAATGAGTCACTTTTACTCTTATTTTATGGAGAACATTAAGCAATTAAAGCCATCTGCAGCAAGATTCAATGAAAAAGCAGATATAGTCTATCCTGTCTTTCCAAAGAAACTGCATTTGGAGGAACAGTATAAAACACCTTCATATAAAAATGAATACAATTCTGTTGACAAGATATAAAATTTTCATCTAGAGCACTGATCCTCAGGTTCACGAAAACATGTAGGTTTCAAAAATTAGAACTGATTACTCTAGAATGATTTTTACACATCCGAACCCCCCATTTGGATTTTTTTTCGAAAAAGAAAGAAAAGACACCCTTTTTAAATGGCATTTGTTAAGCCCAGACACTGTACTAAGTACTGGGGTAGGTACAAGCTAATCAGGTTGGACACAGTCCATGTCCCACATGGGGCTCAAGGAGTTTTAATGCCCATTTTACAGATGAGGTATCCGAGGCTCAACTAAGTTAAGTGACTTGCACAAAGTCACACAGACAAATGGTGAAGCCAGGATTAGAACCTAAGTCCTTCTGACTCCACGCCCGAGCTCTATCCACTAGCCCGTGCTGCTTCTCTATACCATCAATTGTAAATAACATCAAGATGATTAGCTCCTCTAAATTGAGGTAATGTTTCTTGTGTTTCATATCTCTATCTACCTTTATTTTCTAGATATAAATACACTTCGAATTGAGAAAAAATCAATGACATATAGGTGCTCACTGAGTGCAGAGCGTAGTACTAAATTATTAGGAGACTACAGTACAACAGAGTTGGTAGACTCAATCCCAGCTCTCAAAAAGCTTACCACCTAGGTGGGGAGACAGACGTTATAATAAAGAACATGTAGGGGAAGCAGCCGAGTATAAGGAGATCGAACAGATCAAACCTTACCCCCTTCTACCTTACCTCGCTGCTCTCCTACTACAGCCCAGTCTGCACACTTTGCTCCTCAAATGCCAACCTACTCACTGTACCTCAATCTCTTCTATCTCACCGCTGACCTCTCGCTTACATCGTGTTTCTGGCCTGCAATGCCCTTCCTCTTCATTTCTAAAAGACAATTACTCTACCAACTGTCAAAGCCTTATTGAATGTGCATCTCCTCCCAGAGGCCTTCCCTGATTAAGCCCCCTCATTTCCTCTTCTCTTACTCCTTCTGTGACACCCTTGCACTTGGATTTGCTTTCTTTTTTCACCCCTCCTTCTGTCCCATAGCACTTATATACATGTCAGTAATTTATTGATATTAATATCTGCCTCCCCCCTAGACTGTAAGTTTGTTGTGGGCAGGGAACGTGTCTACTCACTCTGTTATATTGTTATAATGTACTCTCCCAGGCACTTAGTACAGTGTTCTGCAAATAGTAGGCGCTCAAAAAATATGATTGATTGTCTCCCCCTCTAGACAGAGAGCTCATTGTGCGCAGGAATGTGTCTGTAGCTATACTGTACTCTGCCAAGCCCTTAGTATAGTGCTTTGTACATAGTAAGTGTTCAAAAAATACAATTGAATGAATGAATTAATTAATTAACTGAGAAGTACTTAAATGCTATGAGAGTGGCGGCAGAGTGAGTATCAAATTGCCAGAGAGTATAGACTCACGATGACAAAGAAAAAAGAATAAGAGAAGAAAATAATTCCCAGTTTAAAGTGGATTGGCATTCTGCCTTTTAGTCTTAGTTGTATCCTAACTGATTTTCTTGTGGGATGTATTTCCTCATTTTCTACAAAACCATCCATTCCGTCTCGCCACTCCTCAAAAACCTCCAGTGGTTGCCCACCCATCTCCACATCAAGCAGAAACTCCTTACCACCAGCTTTAAGGAACTCAATCTGCTCTTCCCCTCCAACCTTTCCTTATAAATCTCCTCCTGGAACCCAGCCCACATACTTTGCTCCTCTGAAGGCAACCTACTCATCTCGATCCTGTCCGCTTCACTGCCAACTGCTTGCTGACAATTCTCCCTCTGGCCTGGAACTCTCTAACACTTATTCAACAGACAACCATTCTCCTCATCTTCAAAACCCTACCACTAAAATTGTATGTCCTCCAAGAGTCCTTCCCTTACTAAATCCTCATTTTCCCACCCTCTTCACCCTCCCTTTTGTGTCACCTATTCACTTGGGTCTGAAACCAATACTCACCCCCACAACATTTATGCACCTATCATAATATTCTGTGCTTTCCCCTAGCTATAATTTATTTGAATGGCTGTCTTCCCCTCTAGACTGTAAACTCCTTGTGGGTGGGGATTTTGTTGGACATCTCTATTGTTCTGTAATCTCCAAACACTCAATACAGTGCTCTGCACACAGAAAAGTGTTCAATCAAGACCACTGATAGATTGATTCCTCTCCTTGTTTCTCTAATATGCAGTTCCCAACTGTATCTTGTACATACCTCTCCTCAGAGTGAAATTTAGTGAAAACATAGCTTCTGAAGGAACCCATGTTCCAAATTTGGGAGGAACTTTTATGTAATCCTTCATCTGAGGAGTAAATTTAGAACAGTAGTAACAATACTGGAAACCATTCTTTTCCCTCAGGTAAAAGAAAACATTTTAACATTCCTCCAGAACCCATTGCAATACAAAACTACAGTCAGCATTTGAAGTCACTTTAAAGTTAATGGGGTCTTGCACACACTGTGCTATTTCAACTGTCTATGCAACACACAGCAGGGATAGCAATAAAGACTGAAAAGCATAAGCTTGCCATTTGCATTAGCCAAGATTCATTATAGTATTCCCTACAGCTTCATGCTTTTAAAACCAAATTGCAAGAATCAATGGAGACCATAAGCATTAGATATAAGGAGTCTACAAGAGGAGGGTGGTAAAGATACATACTTTCAAAAACTGGCTCATTTGGCAGCAGGTCAGACCAATAAAAATTAGTTTACTTTCCTAAAAAGCATCATGATAGCACCAATATGCCCACGCATCCACTTCTGACTAGACAGTACTATGCAGAATTCTATCTAGACACCCCCATAGCCTAAAGTGGCTCTGTCTGTATTTTGGGTCCCATTCCCTGGAGACTCTACCCTTGGACTTCTAAAGTGACAGATATCTAGTCAACTTAGACTAACTTGACAACACACACAATCCAAATAATAATAATTAATGGTATTTGTAAAGAGCTTACTGTGTGAAAAGCATTGTTCCAATCACTGGGGTAGATACAAGTTAATCGGGTTGGACACCGTCCCTGTCCCACATGGGGCTCCCCACTTTACAGATGAAGAAACCGAGGCACAGAGAAGTGAAGTGACTTGCCTCAGGTCACCCAGCAGTCCTCGGATTAGAAGCCAGGTCCTTCTGCCTCCCCGGCCCATGAACTATCCACTAAGCTATGCTTCTTCTTCAAATGGCCACCTGTATCAAAAATCATTTTGGGGGCTACCAACTGGAGAATGTGGATGGAGCGACCCCCCCCCCCCCGCCCCAAACCCTCAAGCCCTGTCCACCACCCTCCCAGTCTGGCCAACTGGGCAAGGAGGGAGGGTACTAGGGAACAAGGTCGTTGCTTCCCCCGCCCTCCATCCCTTTGTTTCCATTTCGTTGTGGAGTAGGGATTTCCTACCCAACCCTCAGTTTCCAAAACCACTTTTGTGTACCACTTTGACAACTTTCTCACATTCTGCTTTCCTTTTCCATCCCTACACTGATGATAATGATAATAATAATAATAATATATAGTATTATTTGTTAAGCACTTACTCTGTCACAAGTACTGTACTAAGCACTGGGGTGCATACAAGCTAATCAGTTGGACATAGTTCATGTCTCTCATGGGGCTCAAACTCTTAATCCCCATTTTACAGATGAGGTAACTGAGGCATAGGGAAGTTAAGTGACTTGCCCAAGGTTACACACCAGACAAGTAATGGAACCAGGATTAGAACCCAGGTCCTTCTGACTACCAGGTCCATGCTCTATCCACTAGGCAACACTGTTACACTGACTTTTGGGGACCTTCAAATACAAGTGGATGTTACTGACAACCCCTGCCACCCACCTCCTCTCACTCTTCAACTCTGTCAAACTCCTGCTCCACCTCATCTCACCTACTCACTGTCTTGGACACCCTGTTCTTAATATCATTCTAAACTCTGTACAATCTGTAATCTCACCAACTCTGAAATCCCGTACTCCAACCACAACCTCTTCACCTGCCTTCTCTCCTACATACCTGCTGTCTGCAAAACGAGCCTGTCCTTGACAAAAATTTCCAATTTCTTGACACCCTTGCTGCCATCTTTAACCACTCAACATTCCAATGACTCCTTCCTTTCAGCTTCTAATATGCCCATGTTAACTCCTATCCTAAAAAGACCCTCCATCAATCTCCCTGCCCCTTTCAGCTATGGCCCCATCTCCCTCCTACCATTCTTGTCTTAGCTCTTTGAACAAATTGTTCCCTCCACTCTGCCCTCCACTTCCTCTTCTCCAGCTCTCTTCTAGATCCCCTGCAATCTGGCTTCACCAGACTACAATTTGCCACTTACACCTCTGCTTCTCAACCCGTAACTATGAGGTTGCTTCAAGAGTCGGTTGTGGGTCCCTCAGGGGCTCATCCACTCCCAGCTACAACTCACACCTCTATAACGATGATTCCCAAATCTGTCTCTCCAGCCCTGACTCTTCCCCTTCTCTGCAATCGCAAAATTCCACGACCGTCAGGACATCTCTACCTGGATGTGCCCCTCATCACCTTAAACCCAACACGTGCAAAATTGAACTTATCATTCCACCCAAAATCTCTCCTCCCCTGATTTCCCCATCACTACTGACAACACCACCGTTCTTCCTGTTTCACGAGCCCTCAACCTTGGCATTATCCATTATTCATCACTCTCCTTCACCCCACATGTTCAGTTATTCACTAACATGAGTCGATTCAATCTCCACACCACCTCCAGAATTCAATCTTTCTTCTCTGTCCAAAGTGCCATGATCCTGGTCCAAGCACCTGTCAAATCCCATCTCGATTACTACATCAGCCTCTTTGCAGACCTCACCACCTCCAGCCTCTCCAATCCTTATTCCACTCTGCTGCCCAGATCATTTTCCTAAAAAAAAATTCTGCACATCTCTGTACTCCTCAAGAGCCTGTAATGGTTTGTCATCTATCTCTGCATCATGCAGAATCTGCTCACTATCAGATTCAAGATAGTCAATCAGCTCTCTCCCCCTTAATTACCACACTCCTCTCCCACTCCAACCCAGCCCCCACACATTTACCTCCTTCATTACCAACCTACTCACTGTGCCTCGCTTTTACCTCACCCGCTGCTGATTCTTTGCTCATGCCTCTCCCCTACTTGATCTCCCTCTCCCCTACTTCTCTGACATTCCAGCACCTGCCCTGGCTTCAAGACTCGATTAAAATCATGTCTCCACCAGGAAGCCTTCCCTAACTAAGCTGGCAATACCCCCAACCTTTCTTCCCTTTCTACCACTTTATCCCATCCCCTAAGTACTTGGGTTCTCACCCTACTCTAACCCACAGCACAATGCATATATCTTTATACTCAGTTGCTTTCCTTACCTGTAATTTATTTGAATGTCTGCATCCCCCACTACACTGTAAGTTCTTTGAGGGTAGAGATCATGTCTACCAACTGTACTGTAGTCTCCCAAGCACTTAGTACAGTACTCTGTCCAAAGTAAGCACTCAGTAATTGAAGATAAATTGGGGTTAAATGTGAGGAACCATGTGTAAGCTCCATGTGGGCAGGGAACATGTCTACCACCTCTGTGAAGGTGTATTTTCCCAAATGTTTAGTACAGTGTTCTGCACACAGTAAGTGCTCAACAATGGATTGATCAATTGGTACCATGAACCAGCCAGACAAAATAGCTCCGTTGGGAGAGAGCTACATCGAAGATCTACAGGTCCTAGTTCATTCCCAGGTTTTGGCATCTTAGGGATTTCTATTTTCCATGAGACTGTAAGCAGGGATCGTGTCTACCAATTCAGGTGTACTCTCTCAAGTGCTTATTATAGTACTTTGCACAGAGTAAACACTCAGTAAATAACACGAATTGACAGAGAGTTGCTGTAGACACTGGACTGGATTATCTGAAACAATTCCTTTGCCATGGAATATTCCTTTCTGTAGTAGGTCAGATTAGACTTGCTTCTACCTTGTTTCTTCCTCCTACCTCCTCCTCTTCTAGAATGTTCTCCCCGTCCAGGTTGTAAGCTCTTTGTGGGAGGAGAAGGGGTCTTCCAACTCTGTTATATTTTACTCTCCCAATCACTTACTACAGTGCTCTGCACATGGAAAACACTCAATAAATATGATTGATTGATTCCCTGGGAAGGTTTGTAAGTGGTCTGGCCTGAGCAACTTCACCTATCATTTTGCCTTTCACTTAAAAATCCTCTATCACAAGAGATGGTCCAAGAATAATTTTTCACTGGGTGGAACTAACCCAGATCATTAGGGTAGCAGCTAAGAAAATTAAAAACAGAATCTTGACTGGCGTTACAATCTTTTAAACCGAGGGAGCTGGCCTCACCAAAAATTAGAGCAAGAATAATGGGACTGTTACACTTTGGTGCTAGTTTTTTATGCCAGGAAAATGCTAGTTATGATTTTCATACTGCACCCAGTCCCTACCCTCTCAAGATTACAGCTGGAGAGTTCTTAGTACTTTACCAGTCTTAATTATGGGAGGGAGAGTCAAGCGGAGGTTACGCATTAGTAAGCCACTTCTGCATTTTTACCAAGAAAACTCTATAGATACACTACTAGAACAATTGCAGATGGAGGTGGGGCATTCTGGGAGAGATGTGTCCATGGAGTCACTATGGGTCGGAACGACTGGATGGCACAAGACAAGACCTCTGCTTGACTCTGATGCCTCTGATGTCTGTTTACTTGTTTTGATACCAGTCTTCCTGCTTTTAGACTGTGAGCCCATTGTGGGCAGGGATTGTCTCTTATTTGTTGCTGAATTGTACTTATCAGGCACTTAGTACAGTGCTCTGCACACAGTAAGCACTTAATAAATATGAATGAATGAATATTCATTCCATTCCTAGCTTGGGCAGTGGCTAGAGAGTGGAAAGCAATTTGCTGCAAGCCAAAACTCTCCTGTGCTGGGCAGCAGCAACAAAGGAGAGAGTAGAGGGTGGAGACCCAAGAGTCCTGCACGGAAGGAGGCAATGGTAAGCCACTTCTGTATTTTTGCGAAGAAAACTCTATAGATACACTACTAGAATGATTGCAGATGGAGGTGGGGCATTCTGGGAGAGACGTGTCCATGGAGTCGCTATGGATCGGAACAACTCGATGGCATAAGACAAGATAAGACCAAGTCCCTAGATTTCTCAATCCAATTTTATTCATACAAATGAAACAGGACCAGAATTAGGCGATGGGAATCAGGAAACCTCTATCTGAGTCCTGTTTCTGCCTGCAGCTTGTGAACGTGGGTGAAGAGACTGCTCATGCCCTTCACAATAATAATAATAATAATATTTGTGGTATTTGTTAAGTGCTTCCCATGGGACAAGCACTCTTCTAAGTGCTGGGGTAGATACAAGGTAATCAGGTTGGACACCGTCTCTGTCCCACATGGGGTTCACAGTCTTAATCCCCATTTTACATATGAGGTGTCTGAGGCACAGAAAAGTTAAGTGACTTGCTCAAGGTTACACAGAAGTCATGCAGCGGAGCCAGGTTTAGAACCCATGTACTCTGACTTCCAAGCCTGTGCTCTTTCCACTAGGCCACGCTGCTTCCAATTGGACTGCATCCCTGCCTGCCCTGCCACAAAATTGTGAATGGCACTGTGCTAGCCACTAGCACAAGAATCAATTCCTCTGCCCAGGTACTAAGGCTCATCTGTTGTTCCCGACAAGAAATTCCATCACCACCATCATCAGTTCTTGGTGTTTTTTTAAATGGTATTTGTTAAGCACTTACTATGTGCCAGACACTGTATTAAGTGCTGGGGAAGATACACACTAATCAGGGTGGAGCAAGTCCATGTCGCACATGACACACACCCTAAATCCCCATTTTTCAGATGTGGAAGCTGAGGCACAAAGAAGTGCCTCGGGGTCACACAGCAGACAATTGTGGAGCTGGGATTAGTGCCCAGGTCTTCTTGATTCCCAGGCCCACGCTCTAACCACTAGACCACCAAGCACACTGTCTATCTTAAAAGGTTATACGAGACACTGTGTAAGAGCTGGTATAAATTTTATAACCAAAGTTCAAATATGAGTAAAAAATATGAGGATTACAATTTCTATTTTAAATCACACTGTCAACATTTTTTCTTCATAGAACTAAAATTCCAAAACATGAGAGTGATATTTATTCCTAAAAACAATAGAGTTCCCAACCCAATATCTTATTTATAGAAGAACAGATTCGCAGGATGTTCTTCTTATAATCAGGAAAAGACCATCAAGAGAATCAGATGAACACACCACCCAATTTCATTGTTTTATTCTCCATTTTGGAATTTGCATATTAATTCATTAATCTGGTAAGCAAAATCCAAATGTTTTCAGTGAAGTCATATTTTAGTTTTATGAAAAAAAATCAGACTTGAAGGAAGGAAGGAAAAATAAAAGAACAAAAAGGGGAGGAAACAGGAAATCCGAAAGTACGTTCCAGCAACCCTAGTATTGTTTTCACAAGAAAAAGATTTTGAAATTTTAGAGAACCCAAGTGAGCAAAAGTCTTTTTAAAAGGGACACATTTTTCACTCTCTGAATTAGCTCAATCAATCTAATGGTACTTACTGAATGCCTTATCACAATTTTATTAGAGTCCTGAATCGCAAGAATACTAGAAAACACAAAATGCTTTGAAAACCGAATCCAAATGTTCCATCATGCAAAATACTGAACATAGTAACGAAGCTCTTCTTCCTGGAAACTGCAATTTACTTTCTTTTTCTGAACATCTGTTTGAGGTTTTGTGTGGCTGCCAGAAAAAATTAATGCAAGAAGGTGAAGGAAAGCAAGCAAAATCTTGATTCTAATCTTCATCACAAATGTCACGCACTTAAAATTTTCTTTAATTTTATATGACAAAAATGGCTCCTGCCTTTACATT
The DNA here is from genome assembly GCF_004115215.2 of Ornithorhynchus anatinus. Classification (NCBI taxonomy): domain Eukaryota; kingdom Metazoa; phylum Chordata; class Mammalia; order Monotremata; family Ornithorhynchidae; genus Ornithorhynchus; species Ornithorhynchus anatinus. The sequence continues at coordinate 73,618,211 of NC_041729.1, read as the reverse complement.
CTTCCTTTGGTCCTCAAATAGGGACACTGCTTTTCCCCACTCATATCTGCGAAATGAATCTGCAAGTGGAGTTCTCTGATCTCATCTGGAGTGAGCATTCCTGGCTAGAGACCCAAAGGCAGTGCTCAGGCACTGATCCTGTGTTCTTCTAATTTCTCCTTAGTGATTTATTTGGGGGTCATTGTTGCCTGAATTCATTCTCAACAATCAATCTGGATGGCCTATTTAAAGGCAGATAAAGAAGTGCAAACAATTGTACCAGATGACATCCTCAATGCCAGAACCTCCTCAAGGGGACCTATCTTTTGTTCAATATGCTCTCAAATGGCAAAAACAACTCCTTCACACATACACAAATAAAAACCACTCAGTGGGAACTGAAATAAGTTTGGTTATTCCCCACAAAAGTGATCTCCAGTTCTCAGCAAATAAAACAAAGAAATAATTTCAGCACACGAATGTAAATAGGCTTGGGCAAGTTGTCAATGTCTCCTGAATGATGAAGTTTGCATAATTAAAAACACTATTTAACCCACAGGCAAAATGCTGTAATGAACATTTCAAAACTGTTAAAAGTCTAGTTTAATAAAATTTATGTTGAACACCCAGGGCCAGATTGCACTCACACAGCTCTGCGAACGCCCACCAGATTTAACAGGAATTACGTATAAGGGGAAAAGCTAGGGCTAAAGAATTCAAAATTCCTATTCATGTAATTGAAAGCTGGGCTTTAGGCACTTTAAGCACATAATTACCCATCCATGATAGTCCTGTGTATTATAATGCTTAAATATGTGTCATTCCGCTGAGCAAATGGAAACACCAATCTAAAATGTTTGTACCAGAATTTTTTCAGCAAGATACATCAATGAAGCAATAGAGTGAAAGCTGGATGCAAATAAAGGCCAGGTAATAATGTTGATATTTGTTAAGTGCTTACTATGTGCAGAGCACTGTTTTAAGCGCTGGGGTAGATTCAGGGTAATCAGGTTGTCCTATGTGAGGCTCACAGTCTTAATCCTCATTTTGCAGATGAGGTAACTAAGGCACAGAGAAGTTAAGTGACTTGCCCACAGTCACACAGTAACAAGTAGCAGAGCCGGGATTCGAACCCATGACATCTGACTCCCAAGCCCGGGTTATTTCCCCTGAGCCATGCTGCTTCTCTTATCACAGATAGGGATGGTCTGAATACTTTTTTTTTTAAATTAAGCTCACAGCAAGATGAGGAAGCAATAATAAGAGACCGAGGTTTTCTTTTTTTTTTTTATGGTATTTGTTAAGTGCTTATTATGTGCCAGGCACTGTTCTAAGTCGACACCCATGCCCGTCACCCCCGCCGATTGTTCCGGACCTTTAACTCTCTCCTTAGGCCCCCTGTTCCTCCCCCTCCCCCATCTCTCACCCCTAATGATCTGGCCACCTATTTCCTCACGAAAATCAACACGATCAGGTCTGAGCTCCCCAAAGTCACCCCTCCGCCTCTCCCCTCCCCCCCAACCAACCCTCTCCCCTACTTTCCCATCCTTCCCTGCAGTATCCTCAGAGGAGATCTCCTCCCTCCTCGCAAGTGCCACCCCCTCCACCTGCGCCTCAGACCCCATTCCCTCTCACCTTCTTAAAACCATCGCCCCTGCCCTCCTCCCTTCCTTAACTTCTATTTTTAACCACTCAATCTCCAAGGGCTCCTTCCCCTCTGCCTTCAAACATGCCCACGTCTCCCCCATCCTAAAAAAACCCGCTCTTGACCCCACTTCCCCCTCCAGTTATCGTCCTATCTCCCTACTACCCTTCCTTTCCAAAATCTTAGAACGAGTCGTCTACAATCGATGCCTAGAATTCCTTAACTCCCATTCTCTCCTAGACCCCCTCCAATCTGGCTTCCGTCCCCTCCCCTCTACCGAGACTGCTCTCTCTAAGGTCACCCATGACCTCCTTCTTGCCAAATCCAATGGCTCCTACTCCATTCTGATCCTCCTTGACCTCTCTGCTGCCTTTGACACTGTCGACCATCCCCTCCTCCTCCATACCTTATCTCACCTTGGCTTCACGGACTCTGTCCTCTCCTGGTTCTCCTCTTACCTCTCTGGCCGATCATTCTCGGTCTCCTACGCTGGAGCCTCCTCCCCCTCCCATCCTTTAACTGTTGGAGTTCCTCAAGGGTCAGTTCTTGGCCCTCTTCTGTTCTCCATTTACACTCACTCCCTCGGTGAACTCATCCGCTCTCACGGCTTTGACTACCATCTCTACGCAGATGACACGCAGATCTACATCTCCGCCCCTGTCCTCTCCCCCTCCCTTCAGGCTCGCATCTCCTCCTGCCTCCGGGACGTCTCCACCTGGATGTCGGCCCGCCACCTAAAACTCAACATGAGCAAGACTGAGCTCCTCATCTTCCCTCCCAAGCCCGGTCCGCTCCCAGACTTCTCCATCACCGTGGATGGCACGACCATCCTTCCCGTCCCGCAGGCCCGCAATCTTGGTGTCATCCTTGACTCGTCCCTCTCGTTCACCCCACACATCCTATCCGTTACCAAGACCTGCCGGTTTCACCTCTACAATATCGCCAAGATCCGCCCTTTCCTCTCCACCCAAATGGCTACCTTACTGCTACGGGCTCTCGTTATATCCCGGCTAGACTACTGTGTCAGCCTTCTCTCTGACCTCCCTTCCTCCTCTCTCGCCCCGCTCCGGTCTATTCTTCACTCCGCTGCCCGGCTCATCTTCCTGCAGAAACGATCTGGGCATGTCACTCCCCTTCTTAAACAACTCCAGTGGTTGCCTATCGACCTCCGCTCCAAACAAAAACTCCTCACTCTAGGCTTCAAGGCTCTCCATCACCTTGCCCCTTCCTACCTCTCCTCCCTTCTCTCTTTCTACCGCCCACCCCGCACGCTCCGCTCCTCTGCCGCCCACCTCCTCGCCGTCCCTCGGTCTCGCCTATCCCGCCGTCGACCCCTGGGTCACGTCCTCCCGCGGTCCTGGAACGCCCTCCCTCCTCACCTCCGCCAAACTGATTGTCTTTCCCTCTTCAAAACCTTACTTAAAAATCACCTCCTCCAAGAGGCGTTCCCAGACTGAGCTCCTCTTCCCCCTCTACTCCCTCTGCCATCCCCCCTTTACCTCTCCGCAGCTAAAGCCTCATTTTCCCCTTTTCCCTCTGCTCCTCCACCTCTCCCTTCCCATCCCCACAGCACTGTACTCGTCCGCTCAACTGTATATATTTTCGTTACCCTATTTATTTTGTTAATGAATTGTACATCGCCTTGATTCTATTTAGTTGCCATTGTTTTTACGAGATGTTCTTCCCCGTGACGCTGTTTAGTGCCATTGTTCTTGTCTGTCCGTCTCCCCCGATTAGACTGTAAGCCCGTCAAACGGCAGGGACTGTCTCTATCTGTTGCCGACTTGTTCATCCCAAGCGCTTAGTACAGTGCTCTGCACATAGTAAGCGCTCAATAAATACTATTGAATGAATAAGTGCTGGGATAGATACAAGGTAATAGGCTTGGACTTGTCCACATAGGACTCACAGTCTTGGTCCCCATTTTACAGATGAAGTTCTAATCCCAGCTCTGCCACTGGCTTGCTGTGTTACCTTAAACAAGACACAACTTCTCTGGGCTTCAGTTTCCTCATCTATAAAATGGGGATAAGCTACCTGCCTCTTTTTATAAGATCTGTGTGGCATAGACTATTCCACCTGATTCCTTGCATTCCAGCTCTCAGCACAGCGCTATGGCACAAAGTAGGCACACAATAAATCATCCTGTCTTGTCTTATGCCATTGAATCATCCCCGACCCATAGCAACACCATGGACATCTCTCCCAGAGCACCCCATCTCCATCTGCAATCATTCTGGTAGTGTGTCCATAGAGTTTTCTTGGTCAAAATATGGAAGTGGTTTACCATTACCTTCTTCCACATAGTAAACTTGAGTCTCTGCCCTCGACTCTCTACTATGCTGCTGCTACCCAGCACAGGTAAATTTTGACCGGTAGCTGATTGCTTTCCAATCACTAGCCACTGCCCAAGCTAGGAATGAAATGGATATGCCTCTGCCTCACCCTCCCTGCCATAGTCAAGACTGGTAGAGTATTGGGAACTCTCCAGGGGTAACCCTGAGAGGGGGACATAATAAATACCACAATCATTACTGGTGTGGACCGGCAGAGGGAATCATTACTAAATCAGGAGGCTAGAGGGAACTGGCTCACCTCCAAGAAAAGGAATAATGAGGTCAGAATTCCTGGAGAACTGAGAGTATTCCTTAATGCTTAAGAGGAGAAAAGAATCTGAGAGTTTAGGTGAGAATGAGGACAGAATGCTATGCTGTTTGAAGATTTATTTTGGGAAGATGGGATCATTATATTTGGGACTTGGGTGTGGCAGTCTACAACTCAATTCAGGCAGCCTTCAGACAAAGTAAAACAGTTTTCAGGAATCAATTTCTAGGCTGAAACTCCGGAAGAATGAAGCAAGTTTCCTCATAGACTTACTTGATTGCAGGAATCACGTCTGCTAGTGGTATTATATTTTCCCAAGTGTGTAATACAATGTTCTGCACATAGTAAGGGCTCAAATACTATTTATTAATTGATAGGAAAATGCTATAGAGTTAGTTCCTGAACCAAGGTCCAAAAACCTTTTATTAAAATCAAAATTACCGAGAATTGTGAATTCATTCGTTTACAGAAGAATAACAGGACTACACTGATGTATTTATATTGAATCTGAGAGATTCCACAGCTGGTACCTGACTTTAAAGCACGAGTTAAATGGACATGTGGACTTTCCCTAGTGAGTATGCTGGAGATCTGGGAACAGCCCCCTCACTATCTTTACATTTTGTTTTGACTACCTTCCTTGCAATTCCCAGCCTTAAAGTCTTACAGCTTTTAAAACTCTTTCTGTTTGCCTGTTGTCCAGAAGTCAGTACAGGAAGCTATGGTTGAAAAGTTGAAACTGATATGTTATAAAGCTGAATAGAGGTGTAAATGCATAAATATTTTAAATGCCATTTGTTGAAACTCAAAATATAAGTTGAGGATAGCCTGTAAAAGTTTTTGGGTTACTGTTGCTTATCACTGTCATCAGTATTCTCTGAACACTATACAGGGCACTATACTAAGCTCTTAGAAGCACATAATAAAATTAGAAAATACAGCATTCTGCCCTTTGGTGATAGATTTTAATCTATATCTTTGGGCCACATAAAAATAAACATACATTAGGACTTTAACTGGACAGCAGAGAAATGCTCTGAGTTCAGTTGAGATATATTAGCCACACTTCAGGTTCAAAGATACTTCAAATGACACTGAGATTTTAACTGATGGGTGTGGCTAGGTCCCAGAAGACTAATGAGTCATCTACAATCCATTCCACAGAGAGGATAAGTAACGATGGTCCTTTTCTGTGCTGTCATTTTAGTTCTGCTTTCCTCCACTAAACCCTCATTTCCTCTTCTCACACTTCCTTCTGCATCACTGTTGTCCTTGGATTTGCAACCTTTATTCACCCTCAGTCCCACAGCACTTATGTACATATTCATAATTTATGTATTTATATTAATGCCTGTCATCCCCCTCTAGACTGCAGGCTACTTGTGAGCAGGGTGCAACTCTGTTAGATTGCACTCTCCCAAGCATTTAGTACAATGCTCTGCATATAGTAAGGGCTCAATAAATATGATTGATTGGTCCTGTCGATCAGTTTAATGACCTTCCTGGAGCATCTGATCTAAGACAGCCTCCCCCTTCCTAATACTTCACCTGGGTTGTGATCCCAATAAGCACATCTATAAGCTATATCATATCTATAAATTATCTACTATAAATTATTTATTTGCATTCTCTGTCTCTCCCTCTATACTGCAACCTTACTATGGGCTGGGAATGTACCAACCAACTTTTGTATTGTACTCTCCCAAGAGTTTCGTATAGTGCTCCACACACAGTGAACCCTCAATAAATACTATTGATGATCCCAACTCCAAGACTAAATAAAATCATAAATACATTGTGGTATTTGTTTAATATTTTTGGGGGTCAAACATTGTACTGGGATAGATACGAGATATTCAGGTCAGATACAGTCCCTCTCCCACGTTGGACTCACAGCTCGATAACCCAAATGCTGAGCAACACAACTGGGAATCCCTTTTGGCTCTCCTGCTGTCCCCCTTGTCTTTGTCTGTGGCTTTGCTCCTGATCATCAGGCAAGAAGGATTTAAATGCCAACAGCATGAGGCCTTCACAAATTTTAGAATGCTGGCTGTTGTTAAAGTTGATGATGATGATGGTATTTGTTAAGTGCTTACACTGGCGTAGATATAAGCTAATCAGGTTGGACACAGTCTCTGACCCACAAGGGGCTCATAGTCTTAATCCTTGTTTTACAGATGAGGGAACTGTGATGCAGAAATTAAGTGATTTGCCCAAGGTCACAGAGCAAACAAGTGGTAGAGCCAGGATTAGAAACAAGGTCCTTCTGACTTCCAGGCCCATGCTCTATCCACTAGGTCATGCTGCTTAATTGCTTGTTGCTGCGGCTGTTGGGCAAGGTGGGTTATGAGCCACAAGAGCCTTACCTCCAACTACAGTACCTAAAAGAGTACCTCTGCTACTTGGCTCTAATTTTCCTTATCTTTTATTATGTTTTTGTATTTTTATTATTTCACCTTATCTTTTGCGTCCACTGCCAATCTTCCGCGCCATAGTTTTAGATTGTGAATAATAATGATAATGTTGGTATTTGTTAAGCACTTACTATGTGCAGAGCACTGTTTTAAGTGCTGGGGTAGATACAGAGTAATCAGGTTGTCCCATGTGAGGCTCACAGTCTTAATCTCCATTTTACAGATGAGGGAACTGATGCCCAGAGAAGTGAAGTGACTTGCCCACAGTCACACAGCTGATAAGTGGCAGAAACTATCTGGGGGCTTGGGAGCATATCTAAATTTCTCCTATGGAGGGTTTTTCCCCCCAGACCTCAGTGCAGTGTTTTTCACAGCTTAGGTATTTAATAAACACTATTGTTATACTCCCGGGGTTACAGCTCTGCTACATCATAACAGGCTATGCTTTCAAAGCTCACTGTGGGCAGGGAATGTGTCCACTTATTGTTGTACTGTATTCTCCCAAGCATTTCGTACAGTGCTCTGCACACAGTAAGTGCTCAATAAATACGATGGTTTGACTGACTGAGATGCATCTCCTGCCCTCTTTACCAGCCCCAAATGCCACAGTGATTGTAGAGGTATGCTCACAAGTCCTGCTCTTGGGCACTGCTGAAAAGCTCCTAAACTGACTGCTTTGCAGGCTTTCACTGAGGTCAAGTAATAGTGTTGAAGAGAAAGAGTGCTTTTTTCAAAGATGTTGATGAATCCACTTCCTCCAGAAAGTCTTCTCCACCTATCGTTCCACATCATTCCCTTGAACATATATTCGTTACTTGTGGATCCAATGGTATTAATTCATACTATCACATCTGAATTTATCTTACCTAAAAGACTAAACTTTTTGAAAGCAATAACTACAATTAACCAAAACTCTACAGTGAATAAGGCACTGAGTTATGGCAAGAAAGAGTAAAAGGTGTCATAACAATTTTTCTTTCCCTAATAACAATGATAATAATAATTGTGGTATTTGTTAAGTGCTTACTGTGTGCCAAGCACTGTTCTAAGTGCTGGGGTCGATACAAGGTAATCCACCTGGACAAAGTCCAACTTGTAATAGATTGTAATACATTACACTGTCCTATATGGCTTCATTTTAAAAAGGAAATTATACTTAGTAATGGGATGTACTGCGCATATTTGCAAACCAATATGTTTCTGTCTCTGTGGGACTACCAATTTTTGCAACTGCAGTCACTGGTATATTTAAAGTGATCTAGGCCTCATAAGGGGAAGTTGAACAAGATGGGATACAAAAAGACAAGATAAAAGAAATAAGAAAAAAAACATAAGAACTACAAATGTTTTTCAAACACAGAAAAATGATTGGGGCAACTAAGTGAAGTATGGACTGGAGATCGGAGATCAGTGAGGAGACTGATGCAGTCGTAAAACTGGCATATAACAACCCTCTGGACAAGAGTGAGAAGCAGAGTTGTCTAGTGGAAAGAGCATTGACTTGGGAGTCAGAGGACCTGGGGTTCTTACTTCTGGCTCCATCAATATTCTGCTGTGTGACCTTGCTCAAGTCACTTAACTTTGCTTCCTCTAGGTCTCAGTTCTCTAATCTACAAAATGGGGATTCAATACCTGGTCTTCCTCTTACTTAGACTGAGCGCCATATGTGGGACCTGGTTAGAGAGGCAGCGTGGCTCAGTGGAAAGAGCACGGGCCCTGGAAGCAGGACTCATGAGTTCGAATCCCAGCTCTGCCACTTGTCGGCTGTGTGACTGTGGGCAAGTCACTTAACTTCTCTGTGCCTCAGTTCCCTCATCTGTAAAATGGGGATTAAGACTGTGAGCCCCATGTGGGACAACCTGCTTCCCCTATGTCTACCCAGCGCTTAGAACAGTGCTCGGCACATAGTAAGCGCTTAATAAATACCAACATTATTAACATTATTATTATCTTCTATCTGCCCCAGTGCTTAGTACAGTGCTTGACCCACAGTAAGGGTTTAACCAATATCACAATTATTATTATTATTACAAGTGGTGGGATGGAAAGGAAAGGGTGTATTGTGGGCAGGGAATGTGTCTACCAGCTCTGTGCTTTGTACACAGTAAGCACTCAAAAAATACCACTGACTGATTAAGAACCAACAGGATTTGGCAACAACCTGGATATGGGACACTCAACCTAGATATGGGACACTCAGTATATATAATCTGTAGGCTTCAGACTAATTTTACAGATTTTTAAGACTTGGAGGAGTAGTTTTTTCAAAAGAAATTCATAAAGATGAAAAGAAAAACAGGACTACGTAAGCATAATATGGAGATCATGACCCCACTACAGAAACCACACAGAGTGAAAGCTAAAGCACTCATTTTTACATCAGATTATTTTGAGAAAATAGGATTAGGGAGAAATATATCCACTGCAGTTTCTGTGAGAAGAAGGAACTTTCAAGACCTCTCTTTAAACTGTGTGACTTACTAGGGGGTGTGACAACTCTTGTATTACTTAAATTGGGTTTTACATTCAGGATATGAAAGAGATTTGGGATTTTGTAGCCAGTATATGAAATGTCAGGGACTTCAGAGATGACACAGTTCAATTTTGGGTTTTTTTCTCTATATACTTATTAGATTTTTGAAAAATGAATTTCCCTTAGTATTTCCTTGATGGATCATTGCAATAGATGGCTTAGGAAAGAATGGATTCATGCTGGTTGCTCAGATTCAACAGGACAACCAACACTCCAGACCCATATCAGAGGACATTTTCTTTACAGTTTTCTTGGGAACTAATGCCCTTATGGTCTTTGGACCATAGCACGCTCTGCAGAAGCCTGCAAATACGGAAGGGTAATAGGTCATGATCACAAACAGTGAGGACCTGAAACCAAGTCAGTCTAGAAATATCAAAGCAAAGCTCAAAGCACCATGATTTTGCTTGGTGGGGCAATTATCCAATGGTCACCCATCCACCTCCAAATCAAACACAAACTCCTCCCCATTGATTTTAAAGCACACTCAGTCACCTTGCCACTCCTACCATATCTCACTGCTCTCCTACTACAACCCAGCCTGCACACTTCACTCCTCTAATACCAAACTACTCACTGCATCTTGATCTCATCTACCTTGCCACTGACCCTCTTGTCCATGTCCTGCTCTCACCTGAAACACCCTCTTTTTTCACATCCAGCAGACAGTGACTCTCCCTACCTTCAATGCCTTACCAAAGGCACATGTCCTCCATAAGGCCTTCCCTTTCTAAGCCCTCATTTCGTCTTCTCCTACTCTCTTCTGAATTACTCTGACTTTCTCCCTATATTCATCCTTCCCCCACAGCACTTATGGACATATCCGCAATTTATTTATAATGATGTTTGCCACTGTGGGCAGGGAATGTGTCTACAAACTCTATTATACTGTATTCTCCTATTGCTTAGCACAGTGCTCACATAGTAAGTGCTCAATAAATATAAGTGCTTAGTATAGTCCTCTGCACACAGTAAGTGCTCAATAAATATGACTGAATGCATGATAACTATGATTGACAATCACGGATGGTCAATATAGTAGAGCAGTGGTCTGTGGAGGTCAGATTAGCATGGGCTACTATTTTCAATCAGAGGACTTAAAGATACCTTAGTACAGTGCTAAGTGGTTAATAAAGTGCTCTGCATACAGTAAGTGCTCAATAAATATGATTAAATGAATACCGACACTAAAAGACAACATCAAAAAGCATACCACGTCCTGAAAATTTAATAGTGTATCCAAAAGTATTTTTATGGCCAAAACCACACAAAGACACTTCCAGCAAGTCTTCAAGTAGGGAAGTGAGAAGAGTCATAACAATAATAATAGTAATGATAATAATAAAATAATAAATAATCATTGTATTTGTTAAGTGATTACTATGTGTTAGGTGTTATACTAAGCGCTGGGGTTGGACACAGTCCCTGTCCCACGTGGGGCTCACAGTGTAAGGAGGAAGAACAGTACTGAACCCCCATTTCACAGATGAGGTAACTAAGGCATAGAGAAGTGAAATGACTTGTCTGAAGGTCACACAGGAGACAAGTGAAGGTCACTATTTGGAATGTAGCAACCAGCTGTTCTCCAGTTCTTCTAAGGCCATAACACGAAGAATTAACTTCAATTATACCACAGGGATTTATAAAGGTTTTGCTGACAATAAGGACTGTTAGAGGAAGACTGTGTAATCTTTTTCACTAATTGTCTTTAAGCTAGAACATGCATCTGAATGAAACCAAAGAAGTAGAATCCTGCCTAAAAGCAACATGGCCTAGTGGAGAGAGCATGGGCCTGGGAGTCATAAGTTTCCTGGTTCTAAATACCGGCTCTGCCAATTGTGTGCTGTGGGACCCTGGGCAATTCATTTTACTTCTCTTTGCCCCAGTTTCCTCAACTATAAAATGGAGATACCTGTTCTCCCTCCTACTCAGACTTATGAGTCCCATGTAGGACAGGGACTGTTTCCGACCTAACTTGTACCTATCCCAGCACTTCAAACATCATTTGACAAAAAGCCAGTGCTTAACAAATTCCATAAAGAAAAAAAAAGCAAACAATGAAATACCTGGTTTCTCTATCTCTCTGTTAGGTCTATATTTATGTGAAAATGCAAGGTCCTTCAGGGCAGGTATTTGTATTTGCATATACTATTCAAATTACCCAACACCCTTCCTCCTTTTAAACTCTGGCTCCTAGCTGGGCAGCTTAATAATACTATCTAATCTGTAAATTGGGGGTTAGATTTCTGATCGCCCTCCCTCTTATACTGCGAGTCCCAGTTTGGAGAGAGACTATGTCTACTCTGACTGCACTGTATACATCCCAGGTCAATCAATAGTATTTCCCGAGTGCTTACTGTGTTCAGAGCACTGTACTAAGTGCTTGGGAGAATACAATAAAACAAACAATATAACAGAGTTAGCAGATACATTATTTGTCCAGAAAGAGCTTACAGTCTCGTGGGAGACTTAGTACAATGTTTATAACATAGTAGGTGCTTAATAAATACCAGAAATATTATTATTATGTAAGAGGAATTCAAGAGTGCCATTTTGAGAAATCATGATGAAAGCATTAAATTCCTATTCTTCCTCCCCCTTAGATTGTGAGTCCCAGGTGGGACAGAGACTGTGTCTAATCTGACTGCATGGTACATATTCCAGTTCTTAGTACAGTCCTTAGCTCATAGTAAGTGCTTAAAAAATACCAGAATTATTATTATGAGAGAGGGATTCATGGGTGCCATTTTGAGGAAGTCATGACAACAGTAGCTTGGATGAGAGTTGAGTTTCCTTCCTGAGGGTTGAATCTTCCCCTGGCTCAGGGCATTCATTTCCTCTGGACAGTAGCATTTCTGCCATCCAAACACAGAAAGAGGGGAGTGGAAGACTAGAGGGAAGAAACCAAAGAAACTTTGCTCTGAGGTACAGAATCTGGAGAACAGAATGCATTTTCAATATTCTTTCTGAATAAGAACATAAAGAAGAAAGACACAGGGAACTGAAGTTACCACGAGTAAGCCTATAAAGCAAAACACAGCTGGTAAATCTAATTTTAGGCCTACAAACCTTGACATCAGCCCCATGTAGACAGCATTCCTAAGAGACCAATGCAATTACATGACATGAGGCAGACATATCAAAACAGGCAGTTTCCTCATTCAGGTCCTCACAGATGATTCCTTGACGCTCCAAAAGAAATCATTTCAAATATTGCAGGGACAATTGATTAAGATGAAGTACTTAACCTTGCTGAGCATTTGACTGACAGCAATGGGCACCTTAGAAGCCTCTGTGTACATACTCGATTCTCTGTGTCATTTCAAATCATACGGAAGAATGATGGGTAGCATAGCCTAGTGGAGAGAGTACAGACTTGGCAATTACCCTGGTTCTAATCCTGATCCGCCAGTTACCTGCTGTGTGACCTTGGGCAACATGCTGAATTCCTCTGTGCCTCAGTTTCCTCATCTGTAAAATGGGGATTAAATTTCTGTTCAACTTGCTATTTGGACTGTGAGCCCCATATGGGATAGGGACCGTGTCCAACCTCTTTTTGGGCAGGGAATGTTTCTACCAACTCTGTTAAATTATACTCTCCCAAGTGCTTAGAACAGTGCTTTACACACAGTAAGCAATGGATTGGTTGTATCTACCCCAGTACTGAGAAGAGTACTTGACACATAGTAACCTCTTAACAAATGTGAATTGTATACATCCTGATTATCTTCTAACTAATGTAGCACTTAGTACAATGCTTGACACATAGTATGTGCTTAACAAATAATAATAATAAAATCAGGTTGCACAGCACTCTGAAAGGGACAGATGAAAGATGCACATGCCCTAGTAGAACATGGGCCTCAAAGTCAAAGGACCTGGGTTCTAATTCTGACTCTGCCATATGTCTCTTGTTTGTTCTTGGGCAATTCATTTCACTTCCCTGTGTTTCCAAACTGGTTAGCTAGTACCTAGCCCTGTGCTTAATATAGTGCCTGCCACAAAGTAAGTGCTTAACAAATACCATTAAAAATATTCTCTAGGATCCCATCTCTAATTCCTTTCTAATGGGGCCCCACAGTGTGACTCAGTGGAAAGAGCCCAGGCTTGGGAGTCAGAGGTCATGGGTTTGAATCCTGGCTCTGCCACTTGTCAGCTGTGTGACTGTGGGCAAGTCACTTAACTTCTCTGTGCCTCAGTTACCTCATCTGTAAAATGGGGATTAACTGTGAGCCTCACGTGGGACAACATGATTACCCTGTATCTACCCCCGCGCTTAGTGCTCTGCACATAGTAAGTGCTTAACAAATACCAACATTATTATTATTGCTGCACCACTGCATTCCATCACCCTTCCTCCGTTCCCAGGTTCCTTTGATTCAGGGGTAGTGACAGGTGGCCATAAAGATTCCTGGTGAGGCAGCAGTCTGGACACACACTCATCTCTGATCTACACTGCCATCTACAATTCAGGGGGATGAAGGGGCTGAGCTTTACCTATATCTTTCTTTCAAAGCAAAATGTGAAGACTTCGCTTCTTTGTCTCACAAATTGAATTTTCAAGTAAAGGATGTAGTATCTCAGTCACGGGAACCCAGCTTTCCATTTTGAGTAAGGCCATGGATGGGGCTGGGGATTTGGGGGAGATGAGTGACTGATTTGCTTACTCCACCCAAAAACTGGATGGCAGTTGTCAGTTCAGAGACTCTTAGCCTTATGTCCTCAACCTGACCCGTTCTGAACTAGCCTAAAAGGGGTATGGGGCTGGAGGCTCAGCAGAGATCACAGAGTTGCTCTTTAGGGACAGATAGTCCTGTTCAACATCCTTTAGATCTTTCCTTGCCAGCTTTTGTCTTTTTACTTTTTAAATGGTAATTGTAAAGTGCTTATTATGTGCCAGGGATTATACTAATGAAGCCCTGGTTCAATCCCCAGCACCTCCATCTATGATTCTTCCTCTAGATTGTAAACCCATGTGCGCAGGGAATGTGTCTGTTAATTGTTTTACTGTATACTCCCAAGTGCTTAGTAAGTGCTCTGCACACACTAAGCACTCAATAAATATGACTGAATGAATGAACTAATGAATACTAAGTGTTGGGGTAGATATAAGGTAATCAGGTTGGACAGAGTCCCTGTCCTACATAAAGTACACGGTCTTAATCCCCATTTTACAGAGGAGGTAACAGGCATAGAAAAGCTAACTTGCCTAAGGTCACACACCCTGCTCACTTGTTAGCTTTTGAGTCTTCGCAAAACCCCCAAGTTGGATAGGGGCAAATCCAGCCTAAAAAAAACATGGGGAGCAGAATGAATGGCTTTCCTCTCCAACGTCCAAACTGGCTGGGAGGGGAATGTAGGTTTTACAGTTGAGATTACAGGCACAGAGAAGTTAAATAACTTGCCCAAGGTCACACAATCTGCTCTGTCCCACTTGCTAGCTTTTGAGTTTTAACAGAAACCCAAGATGGATAGGGGCGGACCACGCCTAAAAAACTAGGAGCAGAGTGAATGGCATTCCTCTCCATCGTCCGAACTGGCAGGGTGGGGAATATTGGCTGATTGTGCCAGAGCACCCTGCAGGGCAGTTGGGAAGAAGAATGGAAGCAATAAATTAGATGCTCATAGGAAGACTTTGGATTTTTTTAAAATGGTATCGGTTAAACACTTACTATGTGCCAGGCACTTGCTAAGTACTGTAGTAGATACCATATAATCAGATGGGACACAGTCCCTGCCCACACAGAGCTCACAGTCTTAATCCCCATTTTACAGATGAGGCTACTGAGGCACAGAGAAATGAAGTGACTTGCACAAGGTCCCACAGCAGATAAATGTCGCAGTGGAATTAGATCCCAGATTCTCTGACTTCCAGGCCCATGATCTATCCACCATGCCATGACGCTCTTCTGTGTAAATATCCATTTATGTTAAATTTTCTAGCTAATTGCTCAGGGTAAATGGAACTTTCAAATACCATATTTCAACTTTTTTATTATAATCTGTGATAAACATATGTGTAACTATCTTGCCAGTTTAAATTCCACTCCCCACTCTTGAATAAGGGCTTTATTCTTAATCTTTCTCCATGGAATGAAAGCAACTGTAATCATAGATTAAATATATACTTAGTACATTTTTGTTTCTTCTTTAAAATTTCTAAAATAGTGTATCCTATTGGAAACTTGCCTAGTTAGCTAGTGAGAGAAGCAGTGTGCCCTAGTAGATAGAACACGGGTCTGGGAGTCAGAAGGACCTGGGTTCTAATCTGCCATTTGTCTGCTGTGCGATCTTGGGCAAGTCACTTAACTTCTGTGCCTTAGTATCCTCATCTGTTACATGGGGATTTAGACTATGAGCCCCATTTGAGACATGGACTGTGTCTACATTGATGGGCTTGTATATCTACCACAGCACTTAGTACAGTGCCTGGCACATAGTAAGTGCTTAATAAACATCATTTAAAAAAGAGGTTGAGCACATTATTAATGTAATATACAAAATCAACTAAGTTTCAAACCTACAGTTATCCTTTAAAAAAAAAATCACTGAAATCATAGCCCCACCTCAAATTCTGTCATTTATAATGGGAGAAACACAAACACAATTCACTATTCAGAATAACCTCAAATTTTTATGGTGAAGATGTCCAACAAGAAAGGGCAAGTTATTTTATTGTTTTCTGAATTTATATACATCTTTATCACTAGAGACAGCTGTCTGCTGACAGAAATAGCATTTAGTTGTCCAAAACACAATAAAGACGCTATAGTAAACAAAGGCAACAAAGCACTAATGTGCAGTCAACAAAATGGTGTAACAATTCTATCTGGAGCATCAAAACATCAAACTCAATTACTTTATGGAAATTAAATTGTTGCCATCATTGCTGGAGTTGCAAAATCTACGGTGTTATAACAATGTGACAACATATAAACTGGAGCAAAATCACTCCCTGCCTTTAGAGCGTTGCAGAAAACCAAATTAATGCCAGTTTAAAAATAATAGCAAAACAGATGTTACTGCAAGTGCAATAAAGACCATTTTATGAGGCTAAATTGGCCACATAGAGAGCCGCTTGCCCATTTTCCCAAGACCCTATTTGTACCAGTCCAATAGTACAAATCTTATTTTATTCACTTTTAGTAATTGTTTCCTGAGGGGAGAAAGGGCTAGCCCATCACTGGCAACTATCTGCAAGTCTAGACAAAACAATGTAACAACAGAAAGCAGTATGATTCTTCCTAATTTTTATATGTCTCTATCAAGGGGTGTGACAAAAAACTACATAACACTGAAATTACTTCAATTTAGCATTATACATAGCTGTACCACTAGCACCTACTGAATGTTGCCTAGTGGACAGAGCACAGGGTTGGGAGTCAGAAGACCTGCTAATGCCGGCTCCATCACTTACCTGTTGTATGATCCTGGGCAAGTCACTTGACTTCTCTGTGAGTTCTTTCATCTGCAAAATGGGGACTGAGTACCTGTTCACAATTCTACTTGGACTGTGAGCCTGATGTGGTACCTGATTACCTTCTGTCAATTCCAGCGCTAAGTGCACCTACAAGTACGGCAACCATTCCATCCCGTCTTCTCCCTATTAAACTACTTGGCCATCATGCACTTTAATGTCTGCTACTTTTTTATGGCACTTTATGATAATGATAATAATTGTGGTATTTGTTAAGTGCTTACTATCTGTCGAGCACCTTTCTCAGTGCTGGGGAAGACACAAGATGATCAGGTTGGACGCAGTCCATGTCCCATGTCCCTAAGCCCTCCTTCTCATTCTCCCACTTCCTTCTGCGTCACTCTGAATTGCTCCCTTCATCCTCCCTCCCAACCCAACAGCACATATGTACGTATTTGTAATTTATTTATAGTCCGTTGTTGGGCAGGGATTGTCTCTATCTGTTACCGAACTGTACATTCCAAGCGCTTTGTACTAAGCTCTGTGTGTGCTCTGCACACAATAAATGCTCAATAAATATGACTGAATGAATGTATATTAATGTCTGCCTCCCCCTCTAGACTGTGAGCTTATTGTGGGCAGGGAATGTGTCTGTTTGTTGCTGTATTGTACTCTTCCAACTGCTTAGTTCAGTGTTTTGCATACAGTAAATGCTCAATAAATAAAATTGAATGAATGAATGAAAATGATCTTCCCACACAGGCCTCACAGCCTAAGTCAGAGGGAGCAGAATTTAATCCCCTTTTCACAGATGAGGTAACTGAGGCACAGAGAAGTTAAGTAACTCACCCAAGGTCCCAAAACAGACAATAATAATAATATATGGTATTTGTTATGCACTTACTATGTGCCAGGTACTGGGGAAGCAGCGTGGCTCAGTGGAAAGAGCCTGGGCTTCGGAGTCAGAGGTCATGAGTTCGACTCGCGGCTCTGCCACTTGTCATCTGTGTGACTTTGGGCAAGTCACTTAACTTCTCTGTGCCTCAGTTACCTCATCTGTAAAATGGGGATTAACTGTGAGCCTCACATGGGACGACCTGATGACCCTGTATCTACCCCAGCGCTTAGAACAGTGCTCTGCACATAGTAAGCGCTTAATAAATACCAACTTTTTTTTACTGTTCTAAGCACTGAGTAGGTACAAGGTAATCCAGTTGGACATAGTCCCTGTCCCACACAGGGCTCACAGACGTAATCCTCAATTTACAGAGGAGGGAACTGAGGCTCAAAAAAATGAATTGACTTGCTCAGGGTCATACAGCAGACAAGTGATAGAGGAAGATTAGAACCCAAGTCCTTCTGTCTCCCAGGCCCATGCTCTTTCCAATAGGCCATGCCGCTTCTCCAAATTTAATAAAATGTAAACTTCAAGCTTGGAAGTGGTACTCATGATTATAAGGCTCTGGGAAGGGAATGCAAGTGTTCTGCAGCAAAAGGCTGTGGTTTTATTTTGCTTTTTTTTATGGAATTTGTTAAGTACTTACTACATGCCAGGTACTGTATTAGGTGCTGCGGTAGATACAAGCTAATCAGTTTAGACACAGTCCATGTCCCACATGGGGCTCACAGTCTTAATCCTAATATTACAAATGAAGGAACTGAGCCACGGAGAAGTGAAGTGACTTACCCAAGGTTACACAGCAGGCAGGTGGCAGGGCCAGAATTAGAATCCAGGTCCTGTTGACTCCCAGGCCTGTGCTATATCCACTAGGTCATGGAGCTTTCAACAGGGGTCCATTGTAACCTTTGGATATCTATTAAATGTTCCTTATTATGTTATGCTACCTGGAGTTATTTGTAGTGCACATCCAAATGTATGCATGGGCCTGAGAGTCAGAAGGTGAGGTGTTCTAATCCAGGCTCTACCACCTGTCTGCTGTATGGCCTTGGGCAAGCCACTTCACTTCTCTGGGCCTCATCTCATCAGGTACCTCATCTATAAAATGGGGATTAAGATTGTGAGCCCATGTGGGACAGGGACTGGGTCCAACTGATATGCTTTTATTCACCCCAGCACTTGTGTGCCTGTCACAAAGTAAGGGCTTAAAAAAATACCACAATTATTACAATTATAATTATTATTTATTATTGTGACATACACCTGTTACTGTCAAGTTAGAAGAGGTTCATCCAGAATCTGTGCAAGCCACCCAACCTACAGGGCAGAACTGTATAATCCCTCATCTAAGTAAACAGGCCCATCTCAGTGCCTAATACTGCTAAATGGAACTCTTATGCCCGGTTGTCTTTTTCTTGATCAACTTACAAGTTAAATCAATCACACTTATTAAGTGCGTAGGGTGTGCAAAGCACTGTACTAAGCACTTGGGAGATGACAATATAACAGAGTTGGTAGACACATTTTCTACTCACAATGATCTTACAGTCTAGAGGGGAGAGAAAGACATTAATGCGTATTTATAGATTACAGATTTACAGATATGTACATAAGTGCACAGAATATGAAACAAGACAACTGAAGAACATAAGATAGATCAAGGAGGGAAAAAATTCAATATTTTTTGAGTGTTTAATGTTAGAACACTTTATTAAGCTTTTGCGTACAATGCAATAAATGTGGAGGATAGGATCTCTGTCCTCAAGGAGCTTACAATAATGGAACTCATTGCAGAAATAATGCAAGAATAAAGATACAGAAAAATTATGTATAATACATGATGAACCTAAGAAACAAGTGACTTTGTTTGACTTTTAAAACTGAATCATGGTTTGTATGTTTCCATATCAGTATGGGGCAAAATACACATTTTTCCCCTTGAGTCTGCTTAAATCACATTAAAAAAAAATTCCCACAAGAACAGGAAATATTTTGAGAAATAGCCCTTAGGGTGAGGTTCAACAGGGGAAATTTCTAAGAAAAGGGAAGTTATAGATGGAAATGGGAGTCAAAAAGACACATGAAATTACCACTGTCAAATGAAAATGCTTTTATAAACCCAACTGTCTCTTTGGGAAATTCTGAAAAACATCATAGAAAGCGAAGGACCCAAGTTATAAACCTCTTTACCCTTCTGAATCTGGCTCGGACCCAACAGCTAAACAGCCAGATGAAATTACAACTCTCACATGTGAATTCAAGCTTCCTAAAATTTCTGAACTAGCAGCGTGGCTCAGTGGAAAGAGCATGGGCTTTGGAGTCAGGGCTCATGAGTTCGAATCCCAGCTCTGCCACTTGTCGGCTGTGTGACTGTGGGCAAGTAACTTAACTTCTCTGTGCCTCAGTTCCCTCATCTGTAAAATGGGGATGAAGACTGTGAGCCCCACGTGGGACAACCTGATTCCCCTATGTCTACCCCAGCGCTTAGAACAGTGCTCGGCACATAGTAAGCGCTTAACAAATACCAACATTATTATTATTATTATTATTTCTGAAAAGCCAAATTATTTCCCACCCTCTACCATTAAAATGAACATTAATCTAATAAAACAGAGGCCAAGAAAGCAGAAAAAGCTGCTTGACTAGTTGCTCCTCAAATCTATTTTTATCCAAGAGTTGAGATCCAAAAATGCTAATCATTTTAGAAATAATCAAACTGTCCCTCAGTGATATGATTAAAACATAAAAGACATCGTTTTCTTTAGGACTCTTTTACTCTCACAAGATCTTAGTGCTGTACTCTGCACATGGTAGGTGCTCAATAATAACACTGGCCATTAGTTAAGCATTTTAAAAATGCTAGGCCAAGGCTACATGGCAGGCTAAGGGGCTTGGAAAAAGTATCGATTATCATATCCTAAGACTTAATATTGGCATCAAAATCAAAGAAGACTGTAAGTATCTCAAGGAGAAGCAGCGTAGCCTTATGGTGAGAGAACGGGCCTGGGAATCAGAGGATCTGGGTTCTAATTTTAGCTCCGCCAATTGTCTGCAGTGAGACCTTAGGCAAATCACTTCTCTGAACCTCAGTTACCTCATCTATAAAATGGGGATTAAGAGTGTGAGCCCCATGTGGGACATGGGCTGTGTCCAACTTGATTATCTTCTACCTACCCAGCACTTAAAAAAGTGGGGTGGGGAGAAGGCATCATGTATCTCAATGTGTACTTTCAATAATAATAATTATTATTATGGTATTTGTTAAGCACTTACTATGTGCCCAGCACTCTTCTAAGCGCTGGGATAGATACAAAATAATCAGGTTGTCCCACGTGAGGCTCACATTCTCAATTCCCATTTTACAGATGAGGTAACTGAGGCACAGAGAAGCTAAGTGGCTTGCCCAAGATCGTAGCAGACAAGTGGCGGGGCCGGGATTAGAACCCATGTCTTCTGACTCCCAAGCCATGTTCTTTCCACTAAACCATGGTGCTTCTCAAGCATCTAATAAATGAATGGAGTCTCCCAGTCAGGCCTCAGTCCTGAAGCTTCAGGACAGTCTACATGGAGTAATTTCACAGCAACGCTAAAATCTGTCCTTTCCTCTGTATCCAAACTGCTAACATAATATAATTGTATCATATAATATGATTATATTAGGATTATAAGATTATATAATCATATATGTATGATATCAAATCATATAATATAATCACTTATCATATCCCGCTTAAATTACTATATCAGCATCCTTGCTGAGCACCCAGCCTCCTGTCTCTCCCCACTCCAATCCATACTTTGCTACCCGGAACATTTTTTATAAAAACGTTCAGGACATGTTTCCCCACTTTTCAAGAAACTCCAGTGGTGGCTCATCCAGCTCTGAATCACACAAAAGCTGCTCACCGTTGGCTTTAAAGCACTCAATCACCTTGCCCCCTCCTACCTCACTTCCATACTCTTCTACTACAACCCAGGCTGCACACTTCGCTCCTTTAATGCCAAACTTCTCGCTGTGCCTCGTTCCTATCTCACCACTGACCCCTTTCTCATATCCTACCTCTGGCCTGGAATGCCCTTCCTTCTCAAATCCGACAGACAATTCCTCTTCCCTTCTTCAAAGCTTTACTGAAGGCACAGCTCCTCTAAGAGGCCTTCCTGATTAAGCCCTTCTTTCCTCTTCTCCTGCTCCATTCTGCATCTCCCCGTCTTATTCCCTTTTTTTTATCCTCCCTTTCAGCCCCATAGCACTTATGTACATATCTGTAATTTAGTTATTTATTTATATTAATATCTGCCTCCCCTTCTAGACTGTAAGCTCATTGTGGGCAGATTATGTGTCTGTTTATGGTCGTATTTTACTCTCCCCAGGGTTTAGTATAGTGCTCTGCACATAGTAAGCGCTCAATAAATACGATTGATTGAATGAATAAAAAAAGTCAGTCTAATTGAACAGAATAAAAGGTTTGTCCCAGAAATTCCATAAAATTGAGAAAATTAATCAGTCACTTTTCAAGGACTCGCCTTTCAAAAAGATCAACTTTGATCTCTCCATCAGGTCCAAATAAAATGGTATCTTTTTATCATGTTTAACAACTGCCTGCACAGCATTAGACCTCCAGTAGAATGCTTACTACTTACAGTTTCAACATAAGACAACCAGTAATTCTAAAGACCAGGCCTGAATAAAGAAGAGCCAGGATAACAAGGTTTACATTACTTTTCAGTAGCAAATCATTGAATTTTAACACCTGAACAATCAAGCACACTGATCATACCTCCCAGATAGATATATACAAAATTAAAGTCAAATGAATTATTTCCCTTTCATATTATTAGTACTTGCCTGAATTATAAGTTGAGTCTTAGAATCCTTCATTAGCCCTCTCTATAGATAGAGCAGGTCATTAGGAAAAAAAAAATGGATTGGAATAATCCAAACCAGTGAGGACATGAAGCATGGAAGGGACCTCCCTTCCTCCTCTCTCGCCCCGCTCCGGTCTATTCTTCACTCCGCTGCCCGGCTCATCTTCCTGCAGAAACGATCTGGGCATGTCACTCCCCTTCTTAAAGAACTCCAGTGGTTGCCTATCGACCTCCGCTCCAAACAAAAACTCCTCACTCTAGGCTTCAAGGCTCTCCATCACCTTGCCCCTTCCTACCTCTCCTCCCTTCTCTCTTTCTACCGCCCACCCCGCACGCTCCGCTCCTCTGCCGCCCACCTCCTCACCGTCCCTCGGTCTCGCCTATCCCGCCGTCGACCCCTGGGTCACGTCCTCCCGCGGTCCTGGAACGCCCTCCCTCCTCACCTCCGCCAAACCGATTCTCTTTCCCTCTTCAAAACCCTACTTAAAACTCACCTCCTCCAAGAGGCCTTCCCAGACTGAGCTCCTCTTCCCCCTCTACTCCCTCTGCCATCCCCCCTTTACCTCTCCGCAGCTAAAGCCTCATTTTCCCCTTTTCCCTCTGCTCCTCCACCTCTCCCTTCCCATCCCCACAGCACTGTACTCGTCCGCTCAACTGTATATATTTTCGTTACCCTATTTATTTTGTTAATGAATTGTATATCGCCTCGATTCTATTTAGTTGCCATTGTTTTTACGAGATGTTCTTCCCCTTGACGCTGTTTATTGCCATTGTTCTTGTCTGTCCGTCTCCCCCGATTAGACTGTAAGCCCGTCAAACGGCAGGGACTGTCTCTATCTGTTGCCGACTTGTTCATCCCAAGCGCTTAGTACAGTGCTCTGCACATAGTAAGCGCTCAATAAATACTATTGAATGAATGAATGAATGAACTCAAGATCCTTTCCAATTCATTTTCTTATCCTCTTGAAGGTGACAGTTTAAATTCTGATGCCAAATGAATGTATTCAACTTTGCCTGAGTAAAAATGCTGTATCCACATCAAAGATTGAGCTCTGACATTTCCAAGAAGATATATATGTGGTAATGAACGACTTCTCCGAATCAACAAAGCACTATGGATTGAGAATTAGCTGTAAGGGTATCAACATTTTGCATCTGCATCTGGCAAACACTACACATAACCAAAGAACTCCAATGGTGACACTAATGAAAAGGCTAGCCTCAAGTCCCTCTATGTTGGCAGCCCCACTGGCTTAGTTCACTGTGGGCAGAAAATGTGTCTGTTTATTGTTATATTGTACTTTCCCAAAAGTTTATGCTCTTCACACAGCCAGTGCTCAATAAATGACTGAATGAATGAATTTAAGGATGGGCAAAGACGTTGAAAACCTAATTAAGAAGGATCTTTGGGAACTGACAAAGTATGCAGCCAAGATGGCATTATGATTCAGAATGAGTGAGAAACATCATGGCCTAGTGGATAGAGCATGAGCCTGGGAGTCAGAAAGACCTGGGTTCTAATTCTGGATCTGCCACCTGTCAGCTGTTTGACCTTGGGCATGTCACTCAACTTCTTGGTGTCTCAGGTACCTCATTTGTGAAATGGGGATTAAGATAATGACCTCCACATGGTATCTTAAGATATCTTACCTCCACAGACATAGAGACTGTCCTCCACCTGATTACCTTGTATCTACCCCAGAGTTTAGAACAGTGCCTGCCACACAGTGCTTAACAAATATCACTTTAAAAAAACTGAAAGTATATGTGTCAATTACAGGTGGATGACAAGTTCTGAATGACTCTGAAGTTAAACCTGGAAATTCGTTATTCACATTCAGGATCCATAAACCCTAGCTGACATTACATCTTGTTACCACAGGGAAGTCAATTCCCTCCCTGTTTCTCCTTAATGAAAAATCACCACTATTGGGCAAACTTCTACTTCTGCAACCTCCTATAACTACTACTAATATTACAACTCTTTATTTTTTATTGTAGTGCTCTACTTTGAATTACTTCAATCATTTGTTGATGTTTAATGTTAGAGATTATTACACGTTCAGGAATTCTGCATTTTTTCGGAGTTCTCAAATGGATTCCAATTCATAATATCTTAAGTCTTTGAGAAAGCAGATCCTACAATACAATAGTACATTCTACATCCATGTTTTCAAAGAATATATTATGGCTGTATAATAGTGTATACTTGTATAGTAGCTAGTTGTTTTTTTTTAAGGTTGTAAGGCCTGAACCTACCACAGATTTGTTTTAGTTTCTGTCTCCTTTGGTAGATTAGCCCTTTGAGGTCAAAGGCCATATTTACTAATTCTATTGTACTTTTCCGAGCACTTAATACAGTGTAAGGGCTATTGATTGATCCTATGTCAGCAGTTCTGTCAAGACCACATATGTGTAATACTTAATATGAAGTGACAGGGTAGGATCACTTACAAAGAGTTCCAGAGCAAGGTAAAATCATCAGCTGCGAAACTATATTTAAAACTTTACACCTTCATGGGTCAGGGCATTTGAGAAGAGTGCATTTCAGCAGGTAGCAAAAATGATGTTCTAGAACGAGCAGAAAAAGGATGACCTTAAACAGTATGGACAGGAAAAAAAGTATTTAAAGACACCATGAAGCAAAACTTCAAACTGTGAAAAAATAGAAGTTGAGAGTTGCAAGTCAGTTACCAAAGATAGACAGGAGCTGGGGTTTTGTTTCTAGGAAATACCTTCTTATGAAACAACTACTCTTGAATCATAGTATCAGTGAGGATGTCTGGGCCAGGGTGGGTGGTGGGGGTAAAAATGACTGAGGCCTAATTTTTTTACCCCTCAATTTATAAAAACAAACTGAAAAGTGGCAGCCCAGAGACACTGTCTCTTCTCCCCCAATCTGGTTCTAATTCCTGTTCTCAGCCAATCATAATAACAATAAAAATATTAATGATAACTGTGGTATTTTCTAAGGACTTACTATGTGCCAAACATTGTTCTAAGTGCTGGGGTAGATATAAGGTGATCAGATTGGACACAGTTCTTGTCCCACATCGGGCTCACAGACTTAATACCCATTTTTCGGATGAAGTAACTGAGGTACAGAGGCATGAAGTGACTTGCCCAAGGGAACTAAGCAGACATGTGGTGGAGCCAGGATTAGAACTCAGGTCCAAACTCTATCCACTAGACAGCACTGCTTCTTTAGGAACTTATTCCTTCAGGGACTTCCTCATTCTTGTACTGTGTCCTGGGGATGTGGCTGATGGATAGCTAAGTCATGAAAACCCTCAGCAATACAAGAGCTTCAATAAATTAATTAAATTTAATGAGCACTTACTATGTGCAGAGCACTGTATTAAGTACTGGGAGGCTACCAACTCCTTGCCCATAAAAATCTTACAATCTAGAAGGGGAGACATGAATATAAAGGAATGATGGATATGTATAAAAGCACTGTAGGGCTGAGGGAGGGGGTGAATAAAAGGTGCAAATCTGAGTACAAGGGCAACGCAAAAGGGAGTGGAAGAAGAAATGAGGGCCTAGTCGGGGAAGGCCTTTTGAAAGACATATGCTTCATCTCCCAGGATATTACCCACAAGTGATGGAAGAACTCCCAACCCCACTCTGGTTCCTAGAACCAGGGGATTTGGTTCAAGGCCAGGGTAAGCAGGTCACCAGGCAAAAGAACACTCAATCATATTTACTGAGCACTTACTGTATACTATGCACTTGAGAGAGTACAATAACAGAGTTGGTAGACACATGCCCTGCCCACAGTGAGATTACGGTCTAAGGGATGAGACACACATTAATACAAATGTATTATGGATATATGCATAAGGGCTGTGAGGCTGAAGGAGGTGTGAATAAAGGGAGCTAATCCAAGTGACGCAGAAGGGAGTGGGAAAAGAGGAAATGAAGGCTTAGTCAGGGAAGGCCTCTTGGAAGAGATGGACCTTCAATATGGCTTTTGAAGGCGGGAAGAGTGATTGTTAGATATGAAGAAGGGAGGGCATTCCAGGCCAGAGGCAGGACATAGGCAAGAGTCTGGTGGTGAAATAGAGGAGATTGATGAGTAGGTTGGCATTAGAGGAGCGAAGTGTATGGGTTTTGTTGCAGTAGGAGAGCAGCAAGGTACTCAGGAGCACTCAACCTTTGACCTTCTCCTCTCTTGAGGTTCTACTTGGGCAGGAGTTCTCTCACCTTGCTGTACAAGAGGCTAGCTCATGATTTTCCACCATTCCAAATCAATCTTATACTGATTTTAATTTAAATTTAGCTTGTCAAACAAGAATACTTCTGGGTCTTCTGGTGTTTGGTGAACATATGTATCCTATGCATGGTGTACTGGCAAAGGCCCTGAAAATTTGCAATTTACTAAATAACTTCATAATAGCTAACAATTATAGCATTTACTCCCAGAGTTTAATAAACGGAGGTAGAAATCAACTGCAATATAACATGCCATGGTCCAATCAAATCACTCAAAGCAGACCATTTGTTACCGAGTTAGCTTAAATGATTCAAGACCTTTTTTGACTATGATTATTTTAATGTCACATCATAATGAAAAAATACAACTGAGGGATAGAGTTTGTATCATTCTTTGTATGCAATTAACTATCAATTCAATAAGGATGAAAGTATTTCCACCATGAGGTGACTCTTCACATTGCCCTATGACACAAACTGACGTCCTGCATATGTTTGTTGCAAATTTCTCAGATGATTGGATTCCATTTACTTGATGAAGAAAATAAAATGCTGGTCCAAGGTGAGAGAAGAAAACTAAAAATACTTATCTTCAACAGCTAATAGTGCTGTCTTTTGTCTACGCAGCCATTTGACTTTCAACATTTGGTAAATCAAAGCCTTTCTGACAGCATAAATGCTAATTACAGGAATGCTTAGGTACAGCTTCAAGGACAGAGAAGTGCACACTTCAAAGGAATCTAAAACCAACATCAATTTCTGGGAAATGCAACAATGGAGAGACTACTGGTGTTTAACATGTTCTCATACAAGTGTTTTTTTTGTTTTGCTTTGTTTTTAATGGTATTTGTTAAGTGCTTCCTACATGCCAGGGACTGTATTAAGCCCTGGGGTACATACAAGCTAATCAGGTTGGACACAGTCCACATGCCATATAGGGCTCACCGTCTTAATCCCCATTTTACAGATGAGGAAACTGAGGCACAGAGACATAAAGTGACTTGCCCAAGATCACACAGCAAAATGGCAGAGCTGGGATTAGAACCTAGGTCCTTCTGACTTCCAGGACTGAGTTCTATCAATTAGGCCATGTTGCTTCTCCAGCTCCACTTATAATTGCCCCACTTCATCTCGCCACTCATCAATGGTATTTATTGAGGGGGTACTGTATACAGAGCATTGTACTAAGCATTTGGGAGAGTAAAATACAATAGATTCGATAGCCATGTTCCCTGCCCACAACAACTTTACACTCAATCCAAACTTCAGTGACCTTACTATTTATCCTCCTTAATTTAATCCACAGAATAAAAAAGATAAAAGAAACATCAATTCCATGCTGGGAGTTTGGCTTCACAATTTTCCCAAGTTGTGGGAGCTCGTAAAAGCCATGTGTGGAGTTACCTGCCAAGGTATATTTGTGAAGGAAAAGTGTTCTATCCGGACACCTTTCATTCCAAAATTTTCACAGAATTGTAGAGCTGGAGATAAATTTATCCTCTTCTTTCAGGCTTTATGTCATATAAATGATCCCTCACAAATAAGAATCCATCCTTTTATAAACACTTTCATTCTATATTTATGCTGTTTACTGACAGTTCTAAAAAAATTCTTCTCCAGAGACAATAAGAACGTCACTGTTTCAGTGTATGTTTCTCCGCTCCTCAAGAACCTCCAGTGGTTGCCCATCCACACCAGCATCAAATAGAAACTCTTTACCACTAGCTTTAAACCACTCAATTACCTTGCCCCCTCTTACCTAACCTTGCCACTCACCTATTACAACCCAGCCCACATACTTTGTTCCTCTAATGTCAACCTACTCAATGTACCTCGAACTCATCTCTCTCACCCGCAACCTCTCGCCCACATCCTGCCTCTGGCCTGGAGCACCCTCCCTCTTCATTTACAACAGACAATTACTCTCCCTACCTTCAAATTCCTATTAAAGAGTCATGTCCTCCAAAAAGCCTTCCCTGACTAAGCCCTCACTTGCTTTTCTCCCACTCCTTTCTGCACTGCCCTAACTTGCCTCCTTTATAATAATAATAATGGTACTTAATAGTAATAATAATAATGATGGCATTTGTTAAGCTCTTACTATATGCAAAGCACTGTTCTAAGTACTGGGGAGGATACAAGGTGATCAGGTTGTCCCAGGTGGGGCTCACAGTCTTAATGCCCATTTTATAGATGAAGTAACTGAGGCACAGAGAAATGAAGTGACTTGCCCAAAGTCACACAGCTGACAAGTGGTAGAGCTGGGATTTGAACCCATGACCTCTGACTCCCTAGCCTGTGCTCCTTCCACTGAGCCATGCTGCTTCTCCTAAGCACTTACTATATGCCAGGCAGTGCTCTAAGCACTGGGGTAGATACAAGTTAATCAGGTTGGACACAGTCTCTGTCCCACATGGGGCTCACACTCTTAATAACCATTTTACAGATGAGATAACTGAGGTCCAGAAAAGTTAAATGACTTATCTAAGGTCCCACAGCAGACATGTGGTTGAGCCAGGAATAGAATTCAGGTCATCCTGACTGCCAGACCCGTGCTCTATCCACTAAGCCACTCTGCTTCTTGGATTCGAACCGAGGATGCTGCAGACACAATGCAGAGAACTAACACTATAAGATCACAGTGCACCACTGGAATAGTTATTCAGCCCCACCCCTTAAGCCCCAGAGTACTTATGTACATTTCTGTAATTTATTTATATATATTAACACCTGTCTCCCCCTCTAGGCTGTAAGCTCACTGTGGGAGGGCAATGTGCCTGTTATACTCTTGTGTTGTATTCTCCCAAGAGCTCTGTACACAATAAATGCTCAATAAATGATTGATTGATTAATGGACTTTTTTCCCCATGATATTTTCTTTATTGTTTTCACCCCCATTCCTTTTATAAAAGGTCTATCTTGAAAGGATGTGGTAGCTCTGTGCTACGTACCAGCCTCAATGATGTTTTGAATTAATCAATGGCATTTACTGATCGATTACTGCATGCAGAGCATTGTACTATATGCTTGGGAAAGTACAATACAACAGAGTTGGAAGAAACACTCCCAGTGCACAAAGAGCTTACAGTATAGGGTGGGGATGACAGACATTAATAAAAATTTCAGATATGTAATTTAACTGCTGTGGGGCAGAAGGTGGGGTGGATTATTACTATTATCAAGTGCCATTGAGTCCCTTCCAATTCACAGCGATTCTATGGATCCATTTTCTCCACAACGACCTGTCTTCTGCCATAATTCATATCCCTGGACTTGTCCTATCATTCGTGTCTTCTGCAGAGAATTAGTCCTCCAGATTATGTGTCCAAAATATGCTAATCTAAGTCAAATCATTTAGCCTTCCAAAATCCATTTATTTGTTTTTCGGGCAGTCCATGATATTCGCAAAAGCCTTCTCCAACACCACATTTCAAAAGAATCGATGCTTTCTCTATCCTGTTTTTTCACTGTCAAGCTTTTGGATCCATACATTGTCACTGGAAACACCATAGAACTGACAATTTGCATTTTTGTGGCAGTTGTTACATCAGCACATTTCATGACTTTTTCCAGGCTCCTCATAGCAAGTCTTCCTAACATTAATCTTCGGCATATTTCTTGACTAACAGTTCCTTTATTATTGATTATCAAACCCAGGAGAGAAAAATTGTCAACTATTTCAATTTTCTCTCCATCGATTACAAATGTGTTAAAATTTCAAGTTGTCATGATCTTTGTTTTCTTGACATTCAAATGTAGGCCCATCTTTTGGCTCTGTTCCTTAACTTTTAATAATGATAAGAACTATAAAAATAATAAGGGTGGATAGCAATTGCTTACAGATCCAAGTGCATAAGCAATTTATCTGCCCCCTTAGCTGGTGGGTTGTGGGGATGCATCAGGTGCTATTTGTTACCCACTGATGCTTTCACCCACTGTTTGCCTGTGGTCTTTGCTGCCTGTGAAGTTCAAAGGACTGACAGAACTAATATGTTTGAGTTGGAGTATAGTTTATGACCATGTGTACAACAGTAATGGTTAAGTGTCACCCTGACTGACTGCCAACAGGAAAAGAACACTTTCAAAGAAATGGAAGACTGAAATGAGCACAATAAAGAAGAGCCTCCAAATGCTCTACTGCAGACCGAATCATTTCATTTCCTGTATGATCACTTCAATAAAAGATAAAGCATCAACCTGCTATTTCTGACTCTGAAATTGACTGTGAACAAAGATGTGGAAGCAGAATTACTTAAAAAGTTGCTTTTAATTATTAAAAATGTATAGTTAATGTATTCATCCAGTAATAGGACTGACTTTATTTTATTTATTTAAAGTGATTTATTTCAAATATAATCGAGAAACTCCAGTAAAGGCAGAACTAAATGGAGTAAATGGGACAGTGGTCCTAGGTGCAGGCAAAAAAGGGGGTGGGCAGGGGGTCATCTGGGGGCTGGCTCCTGGGAACAGTCCCCCCCACATGATCTCAGAGCTTCATGGATGGCCCCACTCCTTGCTCCAAGGGAAGCTCTGACTGGCAGAGTAAAGGCACCACATCCGGTGTGGCATTGTTTTCTGCCCCACCTAAACCCTAGAGCCCCTTCAGGGATGCCTGGCAACAGGTAGGGTGGCCAGCAATGCTGGTGCTTGGCACAGGACCATCTCAGTGACGAGACTGATTGTGGTGCCCTGGGTTATTGCATGCCAGGGACTCACTTCTCTAGGTCATGTCATCAATCAATTAATCAATGGTATTTACTGAGAGCTTTCCTTGTGCAGAGCACTAGACTAACTTTAGAACACTACAATTTTTTTAATAATGGTAATTGTTACATGCTTACTATGTGCCAGGCACTGTATTAAGTGCTGGGGTAGATAATCAAGTTGGACACAGTCCCTGTCCCATAAGGGGCTCATAGTGTTAATCCCCATTTTATATATGAGGTAACTGGTACCTGAAGCACAGAGAAGTTTAGTGAGTTGCCTAAGGTCACCCATCAGACAAATGGCAGTGCTGGCATTAGACCCAGGACCACGCTCTTTCCACTAGGCCTTGCTGCTTCTGCATTTCCTGCCCTCAATGAGCTTACAGTCTAGATATGTACACAACTGCTGAGGGTGGGATGAATATCAAATGCTCATTGGCCACAGATCCAAGCACACAGATGACAAAGAGGAGAGAGGGTGTTGGGGAAGTGAGGGCTTAATCAAGGAAGGTCTCTTGGAGAAGATCTGATCTTAATAAGGCTTTGAAGGAGGGGAAAGTGGTGGTCTGGCACAGATGGTGAGAGAGGGAGTGCCAGGGCAGAGGGAGGACCCAGTAAAGGGGTCGGAAGCGGGATAGATGAGATTGGGGCATGGTGA
Organism: Ornithorhynchus anatinus; assembly: GCF_004115215.2. NCBI lineage: Eukaryota > Metazoa > Chordata > Mammalia > Monotremata > Ornithorhynchidae > Ornithorhynchus > Ornithorhynchus anatinus. Next base: position 73,586,276 of record NC_041729.1, on the reverse strand, counting down.
GCAAGCTGAAGCTAGAGGAGCAAACTGTATGGGCTCGGGTGAAGTAGGATATCAGTGAGGAGAGGTAGGAAGGGGTGAGCTCATTGAGTGCTTTGGAGCTAATGGTAAGGAGTTTCTGTTTGATGTGGAAGTTAGATGGGAAACTACTGAAGATTCTTGAGAAGCGGAGTGATGTGGACAACGATTTTTTAGAAATATGACCTGGGCAGCACAATGGAGTATGGACTGGAATGGGGAGGGACAGGAAGCAGGGAGGTCAGCAAGGACACAGACGCAATAACCAAGGCAGGATAAGATAAGTACTTGGATCAGCATAGTAGCAGTTTGGATGGAGAGGAAATGGAGGATTTTAACAATATTTTGAAGGTGGAATTGACAGGATTTGGTTACAGATTGAATATGTGGGTTGAATGAGAGTGATTAGTCAAGGATAACATCAAGATTATGGGCTTTTGAGAAAGGAAGGATGGTTGGTGCTGTCTACAGTAATGGGAAAAATCAGGGAGGACAGGGTTTGGGTGGGAAAATGTGCAGTTCTGTTTTGGACATAAGTTTTGTTGGGACATGTCACCACGAAAGCCACTTGCAACCCTCTCCCCCACCCCTGCAGAATCTCTCTCTCTCTCTCTCATACACACACACATGTACAATATTCTATTTAACAGCTGTTTAGCTCTTACATAGACAATGATTTATGCTGTTACCAATCATCTATTTTTTCCCTCCTGCTCCCACTACATATATATGATGTCTGTCTCCTCAACTAGATGGCAAGCTCCCCATGCAGACTATCATTGCACTCTTCCAACCAGCTAAAAGCTTTAGCAGTTTCTTATAAACTGTTAAAAGTATTGGGCTCTCTTCTCTCCTCTGGGCTCAGGAAGGCATTAGCTTAGTGCCCTGCTGAACTTGGCTTAAAGAATTAGAGTGATGTACTCCTGCACCCTGGAATTAATCAGTAGTATTTATTGAGCACTTATTGAGTCACGAGCACTGTACTAAGTGCTTGGGAGAGAACAATAAATTGGCAGACACATTCCCTGCCTACAGTGAGCTTACAGGGAGCTTACAGTCAATATTAAAGCAACCTATTATGGTAGATACAGTAGTCCACCTCTGAAGGGATAGCGTGAGACCAAACAAAAATCACTCTAATTCTAGTATTTTTTGGAAGAGACAACAGTTTAGCCAGGAGCTTTTGCCTACATCATTCTTTTCCATATCCACCTGGAGTTCTGAAGGGCTTAGAACCACAAGGGTTGTACTTCAGCCAGCACTCCAGTAAGAGGCAGATCCCAGCTGTCAGTTTAAACAGAGAACAACACTATCCCACTCAGAGTTGAGACTATGGGATGAGTTTCGACTTTCATTTAGCCCCACCCTACTCAATACACAAGTTAAGATTTATACCTTGAAATTCCTAAATGACTCTGGGGGATGGGGTTGGACCTGGTTAGTAACTACAAAATCTTGAAACTTCTGTACTGTGACCTGGAAGGTGTTTTAAAGTGTCACCCACTTCAGAGAATCATCTTCAGATACAAGAACTGGAAATCAACAAAAACAGAAATGAAGTGAAATTACCCCTTTACAAATACAACTACCAAAAGTCTGAATTTTGGTAGCCCCTGGAATTATTATTTCTTTAACGTTGCTACTTCTACATCCAGACCACTACAGATTTAATATAATGCAAATTCTCAACTGCATATTTTATGTAAAAATCTCCAATGATAGTCCTCCTAAATTAGTATTTTCTTGAAATAGATTACTAATACAGGATATGGCACTGAACTGACAATTACCTAGTAGCCCTGCTTTAAAATCAAGTTTATTTAAATGAAAAAATGTATTAGCAGCTCTTTTATTACAACTGACTTAGGAGGGGAAAATAATCATACTACCAGAGAATTGGCACCCACACCAAGTGATTTTTAAAGTGTCTTCTTCTGAAGTAGCTTCAGATTTTAAGATTACACATATTAGTGAACACTTAGAGAAGATTTGGTGCCCCTATTCCCAGGCCGCTTTATAGGCACTTCAATTTCATGTTTTAAGATTTCCACACTCTCCTTTCATTAGTAAGCTCAACTGGTGCTTCTAAGGGAACTCAGTTTTGTTTTGTTTTTGCTTCCTGATAATGGTGTCGGATTTTCTTCTCACCTTTTAGGAATGAATTTGGTCAATATGAAAGCAGCCAGTTTTCCTTGCTACTTCCCTATTACAAATTCCACTGAATACAAGTGACCAGATTTTGGGGGCCCAAAGTGGGGTAGGTGGTAAGGGTCTTGGTATGGGAGTTCCAGTGAATGGAGACAAATGGACCAGGCATGGATGAGGGGGAAGAGAGGAAAATAAAGTGGAAAGACAAAAATAGCTAAGGGAGATGGAGTCCTTTAGACTCTGGCACAAAGTAAGCACTCAATAGGTGCCACCAATTGAGACAGAGAAGAGACATAGAAATAGAAAGAGACACACACACTTAGGGTTGACCAGAGCTGGCACTTATATAAACCAGACACCTAGATGCATATATTACTCTGGCCCTGCAGCAAAACACAATTACATTTAATATCTAAAGCAACATTTTGCAGAAGTTCACTTTTTTTTTTGGTATTTTTAAGCTTATTATGTCAAGCAACTGTTCTAAATACTGAGGTAGATAGAAGTTATCAGGTAGGACAAAGTACCTTTCCCACATGGCGCTCAGAATCTAAATAGGAGGGAGAACAGGTATTGAATCCCCATTTAACAGATGAGAAAACAGAGAATAATAATAATAATGTTGGTATTTGTTAAGCTCTTACTACGTGCAGAGCACTGTTCTAAGTGCTGTGGTTGATACAGGGGAATGAGGTTGTCCCACATGAGGCTCACAGTCTTCATCCCCATTTTACAGATGAGGGAACTAAGGCACAGAGAAATTAAGTGACTTTCCCAAGTTCACACAGCAAGCAATTGATATAGCTGGGATAAGAACCTAGGTCCTCTGACTCTTACCATTAAGTCATGCTTCTTTGAGCCTAAAGTGTTTCTCAGAGAAATGGTATCCATAACCTTGCCTATCCCTTTCACTAAAGAACTGCTGTGATCCCCACCATTTCCTATCTCCATGACTCGGTGGCAGGACCTGAGGCAGAGGGAGGCTGGACACTCGAAATAAAAATATCGACTGACCGTCAGTCTTCTGGGGCAGTATTCATATTGAGCAAGGGACTGACCAGCTTAACACAGGACCACCCTTTGTTAAGGTCCTGGCTTCTAAACCTGGCTCTGCCACTTGTCTGCTGTGACACCTTGGACAAGTCCCTTAGCTTCTCTGGGCCTCAGTCACCTCAGCTGTAAAACAGGGATTAAGAGTGTGAGCCCCATGAGGGACATGGACTGTGTTCAAACTGATTGGCTTGTATCTACTACAGCCCTTAGTACAGTGCCTGGCACAAGGGGTTCACAGTCTTAATTCCCATTTTATAGATGAGGACACTGAGGACCAGAGAACTGAAGTGAGCTGCCCAGTATCACATAGCATACAAGTGGGAAAGCTGGGATTAGAATCCAGGTCCTTCTGACTCCCAGACCTGTGTCCTATTCACTAGTCCATACTGCTTCTGTGTCTTCTTGCTGCTCTCCTGCTGTGGCATCCCAGAGCTCTTACTACCATCATGGCTGAAAGTAGGATTTCTGCTGATCCCACCTACCTTCTCTGTTGGGGACACCACAAGGTGAAATTCATGACTGAACCATTCAGGTTGAGCAGGTGGTCACATCACTATCAAACAATCAATTGTATTTTTGAGCACTTAGGTGCTCACACTGTGCTTCCATATAACTGCTTAAGTGCTCTTAACCTGACCTCAAAGATGGACAAGTCCAGGGTGAGATCCAGCCCCTCAGACTTTTACTCTGGCCCTTGAGTTCCACTGCAAGATCAGAATACAGGGGGAGAAGGAGGCAGGCAACTCTAAGGCCAGACTCCATATCAGTCCCATCTTAGTATCTCCCACCACTGCAGTGTGGAAGCTCAGTCACACACAAGAGTAGAGAGCAGTAAAGGAGCAATGTGTCTTCCATTAGTTCCCCGGGCATTAATACCATTCAATTTTCAGTCAGATGTGACCCTCGGGACAAAATATTTGCCTACCCCTGCCCTATCTGTTTGACAAGGCAGCATTGTGATCCTGGGAAAAATAGAAGCCCAAGTGTTAAATCACAAGACACAAACTAGAATTGGGTAGAACGGGCTGAAGGGAATGCCTGTGTCAGCTTGCTAGGTGGCACACATTGACCTTCGATTTAAAAAAGTTTTCAATTTAAGTTTTTTTCCCAAAATAATACATTTGTCTTTTAAACAGAAATCCCCTTGACCCAAGAAAAGGCAAATTAAAAATAGAACAGAGAATATTTCCTTAAGAAAAAAATCTAAGGATGTATCCTGAAGCAAAACCAAATTTCACCTCCAAAAAAATAGATATTAAATCTTTGAAAGCATCTCCAATCTTGTCACTTTGGCTTTTTCATTTTATCTGAACTAATGTCAAGGGGCATAGTACAGTATGCAAGTGTGAAACGGCATGGCCTACTGGACAAGGTATGGGCCGGTGAGTCAGAGGGACCTGGGTTCTAACCCCAGGCTCTGCCACTTGTCTGCTGTGTTACTTCGGGCAAGTCACAACTTCTCTGGGCCTTAGTTCCCTCACCTGTAAAATGAGGATGAAGACTGTGAGCCCCTGTGGGACATGGACTGTGTCCAACCTGATGAGCTCTATATCTACCCCAGTGCTTAGTAGAGTGCCTGACACAGAGTAAGTGCTTAAATATCATTAAGAAAACAAAACAAAACATGCCATAGCTCCATGCACACTGCCTCTGATTGTTCTCAGAAATGAAACTGGTACTCAGCCTGGCTGCAGCTGGTTTCAATAAAAGCTGGAAAACTTCAACTGTTGCTAAGATTCAAGTTGCCATCTCTATAAACCTGTAACTACAACATAAGCCCACTCCAAATAAAGCCTTCATCACTTTTTTGAAACAAAATCATGGGCTAAACTTCTTCCCAGAATGTGTGTTTTTGCAGTTCTTCATATTGGGAACCATCATCTGCTTAGTATATAAGGGAATATGTCAAGTGGAGAAAAGCCACTGACTTAATCCTTTCTGCTTATAAATATGATCAAAAAGTTTACAAAGCAAGGAATTACTTCACTATCCATGGAAAGTTAAATAATATTTAAATGATTCTTGTGGCCTAGGAGACAGCACGGGCCTAGGAGTCAGAAGGACCTGGGTTTTAATCCAGTTCTGCTATCTGCTGGGTGACCTTGGGCAAGTCACTCCACTTCTCTGCACCTCAGTTACTTCGTCTGTAAAATGGATATTAGAACTGTAAGCCCCATGTGGGACACTGTCCAATTTTGTATCTACACCTGGCACATAGTAAGCACTTTACAAATACCATAAATAACAAATTAATGAAAAAATCTTTGATTACTCACTAGCACAACCAGTATATACTTCACTCTGTTGCCCAGATCATTTTTCTTAAACACTCTCCTGTACATGTCTCTCCACTACTCAAAATTCTCAAAACAGTTGCTCATTCCTCTCCATAAAAAGCAGAAACTTGAATTTAGGCACTTAATCAGCTCTCTCCCTTATTCATATCCACTCTCTTCTCTCATTGCAACCCGTATCACAATCTTTGTTCCACTCAAGCTAACTGCCTGTCTTTTGCCCTAAGCTCTCTCATGGCTAAACTTTTGTGCGCACCCTGACCCTATCTGGAGCCCCCTCCTCTTTCATATCTAAAAAAATATGGCTCTCCCCACCTGAGTTTACACCTTCCCCAGGAAGCCTGCTCTATTTTACCTCACTTGTCCGCACTTTACATCCCAACTGCCACTTGATCCCTTCGAAGCACTTAGGCTATTCTAACTTCCATAGGACGATGCACACAATCATTGGAAGGTGATGTGTTAAGTTAGCTGTGGCCAGGGAATGTACCCATTAATTCTATTCTTTTGTATTTTCCCAAGCTCTTAATACAGTGCTCTGCACTCAGTAAAGCTCAATAAATACCACTGATTGATTAATCAATGATATTTATTGAGCAATGTGTGCAGAACACTGAACTAAGGGTTTGGGAGAGTACAATATAAAAGACCCACTAGACACATTCCCTGCCCATAACGAGCTTTCAGTCTAGCGAGGCAATCATGATCATCAATGGTATTTATTGAACACTTACTATGTGCAGAGCATTGTAATAATAATAATAATAATATTGGTATTTGTTTAAGCACTTATTATGTGCAGAGCACTGTTCTAAGCGCTGGGGAGGGTAATCAGGTTGTCCCACGTGAGGCTCACACTTAATCCCCATTTTACAGATGAGGTAACTGAGGCACAGAGAAGTTGAGTGACTTGCCCACAGTCACACAGCTGATAAGTGGCAGAGCCAGTATTCGAACCCATGACCTGTGACTTCCAAGTCCGGGCTTTTTCCACTGAGCCATGCTGCTTCTCTACTAAAATGCTTGGGAGTCTACATTCTAATCCATCCTGGTTCTGCCATTTCCCTGGCAGAACCTACTGGGTGATCTCAGAAAAGCCACTTAGCTTCCTTGCCTCGGTTTCTTCATCCAAAAAAGGGGAGAAAATATGTATTCACCCTCTTCTCTCAATCATATTTATTGAGTGCTTACTTTGTGCAAAGAACTGTACTAAGTCCTTGGGAGAGTACAATATAGCAACAAACAGACCCATTCCTTCCCACGATGAGCTCACAATCTAGAGGGAGGGACAGACATTAAATAAGTAAATTACAGATATATACATATTTGCTGTGGGGATGGGAATAAGGACGAATGAAGGAGCAAGTAAGAGAGGCACAGAAGGGAATGGAAGAAAAGGAGAGGAGGGCCTAGTTAGGAAAGCCCCTCCTGAAGGAGATGTGCTTTCAATAAAGCTTAAAGTTGGGGAGAGCAATAATCTGTCTGATATGAGGAGGGAGGGCACACTCCATGCCAGAGGTAGGATGTGGGTGAGAGGTCGGTGGCAAGATAGAAGAGATGAGGTTTAGTGAGAAGGTTAGCATTAGAGGAACCAAGTGTGTGGGCTGGGTTGCAGCAGGAGAGTAGTGAGGTGAAGGCGGGGGCAAGGAGATTAAGTGCTTTAAAGCCAATGGTGAGGAGTTTCTCAATAAATACTACTGAATGAATGATTTTCTGTTTGATGCAGAGGTTGATGGGCAATCACTAGAGTTTCTTGAGGACTGGGGAAACATGGCCTGAATGTTTTTGAAGGAAAATGATTTGGGCAGCAGATTGGAGTATGAACGTGAACGGGGAGAGACAGGAGGCAGAGAGGTCAGCAAGGAGGCTGATACAATAATCAAGGCAGGGCAGGATAAGTGCTTACATTAATGTGGCAATATGTCCTCTTAGACTGTAAGCCTGTATGTGAGCAGGACGGCATCCAATCTGTCTTGACTCTACTCCAGAGCTTAGAATATAATCAAGTGCTTAGTAAATACTGTCATAATTATTAGATAGTTAACTCTTTGAGGGCATGGATCATGTTATTTATCTATCCCAAGTGCTTAACAATCTGCATCTGACAAACACTGTTGATTGATGGATTGATAGCAGCAGCCAGACAGTAGGAGAGATCTTTGAGACTCCACCATGTGCAAAGTGAGTGACCCTGGGCATTCCCTTTTACTGCTCTGTGCCTCAATTTCCCCTTCTGCAAAATGGGGATTAAGTGTCTGTTGTTCTTCAATCAATCATATGCATTGAATGCTTACTCTGTGCAGAACACTGTACTATGTGTTTGGGACAGTAAGATATAATGGAGTTGGTAAACATATTCCCTCCCATGATGAGCTTACAGCCTACAGGAGGAGACAGACATTAATACAAATAACAGATATGGACATAACTGCTGTGGGGCTGAGGGAAGGGTGAATAAAGGAAGCATATCCAAGTTCAAGGGTGACACAGAAAGGCGTGGGAAAAGAGGAAATGAGTGCTTAGGGAAGGCCTCTTGGAGGAGGTGTGCCTTCATTAAGGTTTTGAAGGTAAGGAGAATAACCGTCTGTCGGATATGATGAGGGGACGTTCCAGGCCAGAGGCGGGACACAGACGAGAGGTCGGTGGCAAGATAGACGAGATCAGGGTATAGTGAATAGGCTGCCACAAGAGGAGTGAAGTGTGAGGGCTGAGTTGTAGTACGAGAGCAGCAAAGTAAGGTAAGAGGAGGCAAAATGATTGAGTTCTTCCTACTTAGAATGTATGCCTAATAAAGGAAGGGATTTTTTTCAACCTGATTATCTTCTATCTGCCCCAGAACACAGTCCTTTGCTTGGCAAATGGTAGGCTTTAACCAATACCACCACCACTATTTTTTATTAAACTGGAATTACATCACTTTGTAAACATGCTACATGCAAGGATTAGTGCTGTACCCTCCCTGGTTATCCCTTATGAATTTCAATTTCATCCTTTTCAGAGGTCAGGAAAAGCTAATAATAATGACAGGCTTAGTTCCCATTTCTCCCAGGGCCCCCAGTAATGGTGTTATAACTCTTCTTCCTGTTTAGAAGTGAAGAATTGCCTACCACATACTTCACTAGGGACAAGGACTATGCGTGTTACACTTCCTTGTATCTCTGATCGAGAGTGTTGCTTCCCTTATCTGGCCAGCAAATAAGGCACATTCGGTTGGAGGCAGCAGGTAACCGAGTACAAATGATGCAACTGTTTATTTCCTGTTTTTCAAGTAAATTCTGCACCCTGTGGACATTTAACTGCTGTGCTCAGTGAAATAGGTTCAATTTTCCTAGTAGAGAGAGTTCATTCTCCGGTCTTTCTTGTCCTAAATCTCTTAATTTTAGAAAGCTCCCTTCTGTGATAATCTCTTCCTTCTCACAGGAGATGGCATTAACCAAAGCCAAACTACTCCAGAACACATGCTGGAATTTCTCCTTGGAGACCACTGCCTGGAACAATTCCTTTTCTTCCTCCTTTGGGAGGCAGTGGAGCATCTGGAGAAGCAAGAAGGATGACGTTGGCTGTCCCCCAAAATTCAACTGAAATTATCCAATTGGCCATAGAAGAAGTTTGAGAATTTTGAGTACAGAAACTGGATTTGAAGTCTTACGTCCTCCCAGACCTACCAAAATATACATTCAATGTTGATTGACAAAGAAAAAGGTTATACGTTATTATATTGTTCTTACAGATAAGATCAAAATAAGCTTTTGTAGTGCAATCATTTTATCAGCCTGCAAAACCTTCACTAAGTGCTCCTTCCATTTTTTTTTAATGTAATTTGTTAAACCCTATGTGGCAGTCACTGTACTAAGCACTGGGGTAGATCCAAGCTAATCAGGTTCAGGTTGGATACAGTCATGTCCACTTGAGGCTCCCAATCTTAATCCCCATTTTACAAATGAGGTAAGTGAGGCGCAGAGAAGCGAAGTGACTTGCTCAAGACCCCAGAGCAGACAAGTGGCAGAGTGGGGATTAGAACCCAGGTCCTCTGTCTCCCAGGCCCTTACTCTTTCCACTAGATCATGCAGTTTCCATATATAAGACAGACTGTTGCATCTGATGGCAGGGAGCAGCTAGAGCCTGACAAAGTGCTCTACTCATGTGCTGTGGTTCCTAATTTAGGTTTTGACTTAAATTCTGGCTTTTCTAAAGCATGACCTCCTTTAAGGCCCTACTTAATTTCATTAGGCAACTGTGCTAGTGGGCACAGTTGTATTCCATCTTACTAATAATGACGGTACATCACTGTGGGCAAGGAATGTGTCTACCAACTATGTTATAATGGACTCTCTCAAATGCTTAATACAGTGCTCTGCACGAAGTAAGTGCTCAATAAATAACATTGATTGATTGATTGACTGGCCAAAGTCCTCGCCCATCACAAAAACCTCTGTGGTAAGAGATCTTCTGGAAGTGCTTAAATATATCCCTGAGGTAACCCCTTCCCTTCCCACTTAATTTCTTCTCAGTGAACATGGAGGACAGTGGATAAGCTGATGCCAAGCCAGCAACCTCCTGCTATAATAATAATGATGATTGTATTTGTTAAGCACTTACGATGTGCCAAGCACTATTCTAAGCACTGGGATAGATACAAGGTAATCACGTTGTCCCTCCTGGGGCTCACAGTCTTAATCCCCATTTTACAGATGAGGTAGCTGAGGCACAGAGAAGTTAAGTGGCTTTCCCAAGGTCACACAGCAGACAAGTGGCAGATCCGGGAATAGAACCCACAACCTCTTACTCTCAGAACCAGGCTCTTTCCACTAAGCCACGCTGTTTCCTATCGATGGCATTTATCAATTGCTTACTGTGCACACAGCACTGTACTGTGTGCTTGGGAGAATAGAAGCAGCATGGCTCAGTGGAAAGAGCACGGGCTTTGTAGTCAGGGCTCATGAGTTCGAATCCCAGCTCTGCCACTTGTTGGCTGTGTGACTGTGGGCAAGTCACTTAACTTCTCTGTGCCTCAGTTCCCTCATCTGTAAAATGGGGATTAAGACTGTGAGCCCCACGTGGGACAACCTGATTCCCCTATGTCTACCCCAGCGCTTAGAACAGTGCCCGGCACATAGTAAGCGCTTAACAAATACCGACATTATTATTATTATTACTACTACTAATACCACTAATAGAAGCATTTGTTAAGCATTTACTATATGCTAAGTACTGTACTAAGCACTGGTGCTAGATACAAGATAATTAGGTTCCACAGGGGCTCACAATCTAAGAGGGAGAACAGGTATTGAATCCCCATTAGGGAGATGAGGGAACTGAGGCACAATGAAGTTAAGTGAATTGCTCAAGGTCACACAACCAGACAAGTAGAAGTGCCAGGATTAGAACCCAGCTTCTCTGACTCCCAAGCCCATGCTCTTTCCACTAGGCCATGCTGATTCAATGCAACAGAGTACAGAGTACAGTGCAAAAAAGTTGGTAGACATGTTCCTTCGCCACAATGAGCTTACAGCCTAAAGGATCACATGCCTTTAAAGCCTCATTCTTCCCTAGGAAACAATAAAGACATTTATGTCAAGACAGTATTCTAATATTTCATCAGTCTAATATTTCAGAGTGTCTCACTCACTTCTGTGGTGGCAGTGGAGACATCATATGATCACTGCTCTTTCCTCTGCTTGGATTTTGACCTTTTGGGGAGGATAATCATATTGATACCAAAAGGAATGACAGCTTGTAGAAATCTGGCTGCTTCTTAAGGACACATTTCAAAGGAGATAAGTAGCAAAGCAGCAAGTCGGTAGACTTTGATTTTTAATTTCTTGCTGTTGCATCCATCTGAAAAGATAATGCACAATATACTGCATCCTAGACAGAAAGAGGCTATTTCCTAATTGTGGAGCAATCCCAATTTTAGGGAGTTCCCCAAGAGATAATGATATAAATAAAACAGAGCCAGAGTTGTTAATAGTAACCACAGTCTCTGTTAAGTGCTTGCTATATATGAAGCACCATAATAGTCATAATAATAATGATGGTATTTGTTAAGCGCTTACTATGTGCAAAGCACTGCTCTAAGTGCTGGGGGATACAAGGTGATCAGGTTGTCCCACATGGGGCTCACAGTCTTAATCCCCATTTTACAGATGAGGTAACTGAGGCACAGAGAAGTTAAGTGACTTGCCCAGTCACACAGCTGACAAGCGGCAGAGCCAGGATTAGAAGCCAGGTCCTCTGACTCCCAAGTCCAGAGGTCTTGATGTTTAGCAAGGTGCCCATAAGAAAATTTCAGAGCACAAGTCAAGTATGCTTAGGGAATGTCCAGCTGCCACTTCTACTCTCGAACCAGCAACCTCAGCCTTAATGTTTCCCAAGTGTCTTGGCTAATATACACCACTATCAATTAATCAATGGTATTTTATTGAGCGCTTTACTGTGTGCAGAGCACTGTACTAAGTATTTGGGAGAGTACAATGCAACATTTCCTGCCACAAGGTGTAGTGAATAGAGCATGGACCTGGAAGTTAGAAGGGCACGGGTTCTATTCCTGCCTCCACCACTTGTCTGCTGTGTGGTCTTGGGCAAGTCATTTCACTTCACTGTGCCTCAGTTACCTCATCTGTAAAATGGGGATTAAGACTGTGAGCCCTACATTGGACAGGGACTGTGTCCAACCCAATTTGCTTGTATCCACCCCAGCACTTACTACAATGCCAGGTGCATATTAAGAGCTTAACAAATACCACAATTAAAATGTTGCCTTAATCTTCTTCAGATGTCATCTTCTGTGCTTTAACTTGGAAAATTGGTCCTACCCTTCGCCATACTTTAACCAGACTTTATTGCAGATTGTCAGATCATCTACTAGGTCATAAGCTCTTTGGAAGAAGCGATCTTGTCTAACCAACTATTGTGCTCTCTCAAAGTGTTTATTTAATTTAACACTCTGTAGGCAGTAAGCACTTGATAAATACTAACTGGCAGACTGCCAAGATAGGGTTTCCTGTTTGTGACCAGGTAACTTTTTGAACTTAACATAATTTTTCATACCAAATATGTAAAATCCTTTGTTTTCTGAGGTGATATGGTTGTGTCTTTTGGGTATCGCTGTCCTCAAAAGGACTAGTTCTATTTTTAACTTAGTTCATTCAGTATAAATTCAAGGGTTATACTCACTTTCACTCCCCTGTAGCAGAGCTGGAATTTCAGGGAGTTTTTTTGTAATCGAATGACACCTTTTTGCCAGTTTCATTGATGCCACAATTTCCTTAGACTCTTGCAAATTTTCATTTTTGAAATGAATACAGGGTTTTCGGTGCACAGTGTTTACTCATACATATATGAAAACAATGATGCCATTAACTATGAACTGTATATAATAATAATAATGTTGGTATTTGTTAAGCGTTTACTATGTGCAGAGCACTGTTCTAAGCGCTGGGGGAGATACAGGGTAATCAGGTTGTCCCACATGAGGCTCACAGTCTGAATCCCCATTTTACAGATGAGGTAACTGAGGCACTGAGAAGTTAAGTGACTTGCCCACAGTCACACAGCTGACAGGTGGCAGAGCGGGCATTCGAACCCATGACCTCTGGCTCCAAAGCCCGGGCTCTTTCCACTGAGTCCCCTCACCAACCATGATTTTCTCAACCAGCAAGGTATAATGCAAGGACCATGGGCCTGGGAGAGAGGACCTAGGTTCTATTTCTGACTCTCCCAATTGCTTGCTGTGGAACCTTGGGCAAGTCACTTAACTACTCTGTGTATCAGTGACCTCAACTGTAAAATGAGGATTAAATACCTCCTACTCAACTTGGGAGCCCCAAGGGGGTCAGGGACTGTGTCCAACCTGATTAACCTGTATGTACCCCAGCACTTAGAACAGTACTTGACACATTGTAAGTGCTGAACAAAAACGATAATAATAACACCAACAACAACCACCACGGTTTTGTTGTTGTCATGCTACCTGTGATGCCATTTTAGCTTCACCTAAAGAAGCAATGTGGCCTAGTGGAGGGTGGTACTCAGAGGACTTGGGTTCTAATCTAATGCTACTTGCCTTCTATGAGATCTTGGGCAAGTCACTCAACTTCTTTGTGCCTCACTTTCCTCATGTGTAAAGTGTGGAAAAAATTCCTGTCCTCCCTTCCTCTCAGACTGTGATCCTTATGTGGGAGAGGGACTGTGTCCAACCTGATCATCATGCATCTAGGCCAGCACTTAGCACAGAGTACGCACTTAAATACCACAATTATGACTAATTATCATTACAGTTTTGAGTAACTGTGGTTGCCTGGAGCTGCAGACCAGACAGCATCTGTGGTTTCAACTGTGAACTCTTGCTCTCCAGACGTGCGAGCTCCTACTATGCTAGTTTTGGGTCCGGAGGATTTAGATTCAGAATACAAGACACCCCTCTGAGAAGTCCAGTACAACGCACGTGTATTACATTACGCAAACTACATGACAATAGAATAATAATAATAATGATATTTGTTAAGCATTTACTATGTGCCAGGCACTGTTCTAAACCCTGGATTATATGGACCCATGGGCAGGTTATTTATTTTTATGGAAACCTACAAAACCTAGAGCATGTCAGCAGGGGAATACCTCTATGACTCCAACTTTTCTGGGTTCTTTGTAAATGCAGGCACTCATTCTAAGAGAAGCAGCAGGGGCTAGTGGACAGCGCCTGGGCCTGGGAATCTGAAGGACCTGAGTTCTAATCCGAGCTCCACCACTTGTCTGCTGTGTGACCTTGTGCAAGTCTCTTTGCTTCTCTGTGCCTCAGTTGCCTCATCTGTAAAATGGAGATTAAGACTGCGACCCCTCTGTGGGATAGGGACTGTGTTCAACCCTATTATCTTGTATCTAACCCAGCTCTTAGAACAATACCTGGCACATAGTAAGTGCTTAACAAATACCATAATTATTATTACAATAATTATTATTATTCCAAGCCATGGGACTTAGTGATGGGAGCTGAGATGTTGGAGGGAGGCTGGCCTTTTAAAATTATAAAAAGAGAAATACCAAAAATAGAGGTTTCCAGTTCCATATCTGTACAAGACAGAAGCCAGACCAGCATAAAGCCAGACAAATGGCCATCCTATTAAGGGTGAAAAATACCTGCCTAATTTTTTTTTATGATATTAAGTGCTTACAATGTGTCAAGCAATTTGCTAAGCAGTGGGGTAGATATAAGCTAATCAGATTGGAGACAAAGTCTCTGTGCCACATGGGGGTCACTGTCTAAGTAGATTTTGGAGAAGGGACTGCAAGATGCAAGCCACAGCACTGTATTCATGGACTTCTTCAATATCTGTTTTGTCTATGAAGTGGAGTCGTACCCTGTATCAAAATCACTGGCCTTTAAAGCCCAGTTGATATTAGTGCCTACTCATGGTAACTTAACTAGTACTTCAATAAACATTAAACACTGTGCCATAGTAAAGGAAAGAAAAAAATATTTTTCTGTGGCATGTTCCTTCAGTACATTGCTGCAGGCTTTCATTGTTTATTTCTGGTGGAAATTCCGGACTTCATCCAATGTGGACAAAGTCGGTGTGGCCTGGGAGTCGGAAGGACCTGGGGTCTAATCCCGGCCCCGCCACTTGTCAGCTGTGTGACCTCAGGCAAGTCACTTAACTTTTCTGTGCCTCAGTTATATCATCTGTAAAATGGGGATTAAGTTTGTTAGCCCAACCTGATTAGCTTGTATCTACCTCAGTGCTTAATTCAGGGCCTGACACCCAATAAGCATTTAACAAATAACAAACGGAAAAAGAAACAAGTCATGGATTTTCTGACCTCCACTGCATCCCATAATCCTTTGTTCTTCCCAAACGGTATTTCAGGAACCCAATCCCTACAGTTAGCAAGAAAAATGTAGGGGTGACCACTTGAAAGAAAGCTTTAAATTCTAGGATTGCATTGTGAATTGGATACACAGGTAAATCTTCCAGCCAGGAGAAGGTTATGACCACAGGGTGAGTTCTGAGGCAACATGGAAGTGTGTCTAGTCAGATTTCAATTTTAAAGTAGGCAGGTTCAATCAGAGCTCTTGGTGACAGTTTTAGTTCTTCTGCCAAGTGAATTTTATCAACCACTTCTTTATTTGGCCTTTAAACTCCCTACCAAAACTCTTAAATCTGCTTACAGTTTCTCCTTTAAATTTTAGCAAGAGGAAGTGGTTTATATGAAGTTAAATGCAAAAACAGGGAGAGATGACAACATAGGCTAGATGGGCATGGTATAACACACTCTGACAAATACTTTCAGAAATCATAGCCTTGTAATAATTATAACTGGACACAAAGCTTATAGTCCAACCTACACTTACCAGTGCCACTAAAATCTAAAACGGTAGTCCAATAGAAAGAGCACTGCTCTGGAGTCAGAAGACTTGGGTTGGTGTTCCACTCTACAGTAAGCACTCAATCAGTGCTCAATTAATTGAGCTCTGATTGTAGCTGGCCAAAGAAGGTGAAAACTTCCTATACACTTTTTTAATTGTATTTAAGTGCTTAATATGCATCAAGCACTGTACTTAGTGCTGGGGTAGATACAAGTTAATCATGGTGGACACAGTCCATGCCCCACATGGGGCTCACAGTCTTAATTCCCATTTTAAAGTTGAGGTAACTGAGGCACAGCGAAGGGAAGTGACTTGCTCGAGGTCACATAGCAGACAAATGGCAGAGCCTGGGATTAGAACCCAGGTCCTTCTGACTCACAGGCTCATGCTCTATCTAATAATAATAATGTTGGTATTTGTTAAGTGCTTACTACGTGCAGAGCACTGTTCTAAGCACTGGGGTAGATACAGGGTAATCAGGTTGTCCCACATGAGGCTCACAGTCTTAATCCCCATTTTACAGATGAGGTAACTGAGGCACAGAGAAGTTAAGTGACTTGCCCACAGTCACACAGCTGACAAGTGGCAGAGCCGGGATTCAAACTCATGACCTCTAACTCCCAAGCCTGGGCTCTTTCCACTGAGCCACGCTGCTACATCTGCTAGGCCATGCTACTTCTCAAAACGTTTTGCAATATGCTGCATTTCTGCCGACTTGCTTGTTGCACCCTTTGGCTCACTGGGAGTAAGCTAGGCAGGGAAGAGAGAGTATAAGCAGTGTTGGGCACACTGCTACTGGTATAATCAATTCCACTGCACAAGACTGCTCTGTGCTCCTCTGCTGCTAACTTTTTCACTGTGCCCGTTCTCGCCTGTCCCACCATCGATTCCTGTTCCTTCTCCTACCTCTGGCCTGGAATGCCCTCCTTCCTCAAATCTGCCAAATTAGCACACTTCCTCTCTTCAAAGCCATACTGAAAGCTCACCTCTTCCAGGAGGTCTTCCCAGACTAATCCTCCCTTTGCCTCTGCTCCCCCTCCCCAGTGCCCCGACCCACTCCGTGCTCTATCCCCCCAGTCCACAGCACTTGTGTATATATGTACATATTTATAATTATAATTCTATTTATTTTTATTAATGATATGTATATATATATATATAAATTCTTTTTATTTATAAAGATGCTGCTGATGCCTGTTTACTTGTTTTAATGTCTGTCTCCCTGCTTCTAGACTGTGAGCCCGTGGTGGACAGGGATGGTGTCTATTTGTTGCTGAATTGTATTTCCCAAGCGCTTAGTACAGTGCTCTGAACATGGTAAGCACTCAATAAATATGATTGAAGGAATTTTTAACAGAAGACTTCATCACAAGTGCCTATACCTCACCCTCTTAATCATTTCCATTATTTCCACCCCTTTCCATTTTGCTAATCTTGGAAACTAATAAATCAGTGGTAAATACTATTGAATGAATGAATGAATTTATTGGGCACTTACTGTGTGAAGAGCACTGTACCAAGTGATTGGGAGATTACAATATGAGAGAGTTGGTAGACATGATCCCTACCCTCAGAGAGCTTGCAATCTAGTAGAGAAGCTTACAATTAAAGAAGTAGCATGGCCTATTGGATAAAACATATACCTAGGAATCAGAAGGATCTGGGTTCTAATCCCAGCTCCTCCACATATCTGCTGTGTGACCTTGGGCAAATCATTTAATTTCACTATGCCTCAATTACCTCATCTATTAAATGGGATTAAGACTGTCAACCCCACATGGGACATGGACTGTTTCCAACCTGATTTGCTTGTATCTACTCCAGCGCTTAACACGGTTCCTGGCACCAAGTAAGCATTTAACAAATACCATTAGAAAATAAAAAAGTATCTGTGGGAAGCAAACACACTCAGGTACCTAATTTATTTTAGGTTTACCTGATTTTCATTAGGGCCACAGCCTAATTGCCTTAAGACCAAGGTCAAAAATGAACAAAAGTTAATTTTTACAAATGGCATACTTTTCGGGAAAGCTTTCTACTTTATGATCAAATTTTATTCCTGCATGTGAGACAATGGCAGAGTTAAATGTGTACCCAATGAGCACGAGGGAACCCCCTTTGTTAATTCGGTTCCAGGAAATGCCACTGAAGTTAGTGAAAGGGCTGCAACTACTTCTCTGAATCTGAATCTTTCATTTATCCAGTAACTGAAAAGCACAACCCACTAAACCACCTTGGGCTCTGATTAAGGTCTGCACTTTGATCTTCTTATCTGCCACACACCACAAACAGAAGAAAATAAATAATTCTCCTTATTTGCAAGAGCTGACCATAATATTTTTAGATCAGTCTTGGATTTGGTTCCAAAAAGAAAAAGTGTGCATGACTTGATTATAAATGAAGATACCTTTAAAGGATTATAAAAATATGATGGGCATTACTCAAATAGTACAAAACCAGGCATTTGCAATGCTTTTTAATTCTTCTGCCTATCTGGGGAGATAGGCAGAAAAGAACAGGGTCCTTTGCAAAACTGCTATTTACTTGTTGCATCTCCTGTCCCAGCAGAACCTACCTTCACAACATTACTAAAATTTGCCCCTTCCTCTCCATTTAAATTGCTATTATGCTAATCCAAGCACTTGTCCTATCCCAGCTTGTCCATTACATCTGTTTCCTGATTGACCTCCCCCTGCCTCCTGTCTCTCCCCACTCCAGTCCATACTTCATTTTGCTCCTTGGAAAAATTTTCTAAAAGACTGTTCAGTACACATTTTCCCACTTCTTAAGAATCTCCAGAGTTGCCCATCCACCTACGCATTAAACAGAAACTCCTTACCATCTATTTTAAACTACTCAAATCAGCTTGCCCCTTCTACTTCACTTAACTCCTACTATAGTTCAGCCCACACACTTCACTCCTCTAAGAGCTTATTCACGTCCAGAAGAACAAATGGGAATTAATATGGCCTGAGATTCAGAGGGCCTGAGTTATAATCACAGCTCCACCACTTGCCTGCTTTGTAACCTTGACCAAGTCATGTAACATATCTCTGCCTCAATTTCCTCAAATGCAATATTGGGATTCAATACCTCTTCTCCCTCCTACTTAGACTGTGAGCCCCTTATGGGACTAGGACTGAATTCGGCCTAATTAACCTGTATCTATCCCAGAGCTTAGAAAAGTGTTCGACAGATAATAAGCAGTTAACAAACACCATTAAAAACAAACAAAAAGCCAAAGCCAAGAACAAGAAGAAATCTTATTCCTTAGTCAGACCTGTCCCTCTTAAAAGATTTAAGTGAATGAAGCATTTTTTTGTCCTCTGAGAATGTGCTTATCACTTTCACCTCCTTTCCAAATAACAATTGCAGCCTGAAGAGTATTCATTTAAGAGAATGACATCACAACCTAGGTTACGGAGATAAGCCCCTGCAGGAATAGAAAAGAACAGCACAGAAGAAGGTTAAGAATCTGCCTGAGATACAGCATTTATGTTTGCTTTTTAAGAAGCAGCAGAATTCGGTTTCTAGAATTAGATGATTCTCACCAATCCCTTTCTTTAAATAAATTGCATACCATTCCCTTGGGAGTGATGGTTCTGTGAAGTTCTTTCCTACATTAGGAAAGCATTCTTTTGGATTACAGTATATGGGACATACATATTGCTTGTCACATGGCCTGGTGGTCAGGAGACCTGGGGTCTAGTCCCAGCTTTTTCCTCAAGTGACAATCATACTGAGCCTCCGTTTCCCTTACTTGCAATATGGGAACAAGATGTCTGCTCTTCCTACCTCTTAGACTGGGAGTTCTGAGTGGGACATAACTGATCAGATTATCTTCAATGTATTCCAGCTCTCAGTGCAAAGTTTGGCACAGGGTAAATGCTTAATAAACACTGTTAAGTTAAATTCTGGTTTTCTACCTAGGGATGGGTAGTGTGGGTTATACAACCATTTAGTGTTTTTCCTTCCTGCTGACTGATGAATAATACTGTTTATCTATGACAATTTGTCAGCACTGAAGCTATGGCCCCTAATAAACAGAGAAATGGGAGTCATGTGTTACTTTAAAAGAAAAGATACAGGAGGAGATGGAAAAGGAGAGGAGATATAAAGAGAACTTCAAAGGCGACAAAGGACAAAAAAGATCACTTGTGTGAATGCTGTTTAAATCAGATTCCTCTAAGATAGGGCTAATGACTACTATCCTTAGTGGATTTAGAGAACTCTAGTAACTAAATACCATCAGAAGCAATCCTGGAAATGTGAGATTCTTCCTCTAAATGTTCCTGAGAGAAGGAGTAGAGGAGAGAGGGGAATAGGGAGTGCAACACTTGCACAATAAAATCAACCTCTGAACACTCCCTAATAAAAAACTCCTGCTGAGACACCCTGGATTATTTATTTACATTTATATATGACTGCCTCTAGACTATGAGCTTCTTGTAGACAGGGAATAGGTCTCTCTATTGCTATGTTGTAATAATAATAGTACTTGTTAAGCACTTACTATGTACCTAGCACTGTTCGAAGCCCTGGGGTAGATAATGGCAATGGACACAGTCCCTGTCCCATCTAGAGATCACACTTTTAATCCGCACTTGACTTCCCTGGGCCTCAGTTATTTCATTTGTAAAGTACCTTGCCCAGGGTCACACATCAGACAAGTGGCAGAGCCAAGATTAGAACTCAGATCCTTCTGACTCCCAGGCCCATGGTCTATCCACTAAACCACGCTGCAGGTACTGTCCCAAATGCTTAGTACAGGACTCTCCACATAGTAAGCTCTCAATAAATAAGACTGACTGACTTTGGGGAAATGGATTAAGAAGGAGACATTTATCCAAGTAAAGTTTGGCAAGAAGATTAATTTTTTTTCATGAATGGTTACATGAAGTTAAGGATATTTGTGCTAGATCCAAAGCTGCCAAAAAAGATACTGGGTTGAAAAAAATATGTCAAAAAGATTTTTCCCTCCTCAAAACAATCGTATTTATTAAGCACTTACAGTGTGCAGAGCATCGTATTAAGAGTTTGGGAGAGCATAATATAACAGAGTTGATAAACATGTTCCCTGTCCACTACAAAAAACAGGGTTCTGGCTCTGCCACTTGTCTGCTGGGGGCCAGACACTTCTTTGTGCCTCTGTTGCCTCATCTGTAAAATGGGGATTAAGACAGTGAACCCCAGATTGGACATGGATTGTGTCCAACCTCATTTGCTTATATCTACCCCACCTTTTAGAATAGTGCCTGGCACATAGTAAGCGCTTAGCAAATACCATTAAAACAACAACAGCAAAAAAATGACATAATTTAGGGGAGAAACAAGATGACTATGTTTTTGAAGACTGGGAGTTTGCCTTTGATACCCCCAGCTCCATAGCACTTATATAGCTTGTTGTGGGCAGGGAATGTGTCTGATTATTGTTTTACTGTATTCACCCAAGCACTTAGTACAGTGCTATGCACACAGTAAGCACTCAATAAATATAATTGAAGGAAGAATCCTTATAGGCTTCTAGTCCCCCTACCTCTATTGTATTTTAATGTCTGTCTCTCCCTATAGAATGTATGTTCTTTGTGGACAGGGATCACATCTACCAACTCCATTATATTGTACATTCCTAAGAAATACATTTCCATGTTACTTCCACTGGATTCATTCATTCATTCAATAGTATTTACTGAACCCTTCATATGTGCTTGGAATGTACAATTCGGCAACAGATAGAGACAATCCCTGCCCATTGACAGGCTTACAGTCTAATCGGGGGAGACAGACAGATAAAAACAATAGCAATAAATAGAATCAAGGGGATGTACACCTCATTAACAAAATAAATAGGGTAATAAAAACATATGCAAATGAGCAAATGAGCACAGTGCTGAGGGGTGGGGAAGGGAGAGGGGGAGGAGCAGAGGGGAAGGGGGGAAAGGAGGCTTAGCTGAGGGGAGGTGAAGGGGGGGCAGAGAGGCAACAGAGGGAAAGTGGAAGCTCAGTCTGGGAAGGCCTCTTGGAGGAGGTGAGGTCTCAGTAGGGCTTTGAAGAAGGGAAGAGAGTTAGTTTGGTGGAGGTGAGGAGGGAGGGCATTCCAGGACATTGGGAGGTTGAAAATGAACATGTATTTGGAGGACCAGCTAATTCGAGGCTCCCCTTCTTTCTCTACCACATTTCTGCTCTCTCTGCAGCCTCATCCCATGCAGTGGTAGTGCAGCTCTTAATTGGCCTTGCCCAGGGATAGAAATGTCTCATGTCTATCAATCTCTCAGTAATGCCTTAGGTACAATGGGATATCTTGACCCCTTCTGGCCTTGCAGCATACAAACTATGCGACATGACACCCAATTTTCAGAGACAGGCATTATCACGTACCATGCTATTTTCCTCCCCTCCCCCCTAAACCTCCAAGATGAGTCACAGAAATGAACTCTAACAATATTGAAATAGGGAAAGAACAAACAGTTTTAAACAAGAAAGCTTGTATCAAAATATGGTTGTGCTTTTATGGGGGGTCTGACAAAGCTCTTTGGAAAAACCTATGAGGCAAGGTTTGCAGCTTCAAAATTTATAAAAACCATTCACACCCAGTTCTATCAGAATTCAGGAAAGCTAAATTTCAAAGTCCACAGCAAACTGCACTGCCTTCTTTTGTCCTGTGACAGCTGTATCCTAATGTCTCAATCCTATTGTCCCTCTAAGAAGTTAATTTTAGTAACGATTATTACACAACAATGAGGAATAGAAAATTCGGGCAAATGTATTCATAGTGGCTCAACGTCTTTTGCAAACATCAGGGCCCTGTTTTTAAGGCATTTCTTTTAAGAATGCTGTCGCTGTCAAATCAAACTTGGGAATTCACATTGGAGATAGCTAATGAAGTTCAGGGAGACAGTAACTGGGTGGAAGTCACCCGGGAATTTCCCAGGAAGAATTACCTCATACCTAAAGCACCAACTGACCCTAATAAACAAAACTTCACCATGTTTCTGCCAAATATCCATCTAATGGCAACACTGTGGAGGTTCGTGAAGCATTGTGGCTCTGTGGAAAGAGCCTGGGCTTGGGAGTCAGAGGTCATGGGTTCAAATCCTGGATCTACCACTTGTCAGCTGTGTGACTGTGGGCAAGTCACTTAACTTCTCTGTGCCTCAGTTCTCTCATCTGTAAAATGGGGATTAACTGTGAGCCTCACATGGGACAACCTGATTACCCTGTATTTACCCCGGCGCTTAAAACAGTGCTCTGCACATAGTAAGCGCTTAACAAATACCAACATTATTGTTCTGCCCTTTAGTGACTTTGTAGCAAAAAAAAGCCTGTCATAGTAGCAACTTTGGCCCTTCTACAACCTTACCCATTAATTCCAATTGAATTAATGGTCTCAGTAGCACAACTTTCCATTAAGCAATCAGTCAATGAGATTCATCAAGTGCTTATTCTGTACAGGGTAATGCACTAAGTGCTTGGGAAAATTCTCCAGGAATATACTTGTCATGTTATAGCAGAAATAGGTGTATCTCTGTGGAAAGCTGGTATTAATGTAGGCACTTGGTTTGTAGTTTGATAGAAGATGAAATATTAGTTTGTGTAGCTTATTACAGGATGTTTTACCACAACCTAAAACATTTCTAACCCACTTGTCTATCCTTGCCAAGAACCCCATCTAAATTCTCTATTCTCCTCACTTCCAAACTACGGGTCATCCATCTCACACACACACACACACACACGCACACACTCTCTCTCTCTCTCTCATTAGCTCTCTCTCTTATTGGCCCCACCACATTTAGTTTGTAACAAAATCCAAATGTTCCTCAGTAGAATTTGTGGCTAATTCTTCCCTCCCTCTCTCAGGTGTGTGCTTAACTTATGAGTGGTATCTGTGTATGAGCAAACAAGCATGGATCCCCATTCTCTGCCCATATAAGAAAGGCAGTGTAGTTGTATTTCTCTTACTGCTCCTTTTTACTCTGTCTCCTGTGTTCTCTGTTGCTGTCACCCTATCCCTTTTTGACCTGAAATGTCACACAGTTGGTCTTTGTCTTAATCTCCTCTTTCTGTGACTGTACGCTCTTCTGTCCCTGGCTATGATCGCTTCATGATCACTTCCAGATTCCTTCATTTTATGGTCCATTTCCTCTTCCCTCTAGGCATTTATCCTCCTTTTTCCTCTTTTGTCGCTTTTCATTCATCGTTTCCTTAACGTTCTCTGCCACTTTCCTATCTTAGCCTTCTCTATCTCCTCATTCCTTGACTTCTATTTTCTTTTGCTTCTTTTACCCCTTTCTCTAACCATCTTCTCTCAATAACCTTCTTTTTTCCTCCTCTTCTCCTCTCCCAAACATCTTGAACCCACTTTCTACCTTACTATTTTGGTACCAATCAATTTTGTACAGAGTAAAGAAAATTACTTAAAAGCTTGCTAACCATCAAGTCACAGACCATCTACACATAAGATGAAGCTCAACCAAAATAAGAATATAAACTGAAAAAAGAGCAAAGATAATTTTATGTTAATAAAGATTTAATTTGGAGAAATAAACCACAAACTGTATATTTAAAACAAAAGATTCAAACAGTGATCAACACATTTAACGCAGACTAAGGGCAAAGACCATATTGCCATTGGTTAATTGGGGATTGATTGTCCATACTTCCTATTGAAAAAGAGGCTTTTGGGTTAATTTTAGAGTCCTGAAATACTGTAAGGACAGAAAGGCAATACATTTTCACTTGTGCTTTATTCGTTACTTGAAAACTGCCTGACTTTTTGTTACTGAATGCCTACTGTGTGCCGGGAGAAAACAGAAATATAGAAATAAAGGCCTCAGCCCCTGTCCTCAAGGAGTTTACAATCTAATGGAGGAAGCAGACCAGGAAAAATCATTTTAAAAGAATGGCAAATGGAGGAAGAAGTACAAGGGTAATGCAGAAGGAAGAAAAAGTAGTGGAAATGAAGGCTTAGTCATGGAAGGCCTCTTGAAGGAGATGTGCTTTTAAGGAATCTTTGAATTCTGATGAGATTAATATGAATTATGTCCAAAGAATTATCATTTCCTAGAATATTTTGAAGCTTCCATTTCTCAAAGAACACAAATATTTTATAACTGGAACTTTTAGTTTTGACATAATTTTGACATGAACATTACTGAGCAATAGCTAACTGTCCTGGATATCATTTTTTAAAAGAATTGAAACATTCCAGCAAATGCTCTACTCAGCAAGCTGAAGTATTCATTTTAAAAATGCTTTTGACATAGCAAACTTTCTTTAGTTCTTAGCTGATAGTGCATATTGTGGCACCACAAATGCAGCTATTTCTCAGATGGTGGGGGAAGAAATATATTGTAAATTAAATTCCCATAGAATTTGAAAACTTCATTTTAGTTTTTTCCCCCAAAATGCTTTCACTAGAGCTTCTAAAATCTCACAAAAGGAACTGTTTTAAGTTTCTCTCCTCTCTTACTTCCCTTGTAAGAAAGAAACCTGAAGAAACCTATGCCAACAAAAGGGTATTCTTTTTTACAGTATTTTTTAAGTATTTAATATGTGCTAGGCATCATACTAAGTGCTAGGATAATCAAGATGGACATAGTCCATGTCCCACAAGGAGCTCACAATCTTAATCCCCATTTTGCAGATGAAGTCACTGAGAAACAGAGAGGTTAAGTGACTTGTCCAAGGTCATACAGCAAACAAGTGGCAGGACCAGAATTGGAACCCAGGTCCTTCTCATTAAATAATAATGGTGATATTTGCTAAATGTTTACTGGGTTAGGTACAATACAATCATAGATATAGACCCTGTCCCTCACAGAGCTCACAATCGCCATAGAAGGGAGGAAAGGTATTTACTCCCCATTTTACAAATGAGAAAACTGAGGCCCTGGTAAGTTAAATGACTTGCCTAAGGTCACACAGCAGTCAAGTGGCAGAATCAGGATCAGAGCGGGGTCCTCTGACTTCCAGGCCTGTGCTCTTTCTCTTAGGCCAAACTGCTTCCCAAGTGGGCCCTGTGCTTGGAAGAAGCTGTGCAATTCAGCTGCTCCTGAGCTGGGATCACGCTTGGAAAATTCCCTTGAATGGTACCAGACACAGACTCTACATCCCCTCACCAAGTCTCCCTGGGATTCAAAATCTTCATAGCACTCTCTACTTGTCAGTCCAAGAAACAGTCAGACGTCTTCTGTCAGCCCTGCAGCCCCTTGGCGATATTCCAAAAATCATGCAATGCTAGGCAGCTGGGGAGGAGGAAGGAAATAAAGCCAAAGGTCAACCTGGTTAATACATGACCTGAACATTTACCCTCACACCAAATGTCTCGTATTTGTTCACATTAGTGGATTTCTCTTTCCCAAATTAAAGGATAAATATGCCACACTTCCCTGGCTGGTGGCAGTTTTTCCACACAAAACAGAAAAAGAAAACACTTTAGTCATGTCTCCCCACTCCTTGAGAACCTCAGGTGGTTGCCCATCCACCTCCACAACAAACAGAAACTCCCTACCATTGGTTTTAAAATACTCCAGTTTGCCCATTCCGATCTTACCTCGCTAATCTCCTACTACAACCCAGCATGCTCACTTGGCTCTCCTAATATGAACCTACTCACTGTGCCTTGATCTCATCTACCCTGTCGCTGATTCCATGCCTATGTCCTACCTTGGTCTTGAAACTCCCTCCCACTTCATATCCAACAGACGACTAATTTCCACTCCCCCACCTTCAAAGCCTTTTTAAAAACACATCTCTTCCAAGAGGCCTTTCCCAACAAAGTCCTGATTTCCTCTTATCCCTCGTCCTTCCATGATGCCTTTACACTTGAATTTGTACCCTTTATTTTCTCCACCCTCAGTCCCACAGCACTTATGTACCTATCTATTATTTGTTTTAATGTCTGCCTCCCCTCTACACTGTAAGCTCCTTGTGGATGGGGAATGTGCCTACCAAATGCTATATTGTACCCTCTCAAGTGCTTAGTACAGTCCTCTGCACACAGTAAGTGCTCAGTAGATGACTGATTGATTCAGAGGCTTTGTTTCCAAAACAGGGACGGTCAGTGAAAATAAACTCCCATAAAAACAAAAAAGTACTAGAAAAAAGAAAAAAAAAAACAACTACACTAACATTTCCCCTTCCCTTATTCTGATTTATTTCACGTTTGATTTATTTCATTCTTCTTGAGTTGTGGTAAGGGGGTGCGGACGTGGCACATGCCAGATATCAGAAAATGTCATCCACTCCTGAGCTAAATGCTGAAGACAGCATTAAAATAGACAAAAGACTAACATCTTAGTTCCTTTATTTTCCCTCTGGTAGCTAACTGCTTTATCTGAAGGAAAATGCTGTTTGGTAGTCAATTTCTTTCTAACAAGAGCTGCATATTTTCCATCTGACTGTCAGGAAGATCCATTATTTTCCTCATAAAGAAAATTACAGCAGTTCCTAAAATGGTTTTCCATGTCAGCAGAATAGAGAAGTGCATTAGTTATCCTGCTGTGCACCATCTTTACTGCCCCCTCCACAGAGTGCAATCATGTTAACTGTGACTACACACTGAGCATCTCAGAACCTAAAAGAAACCAAAATATCTTCATCACTGCCCCTCTTCCCCCAGACTTTGGGGGAAATTACCTTTTTTGGCCTTGTGCGCCTCTTCCAATCCACCCCCACACTACAACTTCAAGAAGAGTTTCTATTTCAGAGGCTTAAATATCTGAATTTAATCACTGATACAGATTTTCTTTCCTAAGGGTAGGGAGCCTTGTGTTTCTTAAGCAATTTATCAATGGCATTTATTGTGCACCCACTTT
The DNA here is from genome assembly GCF_004115215.2 of Ornithorhynchus anatinus. NCBI lineage: Eukaryota > Metazoa > Chordata > Mammalia > Monotremata > Ornithorhynchidae > Ornithorhynchus > Ornithorhynchus anatinus. The sequence continues at coordinate 73,558,581 of NC_041729.1, read as the reverse complement.
TAGCTGAGTGCTTTGGATCATGGCATGCATGTGCTTCCAGGACCAAGAGCCAAACATTCCTCTTGGTCCTCTGAAGTTCCTATTTCCTTCTGTTTTGGGACAGAGATATTCACTGCTCTGGTCTCCCTGTGACTTTTCTTGAGAATCCTATTTTGTTGCCTCTACCCACTACATTTCCTTCAGACAAGGCCTGAAAATGCCAAGTCTTGGCCAGCAAAAAGGTGGACATCAGAAGAAACCATTTTTTATCTTCTATAGGTTCTGGAACAAAATTTTTCCTCTATCCAATGAGATGCAGTACTCTATTCAGAAGTTGGCTGCTGTTTTCACTAGATTTTTTTATGGTATTTGTTAAATGCATACTATGTACCAGGCACTGTTCTAAGCACTGGGGTAGATGCAAACTAATCAGGCTGGACACAGTCCCTGTCCCATACATTGAGCTCACGGTCTCAATCCCCATTTTACAGATAAGGTAAATGAGGCATAGAGATGTGAAGTGACTTGCCCAAGGTCCCAAAGCAGACAAATGGCAGAGCCTTTTCAGAATCAAGGTCCCTCTGATTCCCAGGCCTGAGTTCTATCCATTAGGCCATACCACTTCTCTGTCAACAGCCATTACACTAAATGATCTACTAACTTCCAATCTGAACTTCTCTTGTTCTTTCACAGGGGACTAGCATTATCTCAGAGAAAAATTGCACCAGAGTGCATTTGAAAGCACTTGAACATCCGGATAGCCTGGTATTAAAATGAGTACAATCCAAACTAATGGGCTTGTTTCAAGTATGGATTAAATGAAGACATCATTCTAGTGCACTGGAGGACCCTGGGGACAACAGGTTTTCTGGTGCTGCTAAAACTGACAAGTGTTTAAACTGTGACTCAATTCGTTTAGTTCCCCAGATCTCTTTAGAAATTCTACCATACAAAAAGAGATGATTAGTTTTGGCCTCTGAGTTTTACTCAAAGACACTATTAAGAGAAGATATAAATTAATAATCAGAATAATAACTGTGGTGTTTGTTAAGCATTTACTAAGAGCTGGAGTAGATACAAGATAATCAGGTCCCACAACGGGCTCACAATCTAAGTAGGAGGGAGAAGTGGTAATGAATCCTTATTTTGCAGATGAGGGAAGTGAAGCATAAAAAACTTAAGTGACTTGGCCAAGGTCACCCAACAAATAGAGGAGCTGGGATTAGAACCCAGGTTGTCTGACTCCCAGGCCCGTACTCCTTCTACTAGGCCACAGTGCTTCTCAAATGTCCTGCCTGAAGAACCATAGCAACAGTGTTTCCTTTCCGTTGTGTTGCTTTGGCAGTCTGAAGATAAAAGCAGGATTTTTGTAAAAAATGAATGGCATTAGAATTTCACATTCATAGCTTGAAGTCTAAGGATAAAAATAAAGGACTTTATATTTAATAAATAATAATATGGAACAGATAAATTTTCGGGATGAGAAAGTATATATGAACATCTTCTGGGAACAGTGCATAATAGTGCAAAACAGTGCAAAACAGTGCAAAACAGTGCAAAACAGTGTTTTGGAGCATCCAATAAAGGTAAAATACACACTCTAGACATTCAGAAATTGAGGACAGAAGAAAAGTTTCAGTTAAAGGATAACAGTTTATCTAAAAACCAGAATGAGAAGTGAAGATGACCAATCTGTAGAAAGGTGGCAGTGACTCTCTCTGCCTAAGACCACTGACTCTTCAGAGAATGTAACCCACAAAGGTCCAAATCAGGCCCACATAACACCACTGATGGTTGGTGGGATTAGAGTAACTCAGGAGGATCATTTTGAAAAAAATGTCACTGCACTATGCATTTGCATCTGTACCTTTTTAACCACTTGATAGTCACCAGGCCCTCAGCTCCATGGCATTTATGTACATAACCACACAGTGCACACAGTAAATGCTCATTACCACTAATTGATTGTTAACAAGAGTATGATGAAGAGATGCAATATCTGCTGTAAGGCTGTTCAGAAGAGGGATGAACCCTGACCATTGTTTTGGCCATAATAAGGTCAGAAGCTAATGTCTGAGTTAGGGCATCTGATCACAGCACCTAGAAAGTGGGACATCTAGAGTCCATATTCACCAAAAATTATACAAAAAGAGGTACTTTGGTAACCTTATCTGAACTGTGAGCCTCAAGTGGGACAACCTGATGACCCTGTGTCGCTCCTCTGCCGCTCACCTCCTCACTGTCCCTGTTCTCACCTATCCTGCCGTCGACCTCTGGCCCATATTCTACCGCTGTCCTGGAATGCCCTCCCTCCTCACCTCTGCCTAACTCTCTTCCCCTCTTCAAAGCCCTACTGAGAGCTCACCTCTTCCAAGAGGCCTTCTCAGACTGAGCTTCCCCTTTTACCTCTGCTCCCTCTCTGCTCCCCCTCTGCCCCCTCTCCCTTCCCCCCTTCACCTCCCCTCAGCTAAGCCCCCTTTCCCTCTGCTCCTCCCCCTCTCCCTTCCCCTCCCCTCAGCACTGTGCTCATTTGTATATATTTTTATTACCTATTTATTTTGTTAATGAAGTGTACATCCCCTTAATTCAGTGGAAAGAGCACGGGCTTTGGAGTCAGAGGTCATGGGTTCGAATCCTGGCTCAGCCACTTATCAGCTGTGTGACTTTGGGCAAGTCACTTAACTTCTCGGTGCCTCAGTTACCTCATCTGTAAAATGGGGATGAAGACTGTGAGCCCCACGTGGGACAACCTGATTCCCCTATGTCTACCCCAGCGCTTAGAACAGTGCTCGGCACATAGTAAGCGCTTAACAAATACCAACATTATTATTATTATTTATCGTGATATTGTTGTCTTGTTTTTGTCCGTCTGTCTCCCCCGATTAGACTGTAAGCCCGTCATTGGGCAGGGATGGTCTCTATCCATTGCCGAATTGTACATTCCAAGCATTTAGTACAGTGCTCTGCACATAGTAAGCGCTCAATAAATACTACTGAATGAATGAATCAACTAAAATGATATTCAATTATATAATGCCCTACAATATTAGCATCAAATAACTTGTTTAGATTAATGACTTAGTGGAAAGAGCACAGGCCTGGGAGTCAGAGGACTGGGTTATAATTAATCCCACCTCTTCCAAGAGGCCTTCCCAGACTGAGCTACCCCCTTTTCCCTCTGCTCCCCCTCCACCCTCTGCTCCTCCCCCTTCTCCCTTCACCTCCCCTCAGAGCCCCTTTTCCCTCTGCTCCCCCTCCCCTCCTCCCCACCCTATCCTCTGCTCCTCCCCCTTCCCCTTTCCCCTCCCCTCAGCACTGTGCTCAGTTGTACATACTATTTATTACCCTATTTACTTTGTTAATGAGGTGTACATCCCCTTGATTCTATTTATCATAATAATGTTGTCTTGTTTTTGTTTCATTCTGTTTTGCTCTGCCATCTCCCCCGATTAGACTGTGAGCCCGTCATTGGGCAGGGATTGTCTCCACCTGTTTCTGAATTGTACACTCCAAGCGCTTAGTACAGTGCTCTGCACATAGTAAGTGCTCAATAAATACTATTGAATGAATGAACTCTTTCACTTGTCTGCTGCGTGACCATGAGGAAGTCCCTTAACTTCTCTGTGCCTCAGTTACTTCATCTGTAAAATGGGAATTAAATCCTACTCTTCTTACTTAGGCTGTGATCCCCATGTGGGACAGGGACTATGTTCAACCTTTCTGTGCCTCAGTTACCTCAGTTGTAAAATGGGGATTAAGACTGTGAGCTACAGGTGGGACAGGGACTGTGTCCAACCTGATTACCTTGTATCTACCCCAAAGCTTAGAACACTCCCTGACACATAGTAAGCACTTAACAAATATCATCTTTAAAAAAACACAAAACCCTGATAGTCTTGTATCAGCACTTAGTACAGTACCTGGTACATTTTAAGTGCTAACAAATACCATTTAAAAGAAAAAAAGGAACTGGCTGTAGTCATATGACCCCAAGCTTCCCACCACTGGAGCTTTGGGTAGCTACAGGCTAGTGCCTAAAGTTACAGCACCTCTCCATCTCTATCTGGCTTTCCCAGGGAAAAGCCTGCCTTACCAGACACTTAAATATTGGGAAAGTTCTTACTGTTCCAATCAAGGGCAGTCCCAACAGGAGCAATGAGTATTATTTCCTCCAGCAATGACAGAGTGTTGCTTATATTATTACTGTTATCATCATGTTGTGGTTTTTCTACCAACTTACCCAATTATCTCTTTCTTTAGGTGTCTGTCTTTCCTCCCCACTTTTTAGACTGTAAGCTTCCTGTCTTCATCAATCCTTCTGTATATTTTGCCAATGGCTGGAACAGTGCTTGGCATAGACTAGTCCTTTGGATGCAGTGCTGCACAAATAATGTCAATGATAACTGCTTTCTGCTGGAAGCTGCAGGAGCATGAAAATCATTAAGTCCGTGAAGGATGGGAATAAATTCATGGATAAGGGGGCATACTAGACAGAGGGAAAGCTAGAAATATTAGAGGACACCTTAGAAAAGTTAAAAGGCTTTGAAGAAGGTTTCCGTTTGTAGACAACAGGGACAGAGTGGGATCAGGAAAGAGCAGTTAATGTAAGGACATCCCTAAACTTCAGGAGGGATGCCAAGGGGAAAACAGTGGACTCAAGCATCATTTAGTGCTTCTCACTGGCACTAGAACACTGGTATGGAGGAATACTGGTCTGATTCATTTCTAGGTTTTTACATTAACTCTGTCAACTAAATATATAGAAGTAGGAGCTATTGCTCCTGGATCTATCGCCTACCTACACAGTTCCCCCTTCACAATTCCCTCCCACCTGCCATCACACTGCCCCCAAGGGGATTGGGACTTGGAAAAAATGGTACTGAGCCACAGAGGAGAAGGGAATGACAAAAATGGGGAGGGACACAAAGAATTATCTTCTCTCAACTATCTACTCCAGCCATCACCAAAGCCCGACTTCCCCACAGGACTGAGGTGTCGGGGTAAATACCAAATGGGTGGGGAGGCTGTGATTAGCCCTCACCTGCACCAGTCATTGCCCCTGCTGCTCCTCTAGACTGTAAATTTGCTATGGGCAGGGAACATGTCTGCTAATTTTGTTGTATTGCACGATCAATCTTATTTTTTGAAAGCTTACTGTTTGCAGAGCCCATCTATCTCGGCAGCAGAAACTCCTTACAATTGGCTTTAAAGTATTCAATCAGTTTGCCCCATCCTAAATCACCTCACTAATCTCCTATTCCAGCCCAGCCCACACACTCCACTCCTGAAGCGCCAGCTTACTCACTGTACCCCGACCTCGTCTATCTTGCCGCCGAACGTTTTCCCACATCCTCTCCCTAGTCTGGAACTCCCTCCCCGCATATATATGCCAGACCACCAGTCTCCCCACCTTTAAAGCATTGCTAAGGTCACATTTTCTCCAAGAAGCTTTCTCCAGTAAGCCCTCTTTTCTACAGCTTAGTCTCCCCTCCTGCATCATCTATGTCCTTGGATCTGGGACCTTTGTACATTTGATATTCACCCCACTCCCAACCCCACAGCACTTATATACAGAGAAGCAGTGTGGCTCGGTGGAAAGAGCACAGGCTTGGGAGTCAGAGATCATTGGTTCTAATACCCGCTCTGCCACTTGTCAGCTTTGTGACTTTGGGCAAGTCACTTCACTTCTCTGGGCCTCAGTTCCCTCATCTGCAAAATGGGGATGAAGACTGTGACCCGCACAGGGGACAACCTGATTACTCTACCCCAGCACTTAGAACAGTGCCCTGCACATAGTAAGTGCTTAACAAATACCAACATTGTTATTATTATACATATCTTTAAGTTATATATTATAAATTACTTATTCGTATTGACATCTACCTCCCCCTCTAGATTGTAAGCTTGTTATAGGCAGGGAAAGTGTTAATTCTGTTGAACTGTACTCTCCCAAGCACTTAGTACAGTGCTCTGCACATAGTAAGAACTCAATGAATACCACTGATTGCTTCAATGCCCACAATTAACCAAAACTAAAATGGAGCCTTCTCTAGGCCTAAAATCAGCTTATTGTCTTATTATTGCTGCCACTGGAAAAGTGGTAATTTTTTAAAAATTTTTTTGGTCAGGGGGTGGGGGGAAGCTATTTGTTAAGTGCTTACTATGTGCCAGGCACTGTACTCACCTCTGGGGTAGGTGTACTAGACAGGATGGACAGTTCATGCCCCACATGGGGCTCAAAGTTTTAATCCCCATTTTACAGAAGAGGTAAAAGGCACAGAAAAGTTATAATGTTGGTATTTGTTAAGCGCTTACTATGTGCCAAGCACTGTTCTAAGCGCCGGGGGAGATACAGGGTAATCGGGTCGTCCCACGTGAGGCTCACAGTTAATCCCCATTTTACAGATGAGGGAACTGAGGCACAGAGAAGTTAAATGACTTGCCCACAGTCACACAGCTGACGAGTGGCAGACCCGGGAGTCAAACCCATGACCTCTGACTCCGAAGCCCAGGCTCTTTCCACTGAGCCACGAAAAGTTAAGTGACTTGCCCAAGGTCACAGAGAAGACAAGTGGCAGAGCCTGATCAGAACCTAGTTCCTGACTCCCAGGCTGCAGCTTTTTCCACTAAGCCACACTGTTTCTAGGCCTCACTGTTCAACTGCAAAAGTGAGGTATATTAACTAAAACCCAATCAGATGAAATGGCTGTTTAAGGTGAACACCAGAGGGTTATCACATCAGATAACATTTCCCTGAGCATCAGCTGCTTTCTCTTTCTTTTTCATTTTATCTATCCAGATATTATTTTTACAATACTCTGCAGTTAGATTAGATTGAAATTTGGAAATAAAAGAATAGTAAGGATTTTTTTTCTATGTTTTTTGTTTCAAATGTAAAAGGATGATCTATATACAGTCACCTAAGCATGTTTGAGTTTTCACTGAAAGAATAGATTTAGTTCCACATGTACAAAAACAGATGTTACAGGCCAGAATGTCTAAAGCCCCATGTCACAATTCCCTACTGTCATTTCCATTTAGCTCATTAATAACAGCCTAATACCATGTGAGTTATGAGCTTAGGAAAAACCCCATTACCTGTTATATTTATTAATAACATTCACAAATAAATATTTCCCCATGGTGCTACCATGTTTCAAATGTACTATTACCGGCAGAAAATTTAGGGTAGTTTTAGAAATGTTGTTTGGATTATATCCTTAAAATTCTAAGCCATTTGATTCCCTGTCTTTTGACCTCCAGTCAATTTTGCTCCTGATAAATATTTGCCAAAAAATTTGACTTCTATTTAAATAAAAGTTCTCACGACAAATGAAAACTGTTGATGATTTAAGAGAAAGATATCAAACAAATGCAGTTTGCGAGAAGATGCTTTTCTTCTCTGGCATTTCTTCCTCTAAGCAATGTCATTGTTGTTTCGAAGAGCTCATATATGATGAAAATTTCCTCAAGAACTGGCATCTTATTTGGAACTAATCTACATCAAGCTAAACTGAGCATCTCCCTAGTATCTTTCTTTTATACCTAGTGTCATTTCCTTCTGCTCATTCGTTCTCCTTCTAGTTCCCGTCCACCTCCCCCTCTCCCCCCCACACACTTTTTTCCAGTGCTATTTGCTAAGTGCTATGTGCCAGACACTGTACTAAATGCTGGGGTAGATACAGGATAATCAGGTTGGACACAGTCCATGTCCCATGTAGGGCTCAAAGTCTTAATTCCTATTTTACAGATGAGGAAACTGAGACACAGGTAAATTAAGTGACTTGCCCAAGGTCACACAGCAGACAAGCGGCAGAGCTGAGATTAGAACTCAGTTATTTCAGACGCCCAGGCCCATACTCTTCCTGCTAGACCACGCTGTCCCTAACTGATGTTTCTTTCACGTACTTTGTATAAATGTAACTGACCTCAAGTTTCCTCCATCCTTCAATGCCTCTAATGAAACCCTCTTTTTGTCCCCTATTTACTATGAAAACTAGGCACTCGGTGTCCCTTATATTGTCAACCATTTTCTTCCATCACTTGATACTACTGCCACCTTATAGACGTGAAATTATCCAAGGATTATCTATACTTAGGCATGACTGACCAACTCCCTTAGATCATTTGTTTCAACACTGCCCTTTAGATGGAGGGAATGATCGGAGAGGGGATTCAAATGTTTAACATTGCTAATCTACTACTCCTGACAAATAAAAGACTTGTTGGGGGGCTGGCTGAAGAGCAGGAGAGGCAGTATTGCATAGTGGACAATGCATGAGCCTGGGAGTGAGAAGGACCTGGCTTCTAAACCTGGCTCTGCCACTTGTCTGCTGGGTGGCCTTGGGCAAGTCACTTTATTTCTGTGCCTCAGTTAGCTAAATGTAAATGGGGATTAAGACTGTGAGCCCCATGTGGGACATGGGCTGTGTCCAACCTGATTAGTTTGTGTCTACCCAGTGCTTATTACAACACTGTAATAAGTGCGTAATAAGTGCTTAACAAATACCATAAAAAACATCTTCCCTCCCAAACCCGGTCCTCTCCCAGACTTCCCTATCACCGTGGATGGCACGACCATCCTTCCCATCTCTCAGGCCCACAATCTCGGTGTCATCCTTGACTCGTCTCTCTCGTTCACCCCACGCATCCTATCCGTTACCAAGACCTGCCGGTTTCACCTCTACAATATCGCCAAGATCCGCCCTTTCCTCTCCACCCAAACGGCTACCTTACTGTTACAGGCTCTCGTTATATCCCGGCCAGACTACTGTGTCAGCCTTCTCTCTGACCTCCCTTCCTCCTCTCTCGCCCCGCTCCAGTCTATTCTTCACTCCGCTGCCCGGCTCATCTTCCTGCAGAAACGCTCTGGGCATGTCACTCCCCTTCTTAAACACCTCCAGTGGTTGCCTATCAACCTCCGCTCCAAACAAAAACTCCTCACTCTAGGCTTCAAGGCTCTCCATCACCTTGCCCCTTCCTACCTCTCCTCCCTTCTCTCTTTCCACCACCCACCCCGCACACTCCTCTCCTCTGCCGCCCACCTCCTCACCGTCCCTCGGTCTCGCCTATCCCGCTGTCGACCCCTGGGCCACGTCCTCCCACGGTCCTGGAACGCCCTCCCTCCTCACCTCCGCCAAACTGATTCCCTTCCCCTCTTCAAAACCCTACTTAAAACTCACCTCCTCCAAGAGGCCTTCCCAGACTGAGCTCCCCTTCTCCCTCTACCACCCCCCCTTCACCTCTCCGCAGCTAAACCCTCTTTTCCCCTTTTCCCTCTGCTCCTCCCCCTCTCCCTTCCCATCCCCTCAGCATTGTACTCGTCTGCTCAACTGTATATATTTCCATTACCCTATTTATTTTGTTAATGAAATGTACATCGCCTTGATTCTATTTAGTTGCCACTGTTTTTACGAGATGTTCTTCCCCTTGACTCTATTTATTGCCATTGTTCTTGTCTGTCCGTCTCCCCCGATTAGACTGTAAACCCGTCACATGGCAGGGACTGTCTCTATCTGTTGCCGACTTGTTCATTGCAAGCGCTTAGTACAGTGCTCTGCACATAGTAAGTGCTCAATAAATACTAAATACTATTGAATATATATTTGTTGTTTGGTTTTCCCTCCAGTTGAAACACTGGTTTACTATTCCCTCCCTCACTCCCTGTCCCTCTAACCGGTTTCCCCAGGCAGGATATTATTGGTGAGTAAATCTGCCAATCGAGCCTGCCATGCCACAGATGTAATCCCTTTAGGTTTTGAACCCTAGCAGGTACGTGGGCATTCAGCACCCACTCTCTCTTGCTTTTTGTGGTAACAGGCACTGTTTCCCAGATCTCATGTTTACCAGTACCAAGCTCTTCTCAAACACTAAGAACAAAAACTAGTTTTTGCTCAAGTGAGAAGCTGTGAGGCCTAGAGGATAGAGCATGACCCTGGGAGTCGAATGGACTTGGGTCTAATCCCAACCCCACCTCTTGTCTGCTGTGTGACCTTGGGCAAATCAGTTAACTTCTTCGTGCCACTTGTAAAATATGGATTAAGAATGTGAGCCCCATGTGGGAAATGGACTGTGCCCAAGCTGATCAGCTTGTACTGATCCCATTGCTTAGTACAGTGCCTGGCACATAAAATTGTTTAACAAATATCATTAAGAAAAGCACTCTGGTAAGAAAGATATGAGAAACTGTGGATCGTAGTGGGTTGGAGACTGGGGTGGAAGGAAGAGTGATGCTTTTCTCTCTTTACAAAACTGGTGGCATGTCAATATCTTTTGAAGTCTGATAATAAACTGCCAACAAGTGGGAGGGCACACAGAAAATATTCTCCAGCCCCTGCCCAAGGATTGGAATTGGCAGATTTCCTCCTGTCAGTTAATCAATCATATTTACTGAGGACTTACTGCTTCCTCAAGAATCCCGTCAAAGACTAACAGCAATTTTCCTTGCTGAGCAGAGTGGGGAGTGACAGGGTGGGTGAGCAGTCTGAGCCCAGACTTCCAGCTCCAGAAAAATTTGGGAGGGGTAAATGGATGATTTTTGGGAGGTGGCTCTGTGGCCCAAGGAGTTCCACCCTACCTCTGCCCCTCTTCACTAACAATGCAGAAACTAAGCCTTCGTAGACTTGAGAAAGAGAATAACTGATTAGCAAAACTGCCTCTAAAAATATCAATCTTGGAGAATTCACCCAAACATGAGGTCTCTGGCCACACAGTGTGATGAGCTTCAGGATACCACCAGGGGATTAACCCAGTCATGATTATAAAATTGGCCCAACCCCGCCCAAGACCTAAAAGAAAGAAATAAATGCAGATTTTCATAAAGCTGCCTATCTCTCATCCCATTTCTCATAGGAATCTACTCTGAAAGAAACACACTGATTATTTGCTCAGCATAGCCCAGAAGGAGCTATAGAAATGATTAGAAGGAGGGAATGCCACTGATACAACGTGGAAAAGTCAGTCTAAATGGTGTGGCCAAAGAGAATCATTGTAGGCTGAATGATTTCTGAACACTAAACAAAAGGTTGGTGTATCTATCAATCCTCTGGGCAATTCAGCAGCAGTTCTTGCTCCGATTCCTGAAGGAAAACTTTATGAATGTGGAAAAGTGAAAAGACTTTTGGGATACAAAGTTTTACTGTCACTCCAAACAGATTCATATACATTCCTATATTTAAAATCGCAGACATGTTAAAATGGAACTAGCTTTCCACAGCCAGAACAAATTACAGCCTATAAAAAAGGAGGAATTGAAGTAATTGAGCTGAGCATATTACCAAAATCTGATAAAGAGCTCTCTCTCCACAAATTGACCCACCTTCTTAAGATTCATCAGTCAGATTGGACCATACATCAGATGAAAAAAGCAGCTGGCCTCAAATGACTGTTTTCTGCTGCAGTATCTGTAGAAGAATGATGCTGATGACTGGCTTGGTTTAAGTATTCTTTAAATGTAGGCTTTTGGAAACATTGAGTTTTATATCCTAACCTCTTTTTCCAAGTTTTTCCCAAGCTTTGTCCCAGCTTAAACATCTTGTCTTAATTTTTTTGTAATCTAAATATAGGTTTGTTTGGGTTTGGGGGTTTTTATTATTAAAAAAAAAACAATCCTGAAACTTGTTTTATAATAAAAGTGCACACCGATGCTTCACTTCTAAAGTGGTCTCTAAACTTCTATGATTTTCTAGTTCATTCCAGACTGAAAACTTCCAAAAAATATTTTTTTCTTCCTGAAAATTTATCATTAATAATATCCTTCATTGTCCCAGGATTATAAAGGCTTTTTGAATATGATAATGTGACTACTATACCACAAGGAGACATCTTGAGTTTTAAATAGCCAACTTTGTCCCTTTGTAACCCAAGTAAGAAAAGCAGTCTTTTCTGTTTTAAAAATAGAAAATATTTTGGGGCCAGAAAAGCCATGAAATGGAGATGTAACAGGAAGAAAACAGAGACAAGACAGACGAGCCAAAAGTGTATCTATTTCTAACCCAAGTTATTTGGTTTTAATAAATCATGATGTCTCTTGCCTAATCTAAACCACTATTGGAAAATGATGAAAATAGTTGGCTGCCTTTCTAGACTTTTATCATGAAGCTAAGACACCAGAGAATAAAGTATTTTCTAGAGGGATATGGATTAGGAAAAAAAACAGTGAATATTGTGTTTTTCAATTGACAGACCAGTAATTTTAGAAGAGAGTCTATTTTCTCTCACAACATTTCTCATATTTCCATTATCATCCATAGCATGTTTAACAATCATCATCCCTTTTCTAGCAATTAATGCCAAGGAGTTTTCAAAGCACTTTATAAACACCAGTTTATCCCACTCCAGAGAACCATTCCCTTGTGAGACTGATGGCAAGTGTTAAGATTCCCTTCTTTAGATGAAGAAACCAAAGCTCGAGAGATTAAGTGATTTGTAGTAAATCATTGCAAATCTAAAGTTAGGATTTAGAATTCCCAAGCACTCGTCCTAAGCCACAGAATTTCCTTTTAACAATTTGGAGATTAATTATAAATTTAGAGGAGGCTTTTCATTGCAAGGCAATAAATCATGCTGCTCTAACATGCTGGGTTGATGAAATGCATGCCAAGAAACTAGCATGTTTAATAAAATGTGATTGCTAGGGCCACAAGATAAATTTCAATAAAAAATTTAATTTCTCTCCAGAATTTTCATCATTTGGGGGTTGACAGGGTCTACAGAGATCTGAAAAGCAGGGTGGTATCTTTCTAAGTAATTAATTAATTATGAGCAGTGTTAAGTTCTTACTATGTGCCAAGCATAGTTCTAAGAGCTTGGGTAGAGACAAGTTAATCAGGTGGGACACAATCCCTGTCTCACATGGGGCTTTCGCTTATCCCTACTTTACAGATGAAGGAAGTGAGGCACAGAGAAGTGAAATGACTTGTCCTAGATCACATAACAGACACATGGCAGAACTGGGATTAGAACCCAGGTCCTTCTGACTACCAGGCCCATGCTCTACCCACTAAGCCACATTGCTTCTCCAAATTTAAGAATCACTTGGATAGCTTGGAGCTCCAAATCTCTGTTCAGAAGTCTGGAGGGTTTTGTTAAAATCAGATAGTTCATCGGTAACATCTGCCTCCTCTGCCTATGCCCCTACAGTCTCAGATTGAGTGAATGCAAGGCAGCAGAACCACCAGCCAAAATTGGCCTTGCCCTCAAAATTCTGCCTACCAATTCTGCTGTATTGTACTCTCCCACACACTTAGTTCAGTGCTCTAACACAGGAAATGCTTAGTAAATACCATGGATTATCAATGCCATGTGGATCATTAAATGGTCAATTCACACAGCCTGGTGGAAATACCACTGGTCTGGGAATCAGAAGCCCCAACGCCACCACTTGTCTATTGTATGATCCTAGGTAAGTCATTTAACTTGTCTGAAACTCAGTTTCCTTCTTTATAAAATAGGATGATATCCATTCTCCCTCCATCTTTGAATGGGATCCCTTTGTGAAGCAGGAACTGATCTTACTATCCAGTTCCACCCCAATGCTTAGCACAAAGCTAAACATACATTAAGCCCTTAATACTATTATTATTTTAGCTATTGTATCTCACTCCAAATTACTCTAAGTATTTTTGAAACCAGCACAGGCCTTTTTCACCAGATTGTGAACAGGCACTTGAATGCAAGGTAAAGAGAAAAAGAAAGCAGACCTGTTGCTGGGAATACACAAAAAGAATACTGTAGCTAGAACTGGAATAAGGGCTCAATTTGGAGAAAGAACAGAACACTATGGAACAGCATATATTTTTGTGCCCCACATGATGACAGTCCATGTTCTTAGAAAAGGTAGGCTCCTGGTCCTGGATTCAGCAGCTCTGCCCTTCTTCAGCCTCCTCAGATTCCCTATTTCTCTCCTTTACTTCATTCTTTGTGCTCATCTACCCAAGTAGTGTCACAAAACCCTCCAATTGTTGCCCATTTCTCTCCACAGCAACTGGAGACTCCTGACCATCAGCTTTAAGGCACTCAATTTGTTCTCTCCCCTCTACTTATGTTTACTCTTTTCCCACCACACCCTAGTTTGCATGTTTTTCTCCCCTCAAGTTTTATGAAAGTCTTTCTCAAATAACAGTCTCCCTATGTGTCCAGGAAATCTCTCAGAATACATGAAGACTCTACTATGAGATAAAACTAAAGCTTGGTCTAATCCCTGAGATTGAAGTGTTATGGTAATTACAATCATCTATTGTGCAGAAGGGAAGGCTGGAATAGATTTAAATAGATTCAAGTGAATGAGGGGTTAATACGCATGAATCCCAGGACAGAATTTCTGTTTCTCCAAAACCTTACTTTTTTATGGTATTCGTTAAACACTTAATATGTGCCAGGCACTGTACTAAGCACTGGGGTAGACATAAGCAAATCAGGTACCACATGGGGCTCACAGTTTTAATTCTACAGTGCTCTGCACACAGTAAGCACTCAATAAATATGATTAAATTGAATGAATTCCTATTTTACAGACAAGAAAATGGAGACACAGAGAACATAAGTGATTTGTCTAAGGTCACAGAGTATAATCTCTGACTCCTAGGCCATGTTGTTATCAGTAGACCATGCTGCTTCTCACAATGGAATAAGGAAAACAAGAAGCAGTATGGCCTAGTGATAAGAGCATGGCCTAGGAATCAGAGAATATGCTCTGTGATCTTGGGCAAGTCATTTTGCTTCCTCTAAGCTTCAGTTATATCACCTTTAAAATGGGGATTAAGACTGTGAGCCCCAGGTGGTACCTGATTATCTTTTATCTACCCCAGTGCTTAGTACACAGTTTTACACAAAATATGCTTTATAAATACCATGGAAAAAAAAAACCAAGAAAACTGGGAGTAGAGTAGTGTGGACCAATGGAAGTTTGGTGGCTTCTGAGAAAGAATGCTGCTGCAGGCTGCTTAATAACCACAGGGAAGGTGCAGTGGGATTTGGTGAGATGTTACTATTGGACAGAGAATAAGGTTTTGCCAATCATGCTATTTCACTCTAACTTTGGGGGAAAAAAAACCCCCAAAACCCAGGCCAGTTCTCATGGCAGAAGGTAAGTGAAAGAAAGATCCTGAAAGAGCAAACACAAAAAAGAGAGAAAAGAAAAAAAATTTAAGTGATGTCCTAGGGCTTGCCAGAGGAAAGGTTAAAACAGCATGGGACCACCTCACGGTCTAATGTAAACTGAACTTTTCATAGGTTAATATAAACTGAGTGGAGCCAAAATGTTTCTACGTTTCCAGATGCTTCTGCTCTTTGAAATCTGAGAAGTGGGAGAATCAGTTGCAACCCTTACCTTACTGTCAGTCACATTTATTCAGTGTTTATTCTGTGCAGGGCACTGTGCCATACGCTTGGGTAAATACACCTGAGTTAGTAGGCATAATCCCTGCCTCAAGGAATTCACATTCTTGTGGAGAAGCAAAACCTCAAATAAATTACAGTCAGAGGGAAGCAACAGTTTAAAGAAATTTGAAGAAAAGTTTAGAGGGGGTGAAAGGTGATACCCAAAGTACTTAGGTGACTCAAGTGAAGGGATAGAAGGAAGAATGTGGTGGGGAGATGAGAGATTAATCAGGAAAGATCTTCTGGATGAAACAAAATTTCAGAAGGACCCAGAATATGGGAAAACAGTGATCTTCCAGATGTGAAGCAAAAGAGAGCTGCAAGCAGAAGGGAAGGTGTGAGCAAGGGGTGTTGGCAAGAGAGACAAGAATGAGATTTTTGGTTGGCTTCAGAAGACTGAAGCATGCAAAACAGGGTGAAGTGGGAGAGTCATTAGGATAAGTAGAAGGCAGAGATTTGAATGAGTGCCTTAAAGCTGCCGGTCAGCCATTTCTGCTTGATGCCTTACTAAAAGCACTTCTCCTCTAAGAGGCCTTCCCCAACTAAAACTTCATTTCCTCTTCCACTCCCTTCTGTGTCACCCTTGTACTTGGATTTGCACCCTTTATGCACCCTTTCCTCAGCCCCACAGAACTTATGTACATATCCCTAATTTGTTTGATATTAATGTCTGTCTCCCCTTCTACACAGTAAGCTCATTGTGGGCAGGGAACACAGCAACCAACTCTCACATTGTACTCTCTCAAGTGCTGAGTACAATGCTCTGCACACAGTAATCACTCAGTAATTATGACTGATTGACAGAGAGAGAGAGGAATGGGCATCCACTAAGGAGAGTCTGTGGGAAGGCTGGAGAAGAGCACTGTGAAAGAATCCAGAACCAAAAGCCTACTCTTTCAAAGAAAAACTGCCAGCATGTGGAACACAAAGGTATATGCTGTTCTCTTGTGCTGTGTTGCTTCTCCAAATTGAGCCGCTAAGCCAGTTCTAGCTAGAGTAATCAGTCCTTTTGGGTATCTCCAGCAACATATCTGTCTCTTTATCCCCCTTAAACAGATGTGAATGTCTACTGACAATCTGGTAAAAAAAAAAAAGGAGATTGTGCTGATTCAAAAATACAATGTAATTTGGGTTGACGAATAAATTAAATGTTTATGCTATTATTTTCTGTTGGAAGCCCTGATTCTTATTTTGGAGGTTAATTTCTAGCTGGAACCTGCACCCATTACAACTGAGACCTCAAAATAGAGAACTGAGACTCTAAATAATCTCCTCCCAATCAGAACACCTTCCTCAGCCAGAGTGGTGGGGAGGAGGAAGAATCACATACAAAAGATATGTTCCAATCTCTGCTGAGGGAAGAAACTCAAAAATGGGGACAGTTGTGAGGTGTCAGGTTTTACCAAGAGGGGCTCAGGAATCTCCTTGTCTGAAGGTCTTTAGGATTGGAATATTCACCCAGCATCCCTACAGATGGTTGATCTGCAGTCCTTTCTGGTACAGGGAGATATACACTTTCAACTGTTTGAGTCTAAGCAGAGGCTGAAATGCTCTTCACCTGGCAGATGTATCAATCAACCAATCAGTCACATTTAATGAGCAGAGCATTACACTGAGCACTTGGGAGAGTGGAATACAACGGCTGGTAGACATGTTCCTTGATCCCAAAGGAGTTTACAGTCTAGAGGAGGAGACAGATATTAAAATAAATTATGAATATGAACCTAAGTGCTGTGGGGCTGAGAGTAGGGTGAATAACGGCACATATCCAAGTGCCAGGGCAGTTCAGAAGGGAGAGGGGGTAGGGGAAATGAGGGCTTAGTAGAAGACGGCCTCTTGGAGAAGATGAGATTTTAATAAGGCTTTGAAGGTGGGGAGAATGATGGTCTGCTGGGTATGAAGTGGGAGGGAGTTCCGGCCAGAGACAAGATGTGGGGAAGGGGTCAGTGGCGAGATAGATAGGATCGAGGTACAGTGAGTAGGTTGGTGTTAGAGAAGCAAAGTGAATGTGCTGGGCTGTAGTAGGAAATCAGTGAGGTAAGATAGAGGAGGCAAGGAGACTGAGCACTATCAGTAGTCTAAGTACCAGCCAGTAGGTTCTTATGCTAGAAGGGGCATTAATACATTTGATGATCTCAGCAGGCTCCTAAAATCTGGAACACTTCCCCAGCTTCTTTTCTTTGAATGATTTCTGATAAGCTGCTTGCATAAATAGCAAGTACTTTCCCCATCACCATTTTTCCCTAAGTGGCAAATCTTATGTTCAAAAGCAAGAAGAAGTTTCCTGCTGAATGACAGCCACCCCATCAACAGATTCTAAAGACTATTACTTCTTTT
Source organism: Ornithorhynchus anatinus (assembly GCF_004115215.2). Lineage (NCBI taxonomy): Eukaryota > Metazoa > Chordata > Mammalia > Monotremata > Ornithorhynchidae > Ornithorhynchus > Ornithorhynchus anatinus. The sequence goes on along the minus strand of NC_041729.1, from coordinate 73,540,887 downwards.
CGTTCTTACTGGCATTGACTTTGTTTTGATCTAAAGACTCAAACTACAAGGAGTATACTAACAGCCATCAAGTGCAAAAACATATAATTAACATTCTAGCCCAGCCAACACGGTTGCCATCGTTTTTACGCATCTTAAATTATTTAAGTACTAACAATGACAGCTGAAAATAGTTTCACATCTATTATCAATATTATCACTATTATTGTATTAGTTAAGCACTCACTTTATGTCAAGCATTGTTCTAAGAACTGGGGTAAACATAATTAATCATATTGGACACAGTCCCTGCCCCACTTGGAGCTCACTTTCTTAGGAAGGAGAAAAGGCATTCAATCCTGATTTTATAGATGAGGGAACTGAGGAAGCAAGCAATTGGGGAGGCGGGATTAGAACCCAGGTCCTCTGACTCCCAGGCCCATGCTCTTTCCACTATACCATGCTGCTTCTCTTGGACTCTTATCTTTGATTCTAACTTTTTTGAGTAATTTTCCAGCACCATAGCTTTGCAGCCCCATTGTGGAGCCTCCAAGACCCCTGGTAGTTTGGTGAGCTTCATATTTCTTCTGCAAATATATTATGTCACAAAGGACAAGTTGCACTTATTCTCAATAGCATATACTCTTTGTTCTGCCAAATGAATGGTTAAAAAGTTTCATTGGGCTACTTAAATACAGTTTCCTAAGGCTTCCCAAAAGCATTTGGTAAGAGGAAAAAAAAACTTGGAAGGAGAAAAATTAAACTGTCCCGAATAATTTATATCTTCAAAAAGCGAGGTTCTTCATTTTCAGTTCTACATGATGAATGTGTTGTGTTGTGTTGTGTTGTATGTATGTGGGGGGAGGGGGGAGGGGAGGTGGGGAGAGAGAACTGCCCAATTCAGGAATTGAATTGGTTTTGGTGCTTGGGTTTAAAATAAAAGGTACCCAATTGCTTCACACAGCTGAAGTTAAATTTTCCTGGCTCTCCCTATGCCTAAATAGAGCACATGTTCAAATATATATGAACATTTATTCAAAATTTATCCCCCGTCACACCCCATCCTAATAGAGAAGGTATGCGATCTTTGCAGGATTCCTCCTCATTTAAGTCCTAGTGAATTTCATTGTTTTAACATTACACAAAAGCATGATACATTCACTCCTGAACCACTGAATTTTAGGAAGGATATACTAGAGCTGGAAAAGGAGGGACAGGGAAAAACAGATAAAGTAATTAAAGGGCTGAAGCAGTGTCCACATGAGGATAGGACTCTTCAGTCTGGAAAACCAAGGATGAAAGCAGGGTTGGTTTGGATTAGAAATATTACTGAGAAATGCCCTTCCCAGAGTCTTGAGAGTTGGGGAACCTTGAGGAATAGAGATTCATATACTTCCAGTCAGAAACTCATATTTACTGCCTAATTACTCTGTGCAGAGCAATGTACTAAGTACTTGGGAGAGAACAATATACCTATTTCCAGCAGCCTAGAAGCCAAACAGCCCTGTACCCTAACTTTCAAGGCTAGAGACATGACCCAGATCTATCCACTTGGTAACCATCTCACTGTTGAGCCCAGAAGAGACCCAGATCAGGGGAAGATCAGTCAGTCAATCAATGGTATTTATCAAGCACTAACTGTGTGCAGAGCCCTGTATTAACAGAATTAGTTGGTGGACAAGAGTTCTGCCCTTCAGGCAAGGTCTAGTGGGAAAGATAATAATACCCTCAATACCAGGCCAAGGAGTGCATGCACTGAAGTTTGGAAGTGACAGATTCGAGACCAGTATAAGGAAGCACTGTTTTACCCAACATGTATGTGGCATTTGGAATTCAGCACCACAGATGGTAGAAAATGTCAATTCTCCTGGGAGAAAAGAGCTGCATAGAATACTGAACCTCAAAGTGGGCTACTCTTTGTGGAGTAACACAAGGTCCAGTGACTCGTGCCACTGTATGCTCCAGTCATTGTGTGCACCTCCTCAAGTCTCACACAGACTTCTGCCATCTACTAGACTCCAGATTGTTAAGCTTGTTGTGGGCAGGGAACATGTCTACCAATTCTCTTGAACTGTACTCTCCCAAGAGCAGAGTACAAGGCTCCCTAAACGGTATGTGCTCAATAAATACAACTGAATGATTCAGAAGAAGTAACCACAAAAATAACAGAAAACTTCCAAGAGAAGGATATGACATCCTTTTAAAAACAGAGTCCCAGACTCTCTTTTCTCAAGTCTACCTCAAAGAAGAGGCTAAACAGTTTTGTAAGATCTTGTGAGAGTCTGGATCTGAAACTGGTTTTATTTTACCCTATTTGTGATCTTTACTGCCTTCAACAGAACCACTATTTCCTGCAAGCTATGCTTTTCACTTCTGTAAAGGAGGCTTTCCAATTTTTGCATGCACTTACCAATGAAACAACCTCAGAAACTGAACACTAAAAACTTGAGTGCCTCTTGGGCTTCAAGTGATAAAAAATAAGGGTTTTTGAACTGGGAAAAGCAGTGTGGCATTGTGAATAGAGCACAGGCCTGGGAGTCAGAAGGACCTGAGTTCTAATCCAGGCTCTGCCACTTGTCTGTGTGACCTTGGGCAAGCCATTTCACTTCTCTGGGCCTCAGTTACTTCATCTGTAAAATTAAGACTGTGAGGCCTATGTGGGATAGGGAATTTGTCCAACCTGATTAATCTGTATCTACCCAGCATTTAGTGCAATACGTGGCTCACAGTAAGTGTTTAACAAATATGGTGGGGGGAAGTGGCGAGAAGGGAGAGAAAGATAAAGACGAAAACAGAAATCGATCCAGTCAGGTCTGAAAGCCTATCATATCAAAAATGGGCCAAAGATTCCTTCATTTAGAATCAGGATGAAAAACTGAGAAATGAAATGTGGAAGAAGATGAATTTTCCAAGTCCTCTTATTAAGAAGAAAACGACACAGAGCTTTCATGGGAAAAGCCCATGCCTCCAAATCTTCTTGCAGAAGAGATGAAGACTAAAATAGCATCTACTGATGCTCACTCAAGTAGGATACAGACTCTCTACTTTTTCTGGCAATAAAATTCTTTAGAAGTATTTCTTAAATCAGCACGAATGCCTGATTTGAAATGAAAATATCTCTTGGAACTCAACACAGTGCTAGACAATACTCTGGGTTTATAATTTACAAAATGGTTACACCACCTGTTTGCTGTGTGACCTTGGGCAAATCACATTACTTCTCTGTTCCTCAATTACTTCATCTGTAAAATGGGGGTTGAGCGCCATGTGGGACGTGGGCTGTGTCCAACCTGATTACCTTGTATCTTCCCCAGGGCTTAGAACAGTGCTTGGCATAAATAAGTGCTTAACAAATACTAAAACAAAACCGCATTTGTCCCAAGTTTGTTTTGCTTCCTCTACTGAGAGATATAATAAGTCTTCCATCTAATTTAGGCTCTAGTGGTGCTTGGTGTGATATTCTAGTAATCCATCAGCACCAGTGACTTTGTTGTGGCCTGTAGTCTTAGCTGTGGCTTTAAAAATGTTTTTTGGGAGATTTGAAGAAATGTCAAGGACATGAAAGGAGGAAAAAACACATCAGAGTTCTGCTCTTTGATATCAATAGCTTAATTTCTCTTAGGTTCAATTAGTGACTCCAGATTGGATTGTTATTGTGCACTCTACTCACAATACCTAAATAATAACAACAACAGTAATGATAGTAGTTGAACAGCAGTTACTAGTTGCCAAACACAGTACTAAGTGCTTAATAACAAAGAGATGATCGAAGTGGACACACAGGACTCACGGTCTAAAGGGGAGGAGAACAGGTATTTAATACCCATTGTATAGATAAGAGACTGAGGCACAGAGAAGTTAAGTGCCTTGTCCAAGGTCATATAAAGTGGCACATAAAGAACCCAGGCACAAGCTTTCTTTTTCCACTTTGTCAGTGCTGCTTCTCAGTTTCAAAAAAAGTTTCAAAAGGGAAATCAGGGATGGAAAAGAGGGAAGAGCAGAAACACTAAATATATATCTGAAAATCCAGTAGCCCCCACGCTCATTAACTTAACTTCTCTATTTAATAAATACTCATCTCCACCCAGTTTCTGCCCTCAAATGCCCCTAAGCGGGTGAGCAAAAGCTGAAGGACCTCATCACACAAGCCACTCTGCTGGGGAATATTTCAGGGATTTCAGATCCCCAGAAACACAGAAGACATGCTTGACCATTCCCCACACATCAGATAAAACTACCCCTCCCAGGGCAAAATTAACATACTTATCTGGAAGCTGGGCTCAGAATATACTTTTCATCTGCAGAAAAAAGTCCCAACTCAATGGACAACCAGAATTATCCCCAGTCTTTGAGCCAATCATCCACATACAGCATTCTTTCTGCTGTATACACAGATGACTCTATTAATGTAGGTCCCTAAGAATGCAAGCCAATAATGAAACAGACAAACTGGTGTGGACAGGGTACTGTTAGGACATCTCTAGGCTGTAAGCTGGTGTGGGCAGGGAATGTGTCTGTTATATTGTTATACTCTCCCAGGCACTTAGTACAGTCATCTGCTCATAGTAAGCACTCAATAAAAATGACTGACTGACAAATCCTCCAGACAGACAGACCAGCTTAGAGGGTAGCAATCAGAAGAGTTCCTCTCCTTGAACAGAGGCTTTGCAAAGATCAGAATACCAAGAAAAAATCTTGAAAACGAGAGGCCTTTCATCAGAAAATCAATGATATTTATTGAGCATTTATTGTGTGCAGAGCACTGTACTAAACGCTTGGAAGACACTATAACAGAGTGGGTAGTCACGTTCCCCACCCAACGATTTTATAGTCCAGAGGTGGGGTCAGAATTATGGAGCAAATGTCTCAGCATGACAAGAAACTACTATACCTTCAGTTGCAGGAGAGTAGCAGCAACATAGAAGTCTCTTCAACTACACTTGCATTCATAATAAAGTCACAGAGAAGATTATTTGGAGAGTACTAATAGTTGAGTCCATTGGTTTCCTGTTTGTTTCCAGGTGTAATCCAAGGTCATGGCTTAAAAAAAAAAATCACGACTCTGGATCTGGCTATTTTAGTAGTTACCTCATGTCTAAAGCAATGCAAATGGGCTCTACTGAAAACCCCAATCGCCAGATCTGGAGTATTTTCCATGAAGTGCTCTGATTTCAAAAGCCTTCTTTTGCCTTTTCTAGAAAGGCTTCATTTCTAATCTTTGGGAACTCATTCAAAATATTTTAGTTTCTGAACCTGATCCTTTAATCTTTTCATATAGAAAGTTATAGCTTTTCATAACAGGATTTTACTTAACTATATTATTTATTGTTTGTTACTCAGTACTTTAGGAAATGGGCTTATGTTTAGCAAATTCAAATAATGGTCATGTGTAATATTGTTTATTTCACTTAACCTCCAAACCTTTGCCTCACTTTGCATCTCATCATCACTAGTTATTGTATAATCTCTAACCTCATCACCAGTTATTGTACTTTCCCTAAACTCAAGAACTTTGAAATCCCAATCTCAGAGCACAACCTTCCAAACTGCCTTCTCTCCCACCCTCCCACACTCTAGAACAATGTCCTTTGCCCTCCAGAAATGTCTGATCTCTTGAACCCTTCCAATTATCCCAGGCTCTCATGTCCCACCAGAACTCGTTACCCAACCTCCCCTGAGGTACAAAGCCATGCCCTCAACTTCGCCCACTCCATTGAATTTAAGACTGTGAGCCCTCTGTGGGAGAGGGACTGTTTCCAACCTGATTTACTTATATCCACTCCAGTACAGTGCCTGGCACAGAGTAAGTGCTTAACAAATACCACAATTATTATTTTTATATTTAAATCATGTTATGAAAACAAATTCTTTAGCAAAACTCACTATCAAAATTTTGCAAGCCATACTATTTTGGTTAAACCTTTTTCTTGGCTTATCTGTAACCTTCCAGATTATGAATCTAATTTTGAGAGTGCTACAAAAGGCAATAAATGCCTAAGTGTCAAAACCACTGATATAGCACAAATACTTCACATCTGTGCCTCACTCTGTATATTATACCTGTTATTCACAAGAATCTTGCTCTTCATGAAATAAAGGATATCATTTGGACAGGTACATGCTGATATAAAAAAATCCCTTCTTCCCCAGTTACTATTTCACAAAGTTCAGTGTCCAAGTGAAGGAGATGAGAACTAACCACCTGGAAGACATCAAAGTATTCAACCTTTTTCACAGCTCACGTGGCATCAGTTTCTATTTCTGAAAGGCTAAATTTGGAAGGGACACTTGCCCATACTAATAAGGTCTTGCCAGCTGTTTGGATTTGGAGTTTGTATCCATCACTCTTTCACCTTCACCCCCATCCTATGTCTGACATCAAATCAAGAGTAACAAGTAATCACAAACACTCTAAAGCACATAATCTCTAGCTTTGTTAGTGATTGGTTGCATTTTTCTTATGGTCTCCCTGAGCACCAGCATATTTTCAATATTTACAAAATCCATGTAAAAAAAAAAAAGGCTTTTAGAGAACCAAAAATAGGATTCAAATTATTGAGGGTGCATTAATAATAATGATAATAATTATGGTCCTTGTTAAGTGCTTACTGTGTGCCAAGCACTGTTCTAAGTGCTGGGATAGATACAAGTTAACCAGGCATTATCCCTTTCCAAGTTTCTTTCAACTGGAAGGAAGTTGTACAATAGGATTTGGCACCTGTATTTTAATGATGAAAGCGAACAAAAAACTCTTACAGAATTCATTCCACCACAACTTCTCTTGAATTCAGGTCTTGAACAAAAGATAGGTCTCACCCATAGTGCACCCATTTTCAGATATAAAAAGGACCAACTTGCGATCTCCCAAATCACAAGATGAAATACTTTCTAAGGGATCCTTTTAAGGAAACAGGAAATTAAATATTTGTTTAATAACTGCAAAATCTGCTTCCTAGGCAGTGAACTTTTGTACACTAATGATTGAGAAGTTCTTACAATACTTTATTAAATTATTTTTACTGAAGAAAACATTTTCTTTTGACTTCCCATTTGATCAGCAGGGAATGCACTCCTTTTGGAAAGACCATCTGGTTTCAAAAATATAAAAAGGTCCTGGAAACAGTACTTTAAATGTCAACAGTATTTGCTAATCTGAAGTGAGAAAATAATTTAATATGGCATAGTTTCACAATCTCATTTCGTGCTCCACATCATTGAAATAGAGGTCTTGAGTCAATAATTTGAATACCTAATTTTACTATTACTGTTATGGAGTCACATCTGACTCCAAGTGTCTTTGGTTGATTAGATTTCTAACTTTGAAGCCATTCTGTCTTTGTGTACTTTTAACATGTTTAGCTACCCCAGCTAAGTAAAATGACCAAGAAACATTTCTTGAAGATCACCCATCAAAAATAACAATGGGTGGTCTTCTCGATGAATCAATAACACAGAGTGACTGGCTACTACGTGCAGAGTACTAAACAATAACTGCTTGGCAAAAACAAGAAATTATTATATACAATCTCCAAATTTATGGCATTTACAGTCTACTAGGAAATACAGACACTTAAATAAACCTCAGATAGGAGGAACCTCAATAGAGGATAATAAAATACATGCATAAGTGATATGAGGGGTTGGGAATACTCAAGTGTGTAGATGGCAAAGAGGGCTGGAGTAGGAGGATAAGATGTAGGAAGTTGAGAAAGAGCATTGCCTAATGGATAGTGCATGGGCCTGGGAGTCAGAAGGACCTAGGTTCTGATCTAGGCACTGCCATTTGTCTGTTGTGTGACCTTGAGCAAATCACTTAAATTCTCTTGGCCTCAGTTACCTCACCTGTAAAATTGGGATTAAGAGTGTGAGCCCCATGTAGGACAGGGACTGTGTCTAACTAACCTGATGAGTTTGTATTTACCCCAGAGCTTAATACGGTGCCTGGCACATAGTAAACACTTAGCAGCTACCGCTTTAAAAAAAAAAGAAAAAAAAGAAATTAATCAGGAGAAAACTAGCTAGAGAAAATGTGATTTCAGAAGGGTTTTGAAGATTCAAAGAGCAGTGATGTGAAGGGAGAGGGAATTGCAGACAGTGGGAAAGGATGGGTTCTAATCCACTCTGCTACGTCTGCTGTGTTATCTTGGGCAAGTTACTTGACTTCTCTGGGCCTCAGTGACCTCATCTGTAAAATAGGGATCAAGAGTGAAAGGGAATGTGTCCAACCGGATTAACTTGTATCTGTACCTCAGTGCTTAGAACAGGCCTTGGCACATGGTAAACTCTTAACAGGTACCATTATTATTATTACTATTATTATTCTGTGAGAAAGGCTGGCAGCAGGAGAGAGGAAAATGAGGCCAGTAAGTAGGACTGAGTTTCTGCTTGATGCACAGAGCCAATGACAACCTCAAGAGGTGTTTTAGGAGTGGTGGGGACCTGTTACAATGAAATTGTAGAAAAATGATCCAGGCAGCACAGGGAAATAAAGACTGGAGAAGGGCAAGGCTAGAGGCAGGGAGAGCGGCGAGAAGACTTATGCTGTAGTCGAGTCAGAATATGAAAAGTGCTTGGACCAAGCATTGTGGCCTCTTGGCTGGAAAGAAAGGGGCAGATTCTGGAAATGTTGTGGAGAAACAACTGACGGATTTGGTAACATACTATGGGAGTTGAAAGATGGAAAAGTCAAGAATAATGCCAAGGTTGCAGGCTTGGGAAAAGGGAAGATAATGAAGTTGTCAACTGTTTTGGGAAGGATAGATGAATGAGTATGGCAGAGAAAGATGGAAGGTTCAGTTCTGGACATTATTATTTGTTAAGCATCTATGTGTCAAGCATTATTGTAAATGCTGGGGTAGATACATGTAAATTAGGTCAAATGAGCTTGTGGGACATCCATATAGAAATGTCTTAGAAAGAGGGGGAAAATGTGAGAGTGCAGAAAAGGAAAGGGGTCGGGGCTAACGAGGTAGATTTGGGAATCAATCCATGATGAGGTGGTAATTACAGCTCTGGGAAAGGATGACCTCCCCAAAGGGTGAGTGTTTTTAAAGTGACAAGAGAAGTGGACCCAGAAAAGACTCTAAGCAGAGAAGTAACGTGGCATAATGAAAAGAGCACACATTTGGGAGTCAGAAGATCATGAGTTCTAATCCCAATTCCAACACTTGGCTGCTGTGTGACCTTGGGTAAGTCACTTCACTTCTCTGGGCCTTAGTTACCTCATCTGGAAAATAGGGATTGAAATTGTGATCCCCACATGGGACAGGGATTGTGTCCAACCCGATTTGCTTGTAACCAACCCAGCACTTAGTACAGTGCCTGGCACATAGTAAGCGCTTAACAAATGCCATAGTAGTAATAATAATTATTACTAATAATAATAAAAAGAAGCAATGTTGCCTGTTGGAAAGAGCACAGGATTGGGAATCAGGAGACTTGGCTGCTAAACCCAGCTCTGCCACTTGCCTGCTGTATGACCTTGGCAGGTTGCTTAAGTTCTCTGAGCTCCATGTTCCTCAAATGGGAATTATCTGTTTGTTCTCCCTCCCCTTTAGACTGTGAGCCTCATGTGGAACGGGGACTGTGTCTAACCTGATTGTATCTTGGTAGTAAGTGCTTAATACCCTATTCCTCATGCTGCACTTATTTTCTTTGTCTTCTGTTTTTTGAGCTTTTGTTTCATCTTTCCTTAAGTATGCCTTGCCAATCCTCCCCACCTTATTCTTAGACAGTGAGATTCTTGAAGGTCAGGTCTTTGTCTAATTCACATCTAGATATTTTTCCCAGCACTTAGTATGGTGATTTAATAAATACTGTTACTACTATTACTACTGGTAACTGGGTCTAGAGCTTCCGCTTCCTAATTCTGACCAATGTTACCTTTCACTGGAATTCTTTCTGCGAGATTCAAACAAGCAAATAACATCTCTGGTGCAGAAGATAGATCAGCTGTAATTACAATCAGATTCATCAAATAAAGACCAGTAGGAAGTGCTCCTGAATGAGATGCATTAGGTTTAGGGCTCAAATGGATCTCCCCTTGCTTGAAAAATCAATATACCTGCTAATATCTACTTAAGTACACCTACTAACATGCCTACTTCTGGAAAAACTATCTAGTCCTTTGGAAATCAAACTGCTTACACTGGTTATCAAGTTAATGATGAGATGAAATTTCTACCCCTATTTTACTCCAAATTCAAAAATCCTTGTACTACAAATGAAGATTGTAATCTGAAAACTATTAACCAATCTAGCTTTTTTGAATAGTAAATTCACACTTCTCAGTAATCCTTAAAACTCTCTAATTCATCAGTGACTGCAGCTTTTGTGAAGAGGATTTCCATTCCACCCCAAGTTTTCTTGGACGACTGAAGAAACGTAAACCCTTAGAAGGTTTGGAAATACTTTTGACTGTCTCCTAATTTCTCCTGACTGCATGTCTTAGTCCCAGAAGCCAACTTTCAATTGGGCCGCTACTGCCACCCTGAATTGGTTTTCAGAGCTCTGCAGTTCCAGTGTCTGTGACACCCCTATTACCACCACCATATTACTAATTCAATGAATATGAAACCTTGAGGGGATTCACAGAAAAATATTTGAGTTGGTTCCTCACTTCAATGCTTTAATAGATTGTTTGGTGGGTAGAAGGAACAGAAAAACGGTAGTGAGTCTTCAAGCATCAGTGCTCCTCAAATGCAGTACAGTTTTTTGTTTGTTTTATAGTATTTTTTAAAGTGCTTACTATGTGCCAGGGACAGTACTAAGCGCTGGGATAGATACAAATTAATCAGGCTGGACATAGTCCATGTCCCACAGTGGGCTCAGTCTTAGTCCTCATTTTTTTTTTAAATAAAAGTAACTGGCACAGATAAGTTATGTGACTTGACAAAAGTCACACAACAGACAAATGGCAGAGCTGGGATTAGAACCAAGTTCTTCCTGACTCCCAGGCCCATGCACTATCCACTAAGTATACTGCTTCTCTTTTTATGATGTAACAAAGTTAAAATATATCTTCCTACAAAATACTTAAAGGCTGAGGCCAATACACTAACCACTAGGTTGTAAGTTCCTTGAGGCTAGGGATCAATAAATATTCACTAAATATCACTACTCTAGATAACCCTATCAAACCAAGTCAAGCTTTTAGGATGGAAACATGGACCAGGGAATACACCAAATAATAAGAATGAGAACATCTAGCAAGTTACTGAACTAGATGAAATACACTCTAAATGAGCACTGAGGAATGATTCAGGAAATTACTGAAACAACTATAAGAAGGAGACAGTGGGAAGTCTTCCTAAATCTGCCCCAATAATGAAACCAGAATGGAGTTACTTTGAGATGTCAGGTTCAGAGAAGTCCTAGATTTGAATAGGAGAATATACACTAGTTGATGCTATCTCAACAAAAGAATCATTTGTTCAGGGCCAAAAGACTGAATCTAGATTAGTCAGGGGTGCTTGTCTACAAGTGAGAATTAAGATTTGATCAGAAAAAAAAGAGAATAAGAGACTATAAGGTATTTTATTTTTTATGTTATTTAAGTGCTTACTATGTGCCAGCCACAGGTCTAAGTGCTGTGGTAGATACAAGATAATCAGGGTAGACACAGTCCATAACCCACAGACAATAAGCTCTTTGTGGGCAGGGAATTTGTCTGTTTATTGTCATATGGACTCTCCCAAGTGCTTAGTACAGTGTTCTGCACACAGTAAGGGCTCAATAAATATGACTGACTGGCTGACATGAGGCTCACAGTCTTAATACCTTTTTTACAGATGAGGGAACTGAGCCACAGAGAAGTGAATTGACTTGCCCAAGGAGGCAAGTGATGAAATGGAATTAGAACCCAGATCCAGCAGACTCCCAGGCCAATGCTCTAACCCTAGGCCACACTCCTGCATTTGGGGCTTACAATCTTCCCTTTGTCTGAGAGTGAAAAGTGGGTTCTTGCCATCTGAAATAGTCACATCTATTAAAAAAATAAACATTAAGCATTGACCTTTGGGCATTTGATATTTGGCCCACAGCATTTAGATACATATCTTGAAATTACATATGATAAGTTATTTATGTGTATTAATGTCTGTCTCCCCCTCTAGACTGTAAGCCTGTTATGGGCCAGAAAAATATCTGCTAATTCTGTTGTATTGTACTCTCCCAAGTGCTTAGCCCAGTGCTCTACTCCTAGTAAGCAGTCAGTAAATACCATTGACTGATTGTTGATTAAGCAGAGTTTTTTCCACTGGGGTATGTTATCGGGGGTGGGGAGGAAAGAAGAGAGAGTCTGGAGTGTGGAGTGTTTGTAGATCTCCAATTATCTTCACTGATAAAAACTAGAATCCGGTAGTACTACTGTTAATGATATTCAGTCATGCATCTGTGATATTTGTTACTCTATTCCCTTATCTCTTCACTAGATCCCTACTGTTTGAGGGAAATAAGAGAAAATAACAGAAGCAGGCCATTTATAACGTCCCTAATGTTAGAGTCTAATTTGACCGTTGGCATTGGTCCCCTGAATTCTAATCACTTTCTCCCTATTAGAAAATGTTGTCAGGCACCAGCCTGAAAATAGCTCAGGTTAATTTGTTTATGGCTTTATGTCAGAAGACTCCTCTGGGGAATAGAGGTTATCATGGTCACTGTGCACCCTAAGGAGAGATTTACTGGACCGAAACAATACCCTGTGGTGCTGTATTGCCTTGGTTTAGGCCTGGGTATATTCATAAAAACTACAAAACTGATTTCAGGAAGTTTTTGGTGCTACACACCACAAATTCTAGTTTCTTTAATGTAGTTGGAGTCAGGGTCTTCATTTCATTCAGGCTTTAGAAGATATGGTTCTCTACTAAAGAATCACTTCAACCGGCTCCTCAAAAAGAAACAAAAAAATCCAAAAAGCACCTCATGTTTTCAGGAGATGGGGGAATGTAGTAAATTCATGGAAGTCCTATTCCCAGATAAAACCTTTACTTACATGACCATAACGTAATCATTCAATGGTATTTATTGAGCACTTACTATATGAAGAGCACTGCATTAAGTGCTTGGAAGAGTACAATACAAGTGAATTAGCAGAAGCGTTCCCTACCCGTAAGGAGCTTACAGTCTAAGCTATCTACAGGCCTAAAGTAATCTTGACCTCTCTGGACCACAATTACCTCATCTGTAATTTGAGGACAATATCATTTGCCATCTGTCCCAGAGGAATCTCATGGGAATAAATGATATTCCAACAAGCTCATATTATAAATCAATGTGAACAAACCACTGGTTGAAATTATACCCAAAAGCCAGGATATTCATCAAATAAAAAATGTTAAATACACAAATTCATAAATTGTCTCCCCTATGAAAGTGTAAGCAGGAAATGTATACTCCTCTAGGCTGCAAACTTGATGTGGGAAAGGAATGTACCAAATCTGTTGTATTGTACTCTCCCAAGCATGTAATTCAGTGCTCTGCACACAGTAAGCGCTCAGTAAATACTAATGATTCATTATTCTGTATTTTCCAAGTGCCAGTACAATACATTGCATCAAGTGGGTGTTCAATAAATGCTACTAAAATAGTAGATATACTTATTCAACACAGAATACTAAACTAGTGCTGGAAAATAATTCAAAGGGCTCACAATCTAAGTACATAAAGCAACGAGAGGAGATGTGATAAACACAGAAGGACATATGAAACTATATAAAATATTAAGGCAAAAAAAAAAAACGAGGACAAAGATAAAAATAAAAATCAGTAAGATAGTACTAATAAAAAAAATTCTTAGACATATAACGGAAAATAAAATCAAACCCCGGATGACAAAAAAAACTTGGATCTAACATGATAGGTCTTTGCATTTGTGTGTATTTTATGAAAATACTAAGGTTTCTAACACTACTCTCACGTTGGTTTTATTCATTCCATTTTTGGAGATGGGGAAACTGAGGTCCAGGTCAAACAGTAAGTCAGTGGCACTCAGCATCCTCACTGTTTTCATAACCCTGCTACATCAAGAAAACATCAGAGAAAATAAATTCCACACAACTCAGCCACTGAAGGCCTGAAGGGAAGATGTTTCTTCTGACAAACACATTAATCTCTCTAGCTGGGTTGTTTACCCATTGAAAGCACTTTCCTTATCAACTCTAAAGTGCAACATTAACGAAAATGTAAATTAACTGTTTTTAGATTGCAAAATGCAAGTCAATTTTCACACTCAAATTGCAGTTTTTCCTGTACTCGAACAGTGCATATTTGTTGGAAGTTAAAGAATAGAAATGCCCTTCAAGGCATTATTTTTTCAAAGAAATAAGGCATGGACATGGAGGATGGGAACAGACTCAATCTTTAGGACAGACCTAATCAAATGTCTGGCCTCACATGCTATAAATGGCTTTTTCCCAAAATAACTGGATGTATCTGCTCCATATGTTTAAGCATTTTGAAATCCACAGAGATAGGAAAATGAACATTGCCAAGGCAAAGGACCTAATTATCAGAAGCAAAATCCACTACTGGACTGTATTAAACATGGAAAATAACCCAAAAACAGAGCATAAAATGTACATGTTTAAAAATCAAGAATTGAAAGTAGACCACCCTAGATACCTATATAACAGAACCTGAACCTTTATAAGTTTGTTAGATACTTGAACCTGAAATACTAAATGAGAGTATTTTAGTTTTTGAGATTTTCATCAATCTCTCTGCTCCTGTCAATGGGGCCTGAGGAAAAATGGGAGGCAGGGATTCAGAATCCTTAAGTGAGAAGGGGCATAAGAGAGAGAATCTTTAGTTATCCTAAGTATTTAGGACAGGAGAAGAGATTTGAAGTGTTGGAAAAGAAACAAACAAAAAAAAAACTGAGGAAAAAATATAGAAAGAAAAGGCAGAGAGGTCTAGTGGAAATAGCATGAGTTAGGCAACCCAGGATCTAATCTCAACTCTGTCACTGACTTGCTCTGTCTCTTGCAAGTCACTTTATCTCTCTGAGCCTCAGTTTCTTCATCTGCAAAATCGGGAAGAAATACCTGTTCTCCCTGAGAGAGCCGAATTTTGCATAAAGAGGTGGCACATAAGAAATGTCACAATTATCATCTATGAATTATATACATTACTGTCTCCCTCTCTAATAATAATAATGATGGTATTCGTTAAGCGCTTAGCATGTGCCAAGCACTGTTCTAAGTGCTGGGATACATACAAGGTTAGTAGGTTGTCCCACATGGTGCTCACAGTCTTAATCCTCATTCTACAGATGAGGTAACTGAGGCACCGAGAAATTAAGTGACTTGCCCAAAGTCACATGGCGGACAAGCGGCGGAGCCGAGATTATAGCTCTCTACTCTGTAAATTCATTTTTGGGCTTTTTTTTATTATTATGGTATTTGTCAAGTCCTTACTATGTGCCAGCACTGTTCTAAACACTGGGGTTTATAAAAGGTAATCAGGTTGGACCCAGTCCCTGTCCCATGTGGGACTCACAGCCTCAATCCCCATTTTACAGATGAGGTGAGGCACAGAGAAGTGAAGTGACTTGTCCAAGGTCACACAGCAGACAAGTGGCAGAGCAGGACTAGAATCCAGATCCTTATGACTCCCAGGCCTGTGCTCTATCTACTAGGACATGCTGCTTCTTGTTGTGGGAAGGGAAGATGTCTACCAACTCTGTTGTACTGTACTCTCAGTCAGTCAATCATGTTTATTGAACACTTATGGTGTGCAGAGCACTGTACTAAGCACTTGGGAGGGTACAGTAAAACAATAGACACATTCCCTGCCCACAACATGCTTAGTACAGTGCTCTGAACACAACAGCGCTAAATGCAACTGATTGATCATCTGTTTGCTCACTCACAGTAATATCCACTGTCTTGATATGTATATACATTCATTTGAGAAGCCACATGACCTAATGGGTAGAATATGAGCCTGGGAGACAGAAGGTTCTAATCCTGGCTCCACCACTTGTTTGCTGTGTGGTCTTGGGCAAGTCACTTAACTTCCCTGTGACTCAGATACTTCATCTGGAAAATGAGGATTAAGACTGTGAGCCCCAGGTGGGACATGGACTGTATCCAAATTTATTAGCTTGAATCTTCCCCAGTGTTTAGTACAGTGCATGGCACAGAATAAGTGCTTAAATACCATAAAAAAATTAATTCCACCCCATTCCATCCACCTAGCTATAAGCTTCTTCACACCAAGCTTTAAGAAAAACAAAATCTTTGAAAAAAAAACGCCTCTGAGTTCATTCTTTCCCCATTGCCAGGCAGCAGGAACCAAAACTGGGATTACACCTCCTGGCATCAAACAGGAGTAAGGCAGGTGTGAACGTGAGGGCCTCAAGGTGGGTTATCTTCCAGGAACTTTAACTGTGCATTGCTGAAACATTCCCTCTTGGAAACACTTTTGCATCTTGTAGGAGAGCTCCTACTCTGCATAGTGTTAAGAAAAAGGAACACTAATAATGGAAATCTGGGCACACAAAAATATATTAATTTGATAAAGCTGCTCTTGAATACTAAATACTCTGCTTGTTTATGGTTTGAAAGGAGTGCTTATTTACTTTTCAGGTTGAAATTAAAATGTCACCCAGGCTTGATCAAAGTTCATTGCGCCACTGTTCTCCAAGAGCAAAAGCAAACAAGGCCTAGCTTTCATTTCCCCAATTTCTAGTTTCGTTTTTTTTTTTAATGGCATTTGTTAAGCTCTTATGATGATCCGGGCACTGTACTAAGTGTTGGGATAGATACAAGGTAATCAGGATGGATACAGTCTATGTCCCACATGGAGCTCACAGTCTTAATCCCCATTTTACAGATGAGGTAACTGAAGCCAAGAGAAGTTAAGTGATTTGCCCAAGGTCACACAGCAGGCAAATGGCAGAGTCGGGATTAAACCCATGTTCTCTGACTCCCAGGCCTCTGCTTGATTCACTAGACCATATTGCTTCTCTACAGTTTCTTATTATCCAAACTTAAGCCAATCATGATGAGGCAGTCATATATACAAAATAATATATGCCATTTTGCTTTCTGCAGATTAAATATAGAGGCCATCACCATTTTTTCAGACCAGCAAAAGCATAATAGTGCCTGCCTTTGTTCCTTACATAAGTATGCTAGTGGTTATGTGCATTCTTTAAATATAAAATAACATCTTTTCCCTGCTACTAGAGGTGAACTTTATCTGCTCTTACACTTTATCTACTGATATTCTAAGGCTATGGCAACCGGGCAAGATAAGTACATGGAGGGTCTAGATTCCTCTAGATTATAGGCTCGTTGTGAGCAGGAAATGTGTCTGTTATATTGTTACACTTGACTCTCCCAAGTGCTTAGTACAGTGCACTGCACACAGTAAGCGCTCAATAAATACGATTGACTGACATCAAAGCACAGTCCTTCACCAAAGAGTCAGAAGGGACGTCACATGCTATCACCCACACACTTGTCATGTGACATCATTCTTACTGCAGGACCCCGACTCCTACCCAAAAGACCATACTCCTCACATTTAGGAACTCTTCCCCTCCACTCTCTCTGTTGTGTTTCCCCCCACATCCCCCTCAAAATCTAGACCCATGTCACTTCCTTTTCCTATGCTCCACTCACCCCCCACCCCCTTGTTCCCTCACTCTTTCTCATTCCAGTGTTCATGCCTCAGGCCTGGAAAAAAGAGACCAAGGCAAAGAGAAGCATCTCAGAACTCCGTATCTCTGGCCTTCATTTCCCCATGTACCCACCCTTTTCATGTTGGGGAGGCCATGATATCTGTCTTATCTCCTCTTCTCCCTTTTCCATCTCACTGTGTCTCCCAGAGTTACATGCCATTGAATGCACTGAAATGTTACCATATTTCATTATGTTTTTATTTGAAGCTACTAGCTTTTACCTGCGTAGTAGGAGTAAAGGAAAAATGACAGAGTACTGTCTCAACTATAATAGAATCTTGCCTTTAAAATGTAATTCTAATGATGGAAAATATTTGCCACTGAAAATGCTCCATGCTCTTAGTTTGGACATCAATCATACATATCCTATTTAAGCACTAACTCATATACATGCCCACTTCTGTCTATATGCCCATAAATTTCTTGAGGGCAGGGATAATGTCTATTAACATTATTTTACTCTATCAAGTGCTTAGGGCAGACCTCTGCATACAGTAGGTACTCCATAAATACTACTGATTGTTTCATTCAATAGTATTTATTGAGCGCTTACTATGTGCAGAGCACTGTACTAAGCGCTTGGGATGAACAAGTCGGCAACAGATAGAGACAGTCCCTGCCGTTTGATGGGCTTACAGCTTATAGGTTTTCTGAATACAATAATAATAATAATTGTGGTATTTGTTAAGCTCTTACTATGTGCCAGGCACTATACTAAGCTCTGAGGAGGATACAAGCAAATCAGATTGGACACTGTCCCTCTCCTACATGGGGCTGACAGTTTCAATCCCCATTTTACAGATGAGGTATCTGAAGCACAGAAAAGTGAAGTGATTTGCCCAAGGTCACAAAGCAGACAAGTGGTGAAGGCAGGATTAGAATCCATGACCTCCTGACTCCCAGGCCCGTTTTCTATCATTACGCCATGCTGGTACTCTAAATATGTGGAATTCATTTTTAAAGAGCACGGGGCTGGGAGTCAGAAGGACATGGGTCCTAATCTTGGCTCCACCACTCACCTATGTGACCTTGGGCAAGTCACTTAACTTCTCTGGGCCTCAGTTACTTCTTCTGTAAAATGGGGATTAAGACTGGAAGTCCCACGTGGGATGGGGACTGTGTTGAACCTAACTGTCTTTTATCTATTGCAGCACTTAGTAGAGTGCCTGGTTATAATTATAATCATGATGGTATTTGTTATGGACTTACTATGTGCCAAGCACTGTTTTAAGTGCTGGCACATAGTAAGTACTTAGATAGCATTAAAAAAAGGGCTGTTACAAAGCTCTTTATTAGCTTCATGCACTAAGTACATCAACAAGGCCCTCAGACAGTCTCTAGACCTTCTGTCTTATTCTCAAAAGTCAGGCAACTAATCAAAAATATGAGCACAGCTCAAACAGCTATAATTTTAACAAGCCTCAATGTGCTACAGCTCCAGATCAATGTGCTGACAACATGGTTGCAAGATTCTGTCGAAGGCGATGACTGTTCCTTTAGAAAAAACCGAGCCTGAAATCATTCATTTGATAAAGGCAGAGTCATACAAACAAGAAGCCTCGTCTCAGGTGTTATAGGGAAGCTACTCTGCCATAACCATCAGATAAGGTGACACTACGTCTCGATCTGCTCAGGGGCTCAGAAACTCCAAAGAAGTTACAATCAAATTCCTTTTTCCCAGAGTATTAGAAATTAAGCTTTTGACCCAGTCTTATTCAGCATTCAGAGCGGAACACTGTCAGCCTGTCGTGGCGGTCTGAAATATAGCTCTTGGGCAGGAAAGTCATTATGTGAAAATGGACTTTTCTTGCTCACCCATTTCGGCTCCCTGTGTCTCTGAGTCATACCTGCTGACAATACTACCTGAATCCCTTTTTTTTCCTTTTTTTCTTTATAGTCCCCTAAAACCTTCAGTTCATCTAGCTATAGGGTTCTAGTTTACTTGCAAAGCAGCCTGGCCCAGTAGAGACCAATCAATCAATCATATTTACTGAGCACTTACTCTATGCCAAGCACTGCACTAAGTGCTTGGGACAGCACAATAAAACATATTTAGCAGACATGTTCCCCACCCAGAACAATCTTACAATCTAGAGGGGGAGACAGACATTAATACAAATAAGTAATTTATAATATATTGTTCAAAAGATATGACCATAAGTCTCGTGGGTTTGGGGGAGGGGTGAATATCAAAGGAAAGAGCACAGGCCTGGGATCAGAGGACATGAGTTCCAATCCCGACTCTGCCACATAACTACTGTTTGACCCTGGGCAAGCCACCCTACTTCTCTGTAACTCCATTTCCCCATCTGCAAAATGGGGATTAATTGTACTCCCTCCTACTTAGACTTTGAGGCTCCAGTGGGACAGGGCCTACCTTCAAACCCATCAACCTGTGTCTATCTCACTGTCCAGAACAATGCTTGGCATGTAGTAAGCACTTCACAAGTAATATTATTATTATTATTACTATTATTATCACTTTCTGTACCCTGTAAGTCAAAGTGCTGCAGAAAATAGTATTCATATCCTAAGGGACCAAAAAAAGGCAAGGTAATTCTACATTTGCAGTGGAGTCTGTGGTATTATATGAGAGATGTCTAACACCTTAAATCTAAGTAAATTTGCTAGGTCAAAGAAAATAGATATAGGGCTTCACAATTCCATTTTTAAAGATTTTTTCTGAATTCAACCAGCCTGACTCGGAACTCCAATATGGTGTTTTGGAAAAATAATCAGAACATGAACATCCAAAACGCTTTTGAATTTCATTTCCTTCCATCTGCACTCCATGTACAATCATAAAACTTCATACTGATATTTTAGAAAGAAACTCAGTCAAGGAATATTTCTGAGCTGTCTGCCGTCAATTTGCAATACGGCAGAACCTTCACCCATCTGACTTATGTGATTAAAAAAAGAGTATAAAATAGGGCAGGAAAAGCAAGCACTCTGAACACCCCTGGAGAAAGTGATCCCAAGGCTAAGGTTCTATTCTTAGCCGAGTGTCCTTGTTGCAGGAATGCTGTGGCATTGAAGAGGTCAAATCTGAAGCTCCATCACTCCACAAGCATCT
Source organism: Ornithorhynchus anatinus (assembly GCF_004115215.2). NCBI lineage: Eukaryota > Metazoa > Chordata > Mammalia > Monotremata > Ornithorhynchidae > Ornithorhynchus > Ornithorhynchus anatinus. The sequence goes on along the minus strand of NC_041729.1, from coordinate 73,520,146 downwards.
AACGGGGAATAGAGATCAGTCCCTGATCTCTTCTATGGAATTCCCATAGAAGCAGCAGGCACAACACTTCAAGGAGAACAAGAAAATGTTTGTGGGTAGAGAAGGCAACAAAACTGTCATAGAAGTATGCTGTGAACAGAAAAACACATTTCAAAATGTGCAACAGCTTTTGGGTCCACACTCACCCTTTTCTTAGTTTCCAAGGTTTATTTTCCCCTACAACTAGCAAAAGAAAAAATGAGTATATGTGAAATTTCAGATCATTAGAGAGCACCAAGATGATAAAAACCTTAAATAGTTCATACAGTGGAGAGTTGTTAAAACTAGGGACGGTGACATGGGACACTAAATAAGTAGTAGGTCAGAGATGGCTAAGGAGGATCTGAAGCCCTAAAAGTGGCAAGCTCTAGAAGTAAGATCCTTGTGGGCAGGGAATGTGTCTACCAACTCTGTTGTACGGCACTCTCCCAAGTGCTTAGAACAGTGCTCTGCATAGAGTAAGCATTCAGGTAAGCACTCAGATACCAGTGATTGTTTGGTGGTCATCACGCCTACATACAGAGGAAGAATGGAGCATATTACACTTGAAAACTCAACAAAAATAAACAAATGGATGAACTTGCATATATTTCAGGGATTCAGGAGCCATTCTGAAAGTAAGCATATCAAAACACACAATTGGCAGGGGGTGTCAAATTCTGCCCTTGGTAGTTGCCTCATGAAAAAAAAAAAAGGTTAGCATTTAACTGGAGTCTTACACATGTAACTCAAGGTAAATTTGGGCTATTTATTTTACTTAGACCTTTAAATATTCCCCAAATCGAAGAAACACAAAATAAAAATATCATCATCTGAGCCCACCTGGTTAGGGATCAGGAAACCAAAATTTGAATAATATGACTCTCTGCAACATGTGACAACCATATTCCTTTAGAATAAGTAAAATATTAATATTAGTATTGTAGCTGTGAATACCACGGACTGCCCAAAAAACAAACAAATGGATTTTGGATCAAATTAAACCAAAGAGCTTTGGAAGGCCAAATGACTTAGATTAGCATATTTCGGGCACATAATCAGGAGGACTAATTCTCTGGCGAAGACACTAATGCTAGAAAAAGTCTAGGGAAAACATGGAAGAGGCAGACCAGCAGTTAGATGGATAGAGACCACAACAACGATAACAGAAGAACCATTAGAGAGGTTACGGATTATGGCAGAAGACAGGACATTCTGAAGAAAGTATATCCATAGAGTCGCTATGAATTGGAAATGACTTGACGACACTTGAAAAAGCAGCTTGGCTCAGTGGCAAGAGCACTGGCTTGGGAGTCAGGGATCATAGGTTCTAATCCCAGCTCTGCCACGTATCAGCTGTGTGACTTTGGGCAAGTCACTTAACTTTTCTGTGTCTTAGTTACCTCATTTGGAAAATGGGGACTAAGACTGTGAGCCCCACGTGGGAGAACCTAATTACCTTGTAAATACCCAGCGCTTAGAACAGTGTTTGGCACATAGTAAGCGCTTAACAAATACCAAAATTATTATCATTATTATTATTATAATTGTATGCTAATACAGTATCATACTTCAAAGCTCTTTTAAGCACATCTTCCAAAATCGAGGATGAGGAGTTATAAACATGTCTCCTTTGCTGTCCAATATCATCCAAGCAAATCTCCCAGAGCTGATGGCATACTAGGTGAGAAGCACCTCCACAGGCATTTCCTCAACATGAGGGGCCAAGACAAAATGTCAGAGGATTTCAATGATTACCACAATCATCACCATTTTCCAGAAATATAGAAGGAAAGCCAATTCTAACTAGTTTGACTGGACCATCTACAGAAGAAATATTATTAACCACAAACTGCTGTAATTACAATTTAGCCTCAGACCACATCGTGTCAGAGCTCTTTACCCACTGTGATAGATACCAGTTAATCAGGCTGGACAAAGTCCCAGTTCTACATGGGCCTCACCCTCTTAATCCCCATTTTACAGATGAGGTAACTGAGGCCCAAAGAAGTTAAATGACTTGCCCAAGGGCACACAACAGACCTGTGGCAGATCCAGGATTAGAACCCAGATCCTTCTGACTCCCAGGCCTGTGCTCTATCCAATATGCCACACTGCTTCTAACTTTTCAGGAGATTACATATGATGTCTGTGGTATGTACTGTCTTTCAACCTTATAAAAAGTTGGACATTGTGAGATCTTTAGTGGGGATCATATGTGGAGGACAGTAGAAGATTTTAAACACACAGTGAAATAAAAATTAAAATGATTTAGCTTACCTATGGATTACTGGAAAAAGAAAGTGGCAGACAAACCAGGGGCAAGACCTGTGACATATCTTGGCACAATTAGCAACTGTCAAATAATAAAACACATTTGGCTGCAAAATAAATTTATGAAGATCCTAAGGTCAAATCAGAGTTTAAGGTTTCTTTCTGCCACCACTGATAATGGGAATAGGAGTTAATGAAGCCAGCTGTACTCAATTACTGTCTTGATTCAAGAGACAAGAATTACCCTCATTGCTTCAACCATCTTAAAAGAAGCAGAGTGGCTTAGTGGATACAGCACAGGGGAAGGAAGCTGCAGGATGGTGTGACAGGGCCCCTCTGAGAGGTGTCTGTGCTGAAGTTGCTGCCTAAGGCCATGAGCCAGTCCAGCCAACTCAGTCTCTGAGGGTGATTACCTCGTTGCCCCCACTTGACACCTTTTATTCTGTCCCCCTTTAAACTGCAAGCTCGTTGCGGGCAGGGATTGTGTCTGCTAACTCTATTGCACTGTACTCTCCCAAGTGCTTAGAACAGTGCTATGCACATAGTAAGTGCTCAATAAATACCATCATTTGATCAAGCTTCGGACAAAACTGAATTTCTCGAAGTCACAATGTCCAACTTTCTATAAGGTTGAGAGACAGGACCTACTGCAAACATCACCTAAACTCTTGAGCAGTTAGAAGCAGCGTGACTTATTGGATAAAGCACAGGCTTGGAAGTCAGAAGGACCTGGGTTTTAATCTTGGCTCTGCCACAGGTCTTGGGCAAATCACTTAACTTCTTTGGGCCTCAGTTATCTCATCTGTAAAATGGGGATTAAGGGTGTGGGTAGATAGCATTTAATCAGACTGGACATAGGAGCAGGGACTGTGTCCAGTCTGATTAAATGCTATCTACCCCAGTTCTTAGAACAGTGCTTAGCACACAGTAAACTCTTAACAACTAATTATCATTATTACATCACATCACCTGCATTCATTCATTCAATAGTATTTATTGAGCGCTTACTATGTGCAGAGCACTGTACTAAGCGCTTGCAATGAACAAGTCGGCAACAGATAGAGACAGTCCCTGCCATGTGACGGGCTTACAGTCTAATCGGGGGAGACGGACAGACAAGAACAATGGCAATAAATAGAGTCAAGGGGAAGAACATCTCGTAAAAACAGTGGCAACTAAATAGAATCGAGGCGATGTACATTTCATTAACAAAATAAATAGGGTAATGAAAATATATACAGTTGAGCAGACGAGTACAGTGCTGAGGGGATGGCAAGGGAGAGGGGGAGGAGCAGAGGGAAATGGGGGGAAAAGAAGGTTAAGCTGCGGAGAGGTGGGGGCGCTGGTAAAGGGAGTAGAGGGAGAAGGGGAGCTCAGTCTGGGAAGGCCTCTTGGAGGAGGTGAGTTTGAAGTAGGGTTTTGAAGAAGGGAAGAGAATCAGTTTGGCGGAAGTGAGGAGGGAAGGCGTTCCAGGACCATGGGAGGACGTGGCCCAGGGGTCGACAGCGGGATAGGCGAGACCGAGGGACGGTGAGGAGGTGGGCGGCAGAGGAGCGGAGCATGCGGGGTGGGCGGTAGAAAGAGAGAAGGGAGGAGAGGTAGGAAGGGGCAAGGTGATGGAGAGCCTTGAAGCCTAGAGTGAGGAATTTTTGTTTGGGGCAGAGGTTGATAGGCAACCACTGGAGGTGTTTAAGAAGGGGAGTGACATGCCCAGAGCGTTTCTGCAGGAAGATGAGCCGGGCAGCGGAGTGAAGAATAGACTGGAGCGGGGCGAGAGAGGAGGAAGGGAGGTCAGAGAGAAGGCTGACACAGTAGTCTAGCCGGGATATAACGAGAGCCCGTAGCAGTAAGGTAGCCGTTTGGGTGGAGAGGAAAGGGCGGATCTTGGCGATATTTTAAAGGTGAAACCGGCAGGTCTCGGTAACGGATAGGATGTGTGGGGTGAACGAGAGAGACGAGTCAAGGATGACACCGAGATTGCAGGCCTGAGAGATGGGAAAGATGGTCGTGCCATCCACGGTGATAGAGAAGTCTGGGAGAGGACCGGGTTTGGGAGGGAAGATGAGGAGCTCAGTCTTGCTCATGTTGAGTTTTAGGTGGTGGGGAGACATCCAATTCGAAACGTCCTGGAGGCAGGAAGAGATGCGAGCCTGAAGGGAAGGGGAGAGGACGGGGCAGAGATGTAGATCTGCGTGTCATCTGCGCAGAGATGGTAGTCAAAGCCGTGAGAGCGAATGAGTTCACCGAGGGAGTGTAAATGGAGAACAGAAGAGGGCCAAGAACTGACCCTTGAGGAACTCCAACAGTTAAAGGAATGGAGGGGGAGGAGGCGCCAGCGAAGGAGACCAAGAATGACTGGCCAGAGAGGTAAGAGGAGAACCGGGAGAGGACGGAGTCCGTGAAGCCAAGGTGAGATAAGGTGTGGAGGAGGAGGGGATGGTCGACAGTGTCAAAGGCAGCAGCGAGGTCAAGGAGGACCACTGGATGGATGGAGTAGAATGGAGTAGGAGCCACTGGATTTGGCAAGAAGGAGGTCATGGGTGACCTTAGAGAGAGCAGTCTCGGTAGAGTGGAGGGGACGGAAGCCAGATTGGAGGGGGTCCAGGAGGGAATGGGAGTTAAGGAATTCTAAGCAGCGATTGTAGATGACTCGTTCTAGGATTTTGGAAAGGAAGGGTAGTAGGGAGATAGGGCGATAAGTGGAGGGGGAAATGGGGTCAAGAGCAGGTTTTTTTAGGGTGGGGGAGACATGGGCATGTTTGAAGGCAGAGGGGAAGGAGCCACTGGAGATTGAGTGGTTAAAAATAGAAGTGCATGCCACACTCAAAACCAAATGACAAGACTGGGTCACCACCAATAATGAAGCCCAGCAACACAGCCTGCCTAAAGGGGTTGAATCAATGTTCAGTGTAACAGAATTTCACTGGGCAGGACTTGTGAGATGGACAGCTATCAACAAAATCCCCAAGCAGCTGTTATACTGTGTGCTTATTGTGAGCTTATATGAATAAGGAGGGCAGAAGAAATATTTCAAAGGTATAATGAAGCACAACTTGAACCAATGCAGCAGAGCAGTGGTCTACTAACAGAAAAAAGTAGCAGGCAAGCCACAATCAGTCGCAAGCAACTGACACCAACCAGATATATAAACTGAAGTTTTGCCAAGCAAACAGCAGCATATCTCGAGAGGGCCATTCTGTAGATGTCAAGTGAAACTAGAACAAAATGTTAAATGATGACACTCAACAGGCTGCTCATGACATAAATCCAAAATATATGCATATACACACTCTAAGACTGTACACAGGAAAACCAAAGTATTTTTGATGTTTACTTACAAGTTTCAGCAAAAAGCCCTTAGCATCCAATAAACACCATTTAAAATCAGGTTTCTAAGAGATGATCTGAGGGCTCACCTCCTCCAGGAGGCCTTTCTAGACTGTCCCTCTTTTCTTCTGCTCCTCCTCCCTTCCCCATCACCCCGACACCCTACCGCTGCTGTATTCCCCTCCCCGCCCTACAGCACTTGTGTCTGTGTACATATCTATCATTCTATTTATTTTAATGATGTGTATATATCTTTAATTCTATTTATATTGGTGCTATTGATGCCTATCTACTTGTTTTGTTTTGTTGTCTGTATCCTCCCGCCTTCTAGACTCTGGGGTAGGGATTGTCTCTGTTGCCAAATTGTACTTTCCAGGTGCTTAGTACAGTGCTCTGCACATAGTAAGCACGCAATAAATATGATTGAATGATCTGAATAATACTTGAAAAAAGAAAAACAGTTGTGCATTTCCCACTAATCACTATGAAATCTTAGCCAACGCTTGAAAGCCTGAGCTAATGAAGGAGAGCAATGGCACAGGCAATCCAAAGCAGTAGAGACACACACACCTGTCTCACAATAACAATAATAAGAAGAGACTTGGAAGGAAAGTATTCTAACACTTGAATACATTTGGTTCATAATATGAATGACAATTATTAATGAACTTGTTATGAAGTAGAGAAGATGTAAAGCATTTCAGAGGCAGCTCTTCATTGTTCATGGATTCTCCTTGATCTACTCTCCCCTTCTTTCTAAGCAAGCGCATTCATTCATTCATATTTCTTGAGAGCTTTCTGTGTGCAAAGCACTGTACTAAGCTTGAGTACAGTGTAACAATAAACAGACACAGTCCCTGCCCACAATGAGCTTACAGTCCAGAAAGAACAACTCATTTCTGCAGGTTAATATGAATATATGTTGATGAAGATGAAAAACTCAAATATCAACTAGGGCACATGGATAATGACAACACCAAAAAGGAGATTAATTGTTAAGACATTGTGAAAAAGGTTAGAGAAAGATTTCAAATTGTTCCTATAGCAAGGACTGGCTAGACCTGCATCATTGTGTAGGGAAAACTTACGGGTTTGAACCCCTTCTCAGTCTGTAGATCTGACTCCATGTACAGTAAGGTTAGTTCAGTGCTTAGAAAAGGGTCCAGGGCTTAGTAGAGTGCCTGGCAGGGGGAAGCACTTAAATACCACAAAAAAGGGGGAAAAAAAGCAATGACTGGTTTAACCAACACTTGGCATGTCATTGATTTGATATGGGAGGCTTACTCCATCAATGCTCAGCTGTCAATGGTGTGTCAGAATATCCTTGTTACCAGTCACTCATTTATTGACCACTTACCCTGTGTTTAGTACTGTAATAAGCACTTGGGAGAGTACACTATAACACTGTTGGTAAACACACCGGAGGCTGTGAATTCCCTGACCACAGGTTAGATGGGGAGAAAGACATTAATGTAAATAAATTACTGATACATACATAAATGCTGTTCACTTTATTTACCATATTTTGAATGGGACCTTTTAAAACATAAAAAGGTTTCAACCAACCACAAAATCCTTGCTCTAAAGTTTTCCATCTAATTTTTGACAAAACAATGCTGTGTCCTTGGGAAATGGAAGAAGCCCATGTTCCCACTGAATTATGTGAGAGATGTCAGGTTTTTTCAGATTAGTTACAGTGTGGAAAATCTTCACATTGAGAACTAAATATTACCTTCAAAAGAGAAAATCCATCCAAGTGTATCAAAAAAGCCATGCCACCATCTTTTACTCTACTTTGGAAAACCTCCTAATAATAATAATAATGTTATTTGTTAAGCATTTATTATGTGCAGAGCACTGTTCTAAGTGCTAGGGTAGATACAGGGTAATCAGATTGTCCCATGTAAGGCTCACATTTTCTTTAATTCCCATTTTTACAGATGTGGTAACTAAGGCACAGAGAAGTTAAGTGACTTGCCCAAGGTCACACAGGAGACAAGTGGCAGAGCCAGGATTAGAACCCACGACCTCTGACTCCCAAGCCCGAGCTCTTGCCACCAAGCCACGCTGCTTCTCTACAATCCGGTCGGTAAAATACAAAGAGGTCTCCTACTGCAATATGAAAATTTTTCAGGTCTCAGTGTTGAGAAACAATCAGTAGTGTTTATTGAGCTCTTGCTGGCACTTGGTTGAGTACAGCACAACAGAGTTGGTAGATCCATTCCCTAAGCACAAGGAGTTTACAGTCTAGAAGGGGAGTCAGACATTAATAGAAGTTACAGATATGCATGGAAATGTTGTGTAATACTCAGATTTCTACAATATTAAGGCATTTTGGTTCTCCATTCTACATTTATGAAATGCGGTTTGAGAAGAAACTAGAACTCATTTCCTTATTTCAACTGATTTATACGCTAGGTCAAAATGTCACATTATCCTAAGGCCGGGGAGGAGGATGGATAGCTTGTGATGGTTCTAGGAGATAAAGAGAATTATATTTCCAAGTGCTTTAATATCCCACTAAAAATCCAAACTTCATGTAATAAGGGTATAAATTTAAATGCAAGAGAGTTTTGGTGGGGGTTGGGAAGAAACAAGCAAACAAAAATGGAAGATTCATTATGTCAGAGTTGATTGGTTCAGCAGACCTCATTACCTTGGCTTAGTTTAGCAAGTAAGATCTCATTAGCTAATGAAACTCTATAATATATTCAGAACCTCAAATTTAAGAAGGGATTGGAAGCAATGAAAGCCAAAATAGGAAAATCATTATGAACAGTACTCTTCTTCCAAAATGTTGTCCCCAGCATCAAAATAATGAGTTTATAGCTATGATCAGGTCATTTCTGAGCATATAAAATGCAGCAAACGTAACACCATAATGTGCTATTGGATGGTTTTAAGAAAAGTTACATAGATGCAGCATGCCTGCCTATACAGAAGTTAAAAGTTTACTTCACAAATGAATGATCTGAAACAAAGGAAAACTACATTTTCTTAATGATGGTTCCAGTTGCCTCTGGTCATTTTCTGATCCTGTAACTGTATTTATTTATATTAATTCATTCCATTATATTTACTGAGCACTTTCTATGTGCAGAGCACTGTACTGTTTGGGAGAATACATTACAACAATAAAAGGACATGTTCCCTGCCCACAACGAGCCAATGTCTGTCTCACCCTCTAGACTGTAAGCTCTTTGTGAGCAGGGAATGTGCCTGTTTACTATTATATTACACTCTTCCAAGTACTTAGAGCTTCGCACACAGTACGTGCTCAATAAATACGAATGAGTGAGTGAATGCTTGAGAAAAGTCTGAGGTTCAGCACGTACTACCCCAGAATTTTCCTTGCCTGACATGCCAACAGCTCTCCCTCAGGTGTTCCTGGATCTGGGTATGGAGCCGACTTCAGCAGGGTCAACATTCTCTTATTGGTCTTCTTCCTCACCTATACGTCTTAGACTGTAAACTCAATATGGGCAGGAAATATGTCTGCTAAATCCGTTGTAGTGTACTCTCCCAAGCATTTAGTACAGTGCTTTGCACACAGTAAGCACTCAATAAACACCACTGATTGGCTGAGGTACCTGACATATCACCTTACGTCTAGGCTACCTCCTTATGCTATGTGGAGGGGCACAGTTTTGGCTCCCGGCGACTGGACCAGTCAATCAACAGAATTTGAATACTTACTATGTACCCAGCACTGTATTAAGCACTTGGTGGAGTACAATGCAACAGAATCAGCAGACATGTTCCCTGCCCATAATGAGCTTACAGTTCGCAGTCCTAATGCATCTGGTGGGTTTTTTCATCCAGATCCTTCTTCACTGTCTACTTCAAGCAAACCTCCATCCTCTCTTGACTGGTGACTCACCAAGATGCTCATATTTTTGACTATTTTCTATTTAAAAGTTCTGGTGAAGGGGTTATGAGAAGCCACCCCTCTCTGGAGCTATAAAACCTGAGCTAGAATTTCCTTGGAATTTCTTGGAGCATGTATTCTTATTTATTCTCTCTCTCTCTCTCTCTCTCATTTTCAGTACCTGTTTACCTTTGAGAAACTGCAAGCTCATCTCTTCAAATAGGTATACAATCTGTAACTGACAACATAAGCCAAACACCAGTACCCTGATCAGAGGAGCTGGCATTAACTGTATGAAGGATTGTTCTGGGATTTGATTTGGAATGGTCCCTGTCATCTTAAAGAGGGGGAAAGAAGAATGTCTATCAGTTCGGTGACTGTGTGAAATAATCCAGTAAAAAATTCCTCTTCTTGGCAGTAAAGATAAATAGACCATATATAGCCACAGAAACTAACTTTGGCAGATTATATGTTCAAAAATGCCTTTATCTACCATCTAACATTATCTGGGAAAGGCTCAGTTTTAGAAGCCCAAAATAAGAAATACCACTTCAAGATGATAAACTACATGATTTTTCAAACCCCTGAGACCAACTCAAAAGTCCACAAATCAGAGTCATTAATTACCTAATTCTCATCTTGAGACTGCCCAGTCAACTGAGAGGCAATGGAACAGCCTGCCAACTGCTCTAGAAACTATCACTAAATAAAAGCCCCAGTTGTGATGAAGGTGCTAATTTATAATTATTTTTAGATGCCTTTGCCACCTCAAAAATTTAAACGCCTCAAAAATTCAATCGAGTCAAAACTGACAGCAGATATCAAACACAGGCAGCTTCATTTAGTGTCTGTGCACCAAAGCCAGATGGGTTTCATTTATTTAATCTGAGATTTTTTTAAAAAGCAAACAAACAAACAAAACCACAACAACATTTTATGTAATACACTTGACGTACCCATTATGTACAACAATCAGTAATTTAACATAAATAGTCAATAACACATCACAACTCCTCCTGGCAAGGAGAAAGATGTCTCGCTGAGGTTCCTTCTTGTAGCAACAGGGTTTGGAGAATCAAATGAGGCAGGCCCCACTCACACTCTGTCCACAGAGAAGCCACGGTCACACTGCCTGGTGCTTCTGTGCCAGTGAGATTAGAGATGTGCACTCCACTTCTCCCCAGGTCAGGTCTGCACTAATGACTACATGACCCCAGTTCTGACACTTGGAGCATTTAAGGGCTGACTGTACTTTCGCTGCAATTAAAAAACATGTTGGAATCTCGTCGTGATCTTGGCCAGGACACATAGAGTTCTGGCCAGAAATTAGGGTCCCAACTGGCAAGGCGGTCACTCGGTCTCAACACTTTCCTAGGTGTCACATGCCATGGGGCAAACGGGCAGGTGTAGGACCACTGGTGTAGTAGAAGCAGCATGCCGTAGTGTATTCAGCCCGGGCCTGGGAGTCAGAGGGTCATGGGTTCTAATCTTGCCTCCACCACTTGTCAGCTATGTGACTTTGGGCAAGTCACTTAACTTCTCTGTACCTCAGATACCTCATCTGTAAAATGGGGATTAAGGTTGTGAGCCCATATGGGACAACCTGATAATCTTTATCTATCCCAGTGTTTAGAACAGTGCTTAGCACATATTGAGTGCTTTAGAAATGCTGTCATTATTAATCCTAGCTCTGCCACTTGTCTGCTGTGTGACCTTGGGCATGTCTTTTCACTTCTCATGACTCAGTTACCTCATCTGTAAAACGGAGATTTAAACTGTGAGCCCCAAGTGGGGCAGGGACTGTGTCCAACCTGATTTGCTTGTATCCACCCCAGTGCTTAATACAGTACTTGGCACACAGTAAGCACTTAAATACCAGAGCGGGGAGTTACTAAGAGTAGAACTACTTATCTAGATAAAGAGTTTACATCTTGAAAGCACTCCCCCTCCCCTTTCCCCAAGGTTGTTCCTGGAATAATGATTGTGATATTTAAGTACTTACTAGGTGACAGGCAGTGTATTAAGTGCTGCAGAGCTGTTTCGGCAGGGAGGGAGGGAGGGATATAAATGTAGTGCCCAATGGTCCCTACTGTAAGCTCATCTTCCAGACTGTAAGCTCACTGTGGGCTACGAACAAAACTACCAATTGTTATATTGTTCTACTGTTCTCTCCCAAGTACTCAAGGAAGTGTTCTCCCTCTCCCTTAGACTACAAACCCGACGTGGGACAGGGACAATGTCCGATCTGCTTATATTGTATTTACCCCAGTGCTTAGTGTGGTTATTGGTACGTGCTTAATAAGTGCTTAATAAATAGCACAATTATGATTATGTCTTGCTATTCCTTTTGGGAATATGGAAATAAATCCAGACCAATCATTATCACAGTTAAAAGGCACTGATTGAGCACCCGTGAGGTGTTTGACCCTGTACAGAGCTCTGTACACAGTAAGAGCTCAATAAATAAGATTGATTGAGTAGTAGTAGCAGTATGGCAAAATTTACATTTTACATTCATTTGGGAAAGTTTTGGGGAACTGTATCCAGTCCTCCTGAGAAGCACATGGGATCATAGAATCCCTGTAGAGTTCAGATGTATCCTTACAGAAGCTTCCACATAGTCCAATTCCCACAGTGCCGTTCAGCCACCATTTAGCCTCAAAATGCAGGTGAAAGCGAGTCCCTCCTGTGTTCTGGCAGGATGCAGTTAGTCCTGGCAGAAAAATTAGGCCACACTTCCTATCCAGTGATAGATGGTCACAGAAAATTACAATGTGTAGAATTAGTTATTTCCAAGTTGTACAAGACCCCAGAAGTTGTTGTTATATATCAGTGGGGTTCAAAACAATGGGAGAAATACATAATCAGTCATATTTATTGAGCTCTGACTGTGTGCAGAACATTAAACTAAGCATTTAGGAGAGTACACAATAACAATATAACAGACACATTCCCTGCCCACAGTGATCTTACAGTCTAGAGGGGGAGACGGACATTAATAAAAATAAATGAAATTACAGATATAAACATAAGTACTATGGGACTGGAAGGGTGGATGAATAAAGGGAGCAAGTCAGGGCAATGCAGAAAGGAGTTGGAGAAGAGAAAAGAAGCTGGTGGGGGCAATGGCACATATGGGAGATAATAATAATAATAATAATTATGGTATTTGTTAAGTGTTTACTTTGTGCCAGGGTACTGTATTAAGCACTGGGGTGAATACAAGCAAATCAGGTTAGACACAGTCCCTGTACTATATGGGGCTCATGGTCTCAGTCACCATTTTACAGATGAGGTAACTGCAGTCCAGACAAGTGAACTGACTTACCCAAGGTCACAGCAGACAAGTGGTGGAGCCAGGATTAGAATACATGATCTTCTGACTACCAGACCCATGCTCTATCCACTACACCATGCTGCTTTATTTGATAGGGTAGACTCACACTAACCTCATCAAGGCTTAGTCCAGTGCTTGGTACATAGTAAGCAACTAAATACCACAATTATTATGTGGTATTAATAAAGAAGTAATGCGGCCTAGTGGAAAGAGCACAGCCCGGGAGTCAAACGACCTCTGGCTTTGGAACGTGTCTGCTGTGCAACCTTGGGTAAGTCTCTTAATTTCTCCTGGTTCAGTTACCTCATCTGTAAAATGGGGATTGAATCCTACTCCCTTCTACTTAGACTCTGAGCTCCACATGGGACAGGGATTGTGTCCAACCTGATTAACCTGTATCTGCCCCAGCACTTAGAACAGTGCTAGACACATAGTAAGTGTGTAACAAGTATGATAATGACTTATTTCCTACTGGTTCCTTGCAGCTTCTAGTGAATGCTACTGCCTATGCAGCCTAAGGGAATATTCATTAACAAGTGCCTTAATAACACTGCCTAATTCCCTCCTTGATAGTTTCAGATCAAGACTCACCTCCTGCAGAAAAGCTTTTCCCAACTAATATAAAACTGGGCACAAATCTAGGGTCCCAAAACATTAAAAAAAAAGTTCCTGCTTAAATGAATTAAATGTACTTATATGCATTTTATTGTCATTTCTTTCGTTCAATTGTAAATATTTGTTTGCCTCCTTTGTTGCAGAGTAAGTTCCTTGTGGACAAGCAATCTATTACTTCATTCTATACTGCCCAAGTGCCAAGCAGCCCAGGGCACTATACCAAGTGGGTGCTTACTACTTTTTACAATTGTACTTGTTAAGCGCTTACCATATGCCAGGCAGTGTACTGAATGCTGAACTACTACAACAGTTTCCCCCAGTGGATTATAAGATTCTCAGGATCTGGATGTCAAACTCTATGCCTAATACAGGGTCAAACACCTCATGGGTGCTCAATCAGTGCCTTTTAACTATGATAATGAATGGTCCGGATTTATTTCCATATTCCCAAAAGGAATAGCAAGACATAATCATAATTGTGCTATTTATTATGCACGTTCCAATAACCACACTAAGCACTGGGGTAAATACAATATAAGCAGTTCGGACATTGTCTCTGTCCCACATCGGGTTTGTAGTCTAAGGGAGAGGGAGAACAGGTATTTTATCTCCATTTTTACAGAGAGAGAAACTGAGGCACAGAGAAGTTAAGTGACTTGCCCAAGATCACACAGCAGGCAGGTGGCAGAGCCAAAACTAGAACCCAGGCTCTCCTGAGTCCCAAGTCCAAACTCTTTGCACTAGGGCATACTGCTTCTCCTCTCCGCTGCCTTCTCAATCACTTAAAATCTTGGGATAATGACATATATTCAACCAGCTTTAATCCATACTTGATATTGGAAGGTTCTAGGGAGTTTTGGAGCAGTTGTTTAGCTATTAGAAAAATGGAATGGGGTTTGAGGGTATTCTGTGAGAACAAATCCTTTGGAGACCATTACCTGATGCGCACAAGAAAAACTCGACATCTTATTTATCCCAAGCCCGTTTTTCTGTAACAAAATGAGATGAAAGCAAAAAGGAAACCTAAGTGCTGAAACAAATTCCCATTCGGTCTATCCAAGTAAATGCCTTATGGGCAAGGCCAATGCAGCCAGGATCTGCAGCTTCAAAACCTTGGATCAGAGCAGGATGGGGAGTCCTGAGGAGAGCAATGATTAAAGAGAGCATTAGAGATGGGCAGGTTATCTGCCAGGGAGAACAAATCTACCCAAGAAACAGCTGAAGCTTCTCTTTCTTTCCTTGTCTCTCTCAGTCCCTGCTCTTCTTCTGATCTTTTGAGGCTCTGAACCTGAATTGTCATCTCTTTCCACTCCATTCCCCAGCCTCATCTTCCAGGGAACACTGTAATAATGTTGGTATTTGTTAAGCTCTTACTATGTGCAGAGCACTGTTCTAAGCGCTGGGGTAAACACAGGGGAATCAGGTTGTCCCACGTGGGGCTCACAGTCTTAATCCCCATTTTACAGATGAGGGAACTGAGGCACAGAGACATTAAATGACTTGCCCACAGTCACACCGCTGACAAGTGGCAGAGCTGGGATTCGAACTCATGAGCCCTGACTCCAAAGCCTGTGCTCTTTCCACTGCGCCACGCTGCTTCTCCTCCAGGGATGGAACAATCAGAAACGGGCATGCCCAGCTGACAAGGCAGGTTGAGCTGCAATTAAAAAGCTGACTCAAGGAATCGGCAGCATTTCTGATGGACTAAAGCACCTGTCTCCCTTAATAAACACCACAGCTGCAACAGCACAGATCAGTTTCCACGTGAACCCTGAACTAAAATGTCTCGCCGGAAGAAGACAGTTCTGACACCAGGGCCCTACCGCCCACAACCGTTTCCACTGCTGTGTTGCTCAAGAAAACTATTTTGGTGTCATGTAGACAGGCCAAAAGTTGCCTCCAACCATCCCTTTTGAACAACTTTAACCACGTTACTTCCTGAAATCTGCAGAAGTTTTATTAAGATAGGAAGCTCTTTTGAACACGCCAGTGATGGATATTATTCAACTCAGACACGTTTATATAAGAGGAGAGGCAGAGAAAGAGAGAGAGAGAAAAAAAAGAGAGAAAGAGAGAGAGAGGTGGCTTCATGTTTCTGTTATATGCCATGTGTGGGTTGCTCTTCTTTTAGCTTATCTGTTGCTGTTTAACCCAGTGCCACTAAGTTATCTTTAGGCTGACTCTGTGTGGTGCTAGGTAATGCCTCTACATCTATTACTGGTTGAAGAAACAGATGCAATACTACATTTCCAAAGCTAATTTCAGTCTTCTTCAAGTAAAGTGATGTACAGTTATGTAGAGCCTGGACCTGGAAATTCCCCTCAAACAACCAATGATTTACAGGATAGAATTGAATCTTTTCTCATTTCTACTACTCAGACAGCACACTCTTCACTAATGAATGGATGGTTGAAGAAATCACAAATTGAAATCAGGTCCTCGGTAAGTCTAACAGAGTATAGTGCTGATGTGGCATATTGTGGCCAGAGTGTTAGCTCTCTGTGGGCAGGGAACGTCTTTACCAACTATTATAACCCGAGTTGCTTGTATCAACCCAGTGCTTAGTACAGTGCCTAGCACATAGTTAAGTGCTTAACAAATGCCATCATTATTATTATTATATCGTATTCTCCCAAGCACTCAATACAGAGCTATGCAGGCAGTAAGTGCTCAATAAATACCATTTTTGATTGATAAAACTTCAGACCAAGCTGAAAGGCAATAGAGTGGCTAATGTAGGGATCAATCTTCTTAACAGCTGAGAGACCTCGGACCTAGCAAAAATATCACTTCTGATTCTTGAACAATTCCATATACAGTTCATATGCACTAATCAAAATTGAAGCATTGCTCATCAGAGCAGAAGTTTTGCTGGTGGTTAATGGGAGTACAGTTGAGGAGAGCAGGCTACTCAAGCTACAGCTGTATGAGAATTATAAGCAAAGAAGGTAGAGGAAACATTTCCAAGCCACTATCAAGTTTAACCTCAAACAATAAGTTCATCTATGAACCCATGGGAAACCACCACAGCAAACAAAAAGTCTCACATGCATCAACTGTGAATGAGATGTCTTATTTTTTAAACAGAATCTTTCAGAAAATTGTGTCAAGAGATAGATTATTGAAAGTGCCTGACACTGAAAATACCAATTGCAACACTATAGCAAAGAATGACTTTAACATGTACACAGTGTGCAATGAATTACTGCTTGGTCATTCATCTGTCTTTACAGCCATACTTACCGATACAGATAAAATCTTACCATCAGCTGTATCATCTTTGAACCCAAAGAACATTTGTATACTCCTGGGTGTATTAATGATTTTGCACAGGTTTCATGGCCTGTAACAGACCATGTGGCTTCATTTTTTGGGCGTGGGCAGTGTGTAGGCTGTTTCTTGTGCATCTGCTTTAGTCCATGACCTTTGGTAAGTCTTCTGGCACATATTTAGCTAGAATTTGGCTGAATAAAACTGGACTTGCAACATACCATCACTTTATTTGTTCATGATGGAGAAAGGATCAGACAAGACATCATCAACTCTGATGTTTCCAGTCATGCCAACATGAAATAACCTCAGGATTTCTGAGAAGTAGTATGTGTAGCCAAGCCTGTAAAATAGCTGCCAGCTTGAGATTTCTAATGTGTCAAATGCATTATTGTAAAATGCATGCCTTGAGAGATAGATTTGGAGATACTTTTGAAAGAAAGACCTAAATGTCTATTTATAGTTAAGACTTGAAGAGATAAATCTTTCTACCCCCACCACAGACTACCATTTAAAGGCAAATTACACAAAATTCTTGAGGCCCAAAAGACTTAAAATAATTTGGGATAGGGCTTCTAATGCTGGTTCCTGCAGTCACCCAGCCTACATAGATGATCTCCGTAGTGACTAACTAAAACCATATTACAATTCTGCAAGCACATGGTCAATCATGTTGTGCAACAGCCTCTTCAGAAGGGCTTGGACGAGCACCTTGCTGGCAGTGGTGAGCAAAGGGATGCTATAAGCTTTTTCTGACTTCCTTCTCAAGGCTGGAGATGATTATGGCATTTCTGAAAAGGTGTGGCATTTCCTCTGCACTCCATATGTAAAGGAAAAGCCTATTTAAGCAATGCTTCCACTTTCTGCTTAAAAATACCAAGGCTGACAACAGATCCCATGGCTTGGCTGTTCCTCGTGGTTCCGACTATGGGAGTACTTCAAAATTTGAAGTGAATCACATATCATTGCATTTGGTCAGTTCTCTATATTTCACTAAGGCTTCCTATTCCCTACCTGAGAATTTAATATTTTTCATCTCTCACTATCCACTGCAAGGTTGCGCTATAGCATTCCTTGAATGTTAAGACTTTCTAGTGAGACCCTCAGGGTTCCTTGATGTGCCTCAGAACAAAACCTTACAATTCAACTCCAGTGTTGAGTGTAAATTGGATTTGCCATTTTTAAACTTCAGTATCTTTTATCATACTGATTTTGCAGCACAGAAACAACGGTACTTACGAAGCATTTATTAGATATAAAGTACTGTACTAAGTGCTTGAGGGGACACAAAAGAACAGAGTTGGTAGACATGTCCCTGCTGACAAGATGCTTACAGTCTAGAGGGGAAGACAGACATTTAAGCTAAATTCTGGATATATGTGTAAATCCTGTGGGGCTGAGAAGTGGGTGGATATCCAGTGTTTAAAGAATACAGACCCAAGTGCATAGGTGACACAGAAAGGACAGAGTGTAGGAGAAATGGGGTCTTAGTGGGAGAAGGCCTCTTGAAGAAGATGTGATTTTAATAAGGCTTTAAAGGTGGCGAAAGTGGTGGTCTATTGTGTATGAAGCGGGAGGGAGTCCCAGGCCAGAGGAAGGATGTGGGCAAGTGGCCGGTGGCGAGCTCAACCTTCAGTGAGTGAGTTGGTGTTAGAGGAGGAAAGGGTGTGGGCTGGGTTGTAGGAGGAGAGCAGGGAGCTAAGATAGAAAGGGGAGAGCTGACTGAGTGCTTTCAAGCCAATGGGAGTAAGATTCCTGGTGAAAGGGCTTTCTTAAGAAAATTAAATTTCCCTAGACAGAAGCAGTAGAAATATGGCCCTTGCAATGATCCCTAAGCACAACAACATTCAGGAAAGGTTTCGTGTTATCTTGAGTTTGGAATGGCTGAGCTGCAGAATACCATAGAGAACATCCCACGTAGATGATATAAAAATGATGCTTGTAAAATCGCAATGCACACATTTATTTCTGCACTCACCAGAACATTACCACAATACTGACACATGGCAGTTCTAGAACAACCTTCTAGGGAGGGCATTTGGGACCTCTTCACTTGAAAAAAGAAACCACAGTATGAGTAAAGTGCTCAAGAAATGAAATTGCATTTATGATTTGGGGTAGTTCCTGAATTTAAAGGGAAAGAAATTACAAAGTAATAGATGGGAGATTCAAAAAAAATACAGAGTAGGCATCTAGATACTTTCATACAGCACACAATACACTTTACTGTACACACCACAGACAAAACCCAGCATAATAATAACCACTAAATTAGCAATTCTGTCCCTGCTCTTGAAATTTGAAGTACTGCACTAAAAACAGATCATTCCATCCTTAAAAATATCACCTAATATTCTAGTTCCCAGAACTTGCATAAGAGCTGATTCATCTCCAGAAAACCACCTATTTATTGTCTCCATCTTGTTTCTTCAGTTTTGTTGAGAATAAGTATGCGAAGATACTGGTCCAATATCACAGGGCATGCCAAAAATAAAACAGCTCTCCAGACTTCACTTCCAGTGCCACAGTCTCTAGTTCCCAACACTTCTTCAATAAAATTCATGTATTCTCATATAGAATCTTCCTCAGTCTGAATATAAATTACTAAACTACAAGCCCACAAATAGAAAACCTATTTATATAACTAATAAAATAGTTTTAAAATATAGAGATTGATTGAAAAAAAACCCACAATCGATTCCAGCAGTTTTAAAGTGTTCACTCTAGGAGAATTTTTAAATGCAAAATAATTCCCCCTAGGACATTTGGTTGGCTTTAAGTTAGTCACTTACCAAATGATCATGGACACACAAGGTACAACAAGCACCAGGCATAAAGTCAGATAACTTCAGTTCTTATCATTCTCCTGAATTGAGTTCTGTGGATTTTAACCCCATTCGACTGAAAGTCTATCTCCTTTGGCTGAAAGACAGAGTGCATCTTTGCCTTGGGATACTGCTGTCAAGGACTGTAAAAAGTTTTGAAAAAGCCTACTCTGCTACAGATAGAGGTCAGGATGAGTGAAAGAAATGGGGGGAAATAATATTCACTATCCCAACCCTACCCCTATACTAAAATGCAGGGTTCAATATCAAAAATATAAAGACACTGATAAACTAGCAGGCTTTCTCCAATAGGGTACAAGTCAGCTAGCCTAAGGCTAAGGTGGTAAACGGCACTATGAGTACTGTACACTCTTCCGCTACTCATAACGCAGAGGGCAAGGGATCGGGTCTATTACCACCTCCGTTGTACAGTACTCTCCCAAGTGCTCTGTACAGTGCTCCACACCTAGTAAGCGATCCATAAATACAATTACTTAGAGCAAGTTTCATTAACTGTATTTACTGTGCGCAGAACACTGTACTAAGCGCTTAGGAAAGTAATAATGAAGAAATCGGAATACGCGTTCCCTGCCCACAGGCCTGATATATCCGGTCACCTGTTCCTGAATGTATTTCCTACTTACACGCACTGCCCAAGAACTTTACCAGCCCTCAACTTTTCCAATTGTCATGGCACACAGTGGGGGCATATGAAACGTTGGTTATTCAAAAGACTGAGAGCTCAACCAGAATTAAAAATAGCCCTCTGCCTACACACTGGGAGGGCTGCAATTTAGGCTGAAATGGAAGACTCCTTCTTTACTCTCCATTTTTCCGTGGCAGGCATGTTGTCAGTTTAGGGTTTCATGAGAACCCAGGGGGTCCAAAATATCATCATCATCGCGAGTATCCATTGAGCTCTTACCATATGCAGAGCATTGCACTAAGCGCTTGGGAGAGTAGACTACAAAAGAGTTGGCAGACAGGGCCGTGGCCCTCAGTGAGCTTACAGTCTATCGGGAGAGGCAGACAATGATGTAAATAATCATATTTCCAAAATATCACCGGATCAGTTGTATTTATTGAGCGCTTATTGTCCCCAGGGCACTATACTAAGCGTTTGGGACAGTACAACACAACAGCAGACATGTTCCCGGCCCACAACCAGATGAAAAATTCAAGTTGCCTTAAAGTTCAAAATGAAACCCACGTAAAAGGCAATGACTATTAGGTTACAACTCTGCGACTGGCCAGGACCTGGTGGTACCAGGTGAAGAGCGCAGTAAATGGGCAACCATCAATGGTCACTCATCCTAAACCCCTGGAGCCCAAAATGCCAAAGAGGTGCCCGGACTACGGCATGGCGTCGCAGACAGAACACGGCCTGGGAGTCGAGAGGTCATGAGTTCTAATTCCGGCTCCACCACCTGTCTGCCGTGTGACTGTGGGCAAGTCACTTCACTTCTCTGGGCCTCAGTTACCTCATCTGCAAAATGGGGATGAAGACTGTGCGCCTCACGTAGGACAACCTGATTACCCTGTATCTACCCCAGCGCTTAGAACAGTGCTCCGCACATAGTAAGCACTTAACAAATACCAACATTGTTATTATTATTATTACTTCTCTGGGCCTCAGTTACCCTGTCGTAAAACGGGGATTGAGACTGTGAGCCTCAAGAGGAACAGGGACTGTGCCCAGCCCCATTTGCTTGTATCCACCCTGGCGCTTAGCACAGTGCTTGGCACCTGGTAAGCGCTTAACAAAGACAATTCTTATGAATGGTTATTATTAACCCTCCTCCTACTCCTCCTCCTCCTCTCTCCCTCCCTCATCCACCGGGGTCCAGAGGAGGAGCCTGACTATCCATCTACTTTCCAAGCAACCCCTAAATTCCGAGATTGTGTTATATAACCATTAGAGCCACTGCTGCTGGAAATCGAAAGTAAAGGGGGATGGAAGGAAAGAGGGGAGGGGGAAAAAAAAGAAGAGGGGAAGGAGAGAAGGATTCACTTGCACTTACTCGAAAGCGAAGAAGAGTCCGCTGGTGACCAAGATGAGGATGAGAGTCAGGTAGAAGACGCCCGTCTGCCGGGCCATCATGATCCTCCCGTTACAGAAGAACTTGTTTCTCCCCGGGAACACCTCCCATTTCCTCCTGGCTGCGATTTTCTTCTTTTTGTGGGGTGACTCCATGGGAGAGGAGCTGTGCGTGCTGATCTGGCTGTACTCGCAGTCTTTCATGGACCCACCGCCTCCAGGAGTCATCAAAGAGGGTCGACAAGTCGGGGGGGGGAGGCGAACCTCCCCCCGCCCCCCAACCCCTGAACCCGAACCTTCCTCGTCCCCCCCAACGGATCGATCGTCCCTGCAAATGCCCCAAAGATGCTACCGCTCCAGCTCTAACTTTGCCACGTACAACGCGGTGAGGCCTCGGGGGACCAGACCTGTCATAGCAGACCAGCTCCCCTACACCTCCAACCGGCGCCCAGAAAAAGGGGTGTTCACCCCAACCTCCAGCCCCTGGTGGGGGGAGAGGTGTCTCCCCAACTCCCTCGAGGCCACCCAAAGCAGCACCCCCCGACCATGCACGAAGCCCGCCCCTCCCCTTGAACGCCGAGCTCTTTTAATCCTTCTTCCTGGGGCCCCCTCCCTGGAGGTCCGGTCTGGCGGGGTGCTTTGAGTTGGCAGCAAAAGAAGAAGAACGAATAATACAAAGGTGCAGCAGCCACTCGGCTCTCCTTCTCCGGGGTTTTATTATGGAGTTGGCAGCAAAAGAAGAAGAATGAATAATAGAAAGGTTCAGCAGCCACTCGGCTCTCCTTCTCCGGGCTTATTATAATCCATCCTCCCGGCGGCGGGGTGACGGGAGGTGAAGAAGGACCGGCCCTCGTCAAGGCAGCGCCGGACGGCTCCTTGTCATCCCCCTCCGAGGTGCAAAGAAAGCAACCAAAAAATACAAAACGATCATCGGCCTTGGGGGTCCGAGATCCCTAGAGAAGAGGCTGGATGCGGAGCGGGGAGGCTGCTGGCCGAGCGGGTGGGTGCAGCTGCTGCTGTTGCAATTGTTGCAGCGGCCTCTGTGGCAGTCGTTGCAGCGGCCGCCGTTGCAGTTGTTGCAGCGGCCGCCGTTGCAGTTGTTGCAGCGGCCGCCGGCTTAATTCCGTCCTCTTGCCCCCCAGGAGGACGTGTCAGGGCCTCCGAAGGGGCGAGCGCGACACTTGTCTCTTACAACGCGGCCCGCCCGCCTCCTTTCCCTCCCTTTTCGGGCCCGGAATGGGCGGGCTCGCTGGAGGGGGCGGGTTTAAGAAGCCCCCCCCCGGGATTCCGGGCCGCCCCCCGTATTTGTTAAGCGCTTAACTGTGTGCCGGCCACTGTACTCAGCGCTGGGGTGGACACAAGCAGATTGGGGTGGACACGGTCCCTGTCCCACGTGGGGCTTACCGTCTCAATCCCCATTTTCATCATACTAATGGTGGGATTTGTTAAGCGCTTACTATGTGCCGAGCACTGTTCGAAGCGCTGGGGGAGATAGGGGGTCGTCAGGTTGTCCCACGTGAGGCTCACAGCTAATCCCCATTTTACAGATAACTGAGGCCCAGAGAAGTGAAGTGACTTGCCCACAGTCACACAGCTGACAAGGGGCAGAGCCGGGAGTCGAACCCATGACCTGTGACCTCTGACTCCCAAGCCCAGGCTCTTTCCACTGAGCCATGCTGCTTAACTGAGGCCCAGAGAAGTGAAGTGACTTGCCCAAGGTCACCCAGCTGACAAGTGGAGGAGCCGGGAGTCGAACCCATGACCTCTGACTCCCAAGCCCGTGCTCTTTCTACTGAGCCACGCTGCTTCTCTATTAAGCGCTGGGGTGGATACAAGCAGATTGGGTTGGACACAGTCCCTGTCCCACGTGGGGCCACAGTCTCACTCCCCCTTTTATAGATGAGGCAACTGAGGCCCAGAGAAGTGAAGTGACCTGCCCAAAGTCACACAGCTGACAAATGGAGGAGCCGGGATTAGAACCCATGACCTCCGACTCCCAAGCCCGGGCTCTTTCCACTGAGCCACGCTGCTTCAGGGGTGTCCGGGGCGTTCATTCAATAGCCTTTATTGAGCGCTTCCTAATCATGTTGGTGTTTGTTAAGCGCTTACTAGGTGCAGAGCACTGTTCCAAGCGCGGAATGAGGTTGTCCCACGTGAGGCTCACAGTCTTCATCCCCATTTTACAGAGGAGGGAACTGAGGCCCAGAGAAGGGAAGTGACTGGCCCACGGTCACGCAGCTGACAAGCGGAGGAGTCGGGATTTGAACCCATGACCTCTGACTCCCCAGCCCGGCCTCTTTCCACTGATCCACGATGCGTCCCCGCCCCTGCCCTGGAGCTCAGGGGCGGTCCCCGTCCACCTCTCGCCAACCTCGAGCGAGCAGAGAAACTGAGGCAGAGGAGGGAGAGAGTGGGGATGGTGCGGGACCCGCCCTCCCGCCTCGCCGGTTTGACATTTATCTCAGTCTCCCTCCAGCGGCCTCTTGGTTCCTTTTATTCCTTCCACCTGCGCTCCCTCGTGCTCCAAAGGGAAAGCTCTTTTGCACTTCTCTAAAAAGCCGTTACGAATTTAAAGGCACTTATTAATTATCTTTGTATTTGTTGAGCGCTTACTATGTGCAAAGCGCTGTTCTAAGCGCTGGGGGGAGGGGAATACAAGAGAAGCAGCGTGGCACAGTGGAAAGAGCCCGAGGCTTGGGAGTCAGAGGTCATGGGTTCTAATTCCTCCTCCACCGCTTGCCAGCTGTGGGGCTTTAGGCAAGTCACTTTTCTGAGCCCTCAGTGACCTCATCTGTAAAGTGGGGATTAAAACTGAGCCCCACGTGGGACAACCTGATCACCTTGTATCCCCCCCAGCACTTAGAACCTTTGCTTTGCACATAGTAAGTGCTTAACAAATGCCATTATTATTATTATTATTATTACAAGGTAATCAGGTTGTCCTACGTAGGGCTCACAGTCTTCATCCCCATTTGACAGAGGAGGTCACTGAGGCCCAGAGAGGTGAAGTTCATTCATTCATTCAATAGTATTTATTGAGCGCTTACTATGTGCAGAGCACTGTATTAAGCACCTTGGAATGTATAATTCAGCAACAGATAGAGACAATCCCTGCCCATTGACAGCCTTACAATCAAATCAGGGGAGACAGACAGACAAAAACAAGACAACATAATCACGATGAATAGAATCAAGGAGATGTACAACTCGTTAACAAAATAAATAGGGTAATAAAAATATATACAAATGAGCACAGTGCTGAGGGAAGGGGAGTGGAGAGGGGGAGGAGCAGAGGGAAAGGGGGTTTAGCTCAAACTCACCCAGCTGACAAGCAGAGGGGTGGGGATTAGAACCCATGACCTCTGACTCCCAAGCCCGGGCTCTTTCCATTGAGCCAAGCTGTATTTACCGAGTGTTTACTGGGTGCAAAGCTCGGTACTAAGCGCTTGGGAGAGTGCAACAACAGACACATTCCCTGCTCAAAATGAGCTCACAGTTTAAAGGAGACAGATACTAATATACATACCTACATATATAACAGCTATGTACCTAGGTGCCTTTAAATTCATAAAGGATTTTTAAATAAGTGCAAAATAGTTTCAATTTTCTATTCGCTTCACTTTATACAAGCATTTTAATAAAAAGGAAGAGGGACTTAATTTTTTCACATAAGGGCATTTGATTAAAACATAAAATATTATTATTCTCACAAGGACTTTCCCTCACAGGAGCTTAAAGTATAAACATAGATCCATTAAAAAAGACAGAAAAAAAAAGATGATACAAAATAACCTTCTTTTCCTTTGAAAATATAAGCTTCACTTCCACTTTAGGACAACAACTGTGGGAATATATTTTAACAGATTACTCTCAGTTCATTCATCAATCTATCAATCAGTGGTATTTATTGAGCACTTCCTATGTGCAGGGAACTATTCTAACCACTTGGGAGAGTACAACAGAATTAGCAGACACATTCCCTGCCCATAACAAGTTTACAGTCTAGAGGGGGAGACAGACATTAATACGAGTAAATAATCTGTAAAATATATAATTAAAAGCGTTGTGCGGCTGGGGGTGAAAGGAGTATCGAATGTCCAAAGGTCACAGATCCAAGTGCATAGACGATGCAAAAGGAAGAGTGAACCGATAATCAATGGTATTTACTGAGCGCTTACTTTGTGTAGAGCACAAATTTGGCCCTGCTGTTTTTCCAGTGGTTACCAGCATTACTCTGAGAGCCTAGGCACAGACCATCCTTGCACTGCACAATGTGATGCATCTCTGGCTGCTTACTCATTCGTTATTATTAATGATAATAATAATAATCACTATTATTATCATATTTGTTAAGGGCTTGCTATGTGGGACAACCTGATTACCCTGTATCTCCCCCAGCGCTAAGAACAGTGCTCTGCACATAGTAAGCGCTTAACAAATACCAACATTATTATTATTATGTGCCAGACACTACTATGCACTGGGCCGAATGCAAGGAAATCTGGTGGGACACGGTCCCTGTCTTACATGAGTCTCCCAGTCTCAATCCCCATTTTACAGATGAGGTAACTGAGGCACAGAGAAGTGAAGTGACTTACCCAAGGTCACACAGCAGACAAGTGGTGGAGTCAGAATTAGAACCCATGACCTTCTGACTTCTAGGACCGTGCTCTATCCATTATGCAACACTGCTTCATTGCACTCTTTCTTCCAGCCAAACCTTGACTGACAGGGATGACAGAATGCAAATAGTGCAGTTTAAGCTACTGTCAGTTTGAGCACCCATGTAGAGAGGGTAGTACAAAGCGTTCGGAAGAATATGATAAAAGAAGTCACAATCCCTGTCCACAAGGCACTTAAGCTCTAGCAACCTCTCCCCAGGTTCTCAGTCCTGAATAATAGTAATAACTGTGGTATTTATTAAGCACTTACTCTGTGCCATGCACTGTACTAAGTGCTGAGGTGGATATAAGCACTGTCCCTGTCTCACATGAGGCTCGTTAGTCTCACTTCCCATTTTACAGATGAATTAACTGTGGCACAGAGAAGCAAAGCAAGTTGCCCAAGGTCACACAGCAGACAATTTGATGACCCGACCTTAGAACTCACTACCTACTGACTCCCAGGCCTGTGCTCTATCCACTACTCTATGTCAAGGTTCATTCACCATTTCTGACAGGAAATTCTGTCATCACTTCCATTCGTAATGGATTTCTTTTATTTTCCGGGGATCTGAATATGTATTATTTCCACATCTAGTTACTTTAAGTTCGTCCGACCTGCTAGGTTATAAGAGCATAGCATCACCTCTCCGTGTGTTTCTAAAGTCACTCTGAAATTTAGTTTACCCAAACAAAGAGGTATTTCATATTATACAAGTGCAGAAAGTTGTCCGTAACACTCACCGAAGATGTCATTGAAAGTGAAATTCGGCTACGGATGAATGGATGACTGAAAAGGCCAAGATCGGACCACAGTTCTGTCATATTAGAGAAACATTTAGAGAAGCAGCGTGGCTCAGTGGAAAGAACCCGGGCTTGGGAGTTGGAGGTCATGGGTTCGAATCCCGACTCTGCCACTTGTCAGCTGTGTGACTGTGGGCAAGTCACTTAACTTCTCTGGCCCTCACTTCCCTCATCTGTAAAATGGGGATGAACACTGTAAGCCCCATGTGGGACAACCTGATGACCTTGTATCTACCCCAGCGCTTAGAACAGTGCTTTGCACATAGTAAGTGCTTAACAAATGCCATCGTTGTCATATTAGTTATAATAATAATGTTGGTATTTGTTAAGCGCTTACTATGTGTTGAGCACTGTTCTAAGCGCTGGGGTAGACACAGGGGAATGAAGTTGTCCCATGTGGGGTTCACAGTCTTAATCCCCATTTTATAGATGAGGTAACTGAGGCACCGAGAAGTTAAATGACTTGCCCAAAGTCACACAGCTGACAAGTGGCCGAGCTGGGATTCGAACCCATGACCTCTGGCTCCAAAGCCCATGCTCTTTCCACTGAGCCACGTGTTATGCAGGTAATTACCTCTTGTTGTAGAATATTTGAAGAAAAAAAGCAAAATTTAGAAAAAAATTTGCTTGCTAATTCAATATTACTAAGACCCCTTGATGTAATAAAATTTCCTAAAAATTCATTAATTCTTCTAAACTGTAAGCTGCTCATGGGCAGGGAACTTGTCTGCCAACTCTGTTCTTTCTACTGTCTCAAGCTCTTAGTATGATGCTCTGCACGTGATAATTGCTCAGTAAATGTGATTGTTTGATTGACTATATTTCTTACGGGCAGGGAAAGTGTCTACCAACTCTGTTATATTGAACTTTCCCAGGAGCTTAGTCCAGTGTGCTCCACACACAATAAATCCGTATCCATAAATACATTTCATCGATTCATTTTTTTCTGTGGTATTTGTTAAGTGCTTCCTATATACCAGGCACTCTTCTAAGTGCTGGGTTAGCTACAAGCTAATCAGGTTGGACACAGTCTGTGTCCCACAAGGGCCTCAGTCTTAGTCCCTGTTCTACAGATAACTGAGGCACAGAGAAGTGAAGTGACTTACCCAAGGTCACACAACCAACAAGTGACAGAGCCGGGATTAGAACACAGGTTCTTTTCACTCTCAGGCCCATGCTCCATCCATTGGGCCATGCTGCTTCTCTTGATTGACTGATTGACTGATTGATCGAGCCTGAAAATATTTCTCAACAGATGATTTTCAGTGCACCAACTGCCTCAGCCACATTATGGTCCAGAAAGACACTTATTTCTTATACTCTTCAATAAAAAGATAAAGTAATCTATGGTTAGGTGCAATCATAATAAGCATGGTATTTACTATAGATTGGGAATGTTGTATTGTACTCTACTGAGCACTTAGTAGAGTGCTCTGCTCACGGTAAGTGCTCAGTAAGTATGATCGAATGACTGACTGGATACAAGTTAATCAGATCGGATGCAGTTCCCTTCCCACTTGGGGGAGTCACAATCTGAGAGGCAAGTTTCATCCTTTTTTCACAGATGAGGAAACAGGCTTAGAGAGGTTGCCTGCATATTTAAAGTTCCAAGTACTCCACAGTCCATGCAGTCTGAAGCTATAATATTCCAAGCATTCCCGCAACAGGTGCAACTCGAAGGTGCATGGAATAACATTTGGTGACATTCTCCAGAATTTATAAGTTCGAGAAGTCCAGTCGCTGCAAGTAAGTCAATTCCCTCCTCATTGTTTTCCTCCCCTTGCTTTACAGATGTTTGGTTATTTCTTTCATCTTTAATTTCTAACCTTAACAGCCATGAATGGAGACCTCTTTCCCTTCACTAGCTTGCAACTCAGCTTCCCTGGTCTGATCGTGGCCACGGAGATAGTGACAGGACAAGGGGATTGTTGGGGGCAGCCGTACCTTGGGAGTGGATTTACTGAAGGCACATCTTCTCCAGAAGGCCTTCCCAGACTAAGCCCCACTTTTCCTCATCTCCCACTCCCTTCTGCATCGCCCTGATTTGCTCCCTTTGCTCTTCCCCCTTCCCAGTCCCAAAGCACTTATGTACATACCTATAATTTATCTATTTGTATTGTTGTCAGTCTCCCCTACTCTAGACGTGAGCTTATCATGGACAGGGAATGCCAATGTTTATTGTTATATTGTACTTTCCCAAGTACTTAGTACAGTGTTCTGCACACAGTAAGCGCTCAATAAACACAACAATGAATGAATAAATGAATGAATGGACCGCTGTGCCCCAAATTCAGCCAAACTTCAACCAGGCCCCCTTCTCCCAAGATCTCTAACTCACAAATACATTCACCACATCATCTCTCTCGCCTGGATGCTCGTCAAGGGAAACTTTTGTATTCACTGACTCAGTGGCCGGCCTCTCCCAGTAGTATTTTCATTCCAGTTCCACCTCTTTCCTCTGTTTTCCCCAGATGTACTTAACTTTCTCCTGACAAGAATGAGGAGACATGGGGGAACATGGCAGTATGATGAGTGTATAGGGAGGACACGTGTTTGTGACTAGGTTCGGGAGGGAAAAATGGAAATGTGAGAGTTGAACAGCGAAAATATGGATGTGTGTGGATGTGGATAGCTAGTCTTCTTGCAAGTAACATTTGCTCAGCAGAGACCAGCACAGAAAACTAATCAATCAGTGGAATTTATTGAGCTTTTACTGAGTGCAGAGCACTGTGCTAAGTGCTTGGGAGGTTACGATACAACTGAATTGGTAGACCCATTCTCTGTTAACAAGGTGTTTACAGTTTAGAGGGGGAAACAGACATTAATGTAAATAAATAAATTACAGACATATCTATTTATAATAAGTAATATGTGTTGTAGGGCTGAAGCTAGTTAGAAGATGTGGATAAGGGGTTAGTGGGGACATAATTGAGATCAACGTACAGTAAGTTGGCAAGCTAGAGGATTTAAGAGTGGGGAAGATTCCAAAGTGGTTCTTACCCCTGAGGAGGTAGGTTGCAGGGTAACAACATAAGCCATGTATCTGGAGGTAGGACTGGAGGAGGGGACATGAATGTGAAGAATTTTAGAGGGTGTTTGGGCTGTTCCGGCAAAAGGGACAGGAGGGTTGCAGTGAGAGCCTGCTCATCAGCTGTTCTTTTAAGTGTCCCAAACAGCTGATAGATTGCACTGGCCCAAACAATACAGTGCTCTGCACACAGTTAGTGCTCAATAAATAAGACTGATTGATTGCTGAAATCACTAAGGAAAGTGGAAGGGTGGTCATGTATAGACTGTAAGCTGGTTGTGGGCAAGGAATGTGAAACAGCATGGCCTAGTGGAAAGAGCACAGGCCTGGGAGTCAGAGGACATGGGTTCTAATCCAGGCTCTGCCATATGTAATAATGTTGGTATTTATTAAGCGCTTACTATGTGCCGAGCACTGTTCTAAGCGCTGGGGTAGACACAGGGGAATCAGGATGTCCCACATGGGGCTCACAGTCTTAATCCCCATTTTACAGATGAGGTAACTGAGGCACAGAGAAGTTAAGTGACTTGCCCACAGTCACACAGCTGACATGTGGCAGAGCTGGAATTCGAACTCATGACCTCTGACTCCAAAGCCCATGCTCTTTCCACTGAGCCACGCTGCTTCTGCTGTGTGACCTTGGGCAAGTCACTTCACTTCTCTGGGCCTCAGTTATCTTATCTGTAAAATGGGTATTAAGACTGCATGCCCCATGTGGGACAGGAACTGTGTTCAATCTGATTATCTTGTATCTACTCCAGTGCTTAGAACACTGGTTGGCACATAATAACCACTTAACACATACCACAATTATTATTATTACTCTCTCAAGTGTTCACTACAGGGCTTTGAACACGGTAAGTGCTCAGTAAATGTAACTGAATAAATGAATTGAATGATAGGTATAAGGGGTGACTTTCATGGAAGGCGCTTACTGTTGTCATCTTCCTTGAAAGCCACAGGTGACAAGTTATTCTGCTTCCCTCCAGAAGTGCTTCCTTCTTCCAGGGTGGATGGAATGATCCATAGTGCATGCCTCCTATCATGCCGGTTCTTCCGAGGCAAGTCGACAGACCCAAAGCCTTTTGGCAGAGAGAAAGATTTTAGGATGCTGCAATTTATCCTGCCATAGAGATGCCTCCTCACTGCCGATCAGAAGGTTTGGAAGCAAAAACCCAATCGCTTGATATGGT
This sequence comes from Ornithorhynchus anatinus, assembly GCF_004115215.2. Classification (NCBI taxonomy): domain Eukaryota; kingdom Metazoa; phylum Chordata; class Mammalia; order Monotremata; family Ornithorhynchidae; genus Ornithorhynchus; species Ornithorhynchus anatinus. Next base: position 73,488,888 of record NC_041729.1, on the reverse strand, counting down.
ATTTTGCACACAGTAAGCACTCAATAATGAACGATTGAACAACTGCAATGGAGTCAGGCCCTCCTTCACAGATGTACTGACAGACTGGTAGACAGGCAAGCTCTCAAAGCAGGAATTCAGAAATGTTGTTCTCACTGATTTTGTTCTGAGGGAGGAAAATAACTCAGCACAGTTAAAAGAAAATGGAGGCAGCTGATTGCATTTGGAAGATTAGCACTTGGCCCATTGCATTATCTGACACTCTAATTTCCACACAAGGACTGTGGAAAGAGTTCCACTTTCCGTCGTAGCCAACTCAGATGGAGGGTCATCGGAACAGGACAACTTGAAACTCCAACTATTGTTGGTACCGAATTAAACACACACCAGTGAACAGAGGGCAGTTCCCATTGCAACTCTTGTGTTTGGCCTGGCCATTTTCCTTCTTTGTGTTCACAACTCCCTTCGGCACTGGCACCAGGACTGGCCTATCCCAGTGAGTATTCCAAAATTTGCCTAGAGGCCAGTTGTGTGAATAGCCTGCATTTTTTGTTTCCAAGGAAAGCTGGGGAAGGAGGAGGGGTGGGAACTTCACCTCTCTATTTTTCTGTAATTTTATTTATTTTGATTGATTCCTTTCTCCCATCTCTAGACGGTGAGCTTGCAGGATTGTCACTGTTTATTGTTGTATTATACTTCCCAAGATCTTAGTACAGTGCTTTGCACACAGGAAGTGTTTAATAAATTTGATTGAATGAATGAATGTGTATTATATTTGTAAATGAGTGAATGAATGAATACCTTTCAGTTGTCTTTCTAGTGCCGCATGCTCTATTTATCATTTATCATTAATAGCTCTGTCCTCAAAATCTTACCCCAGAAACTCACCAGGCCAAGTAGCAGCGTGGCTCAGTGGAAAGAGCACGGTCTTTGGAGTCAGGGGTCGTGGGTTCGAATCCCAGCTCTGCCACTTGTCAGCTGTTTGACTGTGGGCAAGTCACTTCACTTCTCTGTGCCTCAGTTACCTCATCTGTAAAATGGGGATTAAGACTGTGAGCCCCACGTGGGACAACCTGATTCCCTTGTGTCTTCCCCAGTGCTTAAAACAGTGCTCTGCACATAGTAAGCGCTTAACAAATACCAACATTATTACTCCACCATACTCTAGGCATGATGCTAGAGAGTCCTTTTACCAGGTCATTCTTACCTCTAAACTCTAAGTTCACTGTGGACAAGGAACGGGACTGTTTATTGCTATATTGTACTCTCCCAAGCACTTAGTAGAGTGCTCTGCACTCTGTAAGCGCTCAATAAATACTACTGAATGAATGAATGGATGAAATTTCCTGCCTAGCCATTGTCAGAGGAAGTAGTATTAATAACCAAATTTTCCTTTGAAGAGCTAAAAGCCCTTTAATAATAATAGTAATAATTATGGTTTTTGTTAAGTGCTTCCTATGTGCCAGGCACTATTCTAAGTGCTGGGGTAGATACAAGATAATCGGGTTGGACATAGTCTCTGTCCCACACAGGGCTCACTGTCTTAATCCCCATTTTACAGATGAGGGAACTGAGGTACAGTAAGCACTCAGTGCCTATTGGAAAGACCACAGACCTGGGAGTCAGAGGGACTGGCTCTAATCCTGGCTCAGCCACTTGTCTGCTGTGTGACCCTGGACAAGTCTCTTAACTTCTCTGTGCCTCATTTACCTCTTCTGTAAAATGGGGGTTAGGACCATGAGCCCTAAGTGGGACATGAAATGTGTCCAACCTGATTATTTTGTATCTACCCTTGCTCTTAGTACAGTGCTTGGAACATAGTAAGTTCTTAACAAATACCATAAAAAATAAATGAATAAATATCACTGAATGATTTATTCTCACTTTCCTCACCTGTAAAGTGGAGATTCAGTACCTGTTCTTCCTCCAACTTAGACTGTGAGACCCATGTAGGACAGGAACTGTATCCAACCTAGTTCTCTAGTACCTACCCCAATGCTTAGTGCAGTGTTTGGCACACAGTAAATGTTTAACAAATCAATTAATCAGTGGCATATATTGAATGCTTACTGTGTCCAGAGCACTATATTAAGGGTTTGGGAGTTGGTAGACATGTTCCCTGCCCACAAGGAGCTTACAATTATTATTATTGTGATCCTGCCTTGTCACATGGCTAACAGGTGATTCTGATGAAAGTCCTAGAAAAGCTAGATAGCATTTCCATGGTAGACCCAGGTTTCAAACATTCAGAAGGTTGGATCCAGGGCAATGGTACATTTCCTAAAACCATCTAACTAAAACCCTATGTTAGACATTAATGTAAAAAAAATCACCCTTGAACAATCTCGAATACCAAAAAACCTCATTCAACCTAAGAATAGAATAGAATTAATTAAGAATAGAATTAATTTTTCCACTTTTCCTTCAGTGCACCATTCTTTAGTTAAGAGATCACTTCAGGTCATCCTCATAAATGAAACTATTGGGTTCCGTGAAAGCCTTACAAAATACTTTATTTTATCAGCCACAACTTTAGTGGCTATCCCTACTGGCAGGACAAATAAAATAACATTGGACTTGAGAAGTTGTTCTTTATTTGATATTACTAAAATCTTCCACTAAAAATAGGTGATACCAACAAAATTATATTAAAAACTCTCAAAAAAACAAAGTATTCCCTTATTTATCTGGTCTTCTTTTCCAATTGGTGATTGCTCTCTTCATGAAGTGTGAACTTTGCAAAGTTCTATGTTTGTTTATGTTTGTTTCTACCTCAGACTGAGACCAGTTTTCAAATAGAAAAGGAAATACAATTAAATGAATGAATGACTTGTCCCCAAATTCACTGAGGCTGCCCAAGAACAAGGCCAGAGTAACAATCAATAGGCATCAATTGATCAGCAACAATAATATTTACTGATCACCACAGTGATTGCTGTTTTGATGAGCTTTTGACTGAAAATATATGAGATTCTGAACCCAGTTATTGAAGGAGAATGTGAAATTCTTTCCTAGAGGTTTCCTGCGAGCTCTTCAGTTTTATGATTGGAGGATGTCTTCAGTTTTTGGTAAAAATTATTTACTTGTAGCCACAGTAGCCTGCCTTCAAATGGCTTTGCAATTTATTTTAGGCTATTTAGAAAACATTCCTTAAAGGCCTAGAGGGACATTCCCTTCCAGTTTTAAAAAACATTATTTTTCACAGTAATTTTTCAAACTAATTTCCCTGGAGAGGTTCTTGTTAGTTAAACTTGGACAGAATGAGTTGTTTATTTCAGTAACCCCTAATAATGAAGACCAAAAGCCTTCTAAAAGTGGTAAATTGCTGAAACCAAGGAATATTTTGCTGTATTTACACAGACAAAGTGAAATTGAGAATTATGGTATTTAGATAATTCAAAACATTTCCAACTATTGAGTAAAAAAATGTTTTATTTTGGCTCTAATGATCCACTTTGGATACTGCAGGATAATTGTTCAATGTTACATATAATTCTGACCAAATTAGACAGCTTTCTGGAGGCTCTCCATCATCCTTGACCTCAGGATCAGAACAGATCATGAATCTGGATCATGAATAACTTTTATTCATCCCTCCTCTAAGCCCTACAGCACTTATGTACCTATCTGCTATTTATTCATTTATATGTATTAATGTCTGTCTCCCCGTCTAGACTGTAATCTTGATGTGGGCAGGGAATGTGTCCATTCATTGCTATATTATACTCTCCCAAGAGCTTAATACAGTGCTTTGCACACAGTAAGCACTCAGTAAATAAATACAATTAGTAAAGCGCTCAATAAATACAATTGAATGAAGGTTAACAATATGACTGAATAGGGCTCACCATCATTGGATCCACCATACTTTATCTACCCTAAATTTCTCAATGGCTAAAGTCTACCCTAGGCAAGTGTATTTTTAGAGATTTTTTATTTTTTCTGGCTTGGAATATTTGTTGATGATCTGAATTGGCATAGGGCAAATCCATCTATGCTGGGATATTAAACAGATGTTAGTGGGACAGTGCCTCATAGACATGGGGAACAATGCAACCTTACCTTGGAAGGAGCATGGCCTAGTGGAAAGAGCCGGGGTCCGGGAATCAGAGAACCTGGGATTTAATTCTGGCTCTGCCAGTTGCCTGCTGTGAGACCGTGGGCAAGTCACATAACTGAAAAGAGATTCTTCACCTGAAAAATCAGGATTCATCATCATTATCTCAAGATAATGATCAAGATTTCATTCCAGAAGTATCCCAAAAGGAGATCTCCTGCTTTCTCTCAAAATCCACCCCATTCATTCAGCCTTTAGAACAGTGCTTTGCACATAGTAAGCACTTAAATACATAATTATTATTATTCCCTAGCCTAAAAAAGCCCTCCCTTGACCACCTGGATCTCTCCAGATATCACCTCATCTCCCCTCAAGAATCTCCAGTGGTCGCCTAACGATCGCCTAACGATCTTTATATAAAACAGAATCTCCTTATCATCAGCTTAAAAGCACGCAATCACCTTCCCCACTCCTACCTTACCTCACTGCTCTCCTACGACAACCCAGCCCACACACTTCACTCCTCTAAGACTAACCTTCTCACTGTATCTCCATCTCATCTACCTCATGACCGACCTCTCCCCCATTCTGCCTTTGACCTGGAACGCCCTCCATCTTCATATCCAAAAATCACTCTCCTCACCTTCAAAGTTTTATTGAAGGCATATCTCCTCCAAGAGGCCTTTCCTAACTAAGTCCTCATTTCCTCTTCACCCATTCCCTTCTGTCATCTTCTTTGAATTTGGATTTGCTCCCTCCCTCAGCTCCATGGCAATATGTACACATCTGTAATTTATTTATTTATATCAGTGTCTGTCTTCCCCTCTAGACTGTAAGCCTGCTGTGGGCAAGGAACGTTTCTACAAACTCTGTTATTTTATACTCTCCCAAGTCCTTAGTACAGTGCTCTGCATACATTAAACATTCAATAAATATGATTGGTTGGATGATTGAACATTGATGATGTTTATTAAGCTCTTACAGAGCACTGTACTAAGCACTTGAGAGAGCACAATACAACACAACAGATTCCTTGTTCAAAATGAAGCAGCTTCGCCTAGTGGATAGAGCACGAGCCTATAAATCAGAAGGACCTGGGTTCTAATCCTGGTTCGGCCATTTCTCTTCTGTGTGTCCTTGGGCAACTCGCTTCACTTCTCTGTGACTCAGTTACTTCATCTGTAAAATGGAGATTAAGACTGTGAACCCCATATGGGACAGAGACTGTGTCCAATGTGATTTGTTTGTAGATCCCCCAGTGCTTAGTACAGTTCTTGGCCCATAGTAAATGCTTAACAAATACCATGATTATCATTATTATTATTATTAATAATGAGTTTACAGTCTAGTTGGAAGATAGACACTAAAATAAATAAATAATGCATAGTGTATATAATTTAAAGATATGTACATAAATGCTGTGGGGTTGAGGGTTGAGGGTGGGGAAAATATCAAATGCCCAGAGGTCACTGATCCAAATACATAAATGACAAGAAGGTAGAAGGAGCCAGGGAAAAGGGGGCTCATGATTCAATTCCGGTTCTCCATTCCTACTTGGACTGTGAGCCTCATGAGGCACAGGGACTGTGTCAGACCTGATTATTTTATAGCTACCTGAGTGCTTAGTACAGCATATGGCACATAGTAAGCACTTATCAAGTACCTCAGTTATTACCTCTCTGGCCCCAAGGTCTCCTGACTTCATACCTTCCTGTTCTAGAAGCTGAGTTTCCCAACTTTCCCATCTCTGTCCTGAAGCAATCAGGTTAATTTCTCTGATACCACGAGGCAAACAAGTGGCACGGCCAAGTGGGGCAGAACAACAAACCACTGAGTGCTCCAGAAGCATCAGTTAAGAACAGACCATCACATAACAAGTCAACAGCTTTCTGTCAATCCCAAAACACTATGGTCAAAGGAAGTAATTGCAAATTCCCCTTTCATTTGCTGGATTTCAAGCTTCTTCCTGAGCTTTTAAAAAATGTGAGATTTGGATTTTATATTCCATAAAGGGATTTTGTTTGCCCTGCTCTAACTTAGCCACTCTACCCCGTTCCCCACACTACGTTCCAGCTAAACTGGTCTTTTTGTTGTTGTTCTTAATAGTACTGGTTATGCCAGACAGAGTACTAAGTACTGTGACAGATACAAGATAATTGGGTTGGACACAGTATGCCTGTCAGTGGGCAGGGATTGCCTCTATCTGTTGCCAAATTGTACATTCCAAGTGCTTAGTACAGTGCTCTGCACACAGTAAGCGCTCAATAAATACTATTGAATGAATCCCACATAGGGCTCACAGCCTTTATGCTCATTTTCCAGATGAGTTAACTGAGGCACGGAGAAGTTAAGTGACTTGCCCAAGGTCACTCGGCAGACCAGTGGCAGAGCTGGAATTAGAACCCAGGCCCTCTGACTCCCAGGTTCATGCTCTATCCATTAGGCCAGCTGCTTGTCTTCTTGTAGAACCTCACATTGGATCCTCTGTCTCCCATCTCTGGTATTTAGATCAGGCTGCCCCTTACACACAAAACAGATTTCACCCCCTTGCTGGCCTCCCTTTTCTTCCTTCCTCGCAATTCCCAACTCACGGCTCATGTCCTCCAAGAAACTTTCCCTTCTCCACAAGGTCAGCACAATCCATGACTCCTTCCTCCCCTGCAGTGTGTTAATTTTACACCATTATATTGAGAGGACACACATCCAATCTTCCCTGTTGGATTATAAATTTTCAGAGCATGTACCCAAATACCTAGTCCAGCATAGATACATTCCAGAGAGACTCCATAAATACTGCTTGATTTACTAAAAATCACAGCCCTGGAGATGTTCATTATTTTTTAAGTTGAGATAAATGCTTTGAATCCTGCTTTCCAGATTTGCAAATATATTCCTCAAAGTCATGATTTGATTGTCTGAGTCAGAAGTTGGAGTATTCTCATTTTGCCTACCAACTCACTATGTGACCTTGGCTAAATCACAGAACTTTTATTTTTTTTGTTGTTTATTAAGCACTTACTATGTTCCAGGCACTGTAATAAGTGCTTTCATTCATCCACTCAATCATATTTATTGAGCGCTTACTATGTGCAGAGAAGTGCACTAAGGACTTGGGAGAGTGTGATATAATAATAAACCAACACATTCCCTTCCCACAGTGAGTTTACAGTCTATAGGATTGGGGTAGATACAAACTAATCAAGTTGGACACCATCCCTGTCCCATATAGAGCTCACAGTCTTCTTCCCCATTTTAAAGATGAGGTAACTGAGGCACAGAGAAGTGAAGTGACTTGCCAACATCACACAGCAGACAAGTAGCAGAGCCAGGATTAGGAATCCAGATCCTTCTGACTCCCAGGCCCATGATCTATGCACTAGACCACACTGGAATTTAATTTCACTGTATCAGTTTACTGTAAAGTAGGAAAGCAAAAGTCACTAGGTTGAACAGTCAACAAACATTAGACCTCCATAATCAAATCCTGAATTTGGCTACTAAAAAGACAAATGGAATTTTATACAGGCATGAGGGGATAGGAGAACCATCTGATTGAGTTATCTGAAATGATTCTTTTGCAAGGGCTTGGCTTAATTTGGACCGGGGTTTACAGAAACTCCATCCCAGCCCCTCTGGGCTTGCCGTTTCACATTAGCATCTGGAGAGTTGCGCTGCTGTTTTTGTGAACCCTGACACCCCTTTCATTACACATTAGGCAAGGTGGAAGGGAGTGCTCTTGATAGCTTGCCAGAACCCTGGGTGAGGAACCAGAAGATCTAGGGCATTTTCACATTCTTCCAAAGACATGCTGACTTTGTGGGGGACAAACCCAACTTTAATCACAAAAATTCCATAAGTGATTGTGGTATTTGTTAAGTGCTTACTATGTGCCAAACACTGTACTAAACACCGGGGTAGATATAAGATAATCAGGACTCATATGCGGCTCACAGTCTAAGTAGGAGGGAGAAGAGGGATTGAATTCCCATTTTGCAGATGAGGGAATTGAAACACGGAGAAATCAAATGACCTGCCCAAGGTCACACAGTAGGTAAGCAGCAGAGCCAGGATTAGAACCCAGGTCCTCTGACTTCCAGGCACGTGGCCCCAGAAGACAGAAGCAATACCTGAATGGTGCTTGGAATCCATCTTCAAGGCCTCCAAATAGGTTCACCTGATTGGCAGGTGACATTTCTGGCTTTGCCGCTACAATGCAGTCCCCTGGTCTTGTTTTCTCCTAGGATGCCTCAGTATAGTCCCTAGAGTTAAAGGCAGCTAGTAGTGGAATCAGGTTGTCAGTGGAGCCACCATCACTTCCAGCCAGTGACTGTCCATCAGGTGGATTTCCAGGCCAATCAGAGGCGGGAACAGGAGGATATAACCTTTGAGAAACAGAAATCAAGCCTGCATGCCTCAACTTTTCTTATGGTATTTGAGGCATTTGAGGTAACTGAGGCACCGGGGAATGAAGTGGTTTGCCCAAGGTCACACAGAAGACAAGTGGCAGAGCCAGGATTAGAACCCAGGTCTTTCTGACTCCTAGGCCCGGGCTCTTTCCGCTAGGCCACGCTGCTTCTCTTGTTCATGTTGTGTAAGGAATATCATCAAGCTCTCCCTGCAAATCCTGGGGTTAAATGCTCATTGTTATTAGGATATTTGTTAAGCACTTACTATGTGTTAAACATTGGTCTAAACACTGGAAGAGATTCAAGTGAATTATGTTGGACACTGTCCCTGTTCCTCGGGGGGCTCACCGTCTAAGTAGGAGGGAGAACAGGAAAACTGAAGCACAGAGAAGTGAAGTGACTTGCCCAAGGTCACACAGGAAGTATTCCTCAGAGCCAGGATTAGAACCTAGGCCCTCTGACTCCCAAACCTGTGCTCTTTCCAGTGGGCCATGCTGCTTTTCCTTCCTGTCATGCTAAATTAGGACAAAACATACTAGGGGTGCATCACCCCCTGATTCGGTAGATTTCATCCTAGCCCAGAAAAAATCTGGTTTGGGAATGACACTATGAATTAGCCACTGCCTCAGGGTCCTGGACATTAATGGGTCCACCTGGGAGAGGAAAGCATGTGTCAAGCTGCTCCTGACTCACCCTCGGAGCCAATCTGTCCCACCCCAGGAGCACCAAGAGGTTACATCAAGCAAGGTAAACAACTTGGGCACGTCATTTCACTTCTCTGTGCCTGAGTTACCTTATCTGTAAAATGGGGAGTGAGACTGTGAGCCCCTTGTGGGAGAGGGACTGTGTCCATCCCCATTTTGCTTGTATCCACCCCAGGTGCTTAGTACAGTGCTGGGTACATAGTAAGCACTTAACAAATAATAATAGGTGCTTAATAAATACCAATTTTTTTAAAAGGGACATCATCAAAGGGACAAGCAACAACCCTCTGCATTCCCATCAGCCTTCACCACTTAATCCCAAATCTGACACTGAGAGGATACTCTAAACCTGGTGTGGCCAGGGACTGTCTCTCTTTATTGCTAAATTGTACTTTCCAAGTGCTTGGTTCAGTGCTCTGCACACATTAAGCACACAATAAATGCGACTGAATGAATGAAGGAATACTGCCCCTTACTTGCTTCTTCCCCTGTCTACATGGACACAGGAGCACAGACACTCACTTTTCGGGACGGGTTGGGTCAGTTAAGGCCAAACATTGTCTGGAATCCCACCAAGAAAAGAGAGGGGAGTCATCATCTCCTCATCCAAATATTCCCAGGCCTTTAAAAGAAAAAGTATTTGTTAAGCGCTCACTATGTGCCAGGCACTGTACTAAGCACTGGGAGAGATACAAGCAAATCAAGTTGGACACAGTCCATGACCCACATAAGGTCACAGTCTTAATCCTCATTTTTCAGATGAAGTAATTGAGGCCCAGAGAATTTGTGACTTGCCCAAAGTCACAGAGCAGATAAGTAGCAGAGGCAGGATCGGAACCCAGGTCCTTCAGGCCTTGTACCCAACTTTGCTTTCGTACTCTCTTCCAGGGAGCTGACACCTCATGGGGGTAACCGAGAAAAGCAGAGTGGCCTAGCGGAAACAGCCCAGGCCTGGGAATCAGAGACCCAGATTCTATGCTGACTCTACCACTTGCCTACTGTGTGACCTTGGGCCAGTCACTTAACTTCTCTGTGCCTCAGCTACCTCATTTGTGAAGTGGACATTAAGACTGTGAGCCCTATTTGGGACAAGGACAGTGTCCAACCCCATGTGCTTGTATTCACGTCAGCAATTAGTTCAGTGTCTGGCATATAGTAAGCACTTAACAAATACCATCATTTATTTATTTTTGCATTTTATATCCCTGTATCCTTCTCCCTGCTAATGTGATGTGCAACCTTCGGGTGATCTCAGAAGTCACTTTGCTACCTCACTTTGGGTTGATGAAGAAAAAATAGGTGATAAATATCTAACAGTAGTACATAATAAAGATAATTGTGTTTCATACATCCTCTTATTTGCTAAAATGGTAAGACTCTACATGATGTAAGCTCCTTGTGGGCAGGGAACGTATCTACCAACTCTGTTGTATTGAACTCTCCCAAGCGCTTAGTAAAGTACTCTGCACACAGTAAGCCCTCAATAATTACAATCGACTGAGTGACTGATAGCAATTAATGCAAATTCAAAGTTAGAACAAGTAATGTGCCTCCTCCACGTCTTTGATGCAGTTGTGGATAGTGTTATTTCCAAGTTTTCATGGACTGAAGCAAAAACAAACTTTAAAAATCACTTTCACTTTACCAGGCAAGATGAATTGGCACCCTGTGATAGAGAGAGGCATTCTGCATACATCAGAATGCTGAATGTTCGTGTTCCAAAAACCTAGTTTTGAGGAGAGAGTGGAAAGAGGAAATCCGGCCTCTCACCAATCCTTCAAACAGGGTGTAGTCACTCACTGATCCTTGCAAGTTTCAATGTACCATAGTTACATTGATTTTCACTTTTACAAAGCTACAAAAGGAAAGAGGAAATACCTCATGTCTATCTCATAACTGGATTCAAAATATTACTGATTTGGCTCTCTAAAAAAGAACCTTAGATTTAATTCTTCTTAGTTTATTATACTTCCCTTAAGTAGGCCCAGATTAATTCATGAGAGTTATCTTATTCTGTCCCTGTCCCTTTCACCACCGAAGTAAATTTGGACCCTTGAGGCTTTGGAAACATCAAGAGTAAGAATCCAAGCCTCAAGCATTAGTGAATATTGGTTCGCTAGGACCGTTGGAGGTGGGGGTATTTGTGAAAAGTTCAAGGTTCCCCCAGTCATTTTTCAAACTCTCTGAACTTTTTTTAAAATTGCATTAGTGCCAGGCACTGGGATAGATACAAGATAATCAGGTTTGACATAGTCTCTATCCCACATGGGCCTCAAGTCTAAATACGAAGGAGGAGGATTTAAACTTAAACTCCAACCTTTAGTTTAAAGAATAGGGAAAGGAACAGGGAAAGCTAACCAAGATCCAAGCCCCTACAAATCTTTAGAAATTCAAATTTCACTGAAACATCTAAACTACTCTAGAAACTTCCTTACAGATCCCAAAGTTCTGAGTGTGTGTACTCACAAATTGGCACATGGAAAAGAACATTCAGCAAGGCTACCAAAATGTTTCCCAGCAGGAAGAGAGAGAGAGAGAGTCATCCAGGGCTCCTTCCTCAAAATTAAGAAACATTTTTTTAATGGTATTTGCTGAGCACTTACTGCGTGCCAGGCACTGTAATAAGTGCTGGAGTATGTAAAAGCTAAACAGGTTGGACATAGTCCATGTCCCAGACTGTAAGCCCGTCACTGGGGAGGGATTGTCTTTATCTGTTGCTGAATTGTACATTCCAAGTGCTTAGTACAGTGCTCTGCACATAGTAAGCACTCAATAAATACTACTGAATGAATGAATGTGGAGCTCACAGTTTTAATCCACATTTTATAGATGAAGTAACTGAGACACAGCAGAGAAGTAACATTCCATCCAGATTGCTTATTAGTCATTCCCAAATAATTTTGGGAAACGTAGCTAGTGGCTTCTGGGAAATACAGTTTCCTGTCACCTGTGCTACAAGATTACATTTCCCTTTCCACTCTTTCTCTTTAGTCCTTTAATAACTGTGATATTTGTTAAGCACTTACTATGTCCAAAACACTCTACTAAGCACTGGTTAGACACAGTCCCTGTCCCACTTGGGCCTCACAATTTAAGGGGGAGGGAGAACAGGTATCATCTCCATTTTAGAAATAAGGAAACTGAGACACAGAGTCTTTTAAAGAGTATGAGGATCATGTGTAGAAATTATGGGTCTCAACTTTTATTTCTCCATTTTAAGTGTGGCTTTTAGATGCTGGGGTATGCATGTGGGCAATGCTTCCGTGCTTCTACTAAAAACGACAACAACAACAAAACAAACAACTTGTGTACAGGGATTTCTAGAGATCATCGTCATCATCAAGGGCATTTATTGAGCCCTAACTGTGGACAGAGTAATTAGATATCATTCCTAAGAAACAGCACAGCCTAGTGGAAAGAACCAGAGGACCTGGGTTCTGCTTGCTGTTTGATCTTGGGCAAATCACTTCAATTTTCTGTGCCTTAGTTTCCTCAACTGCAAAATGTGGATTGAATACCTGTTTCCCCTCCTACTTAGGCTGTGAGCCCCATGTGGAACAGACACTATGTCCAACCTGGTTAACTTGTATCTCCCTCATTGCTTAGAACGGTGCCTGACACATAGTAAGAACTTAACAAATATCATAACTGTGAGTATTTGACCTCAGGATTCTCAGGGAGAGCTTGATGGGCTTCCTTACACAACATGAACAAGAGAAACAGCATGGCCTAGTGGACAGAGCACAAGCTTGGAAGTCAGAAAAACCTGGGCTCTAATCTTCGCTACGCCACTTGTCTGAGGTGAGATCTTGGGCAAGCCACTTCACTCCTCTGTGCCTCAATTACCTCATCTGTAAAATGGGGTTTAAGATTGAGAGCCCCATATGGGATATGGACTGTGTCCAACCTGATAAGCTTGTATCTTCCCCAGGGCTTAGTACAGTGCCTGGTACACAATGAGTGCTCAACAAATAGGATTAAAACAAAAACAAAACTAAGCAAAAAACCTGAATAATATATGTATGCAGAGGAGGGACCAGGCTAAATTCAGTGGATTTCACTTGCAACTATGGCATGGTACAATGAAACACAAAAAAGTACATAAACAGTAGAACTGCTTAGATACAGGCAAGGATCTTGTATGCCTATTTTACCCCTATTCAACAATAATACTGTTTTTCCTGGTGTAGATCCAATACAAGGGTTCTGATCAAAGTTCTGCATCCAAAGTTAAATATCGGTCCTCATTGTGGTCAGAGAATGTGTCTACCAGTGTGCCTCTCAAGTGCTCAGTACAGTCCTCTGCATACAGTAAGCACTCACTCAATAAATACCATTGATTGATTGCTTGATTTTTCACTAATCTTTATAGCTATCATGAACTCCTTCATTTATAGATAATATTTAATACTATGTTGCCCTCCATGTGTGCAAATGGAATTGTTGAGGACTGTGGTTTGTAGCCTGCTGTTCTTTCCAAACTAAGTAGATTCAAAAATCTTTCCTCTGCCTTGTAGCTAGAATTGTGTTTATTTAAGGGCTTGGTTTCAGCAGTTTGTGTTCTGCCTCTTCACCTTGCAAACCTGTCTAGCACCATTGCTCATGATGAAAGAAACCATTTCTGACTGCTGTATGCTAAATTAGATTCTGCTCAGGGCCATTATTATTATTATTATTATCATTGTTAAATAGTACTTATGAAGTGCTTATTATGTGCCTAGCCCTGTACTAAGCATTGGGGTAGATACAAGATAATCAGGTCAGGCATAGTCCCTGTCCCACAGTCATTCATTCACTTGGAGCTCACATCTATGTTCTATTACTCATCAATAAAATTAGGACAATTAAACCACAAGCATAAACCTTAAGGAATATGTGGAGAAAGAGTCACTGGACAAAAGTCACTAATAAATTATTAGAGGAGGCTCAAATTTGAGGGTCTCAATAAACTCATGGATTGTTATAGGAACCAGTTATATCCTGCTTTGGCATTTATTTTTTAAATCCACAGTCCTTCTTTCTAAGGCATAGGATTATGGTGCACAGCAACAGTTGTTTTGGTAGGGGCTTTAGAGTACATAGAATGAGCTAACCTCCAGTATTAAATTGACCTTTAAGATTTCACTTCATATTACCATGGTTTAACAACTGAAGGTTAGCAGATGACATAATGAGGCACTCCTTTAGCAATGTGGTAATGGTGTTGAAAAATAATTTCAAGATTTTTCCTTGTAATTCAGTGTTTCTAGTACTGGTATTCTAACTTTTTTTTGAGGGGGTCATACGTTAAGTGCTTATTATATGCCAGGCACTGTACTAAGAACTGGGGTAGATAGAAGATAAGTTGGACATAGCCCCTGTCTCACATGAGTCTCAATCCCCATTTTACAGATAAGGTAAATGAAGCACAAGGAAGACAGGTCACACAACAGGTGGTAGTCTACCCACTAGGCCATGTTGCTTCTCTCTCAGCTATTTCACGATTTAAGAAAATATTAGAGAACTTCCATAGGCCTTGTGTAGATATCAGTGTGTTGGAAGGGACAGAATTCAACTGGGAAAAAAAGTATTTTCAGAAGGCCAGGAGGTAAACTGAATAAATAAGTATAATTGAATTGCTGTGCACAGTCCAATACATTTAAAAATATTATAACTAGGAAATCAAAAGCGTAGAGCACGATGTTCCCAAATGGTTTTGTTACAGGGATCATTTCATCATAAGTATTTTGCCTTCACCTCCATCCCCTCCCCAGAAGGCAAAGTAATAATTATCTTTTCACAGAAATCCAACACTGACTCACCACTTAACCATTCCTTCAAGGCCTTTTGTAATGGCAATCCTAACTACAGTAATTAAGCTAAGGAAATGACAAAAAAAAAAAAATGACCTGTAGAGAGAGTGCCCCTAAAGCTTTTTAGATGAGAAAGTCTCATCTTTGGGCCAATTAATTTTGTTCCTAATTGTTTACTCATATGAAATCACACTTAAAATGTAGGAATCTTCTAGTGGTTGACAAGACATCATTCACATAATGTGATGCTGACTTCTGGCTCCGGTTTAGATAAGAACTCCCTTGGTAGAATAGCAGGGAGAATTCTCTATGAATATTTTTGTAAAATCAGTCAGTTAGCAGTATTTAGTAAGTCTCTATTATGCTCAGGGCACTGTATTAAACACTTGGGAGAGGACAATAGAATTAATAGACATTACTAGTACTCTCATGGACTTTCCAATCTAGCAGGGGAGACGGGGAACTAAAATCACAGATGGGAGAAGGTAACAGAATATTAAAATATGTGAGTGCTATGAGGTTAATGTGAGTACCCAAGTGCTTAGATTGTGTGGAAGTGGGGAAGTGGCATGGGTAAGTGATAAATTAATCAGGGAAGGCCTCCTGGAAGAGATGTATTTTCAGAAGGGTTTGAAAGATAGAGAGAGCTAAGGTAGTAGTCATGAATCAATCAATCATTGATATTTATTGAAGACTTAATGTTTAATGCTTCAATGAGTATAATACTGTAGAACTGGTAGACATGATCCCTGCCTTCAAGAAGCTTACAACCCAAGTAGGGATGACAACATTAAAATAAATTACAGATAGGAGAAATGGCAAAGTATAAAGTCAGTCAATCATATTTATGGAGTGCTTACTGCATGTATGGCACTGTATTAAGCGACTGGGAGAGTACAACATAACAATAAACAGACCCATTCCCTCCCCACAGTGAGTTTATAGTCTAGAGGGATACATCCATAAGTAATGTGAACCAGAGGTGGGGAGGGATAGATGAATATTCAAGTGCTTAAGGGAGCACCATCCCAAATGTATAGGTAATGTGGATTGGAAGGTGGATAGGATGGGAAAATGAGAAGTTACTCAGGGAAGGCTTCTTAGACATGTGATTTTTAGTAGGGCTTTGAAATGGGGAGAGTGTAGTCTGTAGAGAAGCAGCATGGCTTAGTGGAAAGAGCCCAGGCTTGGGAGTCAGAAGTCATGGATTTTAATCCTGGCTCCATCGCTTGTCAGCTGTGTGACCTTGGGCAAGTCACTTAACTTCTCTGTGCCTCAGTTACCTCATCTTTAAAATGGGGATGAAGACTGTGAGCCCTAAGTGGGACAAACTGATTACCTTGTATCTACCCCACTGCTTAGAACAGTGCTTGGCACATAGTAAGTGCTTAAAAATACCAACATTATTATTATTATTAGTCTGTGTATATGAAGGAGAGGGAGTTCTAGGAAGAGAAATGATACAAGCAAACTGTGGATGATGAGAGAGATGAGAAAGAAGTACAGTAAGTAGGGTGACTTTAGTGGAACCAAGTGTGCAGACTGGACTGTAGTAGGAAATTAGCTATGGTAAGTTGAAAGGGGAGAGCTGATTGAGTGCCTTAAAGCTAATGACAAGGAGTTTCCATTTAATGCGGAGATGGAAGGGCAATCAATCAATCAATGGTATTTATTGAGCACTTACTATTTGCAGAGCACTGTTCTACGTACTTGGTAGTGTACAATACAATAGAATAAGCAGACATATTCCCTGCCCAAAATGAGTTTGAGGTTTTTGAAAATTGGGAAGGCCTGTGCAGATTTTTTTTTTTTAGAAAAGTGATCTGGGCAACAGAGTAAAATAGAGATTGGTGTAGAGAGAGACAGGAGTCAGGGAGGTCAGTGAGGAGGCTGATGCAGTAGTCAAGACAGGATAGCATAAATGCTTGGATCAGCATGTTAGCTGTTCAGATGGAGAGAAGGGGCAGATTTCAGTGATGTTGTGAAAGTAGAACCGAAAGGATTTGGTGACAGATTGAATATGAGGGTTGAATAAGAGAGGTGAGTCGAGAATGATGCCAAGGTTTTGAGTTTGTGAGAAAGGGAGGATGGTGTTTGTTTACAGTGATGAGAAAGTCAGGGGGAGGAGAAGGTTTGAGGGGGCAGATGAGGAGTTCTACTTGGGAAGTAGCAGTCAGAGCATTTGTTGAGCACACACATGATGCAGTGAACTGTGCGATGGCCTTGGGAAATACAGAATAAAGAGGTGAAACATTTCTAGTCAGCTGTTATGTGAGGGAGGAGAAAGTTCTAGGCAGAAAGGAGGGTATGAGTAAGGGGAAGGAGGGTGAAAAACAAGTATAGGGAATAGGCGGGCTGAAGAGGAATGAAGTGTGTGTACCAGGGTGTTGTGGGAGAAGAGAATGGATACGTAGTATTAGAAGAACTGACTGAATGGCTTAAAACCAATGGTGAGGAGTTCCTGTTTGATGCAGAGAAGAATAGGCAACCTTTGGAGGGTTTTTTGAAGATTGGAGAGATGTGTGAAGACTGATTTCTTGGAAAAATCAATCATCAAGGATCAGTATTGAGGAGGAGAGAGAAGGAAAAAACAAATAAAACAAACTTCTCTAAGGGAATATCAACATGTACTCTCCCAAGCATTAAGTACAGCGCTCTGCACATAGTATGCGCTCAATAAATACCACTGATTAATTGACTGATAGACGCCCATAAACTTTCACTAAACAGGATACATCCTTCCTAATCCCCTCTGATGTTCCTGTCCTCTTCCTCATCCCCTTCTTTCACCCATTCCACAGTGGGGAGAGAGCTGAAGGCAATCATTAGCAATCCTAGAGCCCACCATAGCTACTAGCCACTGTATCAGAGTAGCAGAGCTTCAGAGTTTCTGCCTCTAGATTGTAATCCACAGTGGGCAGGGAATGGGTCTACCGACTTTGTTATATTGTTCTCTCCCAAGAGCTTAGACAGTGCTCTCAATAAGAAGCACTCATAATAAATATGATTGATTGTTGATTAGCAGGAAAGGCTTCCTGCAGGAGTGGATTTCTCAGCTATGGCAGCAGATTCATTTGTCCTTTTCTTTTTCATCAAGGCCCCTGAGAGCCAGCAGGGCTCTTTCCTAAACTATAACTCATTTTTGACTTTCCAGGAGAGGGTTAACTGACTTTAGCGGGTAGCATGAGTATGGGAGTCAGAATCCCACAGCTCGACTGCTTTGTGAGCTTGGGCGAGTCACTTAACTTCTCTGTGCCTCAGTTTTCTCTAGACTGTAAGCTCCTTGTGGGCAGAGAATGTGCCTATCAACTCTGTTGTAATCTACTCTTTAGAGCATTTAGTACAGTGTCCTGTATACAAGAAATGCTTGATTGATTGACTGATTTCCTCATCTGTAAAATGGGGATTCAATACCTGTTCTCCCTCCTACTTAGACTGTGAACCCCATGTGGCCAGGGACTATGTCCAACCTGATTGCCCTGAATCTAGCCAGTGCTTGGCACATACAAAAGCACTTAACAAGTACTAATATTATTATTATTTTTGGTATTAATGGTATTAAGCACTTTCTATGTGTCAAACACTGTTCTAAGTACTGGAGTACATACAGATGAATTAGGCTGGACACAGTTCCTATCCCACAAGGGGCTCACAGTCTTAATCCCCACTTAAAGATGAGGTAAGTGAGGCCCAGAGAAGTGAAGTGACTTGTCCAAGGTCACACAGCAGACAAGTGGCAGAGTAAGGTTTAGAACCCAGGTTCTTCAGGCTCCCAGGGCCATGCTCTATCCACTAGGCCATGCTGCTTCCCTATTCTCTCTCCTACTTAGACAGTGAGCCCCATGCGGGACAGGGACTATGTCCAACCTGCTTATGTGCTCGACACATAGTAAGAGTTTAAGGAATACCATAAAAAGTGTTCCTTGAAAAATAAACTTTCTACATCTTTTTTGCTTTTCCAACCCAATATTTGAGGAGCACACAGCCCACAGTTAGCCTACCTCTTCCAATAGCAGGGCTGAGTGGATTCTCTGATCACTTGATTTGACTCTTGAAGGAACTTAATCAAACTGTGAGCCCCATGTGGGGTCAAGGACCGTGTTTGACCTAAATATTTTGTGCCTACCCCAGCTCTTAGTACAGTGTTTGGCACATCAAGAAACAATATGGCAGATTGAAAAAAGGACAGGGGTGGAAATCAGAGAACCTGGGTTCTAATCCTGCTCTGCCACCAGTCTGCTGGGTGACCCTGGTCAAGTCTTTAAATTTCTCCGCCTCAGTGTCCTCATCTCTAAAATGGGGATTAAATACTTATTCTCCCTCCTACTTCTACTATGAGCCCCAGGTGGGAAAGGGACTGTGTCCAACTTGATGATCTTATATCTCTCCCAGCTTTTAGTATAGTATTTGGCTCTTAACAAATACTACAATTATTGGTATTACTACACAGTAAATGCTGAACAAATACCACAAATATCACCACACCCAGGAGTGAGACCTGAGAAACCTGGGCCTTGAGGACTTGAGGGGCAAGCTAGGGTTGGAGTTAGGACCCTTTGGGGCTTAGAAGAAGACTTACTTGGAAGCAAGAGGAGAGGCTAGATGACCACTGGAGATTTCTCCCGACCACTTAACTGCAAGATTCTGTGAAAGGCAACCAAATAAGGACAAATGTATAGCAGGGCTCAAAATAGCAAACTCTCATTCTATTTGAAGTTCTTCTATTTTTGTTCCTAGACTGTGCCAATCCAAAATGTGCCTTGTGGATTGCATTCTCTTTTCACTAATTGACTGCAGGGAAGCACTTGTATTGATGTTCATGGACAGACTATTTTCGGTCCTTCTGAGCATATGATAGTCTCTCGTCTGACAAAATTAGTATCACGGTCCCAGGAGTGAGTTGTGTCTAGAGTAGTTTTAGGAGACAAAAGCAAAGTCAGACTGGTCCATAGCCATATTCAATCAAATCAATTAGTCAATGAGAAGCAGCATGGCCTTAGTGGAAAAAGCACAGGCCTTGGAGTCAAAGGACCTGGGTTCTAATCCTGGCTCCACCACTTAACTCAAAGGTGTTTGAGTGCTTACTCTAAGATAGAAAATAGGGGAAACAGCATGGCCTAGTGGCAGGAGCGTGGGCTTGGGAGTCAGAGGACGTGGGTTCCAATCCTGACTCCTCCATTTGTCAGCTGTGTAACCTTGGGCAAGTCACTTCACTTCTCTGTGCCTCAGTTACCTCATCTGTAAAATGAGGATTAAGATGGGGAGTCCCTTGTGGGAAATGGTCTCTGTCCAACCTATCTTGTATCTACCCTAGCATTTGGTTCAATGCCTGGCACATAGTAGGCGATTAACAGATACCTTTAAATAGAAAGACCATTCAATCGGTGGTATATACTGAGTGCTTACTATATGCAGAACACTGTACTAAGCATTTGGGAGAGTACAGTACCACAGAGTTGGAGGACACACTCCCTGCCCACAACAGACTTACAGTCTATTGATCTGAAGCTTTGAACTAAGGCAGGTGGAGTTGGCCTAGCTCTAACCTTGGGTAACCCTTCTGGATTTGAGCCACCTGGGCAATGAGGAAACACACCTCCCACTGCAAAATCGAGTCCTGGATAGGAACAGCAAAAGGATTTGAGTGGATAAGGTTAGGCTTGTTCCTTGTTCCCCAGAATATTCTACTTAGGGGTTCTGGATATGGTAATATTCATTTCCTTAGAGATCACTGGACTGGGAGAGAGAGTGCGGATATCTCCATACAAACTCTAACTGCTACTGCAAGAACAACCAAAGTGTATGTCCTGCTGGATGTACGACATACTTTTCCTCTCTGAATCATTAGAGACTAAGTAATGACCATTTAGCATGTTGCTCCATGTGCAACTATTTCTCAAGGGGCCATATGGTTTGTTGCTCTGTGTGCAACTATTTCTTAAGGGTCCATTTGATGTGTTGCAATGTGAGCAACTTTTTCTCAAAGTTTCATTTGGTATGTTGCACTGTGTGCAAATGTTTCCCAAGGGGCCATTCGGTATGGTGGTCTGTGTGCAAGTGTTTCTCAAGGGGCCATTTGGTATGCTTTCATGAACACTGTGTGCAGGTGTTTCTCATTGTGACACTCACACCATCTCACCATAAGCAGAATTGCCTTTAGAACATAGAACAATAATGCATTTTTACAGATTTTTAAAGTCAGGTATATCTTCCAATTGCATCAAATCTATCTTAGAATGAAAATACCAGTAGTTTTTGGGGGGGGTTTTGCACTGTATTTGTTGAGCACTTACTATATGCGAGGGTCTGTACTAAGCGCTGGGGTAGACACAAGCTAATCAGGTTGGACACAGTCTTAAATCCCCATTTTATAGATAAGGTAATTGAGGCCTGGAGAAGTTAAGTGACTTTCCCAAGGTCATAGAGCAGCCAAGTGACAGAGATGGGATTAGAATCCAGGTCCTTTGGACCACCAGGCCTGTGCTCTATCCACTAGATCACACTGCTTCCAGTCTGAATATGCTGCCATTAATGCCTTCATC
This sequence comes from Ornithorhynchus anatinus, assembly GCF_004115215.2. Taxonomy (NCBI): domain Eukaryota; kingdom Metazoa; phylum Chordata; class Mammalia; order Monotremata; family Ornithorhynchidae; genus Ornithorhynchus; species Ornithorhynchus anatinus. Next base: position 73,467,408 of record NC_041729.1, on the reverse strand, counting down.
CATCATTCGCTTTGGTAGAAAATGTAAGATTTTAAAGCAGGTATCAGTCAGATGTAACTCAGAGTCTTCAAAACAGAAATAATGTGAAATAATATCTTAGGGGAAAATAATGAAAGTTGATACAACCGAAGATCTAAATGGTTGGTGTATGTGAGTGTAAAAGTGAATAAAGAGGCAAAGCAATATCCAAGAGACTGAAATATATTTTCCTGAGAAAGACATCAAAAGACTTTTCCATTATATTGAAAACATTTAACTAGGCAAACATAAGTTGGCTAAGGGCAACGTATCCCCAGCCCACGAAAGACATTATCTTATGGACTGTAAGCTCACTTTGGGCAGGGAGTGTGTTTACCAACTCTGTTGTACTGAACTCTCCCATGTGCTTAGTACAGTGTTTTGCACACAGTAAACACACGATAAATTCCATTGATGAGGATGATAAAGCCTCGTACAGTCTTTGGTCTAGCATTAACAGCAAAAGAAATTCTACAGAACTGATAGACTTTTTTAGGTATTTGTTAAGCAATTACAATGTGTGAAACACTGGTTCTAAGCTTTGGAGTAGATACAAATTAATTAGAATGGACACAGTCCCTGCCCCATGTGGGGTTCACAGCCTAAGAAGATTTTGACATTTGAGAGGAAAATTAAGAACTTATGTGAACTTTCATAGATGTTTAGAAGATAGGATTCTATTTTTGGGGAAGAGGTCTTCAATTTCTAAAGGATAAATAGTGGGGCATTGGTAATACGTAATGAGGTTTAAGCTTCTTTAGCTACACTCATCTCATTGCATGAAGACTCATAACCAAACCTAACATTTATGTTGCAATGTATTGATTGCAAAGTACTTGAAAAGTAGTTTCATCAATCAAACTGCAGGGAGCCAGTACAGAAACGGGTTGATGTACATGCTGCTTTTAACAGCAAATTACAAAAGACAGATGATTTCATAAACAGCTAAGACAACCTATGAGAATGTATCCTGATGAGATAATGCATCTATTTCATTTTTCTAGCATTCCCAGAATATTATTGCCAGAGGTCATGCTGGAGAGTTTTGGTAGGTTTCTTTGGAAACACACACGTTAACATTCCTGTAGAGACGAGCACATTATTCAGTAAATTCAGTGATTGCTCTTTTTCTAATTCTTTCTAAAATCCTGTAGTAATTGCAATTTAACAAGCCTTCAGGACTCAACTTTATGCTCACCAATCAGTGGGAAAGCAAGACACAGAGGAAATGTAATAAGCATGTAAAAAAGGAACCTATTGCTTTATCCTGTCCTCAATTTTCACTAAGGGCATGAGTTTTCTGTTTCATTCACTCTCAAAATTTAAGCTAAGACAAAATATCAATGGTTGAAAATTCCTATTGGTGGTCTGTGAGCCATATGAATTTTGGGACTGGCAATGTTAAATCACTGGTTTCCAGATATTAAATCCTTGAAATAGAGGCCACAAAGATCTGCAGTTTGATGTATTGTCACTATCTTGGGTTGTTTAAATAACTATGTCGTCTACAAACAAATTCTCTTTATTTTGCCTTCCATTCCTAGCCTTGTTTATGCAAGCTGGGTTTGTACCTTTTATTCATCCCACCCTTAGTCCTACAGCACTTATATACATAAATGTAATATGTACATTGGAGAAGCAGTGTGGCTCAGTGGAAAGAGCACGGGCTTTGGAGTCAGAGATCATGGGTTCGAATCCCGGATCTGCCACTTGTCAGCTGTGTAACTGTGGGCAAGTCACTTAACTTCTCTGTGCCTCAGTTACCTCATCTGTAAAATGGGGATTAAGACTGTGAGCCCCAGGTGGGACAACCTGATTCCCCTGTGTCTACTCCAGTGCTTAGAACAGTGCTCTGCACATAGTAAGTGCTTAACAAATACCAACATTATTATAATAGTCATAATATTCATAATTTACTTTAATGCCTGTCTCCCTGTCTAGACTGTAAACTCCTTGTGGACAGGGAACTTGTCTACCAATTCTCTTATACTGCACCATCCCAACTGTTTAGAACAGTGCTCTGCAGGCCGTCAATGCTCAATAAAAGTGATTGATTACTCATTAGTAATAATAATACTACTACTAATAATAAAAAAGTGTTTGGCATATACTAAGCACTTAATAAATATAATTATCATTATTAGCATTTCCTAAGCACTTACTAGTATGTGTCAAGCACTGTAATAAATACAAGATATTCGGGTCTGACACATTCCCTGACTCACAGAGGGCTCACAGTCTAAGGAGGAGGGAGAACAGGAATTGAATCCCCTTGTTACAGATGAGGAACCTGAGGCACAGAGAAGCTAAATGTCTTGGCTAAGGTGACACAGCAGGCAAGTGGCCAAGTATGGATTTGATCCAGCTCCTCTAAGGCCCGTGCTCTTTCCAGTAAGCTGCAGTGCTGGTATTTATTGAGTGCCTACTCTGTGCAGAGCATTGTCCTGGACACTTGGGAGAGTTCAAGAGAGTAATTAGGATTGATCCCTGCCCTCAAGTTACTTATTGTCTAGTCGGGAGGTAGATATTAAAATAAAATACAGGGTTGGGAAGCAAGAGTGTAAAGATATGTGCTTAAGTGCTGTGGGCCTGGAGGTGGGGTGAATGTCAAAGAAAGTAAGGGATATGATTTAAGTGCATAGTCGTGATGCAGAAGGGAGGAAGAATATGGTGGGAAATGGGAGACTAGTCCTGAAGCAAATTTGGTTACTGAAGGGCTTTGAAGATGGGGAGAGTGGTGGTCTCTTGGAGGTGAAGGGGATGGGAGTTTCAGGCCGGAGGAAGGATGTGAGTAAGGAGTCGATGTCGTTGAGATTTAGGCACATACAGTAGGTTGGTATTAGAGGAGTGAAGTGTTCAGACTGGTTGTAGTAGGAGACAAAAGAGGATAGGAACAGGGGAGAGAGTTGAAGAAGAGTTCTCCACCCAGAGTGTGGAGAATTGGGATTCCTGATTTTTTTTAAATGGTACTTGTTAAGTGCTTACTATGTGCCAGGCACTGTACTAAGCACTAGGGTAGATACAAGGTAATTGGGTTGGACACTGTCACTCCTACGTTGGGCACCCAGTCTTAGTCCCCTTTTTACAAATGAGGAATTGAGTCATAGAGAACTTGAGTGATTTGTCCAAGGAAACACAGCAGACAATTGTTGGAGCTGGGATTAGAACACAGGTCCTTTGACTCCCAGGCCCATGCTCTATCCATTAGGCCATGAAATGAATTAGCCTAGGAGATAGAGCACAGGCCTGGGAGTCAGAAAGTCATGAGTTCTATTCCCCACTTGTCTGCTGTGTGACCTTGGGCAAGTCACGTAACCTCTCTGGCAATCAGTTCCCTCATCTGTAAAATGGGGATTTAGACTGTGAGCTCCACATGGGACATGGACTGTGTCCTACCCAATTCGCTTGAATCCACCCCAGCGCTTAGTACAGTGCCTGGCACATAGTAAAACCATTTAGCAAATATCACATTTATTATTATGATGATTAAGTCCACAGTACTAACCAGTACATCAGGGAACTGTCCCTGTAACCACAACCCATTCCCTCCCAGCTCCCCTGTGAGGAATGTGCAGGCTGAAGGTGGACCTTGGAATTCTAGATCTTTCATTTTGTAGGATCTTACTCAGTATCTTTGTTCATGGGGAAGGTAAAAATGGCCTCCTGGTGATTGTCTACAGCAGCCCCACAGCACTTATATATGTATCTGTAATTTATTTATATTAATGTCTGTCTCCCCCTCTAGACTGTAAGCTCCTAGTGGGCAGGGAATGTGTCTGTTTATTGTTATAGTGTACTTTCCCAGGTGCTTAGTACAGTGCTCTGCACACAGTAAGCACTCAATAAATACGACTGACACTGACTGACTGACCTCTGCTAGGAAAAGATAAGTGAGGGAGTTGGCTTGACCTAGGAGAGTTGGGAAGATTTCAAAGCTCCACTTCATGTCTCTAGAATTAGCATTTACTCTAGAATTAGCATTTACCAGGGAATCAATCCATCAATCAATCATATTTATTGGGCACTTACTGTGTGCAGAGCTCTGTAGTAAGTACTTGGGAGAGTGCAATACAACAGAGTTAGTAGACACGTTCCCTGCCCACAACAAGTTTACAGTCTAGAGGGGAGACAGACCATAATATAAATAAATACAGATGAATGAATCAATCAATGGTATTTATTGAGCACTTACTCTGTGCAGAACACTGTTCTAAGCGCTTGAGAGAACAATACAAGAGAATAAGCAGACATGTTCCCTGCCCATAACAAGCTTACAAGTGCACTGAGGGGCTGAGCACTGTGGGACTGAGCACTGTTGGGTTGAGAGTGGGGCAAATACCTATAGGGAATCTTTCCTACTCCTCATCCCTTCTGAGACTTGGACCCTTGACGTCAAAGTTCCAGAACCCATTTTTTTGGACAAAATCATACTGCTTAGGGTATGAACCGAGAGATGATCAGACAGTGTCTTTTCTCCTCGGCTGGATTGTTCTCTAGCGGGAAAGGGTTTGCAGCAGAAGGGGCTGAGTCACAAATAAGAGACATAAACTCACAGGGCCTGTGGATGTGGACACAGACACCCCCACCCCACCTTGGCATATACACGCCCCCACCCCCCCACACACAAACACACATACACACAAGACCGAGGAGAGACAGATATGAGATACAAATGAGGCAGAGAGAGACAAATGAGCAGAGAGAGATGAGGGAAAGAGGACATTTGTTCCTGCAGCAAGTTCATGAATTCTGAGGTCTCTATGTGCAAATCATTGCATTTAAGAGATGAAACACAGGGTGGGCACGGAGTCTTTCAGGATCAATTAAAGAATGAGAAATAACATAAGACAGCCAGGTGTTCAGGCACCCTGTCAAGCCATCCCCAGTGATCCACAGAAGAGACAACTTTTCATTTTGGGGGTGGGGTGAACTGGGTGGGTGGGAGCATTTTAGGGGCAAAACAATTGGGAATCACCTGGGGATGGCAGGAAGGCTTTTTCAGACACAGACACATTCCCTGCCCACAACAAGCATACAGTCCAAACTTCATCTGCCTCGATCATTTTTTAAAAATGCCATTCTGTGCACATATCTCCAACCCTCAAAAACATCTCCAATGATTGTCCATTCCTCTCTAGATCAAGCTGAAACTCCTGACCATTGGCTTTAAGTTCATTCAATTCATTCATTCAAACATTTATTGAGTGCTTACTGTGTGCTAAGCACTCTACTAAGCACTTGGGAGAGTACAATGTAACATTAAACAGGCACATTCCCTGCCAAACGAGCTTACAGTCTAGAGGGGAAGACAGACACTAATGTAAATAAATAATTAAGGCAATCAATCAGCTCTTTCTCACCTACACTTATTTATTCTCCTCTTCACTGCATCTTAGCTCCTAATCTTTGTTCCTTTCAAGCTAGCCTACTCACTCTACTTTGTTCTTGTTTCTTTTTCCACCAACCATTTCTTCAGGCCTTCTCTCCTGCCTGATCATCCTTCAAATCCAAAAGACCACAGCTCTCTCCTTCTAAAAATCATATCTCCTTCAGGTGATCTTTCCCAGTGAATTGCGACTCTCCCTATCTTATGCTCCCCTATGACCTTTTAATCAATTGATCAATCATATTTATCTAGTGCTTATTACTTGCAGAACACTGTACTAAGCACTTGGAAGAGTCCAACACAACAGAATTAGCCATGTTCTCTGCCCACATCAGCCTTTCCTGATTAATTTCTACTCTCCCTGAACCTCCGTTTCAACGTCAACCTTTTCATGCCACTCATAAATTGCAACATATGTACATATTTTGTATATCTTATTATTTCCTCACTAGAGTTATTATTTCCTCATGAGTAATTTACTTAAGAGACTAATTTACTTAGGACAGAGGTGAGGGATCTTACCGGATAACTTGTTCTCTCCCAAGCGCTTGTACAACGCTCTGCACACCAAAGATGCTTGATGAGTGTAACTGAATGATTGAACAAAATGCACATCAGTCCCTCGCCAGTTAGTAAAAGGATGTAAAATCCTCAGGTGTATGTATGCCACCCTTCACCTAGTTAGAAACACATGGGAACAATGGCTGTGTGTTATGATATTTGTAAAGCAGCAGTGGCTCAGTGGAAAGAGCACGGGTTTGGGAGTCAGAGGTCATGGGTTCTAATCCTGACTCCACCACTTGTCTGCTGTGTGACTTTGGGTAAGTCACTTAACTTCTCTGTGCCTCAGTTCCCTCATCTGTAAAATGGGGATGAAGACTGTGAGCCCAACTTGGGACAGACTGATCATCTTGTATCCCCTCCCCAGCACTTAGAACAGTGGTTTTTGCACATAATAAGCACTCAACAAATGCCATTATTATTAATCTCCATTTTACAGATGAGGGAACTGAGGCACAGAGAAGTAAAGTGTCTTGCCCAAGTTCACTCAGCAGACAAGTGGCAGGGCCGGAATTAGAACGCGTGTCCTCTGACTCCCAAACCTGCGTTCTTTCCACTAAGCTTGCTCAAGGTCACAGAGAAGACAAGTGGAGGATTCAGAATTAGAACCCAAGTCCTTCTCACTCCCAGGCCTGTGCTCCATCTACTAAACCAGGCTATTCCCTTCTCCCCCTCCCAGGGAGTTGACATCCATGCTTATCGCTTAGAATGTGCCATTTTGGAGCTTTCTAGACCAGTGAGATTTGAAAATCCACGGGGTTGAAGGAGTAAAAACTCCTCACCATTGGACTTAAAGCTCTCCATCCCCTTGCCCCCTCGCACCTCACCTCCCTTCTCTCCTTCTATCACCCAGCCCACACACTCCGCTCCTCTGCCACTCACCTCCTCACTGGGCCTCGATCTCACCTGTCCCGCTGCCTACACCTGGCTCACATCTTGCCTCTGGCCTGGAATGCCCTCCCTCCTCAAATCTGCCAGACAATTACTCTCTCCCCCGCTCCAAAGCCTCCTCCTAGAGGCCTTCCCAGACTAAGCCCCCCTTTTCCTCATCTCCCACTCCCATCTTCCGCGTCAGCCTGACTTGTTCCTTTTGCTCTTCCCCCCACTCCCCAGGGCCAGAGCAGTTCTGTATATATCTGCAATTTTATTTATTGTATCGAGGTCCGTTTACTTGTATCGATGTCTGTCTTCTCCCATTCCAGAAGCAGCATGGCTTAGAGGATAGAGCACAGGCCTGGGAGCCCAAAGGTCATGGGTTCTAATCCTGCTTCTGCCCCTTGTCTGCTGTCTGTGTGACCTTGGGCAAGTCGATTCACTTCCCTGGGCCTCAGTTACCTCATCTGTAACTTAATGGGGATTTAGAGTGCGAGCCCAATTTGGGACGGCGACTGTATCCAACCTGATCATTTTGTATCTACCCCAGCTCTTGGCACATAGAAAACACTTAACAAGTACCATAATAATTATTATTATTAGACTGTGAGCTCATTGGCAGGGACTGAGCACTTATGTATATATAATTGTATTTATTTATACTGATGCCTGTTTACTTGTAATCATGTTTGACTCGCCCCCCATTGGCCCCACCGCCCCAGACTGTGAGCCTGTTGTGGTCAGGGATTGTCTCTTTATTGCTTTACTGTACTCTCCAAGTGCTTAGCACAGTGCTCTGCACACAGTAAGCACTCAATAAATACAATTGAATGAACTATTGTTACACTGTACTTTCCCAAGCGCTTAGTACAGTGTTCTGCACACATTAAGCGCTCAATAAGATTAATAAATGAACTGTTTATTGTTGCACTGTACTTTCCCAAGTGCTTAGAGAAGCAGCATGGCTCAGTGGAAAGAGCCCGGGCTTGGGAGTCAGAGGTCGTGGGTTCTAATCCCGGTTCTGCCGTTTGCCAGCTGCGTGACCTTGGGTCAGTCACTTAACTTCTCTGGGCCTCAGTTCCCTCGTCTGAAAAATGGAGATGAAGACTGTGAGCCTCACGTGGGGCAACCCCATTCCCTTGTATCTACCTCAGCACTTAGAACAGTGCTCGGCACATAGTAAGCGCTTAACAAATACCAACATTATTATTAGTACAGTGCTCTACACACATTAAGCCCTCAATAAATACAGCTGAATAAATGAACTCTTTACTGTTGCATTGCACTTTCCCAAGCGCTTAGTACAGTGTTCTGCACATAGTAAGCACTCAGTAAATATGACTGAATCAATGAACTGTTTATTGTTGTATTGCACTTTCTCAAGCGCTTACTACAGTGCTCTGCATACAGTAAGAGCTCAGTAAATATGACTGAATCAATGAACTGTTTGCTGTTGTATGACACTTTCCCAAGCGCTCATCACAGTGCTCTGCACACAGTAAGTGCTCAGCATGGCTGAGTGGAAAGAGCCCGGGCTTGGGAGTCAGAAGTCAAGGGTTCGAATCCCAGCTCTGCCACCTGTCAGCTGTGTGACCTTGGGCAAGTCACTTCACTTCTCTGTGCCTCAGTTACCTCACCTGGAAAATGGGGATGAAGGCTGTGAGCTTCACGTGGGACAACCTCATTCCCCTGTATCTCCCCCAGTGCTTAGAACAGTGCTCTCTGCACATAATAAGCGCTTAACAAATACCAACATTATTATTATTATTGTTCCCCTGTATCTCCCCAGCGCTTAGAAGAGTGCTCTGCACATAGTAAATGCTTAACAAATACCAACATTATTATTATTATTATTATTATTATTATTATTGTTCCCCTGTATCTCCCCCAGCGCTTAGAAGAGTGCTCTGCACATAGTAAATGCTTAACAAATACCAACATTATTATTATTATTATTATTGTTCCCCTGTATCTCCCCCAGCGCTTAGAAGAGTGCTCTGCACATAGTAAGCGCTTAACAAATACCAATATTATTGTTATGGATGGATGGATGAATGAATGAATGAGTGAGTGAGTGAATGAATGAATGAGTGAGTGAGTGAATGAATGAGTGAGTGAATGAGTGAATGAATGAGTGAGTGAATGAATGAGTGAATGAATGAATGAGTGAGTGAGTGAATGAGTGAGCGAATGAGTGAATGAATGAATGAATGAGTGAGTGAATGAGTGAGTGAATGAGTGAATGAATGAGTGAGTGAATGAATGAATGAGTGAATGGAATGAATGAATGAGTGAATGACTGAATGAATGACTGAATGAATAAACGAGTTAGTGAATGAATGAATGAGTGAATGAATGAGTGAGTGAATGAATGAGTGAATGAATAAACGAGTGAATGAATGACTGAATGAATAAACGAGGGAGTGAATGAATGAGTGAGTGAATGACTGAATGAATAAACGAGTGAGCGAATGAGTGAGTGAGTGAGTGAGCGAGTGAATGAATACCCGGGCGGCCGCTTTGGCAGGCGAGAGCGTGGGGAGCCCGCTGACGTCAGAGGCCGGGCCGGAGGCGGAGCGCGCATGCGCGGGACTCGGCCCCGGGGGGGGGGGGGGTGGCGGGGGGAGACGGCGAGCGCGCCGAAGCCGGAGCCTTATGTGGGGAGCACCGGAAGCTGCGGAGGGGAGGGGGAAGCTTTTTGCGGCGGGGCCGCGGGGGGTGGCCGAGCCCTATTTTTCGGCGCACGGGAGCCATGGAGACCAGCCGAGATGGCGGGGTCGGGGCCGAGAGGGAGGCCCGGGCCGCTCCTCTCCCCGTCCCCGTCCCCTTCCCCTCCTCCTCCTCCTCCTCCTCCCCGCCTGCCGACGACAGGCTGTTCCCGGTGAAAGGTACGGGGCCCGAGGCTCCCCGGCCCCCTCGCTCCTCCTCTCCTCTCCGCCCGGGAAAGGCAGCGGGCAGCTTTACACCGTCAGCCCGGAGAGGGGCAGGGACGGTCTCTGTCTGCCACCCATTTGTCCATTCCCAGCGCTTAGCACAATGCTCTGCACATAGTAAGCGCTCAATAAATACTATTGAATTGCCCATTCCCAGCGCTTAGCACAGTGCTCTGCACATAGTAAGCGCTCAGTAAATACTATGGAATGAATGAATTGGCCGTTCCCAGCGCTTAGCACACTGCTCTGCACATAGTGAGCGCTCAATAAGTACGATGGAATGAATTGTCCATTCCCAGCGCTTAGCACAAGGCTCTGCACATAGTAAGCGCTCAATAAATACTCGAATGAATTGTCCATTCTGAGCGCTTAGCACAGTGCTCTGCACATAGTAAGCGCTCAGTAAATACTATGGGATGAATGAATTGTCCATTCCCAGCGCTTAGCACAATGCTTTGCACATAGTAAGCGCTCAATAAATACTATGGCACGAATTGTACATTCCGAGCGCTTAGCACAGTGCTCTGCATATAGTAAGTGCTCAATAAATACTATTGAATCATCATTGTGATGGCATCTCTTAAGCCCTTACTTTGTGCCGAGCCCTGTGCTAAGCGCTGGAGGGGATGCAAGGTCATCAGGTCCGTCAGTGGGCAGGGATGGTCTCTATCTGTTACCGAATTGTCCAGCCCAAGCGCTTAGCACAGTGCTCTGCAGATAAGCGCTCAATAAATACTATTGAATGAATGAATGAGGTTGTCTCACGTGGGGCTCCCAGTCTTCATCCCCTGAGACCCAGAGAATAATAATAGTGATAATGATGGCATTTGTTAAGCGCTTACTATGTGCCGAGCCCTGTGCTAAGTGTTGGAGGGGGTGGCAAGATCATCAGGTCCGTCAGGGTGCAGGGATGGTCTCTGTTGCCGAATTGGCCATTGCAAGCGCTTAGTACAGTGCTCTGCACATAGTAAGCGCTCAATAAATACTATTGAATCAGGTTGTCCCACGTGGGCCTCCCAGTCTTCATCCCCATTTTACAGATGAGGTTCCTGAGGCCCAGAGAATAATAATACTAATGGCATTTGTTAAGCGCTTACTATGTGCCGAGCCCTGTGCTAAGCGCTGGAGGGGATGCAGGGTCATCAGGTCCATCAGTGGGCAGGGATGGTCTCTATCTGTCACCGATTTGTCCAGTCCAAGCGCTTAGTCCAGTGCTCTGCACATAGTAAGCGCTCAATAAATACTATTGAATGAATCGTCATCATGATGGCATCTCTTAAGCCCTTACTATGTGCCAAGTCCTGTGCTAAGCATTGGAGGGGATGCAAGGTCATCAGGTCTGTCAGTGGGCAGGGATTATCTCTATCTGTTGCCGAATTGTCCATTCCAAGCGCTTAGTCCAGTCTCTGCATATAGTCAGCGCTCAATAAATACTATTGAATGAATGAGGTTGTCCCACGTGGGGCTCACAGTCTTCATCCCCATTTTACAGATGAGAGAACTGAGGCCCAGAGAATAATAATAATAATTATTATCATAATGATGGCAATTGTTAAGCGCTTACTATGTGCCAAGCCCTGTGCCAAACGGTGGAGGGGATACAAGGTCATCAGGTTGTCAGGGCTCCCAGTCTTCATCCCCACTCTACAGATGACGTTAACTGAGGCCCAGAGACTAATAATGATAATGATGGCAGTTGTTAAGCGCTTACTATGTGCCAAGCCCTGTGCTAAGCGCTGGTGGAGATGCAAGGGGATCAGGTTGTCCCAAGTGGGGCCCCTAGTCTTCAACCCCACTTTACGGATAACGTTAACTGAGGCCCAGAGAAGAATGATGATAATGATGGACCGAGTAGACTGTGAGCCCATCATTGGGTAGGGATTGTCTCTATCTGTTGCCGAATTGTCCAGTCCAAGCGCTTAGTCCAGTGCTCTGCACATAGTAAGCACTCAATAAATACTACTGAATGAATGAATTTGTTAAGCGCTTACCATGTGCAAAGCACTGTTCTAAGTGCTGGAGAGGATACAGGGTCATCAGGTTGTCCCACGTGGAGGTCCCAGTCTTCATCCCCACTTTACAGATGATGTTAACTGAGGCCTAGAGAATAATAATGATAATGATGGCAGTTAAGTGCTTACTATGTGCAAAGCACTCTTCTAAGCGCTGGAGGGGATACAAAGTCATCAGGTCCCACGTGGGGCTCACAGTCTTCATCCCCACTTTACGGATGACGTTAACTGAGGACCAGAGGAGTGAAGTGACTTGCCCAAGGTCACACAGCTGACAAGTGGCAGAGATGGGATTAGAACCCACGATCTCTGACTCCCAAGCCCGGGGTCTTTCCACTGAGCCACGCTGCTTTACATGGAGAAACCGCATGGTCTGAGGGGAGGCCGAAGGAACTGAGTGTTAAACCCGCCCCTGTCTGCCATGGGACCTTGGAGAAGTCACTGCACTTCACAGCCCCGCCTCACTTTGATTCATTCAATCATATTTATTGAGCACTTACTATGTGCAGAGCACTGTACTAAGCGCTTGGAATGTACATTTCGGCAACAGATAGAGACAATCCCTGCCCAACAAAGGGCTCACAGTCTGAACGGGGTTATAAAAGCACTTATGTACATATCTCTATTTTAGTAAGCCCGTTATGGGCAGGGATCATCTCCCTTTATTGCTGTATTGTACATTCCAAGCACTCAGTACAGTCCTCTGCATATAGTAATTGCTCAATAAATACCATTGAATGAATGAGTACCGGTTGGGGAGGCAGAAGGAACTGAGTGCTAATCCTGCCCCATGTCTACCATCTGACCTTGGACAAGTCACTGCACTTCTCAGCCCCCCAGCACTTATGAACATATCTGTAATTTAGTAAGCCTGTTGTGGGCAGGGATTTTCTCCCTTTATTGCTGTATTGTACATTCCAAGCGCTTAGTACAGTGCTCTGCACATAGTAAACGCTCAGTAAATACCACTGAATGAGTGAGCACCAGATGGGGAGGCAGATGGAGCTGAGTGCTGATCCTGCCCCCATCTGCCCTGGGATCTTGGACAAGTCACTGTACTTCTCAGCTCCACAGCATTTATGTACATATCTGTAATTTAGTAAGCCTATTATAATTTAGTTGTCTCCCTTTATTGCTCTATAATACATTCCAAGCGCTTAGTACAGGGCTCTGCATATAGTAATTGCTCAATAAATACCATTGAATGAATTTATATTAATGTCTGCTCTTCTCCCCGTTCCCTCCCCGCCACTGACTGTAAGCTTGTTGTGGGCTGGAATGTGTTTGTTATGTTGTGCTCTCCCAAAACGCTTAGTACAGTGCTCTGCACTTAACGCTCAATAAATACCATTTAATGAATGTATACTCTGGAGCTCAGTGACCTCTAGACTGTAAGTTCGCTGTGACAGGAGTGTGTTTGTTGTTATATTGTACTCTCCCCAAACACTTAGTACAGTGCTCTGCACTCAGCAGGTGCTCAATAAATACCATTGAATGAATACTCTGGGGCTCAGTGACCTCTAGACTGTGAGCTGGTTGTGGGCAGGAATGTGTCTATTGCTATATTGTACCCTCCCAAGAGCTTAGTACAGTGCTTTGCACACAGTAAGTGCTCAATAAATATGACTGACTGAATCCGGAATATGGGTGTTAAGACTGTCAGCCCCATGTCTTTGTTAGTCTCAAAGCCGTGTGGCTCAGTGGAAAGAACACAGACTTGGTAGTCAGAGGTCATGGGTTCTAATTCCGGCTCCACCACTTGTCAGCTGTGTGACCGTGGGCAAGTCACTTAACTTCTCAGTGCCTCAGTTCCCTCATCTGTAAAATGGGGATTAAGATTGTGAGCCTCACGTGGGACATGAGGCTTAGAACAGTGCTCGGCACATAGTAAGCGCTTAACAAATGCCAACATTATCATTATTATTATGTGGGTTAAGGACTGTGTCCAACCTGATGATTTTGTGTCCACCCCAGCGCTTAATACAGTGCCTGGCACATTGTAAATGCCTAATAAGCACCATAAAAAAAAAGGAGCAGCAGCAGCTGGAGGCTTGGTTCCCCTGGCCTGACCCGGGTTCGGCAGACCCCTGGAGGTGGTCTCAGCTTTGGGGTCCTGGGGCCTCGTGAGTCGCTGAAAGGCAACTTTCCTTTGGGGGAGGAAAGAGGAGAAGCCTCCAGGGTCTCATCGGGCATCCCCCAGGGCGGTGGGACCCAACTCTCTCCAACCTCTCTCCAGTGCAGCTCAGGTTTTTTTTAAATTCATTCATGGTATTTATTAAACACTTACCATGTTCCAGGTACTCATCAGTGGGGAAGACACAAGATAATCAGGTGGGACACAGCCCGTATCCCACAGGGGGCTCACAGTCTTAATCCCCATTTTAGAGATGAGGTAACTGAGGCACAGAGAAGCGAAGCGACTTGCCAAAGGGTGCACAGCAGGCGAGTGGCGGAGCCCGGGATGAGGAACGCAGGTCCTTCTGACTCCCGGGCCTGTGCTCTTTCCACTAGGCCACCCTGCTTCTCTCCTCGGGGTAGGGTGGGAATTCCCTTTTCTATCCCCTCCTACCAGGCCAAAATAATAATGTTGGTATTTGTTAAGTGCTTACTATGTGCAGAGCACTGTTTTAAGCACTGGGGGAGATACAGGGTAATCGGGTTGTCCCATATGGGGCTCACACTTAATCCCCATTTTACAGATGAGGTAGCTGAGGCACAGAGAAGTGAAGTGACTTGCCCAAGGTCTCACAGCTGACAGGTGGCAGAGCCGGGATTCGAACCCATGACCTCTGACTCCCAAGCCCGGGCTCTTTCCACTGAGCCACGCTGCTTCTCAAATGGAGTGAGGGTCCTTAAGACCTATTGAGGGATGACCCTGGGGGTGGGGGAGAGCAGTTGCATCCTCCCCCGTGGATGGACAGTCCTTCCGTGTCTTGAACCTTGAACTAGCTTTGGTTTCTTCCCAGCTCTGAGGCCCAAGCCTTCTTTAATTATGTCCAGCACAGAAAACCACCAGGCATCATTGTCTGAGGGAAACAATAGTAGTTTTGGTGGGGGGTTTATGGTATTTGTTAATCAATTAAGCACTACTCTCTCCTAAGCACTGAGGTAGAGACAAGCTAATCAGATGGCTCAGTGGAAAGAGCCTGGGCTTGGGAGTCAGAGGTCATGGGTTCGACTGCCGGCTCTGCCACTTGTCAGCTGTGTGACTGTGGGCAAGTCACTTAACTTCTCGGGGCCTCAGTTACCTGATCTGTAAAATGGGGATTAAGTGTGAGCCTCACGTGGGACAACCTGATTACCTGATCATCCTATATCTCCCCCAGCGCTTAGCACAGTGCTCTGCACATAGTAAGCGCTTAACAAATACCAACATTATTAATCAGATCGAACACAGCCCATGTCTCACATGGGGTTCACAGTTATAATGAGGCCCAGGGAAGAGAAGTCACACAGACAAGTGGGGGAAGCAGCGTGGCTTAGTGGAAAGAGCCTGGGCTTCGGAGTCAGAGGTCATGAGTTCGACTCCCAGCTCTGCCACTTGTCAGCTGTGTGACTGTGGGCAAGTCACTTAGCTTCTCTGTGCCTCAGTTACCTCATCTGTAAAATGGGGATTAACTGTGAGCCTCACGTGGGACAACCTGATTACCCTGTATCCCCCCCAGCGCTTAGAACAGTGCTCTGCACATAGTAAGCGCTTAACAAATACCAGCATTAGAGTCAGGATGAGAACCCAGGTCCTTCTGACTCCCAGGCCCATGAACTAGGCCACAGTGCTCCTCATGCTGCTGCTGTTTTTGAAAGGCTCACTATGTGCCAAGCACTGGGGTAGGTACAGTCAGATCAGACAGTCCCTCTCTCCCATTGGGCTCACATTCTGATGGGAGGGAGAACAGGTATTTAATCCCCATTTTACAGATGTGGAAACAGAGTTACAGGGATGTGAAGTGACTTGCCCAAGGTCACATGACAGACAAGTGTCGGCGCCGGGATTAGAACCTAGGGCCTCTGACTCCCAGGCCTCCGCTCCTTCCACTATGTATTGTTGCCAATTCACTTTGCCGGAGACGGCTTGATTCCTTACAATTAAATGCCACCTCTTAGATTGCGTGATTCAGGTTGTGTGTGAAGCCTCACCCTCGTCCCTTTGGCACAAAGATTTCTGAAATTTTTTTTAAAGGACTGTACCTTTTTATATTTTGGGATTGTTTTCAGTCTTTGTCGCTTGGAATATGTCCTTGATTGATTTATTTTTACTCTTTGACAGGTGGAATTTTTCTTGGTACTGTTGCTGCGGCAGGAATGATAGCTGGTTTCGGGACAACTCTATCACTGGCCAAAAAGAAAAGCCCTGAATGGTTCAATAAGGTAGGTGTAGTCTAATTCATTCATTCAGTCGTATTTATTGAGTGCTTACTATGTGCAGAGCACTGTACTAAGCGCTTGGAATGGACAGTTTGGCAACAGATAGAGACAATCCCTGCCCAACAGCGGGCTCACAGTCTAGGAGGGGGAGACAGACAACAAAACAAGTAGTCGGGTATCAATACCCTCGAGTTAAATAGAATCATAGATCTATATACATCATTAATAAAATAGAGAAATAAATAATATATCCAAATATACACAAGTGCTGTGGGGAGGGGAAGGGAGTAGAGCAGAGGGAGGAGGGAGGGGGAAGAGGGATGAAGGAAAAGGGTGGGCTTAGTCTGGGAAGGCCTCCTGGAGGAGGTGAGCTCTCAGTAGGGCTTTGAAGAGGGGAAGAGAGTTAGTTTGGCAGAGGTGAGGAGGGAGGACATTCCAGGACCGCGGGAGGACGTGGCCCAGGGGTCGACGGCAGGACAGGCGAGAACGAGGCACAGTGAGGAGGTGAGCGGCAGAGGAGTGGAGTGTGTGGGGTGGGCGGTAGAAGGAGAGAAGGGAGGTGAGGGAGCAGGGGGCAAGGTGATGGAGCTCTTTGAGGCCAAGAGTGAGGATTAATTCTGCATAACTATCTGAAAAATATTTTGCTGCTTACCATGAGAGAAAAGGAGTTTTAGTGTTTTGGCTCAGTGAACCTGATTCTCCTGATGAGAGAGCTACTTTGGTGCTTTCACAAGCTGTGAGCCAGGTTACTAATTAGTACCCTGAAATAGTAATCAGTCAGTCATACGTACTGAGCGCTTACTGTGTGTAGGGCCATGTGCAAAGCACTTGGTAGAGTACAGTGTTGGTAATAGTGGTCTGATAGTTGTAAGAGAGCCCAATTTATTCCCCAGAGGTCTCAGTCTACATGCTATAGCTAATCTTTGCATAGAGTTTTCTACTGAATGAACATTTTAAAGAAAAACTTAAAACAGTTACTTTCTAACAGGAATACAGCGCTGGAAAGCCATCCAATGTATTCACCTTCACTCTGTTCTCCTTAATTATATACTCTAAAAAAAAGAAAAAAAACATCATTTCAAAAAGGAGATTTTACATAGTCCACAGCCGTGTACTGCTAACTGTTGTAGGGTTTGTGTTTGGAGTGCCAGACTTTGATTTCTTTGTTAGGGTGGATCTTGGCCACTTGTAGGAAATGTGATTTTAATAAGGTTTTGAAGGTGGGAAGAGTGATGATCTATTGTGTGTGGATGGGGAGAGAGTTCCAGGTCAAAGGGAGGACATGGGAAAGGGGTCGGCAGTGAGATAGACGAGATCCAGGTACAGTGAAGTGAGTTGCCATTAGAGGAACAGATTGTGCGGGCTAGGCTATAGTAGGAGATCAATGAGGTAAGGTAGGAGGGGATAAAATGAGGATAGAGCATGGGCCTGGGAGTCAGAAGGTCATGGGTTCTAATCCAGGCTCTGCCACTTGTCTGCTGTGTGACCTTGGGCAAGTCACTTCACTTCTCTGGGCCTCAGTTCCCTCATCTGTCAAATGGGGATTGAGACTGCGAGCTCTGTGGGATAGGGACTGTGTCCAACCTGATTTGCTTGGATTCCCCCCAGCACTTACTTAGTACAGTGCCTAGCACGCAGTAAGCGTTTAACAAATACCACTATTACGATGATTATTATTACTATTTAAAGCCGGTGGTGAGGAGTTTCTGTTTGAGAAGGTGGATGGAGTGGGGAGACATGGACTGAACTTTTTTTTAGAAAAATGATCCAAGCAGCAGTGTGAAGTATGGATTGGAGTGGGGAGAAACAGGAGGGAGGGAGGTAGCAAAGAAACTGATGCAGTAGTTAAGGTGGGATATGATAAATGTTTGGATCAGCATGGTGGTAGTTTGGATGGAGAGGAAAGGGCATATTTTAGCAATGTTACGAAGGTGGAACCCGCAGCAATTGGTGAATTTTAATATGTGTGCTGAATGAGAGATGAATCGAGGATAATGCCAAGGGTACGGGCTTGTGAGACAGGGTTAGTGGTGGTGTTTACAGTGAGATGGGGGAGGACAGGGCTTGGGTGAGAAGATGAGGCGTTCTTTTGTGCAAGTGTTTAGCTGGAAATGTTAGTTGAATATTCGTGTAAAGGTCTACTGAAGGAGGGAAGTGCAAGACTGCAGAGAAGAAGAGAGGTCAGGGCCAGAGAAGTGAATTTGGAAATCACGGAAATCTGTCCTTCAGTCTCTCCACCTGCTTAATTCAAAGAGTTATTAATACATAGCAACTGCTTCCTTAAGGGAATGGAATGGTCATTTCATAGATGGAGCTCACATTTAAGATTTTCAGAAAAAGATGTTACAAAGTTGTTGTTTTTTTCCAAGAGGGTGACCATGATAATCACATTTTTTGTTAACATTGAGAATGTCTGCAACAACACTTTTGGGATCATTAATAGCCATTCTCTCTGGTTGCATGCAAATGCCTGGTTTATTTTTAAAAATGATTGAACATTCTAAAAAATCCCACAAAACCCTTGGTATTGCAGTTTATCCCAGAGATGACTAATTTGTGTTTAATACATGATTCTTGTATATCTGCATATGTGATTGTCTCAGTGAAATCTTTTTGTTTCCATTTAAGCTTGTTATGGACAGGGAATGTGTCTGCTAATTCTGCTGTATTATACTCTCCCAAATACCTACTACAGGGCTATGCACATAGTAGGTGCTCAGTAAGTACGATTGATTTGGCAAACAACTACGTTTTATAGTAATTCAGTCACTCATCTTAAAAAAAGTATAGGATAGTTAAATGTCATATAAGAGTGGTTTTATTTTATGAATCCAGTCCACCTGAATTCCCCAGAGGAATTGGCTTCGGAACACATTTTTTAGATGCTTGTCAGTAAGACCAGTCGATTTTCATCAACATTAGATTTTCTATTGCAGTTAAGTATTGGAATGTAATTAATTTTGCAAGCATTTTTCAATAACACATAAAAATCAATAACCATTTAGGAATCCAATTAAGTGGGCATTATATTTTTAGTCAGGTCATTTTTATTTAGTTATGAAAAATTCAGATAAATTAGGGTAATGGTTTAATGTATAATCACTAGATATAATTTTATATATTACAATAGTCCAGTATTTTGTTTGTAAGAAAAACTGGATAAAGCAAGTGATCATCGTAGTTTTTAGAAAAATTGCATATATACATAGGGCTAAAATCTGCTTTCTTGATGGGCAATTTTCTCTAAAATCAGAATCAGGCCATCATTAGATAGAACGCTTCTAAATCAGTAGCATTTTTTTAATGTTTTCCACTTTGGATGAATAACCAGTTTGATTTAAGAAGGTAGATAGTTAGTGAACATACCCTTTTTGGAACAGTAAGGCACTTATGGTATCTAGGTAACCATATTGCAATTACGTCTACACCGGAAAAGAAGAGGGAGGGATGGAGCTATTTTTATCATAAAAAACACTTGATTAAATGGGAATTGTAAAAGTATCTGAATACTGAGAAGTAATTTTGAAGACAACCTTTGAAGAAAATTATTAAGAATCTGGATTATTTTTGAGAAACTTGAAATGTAGGTATTGGTAGATTCTAACTGTTTTCAGAGCCCATAAAAAAACAAAAATGTTTTCAGGAATCAAAACAGCTTAAAACTTGGGAGAATTTGGCAGTTGACAACCTTCCCATTCTGATGTGCTCAGTCAAGTGCTCCCAGGAAGTTGCCCTATCTTGCCCCGGAAACAGACGGCAGGTGCCCCGCTCCATATATGCCTACTTTTTGGACCTCCTTGGGTCAGGAAGGCCATGGGCCCAAGCCAGGATGTTTTCTGGAGCAACACCACATATACAAGTCCCCATGTACTTTCCGATCATCAATTTCTCAGCAAGCTTTGACGAGGAACGGAGCGTGACCCAGTGGAAAGAGCACAGGTCTGGGAGTCAGTGGACCCGGGGTCTAATCCTGGTTCTGCCATTTTTCCAATGTGTCTCCTTGGGCAAGTCCCTTCTCTGAGCCTCAGTAATCCTAATCTGTAAAACGGAGGTTAAGACTGTGAACCCCATGTGGGACATGGACTGTGTTCATCCTGATTAGCTTGTATCTACCCTGTGCTCAACCCAGCGCCTGGCATGTACCATATTAGATAAAAAAGGAGACTCTGGACAACCTCATTTTTCCCTGCTCCCAAAAGAGAGATTGGCATTAGACTGGGTGTTGGTGGGCCTGTCTCTACCCTCACGTTAGACTGGTCTGTTCAAAAGTGAATCCCCCAGGACTTGCCAGAAGAGTTTTTCACCTATGTCTGTCTCTCTCCCCCACTAGACTGTCAGCTCATTGCGGGCAGGAAACCTGTCTCTTCATTCTTATATTGTACTTTCCCAAGCACTTAGGAAAGTCTCCCAGACTTCTCTATCACCGTCGATAGCACGACCATCCTTCCCGTCTCTCAGGCCCGCAATCTCGGTGTCATCCTTGACTCGTCCCTCTCGTTCACCCCACACATCCTATCCGTTACCAAGACCTGCTGGTTTCACCTCTACAATATCGCCAAGATCCGCCCTTTCCTCTCCATCCAAACGGCTACCTTACTGCTACAGGCTCTCGTTATATCCCGGCTAGACTACTGTGTCAGCCTTCTCTCTGACCTCCCTTCCTCCTCTCTCGCCCCGCTCCGGTCTATTCTTCACTCCGCTGCCCGGCTCATCTTCCTGCAGAAACGATCTGGGCATGTCACTCCCCTTCTTAAACAACTCCAGTGGTTGCCTATCGACCTCCGCTCCAAACAAAAACTCCTCACTCTAGGCTTCGAGGCTCTCCATCACCTTGCCCCTTCCTACCTCTCCTCCCTTCTCTCTTTCTACCGCCCACCCCGCACGCTCCGCTCCTCTGCCGCCCACCTCCTCGCCGTCCCTCGGTCTCGCCTATCCCGCCGTCGACCCCTGGGTCACGTCCTCCCGCGGTCCTGGAACGCCCTCCCTCCTCACCTCCGCCAAACTGATTCTCTTTCCCTCTTCAAAACCCTACTTAAAAATCACCTCCTCCAAGAGGCGTTCCCAGACTGAGCTCCTCTTCCCCCTCTACTCCCTCTGCCATCCCCCCTTTACCTCTCCGCAGCTAAAGCCTCATTTTCCCCTTTTCCCTCTGCTCCTCCACCTCTCCCTTCCCATCCCCACAGCACTGTACTCGTCCGCTCAACTGTATATATTTTCGTTACCCTATTTATTTTGTTAATGAATTGTACATCGCCTCGATTCTATTTAGTTGCCATTGTTTTTACGAGATGTTCTTCCCCTTGACGCTGTTTAGTGCCATTGTTCTCGTCTGTCCGTCTCCCCCGATTAGACTGTAAGCCCGTCAAACGGCAGGGACTGTCTCTATCTGTTGCCGACTTGTTCATCCCAAGCGCTTAGTACAGTGCTCTGCACATAGTAAGCGCTCAATAAATACTATTGAATGAATGAATGAATGAAAGTGCTCTGCACACAGTAAGCAGTCAATAAATACGATTGAATGAATCAAAGTAAAGTAAGTGCTCAATAAATACGATTGAATGAATCAAAGTAAAGTAAATGCTCAGTAAATACAAATGAATGAATGAAAGTAAGCACTCAATAAATATCATTGAATGAATGAATGAATGCCCTTCTGGGGCTATGGGTGCCAACCTGTCCCTCCTTCCCTCCCTCTTAATACTGCTTTTAGCTTTCCCAGCTCCCACCTGCTCCAGTATGAAAAAAAAAAAACCAAAACCTGGAAACTCCCAGGGAAGGAAGGTCGTGCTTTCTCCTAGGGGAAATTTTGGCCCACATCCCCTGCCTTCCATTGTCCACAGCCCTCTGGGGCCTTAAACTGGCCCTGAGGGGATTTTTAAAATTGTATTTGTTAAGTACTGACTGGGGCCAGGCACTGTACTAAGCGCTGCGGTAGACACAAGGTTGGACATAGTCCACGTCCCACGTGGGGCTCACAGTCTTTACATGGGAGGGAACTGAGGGCCAGAGAAGCAAAGTGACTCGCCCAAGGTCACACAGCAGACAGGTGGTGGAGCTGGGATTAGAACCCAGGTCCTTCTGAAAGTGCCTGAGTGCCTGCAGTTTCTTTTATGGGAAAAACAGGGCTGGGCATCCCTGAAATTCATTCGAAAAGCTGCAGTGAGAAGCTTTAGGGATACGAACCTTAGGTCTCTCGACCTCGCCTAATGAGACAATACTATGTCACATGTATGTGTAGGCTTCAGCCTAAGGATTTTGCAGCACTGTTTTAAGGACAGGCTCAGAAGTGGGTGGTGTGTGCTGGTGTGTGCTGACAGCAATCCTGCTACCAGCCCAGCAGCTGGGACTGTCCTCTCCGGTAGCTCCTTGATGTGGCTCAAAACAGCTATATTGGGAGGGAGAGAAAATAACTGGGCAGAGTGGTGATTTTCTGCCTGTAGCTTGGAAGAAACTTGCTCTCTCCTTCCCAGTTCCTGAGGGTGTTTTGCTCTACTCTTAGGAGTCTCAAAAAAAAGGGAGTTAGTTGCATACAAATTAGGAAATTCTTCCCAAGGGAACTGAAGTTTGTTGTAAAAGAAGTTAGCATTTTCCCCTTCTTAAAATATGGTCACTGCCTAGCCGTTTGCTTGTTTTTTTAAAAAAGACTAAGATGAGACCACTTCAAGAATATGAAAACATTTAAGTTTGCTGAGGTAGTGAGCACTCCTTTACATTTTCAAAAATTTTCATAAGATGCAATAAACTCTAAAGCTCCTAGCCTAACATGTGAATCATGCCTGCTAGAATTTAAGCCCACTCCATAGAATGAAATAGAATCCATTTCTCAAATACAGTAGCGTATGGGAACTTTTGTGCAAAGCACTGTACTAAACCCCTAGGAGAGTATAATAGATTTAGTAGACACTGTCCTTGCCCTCAACGAGCTAACAATCTAGCGGAGGAAACAAACACTAAAACAAATTACAGGTAAGGGAAGCAACCAAGTATCAAAATATGTAAATAAATGCTGTGGGGAGAGGTGGGTGGAGTAAGTGGCTAGGAGGTAAAGATTCAGTTGCATAGGTGTTGCAGTAGGGAAGAAAATAGCATTATAGGCAGGGAACGTGTCTGTTACGTTGTTATATTGTGCTCTTCCAAGTGCTTAGAGCAGTGCTCTGCACACAGTAAGTGCTCAATAAGTACATTTGACTAAGGGATTACTCAAGGAAGGCTTTTTGAAGATGTAATTTTTTTTTTTTTTGGTAAGGCTTTTCTGAAAAGCTCGTTAGACAGGGAATGGCTCGTTAGACAATACCAACTCTATTGTATTGTACTCTCCCAAGCGCATAGTACAGTGCTTTGCACACAGTAAACGCTCAATAGATAGGATTGACCAATAGGGAAAGTAGTGTTCTGCCAAATATGATGGGCGAGAAAGCTCCAGGCCGGAGGGACACCACGCGGTCCGTGGCAAACGAGACGAGCAAGGCATTGTGAAAAGGTCAGCATGAGAGGAGCAAGGATAAAGAGGAGAGAGCTGATTGAGTGTGTAAAAAACAGTGGTTGGGAGTCTCTGTTTGGTGAGAGAGAGAGGGATGGACAAAACCCTGGAAGTTTTTGAGGAGTGGGGAGACATGCTGAACGATGTTTTCGAAAAATGATCTGGGCATTAGGGGAAAGGACCAACTAGAAAGGGAGGAGCTGGATGCAGAGTAGTCAGCAAGAAAGTTGTTGAAGTAGTTGAAATGAGATGCGATGAGTGCTTGGACCAGCATGGTGACATTTTGGATGTCTGCCTACTATACTGTACTCTCCCAAGTGCTTAGTACAGAGCTCTGCATACTTAAGCTCTCAATAAGTGCCATTGATTGACTGGAAATGAAAAGCAACTGTTCACAATCCTTAAAATGACTGTTCTGTTTTGACAATTAGTACCTCATTATTTTTCCTTCACTTCTCAGAGCTTAATAATTCATGTAGTCATTTCTCAGTCTGATTTTCCATTTCTGTGTCTCCCTGGTTGTGGAATCAAGATCTCATTTAAGTTGTGGATCACCAGACCATGTACAGAGCTCTAGTAAAGACCAGACCACTGCTGAAGGAAGAGGGAGAATTATCTTGCTGCTCCCGAGTCCTTAGAGTCGGTGTGTCG
The DNA here is from genome assembly GCF_004115215.2 of Ornithorhynchus anatinus. Taxonomy (NCBI): domain Eukaryota; kingdom Metazoa; phylum Chordata; class Mammalia; order Monotremata; family Ornithorhynchidae; genus Ornithorhynchus; species Ornithorhynchus anatinus. Next base: position 73,443,129 of record NC_041729.1, on the reverse strand, counting down.
GACTAGCCTGCAAGCTCCTTAGGGGCCAGGATTGAGTATACCAACTCTGTTATATTGTACTCTCCCAAGCGCTTATTACATGCTCTGCATAAATGCCCCATTCATACATCGACTGATTGGTAACATGCTACAGTTGTCAGTGGCTGGTCCCTACAGTTTGGGCATTGCCCAACAGTTTGGAAACCTCAAAACCAAGGCAAAAGAAAGGTCCCTAAGCACCAACCAGGGCTACTTGGTTCCATTCCAGCCCTCGAGAGTCTCCAGGGGGGCTTTGGAAGCCCCCTCAGCCTCTCGGGGAGTTGGGATTCTTTCATCTCTCAATAATGCTTACTGGGGATTTATTTTAAACTAGTCTTTCTGGAAGGGATTCTCTTTCTGTCCTCTGATCTAGAGCTTGTTCTGACTTTCCCCATTTTCTCTTCCTCCAGGGAGTTACTGCTACAGCTGCCTTACCAGAGAGTGGTTCATCACTTGCATTGAGAGCCCTGGGCTGGGGCTCCCTTTATGCATGGTGTGGAGTTGGCATAATCAGTTTCGCAATTTGGAAAGCCGTAGGAGTTCACAGCGTGAGTACCAACCAGCCTCACTTAGACCAAGATCCTGAAATACATCCCCAGTACATGTATACTACCATATACATTTTTCCTCAAAGGTCTCTTTGGCAACCACCACCAAAGGAAAAGGAACATGGCCTAGTGAACAGAGCAAGGGCCCAGGAGTCAGAAGGATGTGGGCTCTGATCTGCCACTTGTCTGCTGTGTGGCCTCGTGCAAGACATTTCACTTCTCTGTGCTTCAGTTACCTTCCTGGAACTCCCTGTAAAATGGGGATTAAGACCGTGAGCCCCCGGTGGGACATGGACTCTGTCGGACCTAACTCTTACCTACCCCAGCACTTAGTGCATTGTGTGGCACATGCTCTGTCCACGGGGAACAAAAAAGCATGAGAGCGGTAAATTCCTTTAGTAATGGATGATAGGAAGGAGATAGGGTGATAGCTGGGTGATGTAGGGTGATCAACAGACAATTTTTTTGGGGTACTAAGGAGGGTGTAAATGCTGCTTGGATTTTTTTTTTTAATCTGCACACATTTCCCCACTCCTCCAAAAGCCTCCAGTGATTGCCCAACCCTCTGCATCAAACAGAAACTCCTCATCATCACCCTTAAGGCCCTCAATCAGTTCTTCCCCTCTGAGCTTACCTCACTAATCTTCTGCTGCAACCCAAAAAACACACTTCACTCTAAAAGCAACCTTTTTAGCAATATGGGGTGGTGGGTAGAGCACAGGCCTGGAAGTCAGAAGATCATAGGTTCTAATCCCAGCTCCAACATTTGTCCTCTCTATGACCTTGGGCAAGACTCTTCATTTCTCTGGACCTCAGTTACCTCATCTGTAAAGTGGGGATCGAGACTGTGAGCCCCACATGGGACAGGGACTGTGTCCAACTCGATTTGCTCCCATATGGAACAGATGCTGTTTCCAACCGGACTAACTCGAATCTACCCCAGTGCTTAGAACAGTGCTTGGCACATAGTAAGCGCTTAACAAGTTCCATAATCATTATTATAACATCCTCCATCTCATTTCTCTCACCATCAACCTCTTGCTCACATCCTCCCTTTTGCCCGCAACTCTCTTCCCCTTCATGTGATGATGATGATGATAATGGTATTGTTAAGCTCTTACAAGGTAATCAGGTTGTCCCAGCATGGGGCTCACATTGTTACTCCCCATTTTACAGATGAGGTAAATGAGGCACAGAGAAGTTAAGTGGCTTGCCCAAGGTCACACAGCAGACAAGTGGAGTCAGGATTAGAACCCAGGTCCTGTGACTCCCAGACCCCATGCTCTTTCCATTAAACGATGCCATTTCAGTAAAATGAAGTTCTGACTGTTTCATGGAGGAGGAGTGGTTGACAGTGTCATGAGCAGCAGAGAGGCTGAGGAAGATCAGAATGGAATCTAAGCCTTTGGACTTGGCTAACCAAGACCGGATTTGGAGAGAGCAGTCTTGGGGGAGTGAAGGGATCGAAAACCAGACTGCAGAGAGTACAGAAGAGAGTAATGGAGCAGGAAGATGAGGTGATAGCAGGAGAGGCCTGTGAGAATGAGAGAGGGTTGTTATAGAATCCCCTTGTAGTGTTTGAAGGCGGGGGTAAAAAGCTTTGGAGAAGGGGAGATGGAAGATGGCAGCCAGGAAAGGGAGAAGAGGAGGAGCAGGTGATTTTTAGGAGCTGAGGTGCAGCGGACCAGAGGCACACGTAGAGGTTGGATTTTCTAGAACAGTTGGGTGATATCTTCTTGGAAGAACTGAGAAGCAGGAGAAAAATGAAGAAACAGAGGAGGGTGTTGTGGGGAGACTTAAGGTGGCTCATGCCTGATGGTTTCAATTCGACCAGCCGACTAGTGGACGAGCTCATGAGGGGTTAGGGAGGGAGATGGTGGGGACATCCGGGGCTTCGGAGAAGAATTAAATGTTTGAAAGAGCTGGTGGGGAATGTGGGTGTGTGAGTCAACAAGGGACTAGTCAAGCAGAAAGCAGAGCTGGGTTCAAGTGAAAAGGTGTGAATCTGTAGTGGGAGAAGTCAGCTAAGTACCTGGATTTCTGCCAGCTGCGTTCAGCACTCAGCAGCGGAGGAAGGTGACTGGCAGTGATCCAGAGCTGTGGGTTGGAGCATGATGAAGGGATAAAGAGGGGACAAGGGAGTTGAAGTAGGCAGAGTTGAGAGTGTGTACTTCTGCGTAGTCACAGTAAGGGGAAGAACCAATCTGAGGGAGAGGGGGCATAGATGTGGTGGCTGGGGAGTAGGAAAGTGGTAAGTGGGAGTTGGTGAGGTTGGAGAGGAGGCAACGTCTGATGATGATGTGATCCACCTTGTGTCCAGGCTGTGGGGGGAGTAAGAAGTCAGAAGAGGAGAGAAGGAGGGGGAAGCAGGTGGCTGGTGAAACTGCCAGGCCAGATGTTTGAGCTATTAAGGTGATGTGCACCTCATCACAAAATGTGAAAGTGATCTCAGAGTAAGGAATGAGGGCTTGAGATTTTTTTCCTTTCCTTTTTTCTCTCCAATTAAGAGTTTCATTGAGGAAGTAGCACAGTGAGTCACTTTCATCTTAGGAGAGATGGTTCTTTATTTTCAGACAGAACCAAATAATCCGTAGCCTGACCCTCACGCAGTTCCTTTTTTAAATGCCTAAATCTTAGTAACTTGGTAGATTTTCTGGTGCAATGCGTATGTGGTACAGCAGGCCTTGTCTTCAAGCTAGATGACTAACATGACTTGTTGCAGGCTGGATCTTTTCCTTCCTGAAGTTGTTTAACCCTCTCCCGTCCCAGAACGTGCACAATATACAGGTTGAAAATGCACTTGCCTCTTGGATTTTATTCCAGTTAAAGGTAGGGGGTATCCCACTGGTTAATTTTCTGAGAACATATCTTGGGCATTTTTAAGAGGGTGCATACGAAAATGCTCTTGCATGAAAAATGCAACCTGAAAAATGCTCAGCTTTTTCAATTTGCTCTATTAGGATTGGAATCAGTGAAATCCTGAGTGAAGTCAGTTTCCAAGCTTTGAAGCTTATCTCACCTCAGCACCACATTTGTAGCACTTAGTACAGTGCTCTGCACATAGTAAGAGCTTAATAAATACCACTGATGAATTGAGTGGGCTGAAATCTAGTGGGATGATAAGCAATCCTTTATCAGTTCCCACCAGAATAGAGAGAACACTCTTGGTAGTGAAGCCCTATTGCCTGAAACTCTTTCCCCCTTCACATCTGGCAAACCACTGCTCTCCCTCTTCACATCTGCAGCAGAAAAAGCCTTCCTTGATTAATCTCTCACCTCCCCATCCTATTCGCCTCCCATGTCAGCACTTCCCGTCACCTGAGCACTTAATTCCACATACGCTCTTTCCCTCTCTTGGATTGTATTTATGAACACATCTTAACACTGTAATGAGGGATGTTAGATAGTACATCCTTAACATTCAGAAGGCGGTGCCCAAGGGGAGCAGCATACTGTTCCTCACAGATCTGTCAGAGATAGAATACTGGACTTTTAGTTTAACCCAGTAAGAGCATTTTGGGGCGACTGAATTTTTACTCTGTAACAATGTTTGCTGTCAAGTGTGTGGAAAGTGCCTGAATCTGTGATGTTCACGCTGCAGGTGGGGCAGAACAAATGGCAATGTTTGAACATCATGCACATATTTTTTCCTTCTTTAGATTAGTATCTGTGAGATTTGAAATCCCCATAAATTGCAAAGGAATGAGGAAATTAGGCCAAGTTTGGGGTATCCTGAGAAAAAGTTTGTTAATGTGGTAAAGTTAGTAGTTAAACAGATTACCTAATAGAAGTTCTTGTCTTGTTTTATGCTGTCGAGTTGTTTCTGATTCATAATGACTCCATCGACACATCTCGCCCAGAACGTCCCACTTCCATCAGCAATCATTCTGGTAGTGTATCCGTAGAGTTTTCTTGGCAAAAATAGAAGAAGTGGTTTACCATTGCCTTCTGCGCAGTGAACTTGAGTCTCCGCCCTCGACTCTCCCATGCCACTGCTGCCCAGCATAGGGGAGTTGTAACTTGTAGCAGACTGCCTCCACTCCGTAGCCACCGCCCAAGCTAGAAATGGAATGGATATGCCTCTACTTGACTCTCCCTCTTGTAGCCAAGACTGGTAGAGTACTGGAAGCTCTCCAGGTACCATCCTGAGAGGGATAAGTAAGGATAAAGTATAATAATAATAATTAGAGAAGCAGCGTGGCTCAGTGGAAAGAGCACGGGCTTTGGAGTCAGAGGTCATGAGTTCGAATCCCAGCTCTGCTACTTGTCAGCTGTGTGACTGTGGGCAAGTCAGTTAACTTCTCGGTGCCTCAGTTACCTCATCTGCAAAATGGGGATTAAGACTGTGAGCCCCACGTGGGACAACCTGATTCCCCTATGTCTACCCCAGCGCTTAGAACAGTGCTCTGCACATAGTAAGCGCTTAACAAATACCAACATTATTAATATTATTATAATGGCATGTGTTAAGCACTGTTGCGAAGCACTATGTGCGAAGCACTGTTCTAAGTGCTGGGATAGATACAAGGGGATCAGGTTGTCCCACTTGGAGCTCACAGTCTTGATCCCCATTTTACAGATGAGGTAACTGAGGCACAGAGAAGTTAAGTGACTTGCCCAGTGTCATACAGCTGGTAAAGTGGCGGAGCCGGGATTAGAACCCACGAGCTCTGACTCCCAAGCCCGGGATCTTGCCACTCAGCCACACTGCTTCTCGTGGCTCACAAGTATCAAAGCGATAGAGGTGACTGATAGGTTTACAGAGGTTGGAGTAATGGGAATTAATCGGGGAAGGGTTGTTTGAGGAAATGGGATTTTGGGAGGGTGGGTGGTACAAGCCAGGGAAACAGCGTGACCAGAGGGACAGAGCTAGACTAGTTTAGTGAGAGGTGCAGTTATAAGATTAATTTGGGAGGAAAAAAAGAGATTTGTAGAGAGTAGTGGTTAAAGAGAGCATGTACAAAAGGCAGGGTGAACGGGTGAGGACCTTGAAACCAACTTTAAGGATATTTTGTGGACGCAGGGGGATATGGAAAGTCACTGGGGCGGGTTTGAGGACTGAAGAGATGTGTGTTGAGTGCTTCAGGAGAATTTGCATGGTAGTGTATACTATAGATTGGAAGGGGAAGAAGACAGAGGCAGGGGGGTCAGTGGCGAAGCTAATAGAATAATCTAGCTACCTTCCAATCAGAGCTTAGGGGTGAGTGGTTGCTGTTGGGGAGGAGAGGAAGAAATGGATCTGCAAGATGTGTAAGAAGAACCAGCAGGATTTGGGAATAGATTGAATGTGGGAGTTGAAGGGCAATGAGGAGTAGTAGATGACAGGGAGGTTTGGGTTTCTGGAACAGAGGATGGTGATTTATTGACTGAGATGGAGACAGTCGGTGGAGGAGTGGGTTTAGGGAGAACGACAAGTAGTTCAGTTTTAAATACATCGTATTGGGATTGGGATATCCAAGTGGAGATATCCAAGTGCTTAGTACAGTGCTTTGAACACATTAAGTGCTCCATAAATCTGAATGGAGATGTCCTGAAGGCATGAGGTGGTACGGGACTACAGGTTTGATGAGAGTGGAATTTGGATGTCACCCATGTAGAGTGGTTGCTGAAACTGTGGGAGTGGATAAACTTCTCCAGAGAAAAGTCAGGGACCCAGAACACAGGCTTCTAGAATCCTCACTGTAAGGAAATGAAAGCAGAAGCTGGCCTGTGAGACTTGAGAAGCAGCAACCAGAGAGGCAGAAGGAGAACCAAAGAGCATTTGATCTTATTTTGAGGTGGGAGCGGTCTGCAGTGTCAGAAGCAGCTGAGTGATTGAGGAGGATCAGGACAGAGGTAGCCTTTTGGGTTTGGCTGTAAGGAGATCCGTTTTTGACCTTAGGAAGTTATGGTTATACTTACTCTCACAAATGCTTAGTACAGTGCTCTGCAAACAGTAAACGCTCAGTAAATAAAATTGAATGGAAGTGCGGTCCCGGTGGATTGAAAACCTCACTGTAGCAGGCTGAGAAGAGAATTGGAGAGGAAATGAGTGCAGCGGGTGTGGATATATCCCTATTTGTTCTAACTTTTCTGTTTGATTCATTTGCTATAAATGTTTTATTGTGCCACTTAGAAATTCAGCTAGTGATATAGCTTCAGCGTTTGATAATTAAGACTTTAGCCATAACCTTTAAGTGTTTTCTCCAGTGTGCCCCATGTTTGTTCCAAGTAGATATGAAGAAAGGTCACCGGATTGGATACATCAAAGGGCAGGACACATAGAGTTCTAAATGTAGCCAAGAATACATAAGAATGAAGCTAATTTGATCTTCGATGAGAGAGTAGAGCATAAAACCATGCCATTTTTGACCAAAATTGACTGATTCTCAATTTAAATAATTCTGGTTTACATGCTACTGTAGAATTTGCTCAGACTTTCAGAGAGCACTCATTCTCTGCCTCATTTGGTAAAAATAATTCCTTATTTGTAATATCCAGTTCAAAATGACTCTTGGAACACGAGTGCTAATTCTGTTCTGTTACACTCTCCCAAGTGCTTAGTACAGTGTTCTGAAAATAGTAAACACTCAATATATACCACTGATTGAGTTAGACCTTGAGAGCCCAATTTAAAGAAATGTACTCAAGTTATTTGTAAGTACAATTGAAATGCACTTGTCTATTACCGGTAGTGTCTCTTAGCAAGCACAATAAGCCAAACAGGAGCTCAGACTAGCCAAATTGGTCAGTAGATCCCATAGTGGGAGTCAAAATTCCAAGAACAGTGGTTTTTCCAGGCAAAGAAGGTAGCTGGGATGAGGCCCAAGATTAGACAGAAAAATCAGTATCTAACTTGCTTTGTTGGGGGTTTTTCCTTTCCATCACCGGAAGGAACTTGTTTTTCCAGAGCAGTTATTTATCATTGTTATTATAACGCTTCTTAATCTAGACTTGTCTCTTTAAGTGACACATTTGATCAAGAATGATAGGTGTTAATTAGAAATTTCCATTCTTTAGTCTTCCTTTAAATCAAACAGTACTGCTAAAATATTGCCAAAATGAAGTTACATATTGAAAATTAATCATTTGAGACTTCTATTCCCATAGCTCAGCAGTTTTAGAAACAATATTACACTAACTAGCTGATACTATTGAAATATTCCTAGAATGTTAATGTTTTTGTCTTCCTTTCTTCTGGACTTCTTCCATGTTCTTTCCTACTCTTGTGTTCCTCTCCCAATTTTTGTCATTTTCCTAATCTTACCAACTCTCCCCTTCTTGTTTCTCTATGCCCTTCTCTCATTGTCTCCTAGCAATCAACCAATCAGTAGTATTTATTGAGTTCCTGTGCTGTGCATGATTCCATCCTTCAAGTACCTTACGATCTAGTGAGGGAGATAGACACTAAATAAATTAGAGGTTGGAAAAAGTAACTGAATATAAAGCTATGCACTACATAAGTGCTTTGGGGAGGTGGGGGTGGTTAATTCCCAAGTAGTTAAGTTATGTGGAAGTGCTGAAGTGTCAACAGGGGGCAAGTAGGATGGGGAGATGAGAGATTGATCAGGGAAGGCCTCCTGGAGGAGATGTGATTTCAGAGGGCCTTGAAAATGGGGAGAGCAGAAGTCTACCTGATTTGAGATGAGACGCCTATCCTTCCACTTGGCCTCAACCTTACTTCCTGGGCAAACTGTGTTATGCAGAAGCACTGAACTACCCACTATAGGTTTGTTTTTGGTGCACTTTGGCACATTATTTTTATCCAGCTGTTCATTCATCTTCAACACTCCTGTGTAGTATGGTCCTGATAACTGATAGTGTGACTAGTACAAGATTTGGCATTAGAACTAAGAGATGAGCAAAGATCACTCTGTTGTAAGAATCTCCTGGCAAAGATTCTTACTTTGGAAATAGTTCCTGTCAAACTAGGATCTGTAGGAGAATAAAACTTTCCTTTTAATGCTAGCACATTTGCAGTCCCGGCTCTGCCACTTATCTTCTGTGTGACCTAGGGCAAGTCACTTCACTTATCTGCCTCAGTTCCATCATCTGAATAATGGGGATTAAATCCTCCCTCCTATTTAGAGTGTGAACCTCATATGGGAAGGGACTGTGTCTGACCTGATGATGTTGTATATTATCTCAGCACTTCAGTAAAGTGCCTGGCACCTAGTAAGGGATTAACAAATACCATTAAAAAAAAGTAGGGGGCGAAAGCTGATTGAATGGCTTAAAGCCAATGGTCAGAAGTTTCAGCTTGTTTGGGAGAGGAATAAGCTGCCTTTGGAGATGGGGAGGTATGTGCAGAGAGATGTTTTAGAAAAATGATCCAGGCACCAGAGTGTAGTAAGGAGAGGGAAGAAGCTGGAAAACAGGGAGGTCAGTGTAGAGGCTGATATGGCCAATGCTTGGACCAGCAGGGTTTGGATTCATTCAATTCAATAGTATTTATTGAGCGCTTACTATGTGCAGAGCACTGTACTAAGCGCTTGGGATGAACAAGTCGGCAACAGATACAGTCCCTGCCGTTTGACGGGCTTACAGTCTAATCGGGGGAGACGGACAGACAAGAACAATGGCAATAAATAGAGTCAAGGGGAAGAATATCTCGTAAAAACAATGGCAACTAAATAGAATCAAGGCGATGTACAATTCATTAACAAAATAAATAGGGTAATGGAAATATATACAGTTGAGATGACAAGCAAGGGGTGGTTTTTGGAGATATTTTGAAGATAGAACCCACAGGATTTTGTGACTGACAGAATATGTGAGTCGAAAGAGAAATGAGTCAAGGGTTGTGGCCTTGTGAAACAGAGGATGGTGATGTCAACAATGATGAGAAACTTGTGGGGAGGAGAGGGCTTGGGAGAGAAGAGGATTTCATTTTTGACATGTTGAGCTTGAGGTGTCAGCTGTCGTGAAGGCAGAAGAGAGTGCTAAATTGCAGAAAGGAGAGGTCAGAGCTGGTGAGAGATTTGGGAGTCCTACATATAGATATAGATGGTAAATGAAGCCATGAGAAAGGGTGAGCTCCCTAAGGGAGTTGATACAGATTGAGAGACCCCACTCATCACCACAGTTACGGAGTGGGAGGCAGAGTGGGAGAAGGAATAACTAGAAGGGTAGGGGGAGAACTGTGAGCCCATTGTTGGGCAGGGATTGTCTCTCTCTGTTGCCAAATTGTACATTCCAAGCGCTTAGTACAGTGCTCTGCACATAGTAAGTGCTCAATAAATACAATTGAATGAATGATAAAAAGGAATAGACTGTCAGAGAAGCAGAGTAGCCTAGTGAAAAGTGAAAAGAGCACGAGCCTGCATGTCCTAAGGACCTGGGTTCTAATCCCCACTCTGCCACTTGTCGGTTGTGTGACCTTGGACAAGTCCTTTGAACTTCTGTGCCTCAGTTACTTCATTTGCAAAATGGGAATAAGATTTGAACCCCATGTGGGACATAGGCTTAGTCGAACCCAATTTACTTCTATCTACCCAAGTGCTTAGTATAGTAGGTGAGTAGGAAATTTGGGGGAATTCATGCCTGTTTTGTCAGTGAAGTAGCTGGCAAGGTCTTCAGGGGAAAAAGATGGGGGAGGCATGGGACCTGAAGGTTTAAGGAGGGGGTTAGACTAAGAATAGTAATAATAATTTTTTTTTTAAGTGGTAGCACTTACTATGGGCCAAGCACTGTACAAAGTGCTGGGACAGATGCAAGCTATCTCTCTTTCTCTCGTGTATATATATATATTTATATTAATGTCTGTCTCCCCCTTTAGACTGTAAACTCGCTGTGAGCAGGGAATGTGTCTGTTTATCCTTATATTGTACTCTCCCTAGCACTCAGTACAGTGCTTTGTACACAGTAAGCACTCAATAAATACAGTCGAATGAATGAAAATTTTTTTTAAACATTCACAATCTAAGCAGAAGGGAGAACTGGTATTGAATCCTTATTTTACAAATGAGGAAACTGAGGCACAGAGAAACTAAGTTAAGAAGTTGGTCTCTGCAAAGAGATGTGTAATATGCCGTTAATGTAACATTACATTACATTATGTTACATTACATTACGTTACATTAACGGCATTATTGTATGCCGTTACAAAGAAGCAGCTTGGCTCAGTGGAAAGAGCCCAGGCTTGGGAGTCAGAGTTCATGGGTTTGAATCCCAGCTCTGCCACTCATCAGCTGTGTGACTGTGGGCACATCACTTAACTTCTCTGTGCCTCAGTTCCCTCATCTGTAAAAATGGGGATCAACTGTGAGCCTCACATGGGACAACCTGATTACCCTGTATCTACCCCAGCGCTTAGAACAGTGCTCTGCACATAGTAAGCACTTAACAAATACCAAAATTATTAAAACAGAATTGCTATTGTGATGCGTGCGATGCCACCTATGTCTCCTAGTCCCACATCTGTCATGGGCTGTCAGGGACCACCCCTACCATACCAGTGAGGGAGACAAAATCACTTTAAAATTACCATTCCAGATTAAAAAATTGCAATTTGGCAGATTATTCTGGAGCCAGTTGACAAGCACTCCTCCAACTGAATCTTGTTTCCAACACGGGCCTGGAAATCAGAGGATTTGGGTTCTAATCCCGGCTCTGCCACTTGTCTGCTATGTGACCTTGGGCAAGTCGTCATCTCCTCTGTGCCTCAGTTTCCTCATCTGTAAAATGGGGATTCACTACCAGTTCTTCCTCCTACTTAGTTTGGGAAGCTCCTGTGTCTGAACCTGATTATTTACCCAGTGGTTAGTACAGTACTTGGCACATAGTCAGCACTTAACAAATACTATTATCATCATCATACCCTCCCAAATGCTCAGTACAATGCTCTGCACACAAGTGTTCAATAAATAGCATCGACTGATAATAGTTTACAATCAATTTATGATAATAAATATGGTGTTTAAGTATTTATGCCAAGCACTGTGCTGGGGTAGAGAGAAGATAATTAGGTCAGACATAAGCCCTGTCCCACATGGGAATCATATGCAGTTAATTGAAAAGTGCATCAGTGTGCAAATATATAACTGCAAAATACAGCCCATCTACAGGAAAGCGTTTGTGTACCAGTGCAGGAATATCAAATACATAAGAAGGGATATGGAATCAGGCCAGGTCTTCACTGATAGTGTTAAGGGGGAGTAGATAATTTGAACCATTTTTCATATATTTTGGGCAAAAAACCCAAATTCACTGTAGACTTATATTTTATCTGAGAAACAAAACTGGAGAGGACTTTACCATCCTTTATTGATTGTATTGAACCACAGCTACCTCTGCTGGAAATTAGAGGAAATAAAATTTCAAATGCTTAATTTAAAGTAGGCTATTTCTATTTCTTATTAGCATCCTTCTTTTGTTTTCTGATGTTTTAAAAAAAACTTGTTGAAAGCTCCTTTTGATTCACCCTTTGGAATTTTTCATTTTTTTGCAATGACAGATTTTTTTTGCAATGTCATGCAATGCAGTGTCATTTTTTTGCAATGACAGACCACTCAATCTCCAAGGGCTCCTTCCCCTCTGCCTTCAAACATGCCCACGTCTCCCCCATCCTAAAAAAACCCGCTCTTGACCCCACTTCCCCCTCCAGTTATCGTCCTATCTCCCTACTACCCTTCCTTTCCAAAATCTTAGAACGAGTCGTCTACAATCGATGCCTAGAATTCCTTAACTCCCATTCTCTCCTAGACCCCCTCCAATCTGGCTTCCGTCCCCTCCACTCTACCGAGACTGCTCTCTCTAAGTTCACCCATGACCTCCTTCTTGCCAAATCCAATGGCTCCTACTCCATTCTGATCCTCCTTGACCTCTCTGCTGCCTTTGACACTGTCGACCATCCCCTCCTCCTCCATACCTTATCTCACCTTGGCTTCACGGACTCTGTCCTCTCCTGGTTCTCCTCTTACCTCTCTGGCCGATCATTCTCGGTCTCCTACGCTGGAGCCTCCTCCCCCTCCCATCCTTTAACTGTTGGAGTTCCTCAAGGGTCAGTTCTTGGCCCTCTTCTGTTCTCCATTTACACTCACTCCCTCGGTGAACTCATCCGCTCTCACGGCTTTGACTACCATCTCTACGCAGATGACACGCAGATCTACATCTCCGCCCCTGTCCTCTCCCCCTCCCTTCAGGCTCGCATCTCCTCCTGCCTCCGGGACGTCTCCACCTGGATGTCGGCCCGCCACCTAAAACTCAACATGAGCAAGACTGAGCTCCTCATCTTCCCTCCCAAGCCCGGTCCGCTCCCAGACTTCTCCATCACCGTGGATGGCACGACCATCCTTCCCGTCCCGCAGGCCCGCAATCTCGGTGTCATCCTTGACTCGTCCCTCTCGTTCACCCCACACATCCTATCCGTTACCGAGACCTGCCGGTTTCACCTCTACAATATCGCCAAGATCCGCCCTTTCCTCTCCACCCAAACGGCTACCTTACTGCTACGGGCTCTCGTTATATCCCGGCTAGACTACTGTGTCAGCCTTCTCTCTGACCTCCCTTCCTCCTCTCTCGCCCCGCTCCGGTCTATTCTTCACTCCGCTGCCCGGCTCATCTTCCTGCAGAAACGATCTGGGCATGTCACTCCCCTTCTTAAACAACTCCAGTGGTTGCCTATCGACCTCCGCTCCAAACAAAAACTCCTCACTCTAGGCTTCGAGGCTCTCCATCACCTTGCCCCTTCCTACCTCTCCTCCCTTCTCTCTTTCTACCGCCCACCCCGCACGCTCCGCTCCTCTGCCGCCCACCTCCTCGCCGTCCCTCGGTCTCGCCTATCCCGCCGTCGACCCCTGGGTCACGTCCTCCCGCGGTCCTGGAACGCCCTCCCTCCTCACCTCCGCCAAACTGATTCTCTTTCCCTCTTCAAAACCTTACTTAAAAATCACCTCCTCCAAGAGGCGTTCCCAGACTGAGCTCCTCTTCCCCCTCTACTCCCTCTGCCATCCCCCCTTTACCTCTCCGCAGCTAAAGCCTCATTTTCCCCTTTTCCCTCTGCTCCTCCACCTCTCCCTTCCCATCCCCACAGCACTGTACTCGTCCGCTCAACTGTATATATTTTCGTTACCCTATTTATTTTGTTAATGAATTGTACATCGCCTTGATTCTATTTAGTTGCCATTGTTTTTACGAGATGTTCTTCCCCTTGACGCTGTTTAGTGCCATTGTTCTTGTCTGTCCGTCTCCCCCGATTAGACTGTAAGCCCGTCAAACGGCAGGGACTGTCTCTATCTGTTGCCGACTTGTTCATCCCAAGCGCTTAGTACAGTGCTCTGCACATAGTAAGCGCTCAATAAATACTATTGAATGAATGAATTTAACCACTGCCATAAAAAAAATTGTCCTTTGTCTACTTAAAAAAAAGGTCCACTCATACTAAGCCAGATCAGTACACTATTTAGATCAGAATTTTGTCTGCAGCAGTGACTAGAGATGTGAATGAGAACTGTTTCTGTCCACTCTTTATCCTCACCCTCTATCTAGCCTAATAATAACTGTGGTCCTTATTAAGCACTTACTATGTCCCAAGTACTGTTCTAAGCACTGGGGTAGATAAAAGTTAATCAGGTTTGACATGGCCCCTGTCCCATATGGGGATCCCAGTCCTAATCCCCATTTTTCAGATGAGATAACTGAGGCCCAGAGAAGTTAAGTGATTTGCCCAAGCCCACACAGCAGATAAGTGGAAGAGCTGGGATTAGAACTCATGATCTTCTGACTCCCAGGCCCATGCTCTATCCACTACACCATGCTGGGTCGGACCTGCACCTCTGCTTCTGGTGCTTGCAGTTCAAGGGTGAATTGCAAGTAGGCGGGTCTCTAAATGGAACTAAAAAACAACTGCCCTTAGGGTCATCCACCCCTATATACAGTCAGGAAGCCAGAACCTACGTTCTTAATCCCCACGTTAAGTAAAATTTATATCGCACCTTGACAAGTCCCGCGAGTTCCTGACACAGCATCATGTTCTCTCCAGGTAATCTACATCATCAGAAGGACATTCCCTGATTGCTTAACAGCTTTCTGTACAAAACATTGTGGAAACAGACACATGTTATGGGAGATCTCACTGTATCAGTTTTTCTTTCCATTATCCTCCAAGAGATCCGTTAATAATAAATTTATTGATACTTTGTGCTGAACTCACTTTTTGTGATTTCTCCACCTCATCAGCATTTACTCAGCACCTGCTGTACACTAAGCCCTCTGGAAGATGCTCATTAACACCCGCAAGAAGTAAAAAACAAGGTCCCTCTTGAGGATCTTACAGTTTAGGGCTGGCACAAATTGCACATACACTAGGGAAATAGCAAAGCATAGCTCATGGTGAAAACAAAATGGGCAATTAAATGCATAAATAGAAAAATATTCATGAGTGCTACAGGTGACTGACTGGATAACACGGTATTGGGGATTAATCTGCTCTTAGAGGAACTGGCATTTTAGGAAGTCCTAGAAAGTGGGGAGGGGACACGGTTTGGCAGATTTGAGGGAAGGGGGAAAGACTTGTGCAGTGGCTCGGGTCTGGGCTAGTTGAGAGCCTGGGGGTTATCTTTCCTACCTGCAGGGTGAAGAAATGACTCCTTTTATTTGTCTTGAACCTTCTATATGACTCCACATTCTTAGTATAGCACTGTGTCCACAGTGGGATTTTAGTAAATACATTTGATGTTGATTCCTCTCGCACAGCTTCCAACTGTGCTCCTTCCTTTTTGGATTTGCAATATTGTTATTCTGCAAGGCCTAATCACCTTCCATAGTCTTCATGGTTTTGTATATTTTGAATCCCACCACATGGCTTAATGGACAGAGCATGGGCCTGGGAGTCAGAAGGTTATGGGTTCTAATCCTGACTCCGACACTTGTCTTCTGTGTAACCTTGGGCAATTCACTTCCCTTCTCTGGGCTTCAGCTTCCCTCATCTGTAAAATGGAGATTGAGACCGAGCCCCACATGGGACAGGGACTGTGTCCAACCCAATTTTATTATTATTAGTAGCAATAATAATAATTTTGGTACCTACTAAGCACTTACTTTGTGCCGAGCACTGTTCTAAGCACTAACTAGGATAGATACAAGTTAATCAGGTTGGACAAAGTCCCTGTCCCACATGAGGCTGACACTCTTAATCCCCATTTTTTACAAATGAAGTAACGGAGACAAAGAGAAGTGAAATGACTTGCCCAAAGTCACAAAGCAGACAAGTACTGGAGCTGGGATTTGAACTCATGAGCTTCTTACTCCCAGGTCCCTGCCTTTTCCACTATACCATGCCTGTATCCACCCCATGTGCTTAGTACAGTACCTGGCACATAGTAAATGCTTACCAAATACCACAATTATTATTATTAAATATCAACCCAGCTTCCATATTTCTAGACAGAACGGACTTTGTTCAGTCTGCTTTTGTAGAGAAGCTGCTCCATCTCCCTGATGATTTTTGTTGCCCTTCATTCCCATTCCATCCTTTCTAAGGTGCTCTACTGAATGGAATATTCCTGGATGGATGGTTATATGAAACGGAAAAGCCATCTTTTCTTTCTCTCTCTACCCCTCCTGATGGTGCCTAGCATTTGTGTCGGTCTTTTTCCTTTCTGCTCCTGCACATAAGTGCCCCGTAAATACCATTGATTGCCCCTCGAAAAGCAATTCAACAACACACCTCTCCCCTCTGAACCAGTGCTATCTGAACATCTCGAAAAACAATTCAACAACACACCTCTCCCCTCTGAACCAGTGCTATCTGAACGGTGCTCCTTCGGATGACAGAGACCCGGGAAAGGCACACCAGTCTGTTTTCATTCTTTCATCCAATTGTATTAAGTGCTTACTGTGTGCACAGCACTGTACTAAGCACTTGGGAGAGTAGAATACAATGCTACGTACAGAGCATGCAAGAGATTCTCTAAGACCACCTCCTTCATAGATGCGGTCTTGTCGACAGGACATCGCTTTTGAACCCTAAGCCAACTCTGTTATACTGATCTAATGATTTTAAGTCAATTAAAGAGTTTAATGTTTCTCATGCTTTATCATTTATAGGAATGAACTGAAGGGCTGCCTGCCATTTGGTCCATGAAGCATTCTGACTTTAGTTCATAGAAAGAAACAGACTAAGTGCAAGTGAATTACTATGACATAGTAAGTACTTAATAAATACCACAATTATTATTAAGTACGAACCCAACTTCCATATTTCCAGACAGAATGGTCCTTGTCTATTAACAGATACAAAGATTATTAACTGATACAGTGCTTTCTTTTGAATTTGGCTCAAAGTCTGTATGAGACTAGTAGTGGTCCTAGAGAAAAAGAAAAGTTACACACACACAAAGAAAGTGAATTTAAATCTGTAGTTAATAAAGAATATAAATAGTATTTGAATAACCACTGGTTGCATTGAACTGTACTAAGTGATATGTTCCTGGCTTACACACTTAATGGGAGCTTACACTCTAGAATTATTCTTTCATCTTCAAGCAGAAATCATTGTGAAATACTCTTTTCCCAGGTGCTGTGCATAATTCTTATTATAAAATAGGTATCTTCTACATGACTTCTTTGTTCATTAGTGCTAGCCTTCTGGAATTGGTTCTTTTTCTTTAAAAAAGAGAAGTTTTGTTGGAACACTTTCTTTTGCCTTTAAAGCAAAAAATAACCTAAGGATTATTTATGTGGACTCTGTAACTAATAGACAGTGTTATCTGTTAAAATGATATTTATTTTACCCTAGCAATATTGCTTTATATGGCTATAAAAATTCAGAGAAAATGTTTTATATGGGAATTTGACCTTTCAATAGCGGATGCAAGTAGCTTTTTGACATAGATCTGATTGCTTTTCACAGTCATCTGTGAAACCACCATCTTAAGATGAATAATGAACCCAACAAACCAGTAAAAAGCATGAAGACTGGTGAGAGCCCAGTAGAACTTCTAGGTTGTCATATAAGTGGCAGAAGCAGCATGACCTAGTGGCTAGAGCATGGGCCTGGGAGTCAGAAGGATCTGAGTTCTAATCCCGGCTTTGCCACTTTTCTGCCATATAACCTGGGGCAAGCCACTTCACTCTGTTTCAGTTACCACATTTGTAAACTGGGGATTAAAACTGTGAACCCTTTGTGCAACAGGGACCATGTCCAACCTGATTTCCTTGTATCCACCCCAGTGCTTAGTACAATGCCTGGTACATAGTAAGCACTCAACAAATACCATTATTATTATTATGAGATAGCCTTAGATCAAAGATAAGAGGCTCTCAAAGTAGGGTGGAAAGTTCAAATTTGGGAAGGTTGGGGGAAAACAGGAAGACTGACAGAGAAACGGTTGATGGTGGCTGCTTCTGAATAATTGGGAGGAGCAATCTGAATAGCATTTCTTCTCTTCCTCATTGCTTTCACTGCAGTCCTAATCCTCTCCTTATACCCCTCCAGGGAACATGCTTGAAGTTCACATTCTGATTACAATCTGCCAGAATGCCCCTTATAACATCTTCTTATCCTGGTTCTTGATGCAGCATGGCCAAGTGGATAGAGTACAGCCCAAGAGTCAGAAGGACCTGGGTTCTAATCCTGGTCTGCCACGTGTCTGCTGTGGGACCTTGGGCAAGTCACTTCACTTCTCTGCTCCTCAGTTCCCTCATCTGTAAAATGGGATTGAGAGGGTGAACACTATGTGAGACAGGGACCGTGTCCAACCCAATTACCTTGTATCTACCCCAGCACGTAGTAGAGTGCTTGTATCTACCCATAGTAGGAGCTTAATAAATACCACAATTATGATTACTCTTATTATTGATGGACCTTACCAGAAATCACCAAATCATCATGAGCTTCCTAATACTGTTTCACCATCTCCCCTAAGAGGCCTTAGCTCTATAGTAAAATTATAGAAGGCCTTTCTGATGTCATTTTAAACTGATTGAAAATAGCATCTTATTTTAGGTTAACACATGTAGTAAGAACTCCTTGATAAACTTTATTTCCTATTCTGTGGTGACTGTAACAGACCTATGGCAGTGGTCAAAGACACTTGCTATAAATGTGGAGAAGCAGGATGGTGACACTAAGGTTGAATTCATTAATTTTAAACTAGAAGTAATGAATCTGTTGGTTTTTTTGCATGAAGGAGTCAATATGTGGAAATTTTCCCAAATACTCCTAAATGCTTCCCCTCTGCCCTACAACAGCCTTATTTTAGAAGTAGAACTGAGCCTCAACCATTTTTGGAGCTGGAATGTGCAACAATTCATAGAAAAGATAAACTGAGTCATAAAGGTCCTTTTCTCATGCTGCCTGCCATAAATCAGCTTTTATCACCTCGGGAATAGACGTTATCTTTCTGCCACAGTAAAAAGGCCCGAATAATTCATGAGGAATGTCCATTTGGTTTATTCTTAGGGTTTTCATAACTGGTATCCAGGAAATGGTACATACTAGGGGAAAGACATCTAAGGAGATGAGAATGGACAAGCTAGTTGAAGATTTTACCATAAAAACGGTGCGGGGTTTGCTTTTCTCCTAAATTCCTTTTCAGAAATTACCCGCTGATGCTTAAGTATATATGGACAGTGTATTTGTCTGCTGTGTGACCTTGGGGGACTCACTTCGCTTCTCTGGGCTTTTGCCTGGTTCCCTCATCTCTAAAATGGGGATTAAGATTGTGAACCCTATGTGGGGAAGGGATTCTGTCCAACCTGATTTGCTTGGATCCACACCAGTGCTTAGTACAGTGCCTGGCTCATAGTAAGCGCTTAACAAATACCACAGTTATGAGTATTAGAACTACAAGCTATCAGAGTATACACTTTCTTTTTCTTGAGTTGAATTCTTTTTCATATAGTCATTGCCAGATGCTAATATCTCTGTGCCTCAGTTTATTCATTCATTCAATAGTATTTATTGAGCACTTACTATGTGCAGAGCACTGTACTAAGCGCTTGGAATGTACAAATCGGTAACAGAGACAGTCCCTGCCCTTTGACGGGCTTACAGTTTATCTGAAATGAATAGAATAGCACACACCTACCTTTAGGAAGAATGAAGAGCTTAG
The DNA here is from genome assembly GCF_004115215.2 of Ornithorhynchus anatinus. Lineage (NCBI taxonomy): Eukaryota > Metazoa > Chordata > Mammalia > Monotremata > Ornithorhynchidae > Ornithorhynchus > Ornithorhynchus anatinus. The sequence goes on along the minus strand of NC_041729.1, from coordinate 73,423,529 downwards.
TGTTTGCTGTTTCAAATTAGGAAAGTGACAATTTTTGTGCCTCAGTTCCTTCATCTGTAAAAGGATTAAGATCCTGAGCCCCAGAAGGGATATGGACTCTGTGGAACCTGATTAATTTGTACCTACCCCAGTGCTTAATACCGTGCCTGGCTCATAGTAAAAACTTGAATACCCTTAAAAAAAAAAAAGGGAGGAAGGCTTCAAGAACAGTCCAATGCAGAGATGAAATCAGAAGAGGAGTAAATAACAGCAACTAGTCATTGTCAAAGGCGGTAAAGATGAATGATGTGGGATTCAGAAAAGGGTCGAGACAGAGTGAAAACAACATTGAGAAGTGAGGAGCAGGCTGACCCCCTTCCCTTCCCTGAGAGACCTGATGAGTGAGTGAAGATTGAGGCCCTTTTGAGAGAGAGCAGCATTGTACTCTGTCATCAGGTGAAAGCCCAGCAACAAGTTGAGAATTCACTCATTCATATTTACTGAGTGCTTTCTGTGAGGAAAGCACTCTAAGCACTTGGGAGAGTACATTGTAACAATAAACAGACACACTGCTGACAGTTTGCCCACGATGGAGCAAGGCAATGTAGAATGAAATTAATTCTGGGTAAGGAGGACTCAGGGAGATAGAGATTCAAGATGGAGGTGTGAGGCGCCAGTATGTTTTGCAGGGAGGGAAGGCAAGGGAGAGGGGGCTGGTGAGCATTGGAAGATTGAGAACATGATTTGAAGGCGAGCTTGGGTGTTGTGGAAGAAGAGAGTGGATAAATAAGAGGGAGAGAGCTATTGGAGAGCTTGAAAGTAAGTGGCAAAGGGTTGTTTCTCCTTGATGTGGAGAGGAATTAGACTGTGGAACAATCAAGTACATTTAACAGAAATTATACATTAAAAAAATGGGCCAGTTAACAGTATGAGCTGTGGATGGAAGAGAGGAGAGTCTGGAGGCTGGGAAGCCAGTGAGGAGGCTGAAGAGAAGGGGGACCCCCAGAGGTAGGCGTTGAGAGGTGGAAGAGGAGCCAGCGATTGAGACAAAAGGAGCAGGGAGATAAGAGAACCATATTGGTAAAAGCAAGGCCGGAAAACATTTCGGGAGAAGGAAGCAGCCACTTGCTCCAGAAAGATTAGGATAGAGTCCAATAGATTTGGCAAAGAAAAGCTCACCTCAAATACTTGGCGTTTATGGTGTCTGTTGGTGCCCATTATTCTTGCAGGTGCCCTGTGTCAGTTCTCCAGATAGGCAGTTGATTAATTATCCGGCTCCTTTCTTTTTCCTCAGCTGTCCTTTGCGGGAAGATAATGTTGCAGCCAATGAGCATCTTTCCATAAAATGAGAATATGTCATATTCTCTGGGACAGAAGGGAAGAATATATTTCCATTACCAATTTCATATTAGGGTTCTATTTATAAGTGGCAGTTTTTCTTTCTCGCAAGGTTTGGTTAATTTGATATGAAAAGACTTGCATAAGAATTGCCAAAAAAATGTTAGTTCCAAAGTTTGACTGCTGAAAATAATTTTTATCAAAATGTGATTTAATAGTAGCAACAGTGTAGCTAACCTTGTCACTCACTTGAAACATTAATTTTCTGTAATCAGTGATCATAATATTTTGATAATTCACTCAGAGGTTTGAGCATGGTAGAAGGTCCAATTTAGGGGAGAGACTGCATTCTGGCATAAAGATCCATCCACTTAAAGTTTGTCAAATACATCTATTTTTAATGCAAGTAAAAGGAGTGGGCTATCTCCCCATCATGCTTAAAATGAATTAATAATTAGGGACTTATTACTTAGCATATTATTTATAGAAAGTCTTCTTTTGACTCCCCTCTTGATGATCTTATTCCCAGAGCTGTCAATGGCCGTGATGAATAATGCGACTGGAATAAGAACAGCTACAACCCAACCAAATGCAAGAAAGACCTCTAGACTGTAAACTCATTGTGGGCAGGGAATGTGTCTGTTATGTTCTATTCTCCCAAGCGCTTAGTACAGTGCTCTGCTCAAAAACTTTTGTTAACTGACTTGGAATTCAGCTCTGGACGAAACCAAATCAGCATTCTTATCTGCATGCAATAGGAAGTGGTGAGGGAAAACTGACCAAAGGATAAGACAGCAATACCCTATTCCATTGCCAGTCAGGGTAGCAGTGGAGCCGTCTTCATTTCCCACTGAAAGCGATATAAGCACTCTCGTTTGCCCAAGGACTAAAATAGAAAATGAGTGATTACAGAAATCCGGGCTGCCTATTATTATAGATCAGATATTGAAAGGATCTCATGTGTGAAAATCTAATTCCAGATTTACTTGATAGAGAAGCCCTTCTTTTCTTATTTTAATCTGAGCAGACACACAAGCACTCTCTGTAATGGAGCAATATTAGATTTTTTTTCCCTGTGTGACATTGTCAGCAGCACACATTAAAGACATCATTAAATGGAAGTTGCTTTTAGGTGCTCTCATTTTTGCCAGCTGAGGTGGGATCATTAGGTTAAAATAGAAAAGAAAATAACAGTGATCTGTAGCTATTAGAGATTATTTAATGCAGTAAAGTATATGATTGGCTTTTAAAAAGAAGCCTGACAGTCAGAGGTGGAACAGTTACTGTAATTTCTTTGGCAGGAAAAGGCAGCATCACTAAATTTTGCAGTTGCTAAAAATAAAGCTCAACTGAGCGAAATCACTTTAGAGAACTGCCTCTGGGAACTGAGCATTTTGGGATATTAAATCAAGGAATGGGTTATGAATTGTTCCTATAGGGCTAGGTTTTAATACATGCTAGCAAAGGCCCTGAGATAGGAAAAAAAAAATTCCAATCCAACCGCCTCCACATCCTTCGCACTTGGAGGGACTGTGGAGTATGACCCATTCGCTCTGTTTACTTCCCTGTTGAGAGGGGGGAAAAAGTAAGTTTTGAAATGTATGCCCTGAAGTTACTTAGGCTAATAAAAATTGAACATTTGAATGATTACTTCCAAAGATTGAATTTTTCAAAGTATTACCTATTAACTTTTATTTTTAAATCAATTACCTTTAGTATAGACTCCAGCGAGAGAGGGATTGAAAATAAAAGTATTTTTATAATGTGTACGTTTAGAAACAGAGAGGGTTGGGATTGCATACAACATATCAATAGCTGTATGAAAATGCATTAAAACGTCTCCCCCTCGGGTGCAGTATGGTTGAAAAAAGTGATTAAAAGCAGAAGGTTCTGGCCTCTGCTAAATCCAGAGAGCACCTGTCATTTGAATGACAATTGGCAACAGTACTCATGGAAAAATTAGCATTAGCAGATGAGAAGCAGTGTGGCATAATGGATAGAAAAGAATATAGAAGTCAGAAGGACCTGGGTTCTAGTCCAAGCTCTACCACTTATCTCCTGTCTGGCCAGGGCAAATCACTTCACTTCTCTGTGCCTCAGTTACCTCATCTGTAAAATGGGAATTAAGACTGTGAGCCCCATGTGGGACATGGACTGTGTCCAACTTGATTAGCTTGTATTTATCCCAGTGCATAAAAATAATAATGGTATTTGTTAGTGCTTACTATGTGTCAAGCACTGTACTAAGCGCTGGGGTGGATACAAACAAATCAGGTTGGACACAGTCCTTGTCCCATATGGATCTCACAGTCTCAATCCCCATTTTACAGATGAGATAACTGAGGCACAGAGACGTGAAGTGACTTGCCCAAGGTCACATAGCAGACAAATGGCGGAGCCGGGGTTAGAACCCTTAACCTCCTGACTCCCAGGCCTGTCCCTTTAGTACAGTATCTGGTACATAGTAAACATTTAACAAATACTATTAAGAAATACGTGCTAAGTCTTGAGCCAAGTTGACCAAAGCACCCATCACAAGAATGGAGAGATATTCAGGTTTGATCTGAAAAGGAAATATTGCAGTGGGATGAAGACTTATCCAGTACAGCATGCCACTTTTTTTGAAGTTTCTCATGATATGATATCATTTAGTCAACAAAGACAGGTCACTGAAAGCAGTATTATGATAAGCAGATCTCTCAAGGACACACTATGATGGTCCCCATTCCAGTAATCACCAAGTGGAAGGGTCCCTGGATCCTCCATCTTCCCACCCTTGCTTCTTCACAGCTTAGTTGGCACAAAGCAAAAAGGGTTGGCAGGCTAAGGAACATCCTTTCCCTATGATTGATCATTGTTTGTTTTCCAGAAAAATGGAAGGAACATGCACGTAGCAAGAGCAAAAAATAACTCTCCCAGCATTGCCACATTCGACGAGTGTGTGCTGGCCCACCATTTTGAAACCTCAGGATCTTGGCTCCCCAGAGACCTCGGCTGACAGTGAATCTCCCAACAACTAATTTGCTGCCCCTGAAAATTGAAAGCATTTTTTCTTAGGGTATTTGTTAAGCACTTACTATGTGCCAGACACTGTACTAAGCACTGGGAAGATGGAAGATAGGTTTGACACAGTCCATGTCCCATATGGGACTCAAACTCTGAATCCCCATTTAAAGGGTGAGGTAACTGAGCCACAGAGAAGTGAAGCAACTTGCCCAAGGTCACACAGCAGGCATTTGGCAGCCAGTATTAGAACCCAGGTCCTTCTGACTCTGAGGCCCATGCTCTAACCTTTGGGCCACACTGCTTCTCAGAGCTTTCTTTTTTTTTTTTCCTTGTGGTGGTGATGCAGAACTGGGCACCTTCAGCACTATTCTCTGCCTGCGCCACCTCTGTGAGTACCAGCAGGAGCACTGAGAAGCATCAGAGTTCCTGATTGCTGTTTCCAGTTTACTTCGGGTTAGCAATAACCACAGAGAAGCAGCATGGCTCAGTGGACAGAGCCCGGGCCTGGGAGTCAGAGGTCATAGGTTCGAATCCCTGCTCTGCCACTGGTCAGCTGTGTGACTGTGGGCAAGTCGCTTCACTTTTCTGTGCCTCAGTTACCTCATCTGTAAAATGGGGATGAAGACTGTACGCCTCACGTGGGACAACCTGATTACCCTGTATCTACCCCAGCACTTAGAACAGTGCTTTGCAAATACATAGTAAGCACTTAACAAATACCAACATTGTTATTATTATTATTATAAAGCCCCAGAAACTGGCCACCGTTTGAACTAAGTCTGCTGCCCAAAGGTAATATAGGTTGGAGGGGGTATACTGAAGAGATTCTAGGTGTCCTCCATTTTGGGAGAGCTGTGGGTGCTCCCCTCATACAGTGTTGAGTCATTGGGTACCACCTAGCGATATAGCTGGAGTTTCCTGTATTAGTTGTTCTGTGTAGGGTTCTGGGTATACTGTAATTCGTCAACATCTGCCAAATTGTACATTCCAAGCGTTTAGTCCAGTGCTCTGCACACAGTAAGTGCTCATTAAGTGCAAATGAATGAATAGAAGAGACAATAATTAGCTCTTATGGTGGGAATAAATAGGAGGTGGACAAAATAGGTGCTGTTTGTCAACCCGAATCTGAAGGGATTTTTTTTAGTGTGTGTGTTAATGTCCATCTAATCCTTTGGAAGAGGATGTTTCTTGTAAGAGGACCAAAATTTGATCTTGACTTTATGTTTGTATTCAGGTACTACTCTTCTCTTTTTACCTTGAGTACTTTCTCTTCAAGTGAAAGATTCCATCTTCAGTGGTTTTGGATATTTTCCTTTCATTTTCACTTGAAATGGCTAAGGGTTCTTTTTCTTCTTCCTCCTAGATGAAAGACTTTCAACATAAAATGCAATCAATATTTCCAACAATTCCCAAGAACCCTGGACCTTCTGTTGAGTGGGAAGAAGTGTTGAAATCCAAATGAAGGAGCATGAAGATATTCCAGAGTGATTGTTACCAAAAAAGTGGATGTCCAAACAATTATGTTGTATAAAAGAAAAGGAAACAAGATTGATTTCTAGCCCGGAAAGTAGCAAAGCAGTGGCTGGACTCGCAGGACAAGTGGCTGTCAATGTTCTCATCAGACTGTATAAAAACTGAAAAACAATGGGTATTTTCTTTAGCCTAGAGTTGAATGAAAAAATGAAGTTTTTCAAGGTTAGGAGGATTGATTTATGACAAGATCTAGAGCCAAAAATCAACTTCCTTCTATGGAGTACAACAATGTGAGAACTTAAATTTCTGTAAACTTTCAAAGCTCCTCCTTGAAAGTAATGTTTATAATAAACAATATTGTTGAGGAAATATTTGCCACATATTTGATTTGCAGACCATCTTGGCAGTTCTAGAATGTACACTGAAAAATAATTTGGCATAATGGAATCATTCTACCTATGATAATGGCTCACTCTGTCAAACTGAATGAACTGCAGGTCCTACCTACAGTGAACAGTTAATTTAGTTGGATCAATCTGGCACATCAGGAAATAGCTGAGCCTCACGCACACAGAATTTTGGTGAAGCACAGTCCAGTTCACTGGGCACCCAAATCCTAAAGCCTGTCATCATTAAACTAAGCTCGCTATGGGACAGGGTACATGTCTACCAACTCATTGTATTGTACTCTCCCAAGTGCTTACTATAGTGATCTGCACACAGTAAGCACTTAATAAATAGGATTGATTGATTGAGAAGACAAAAGGCATGCAACAGTTAAAAAAACATGAGAAAAAGTTATCTTTTTCCCAGGTCATATGGGTATAAAATGAATTTTTACAAACTGATTTGGTGTGCGATGCTTGAACACTGTCTAAAAATGTCTATGTTTGCCTCACTCATAGCAAATGTGGCCTGATGTCATCTTTACTGACCTAACATTTTAAATAGAAAGCCACAAGGATATCTAGTTAACATCTGAGGTGCGGTACAGTACTGTCACCAAATCCTGTCAGTTTTACCTTCACAACATTGCTAAAATCCACTCATAAATGAGTTATCATTTAAGTATTGGGTTAATCACATAGGCTTTTTGAGCCATTGAGTGTATTTAAGTGATTTTGGATGGCGTAGAAGGGATGAAGTGGCAGTGGGGAGACTAGCAGTGAATCGGGGAAGGCAGCCTGGAGGAAATGTGAGTGCAGAAGAGCTCAAGATGGGGAGAGCAGTAGTCTGATGTGAAGGGATGGGAGGGAGATGAAAATGCAGTATGATGTGTAGCATAGTTTAAGGGAAAGAAAGAGAGCAATCTGGGGTGTGAGTCACCCCCTCTAGTGAGCTGTACAATAAGGCGATGAAGAACAATGCCTAATTGCAGTCCTTAGTTATTGAAGAAAGAAAAGTTTTAAAAAGAACAAGATAACTAATATGTAAATGCTCCCAGTGAAACAGTTTCTGGCTGAATGTTTAATTGTGAGGAGTCTTTATAATTTCTTAGGCTCCAATTAGTCAACTATCAGGCCTAATAAAGTGCATTTGAAATTTATCCTTTATAATGAAACCTTTTAGTTCTAATAAAAAATGAAAAATTAAATGTCAAGTGCATAATACAGCATTTTGCTCTGAAACATGCCAGGTTCAAATTGCTGTGTTAATTAAAACCTGTTTAATCAGGGTCTCGGTTATGAAATCCAGCATTTTAAAAACTACACAGTGTATGTACAGTTGGAATCCACGTTTTTTCATTGTCCAAATGGAGATCACAGTAGAAAAAGATTTCTAGCCTTTACTAAAAAGCAGGGAAAATGAATACCTGATCCTTAGTCCGATTCCAAGTCCAGTGGAAAGAAAAGAGATTCTCTAGAAAAAGTATTCAGCCTCCTTGCTGACCTCCCTGCCTCCTGTTTCTCCCCTCGCCATTCCATACTTCACTCTGCACCCAGGATTGTTTTTCTACAAAAAGTTTCAACCCCTGTTTCCCCATTCCTCAAAACCTCCAGTGGTTGCCCATCCACCTCTGCATCAAACAGAAACACCTTACCATAGGTTTTAAAGCATTCAATCACCTTGCCCCCTCCTACCTGAACTCCCTGATTGCCTTCTACAACCCAGACTGCACACTTGGAATGCCAACCTACTCACTCGCTGCCAACCTCTCCCCCAGATCGTTTCTCTGGACTGAAATGCCCTCCCGCTTCGTATCCAACAGTCACTCTATTTCAATACCTTATTAAAAGCATATCTCCAAGAGGCCTTCTCCCAATTAAGTCCTCATTTCCTCTTCTCCCACTCCCTTCTGCATCATCCTTGCACTTGAATTTGCATCCTTTTTCATCCCTCCCCCAACCTAATAGCACTTATGGACATATCTGTAATTTATTTGATATTAATGTCTATCTTCCCCTCTAGACCATAAGCTCACTGTGGGCAGGAAACGTGTCTACCAACCCGGTTATATTGTACTCTCCCTAGTGCCTAGTACAGAGCTCTGCACACAGTAAGCACTCAATAAATATGACTGATTGAAAAAGAATCTGTAACCACCTAGAAAACAAAAATCTAGATTCAAGTCCTTTTGCTTGCCAAGGTTCTTTTAAATAAGTTTCACAGTGCACTAAAAAAGAGACTTCTAATGGGGATGGAATAGAGGGGGGAAATAATGAATAATTCTGCATTTAAAGCACACACCATTCTTTAGATCTTTCATTCCTTGGGGCAAAGGCAGGGATTTTCCAAATTCTGCTCTGCTCGATGTGAGGTAATGTGCGGTAGTTTACAAGCAGTGGACTCAAATATTTGTCACTGATAATAAGAGAGTTCCAGAAAAATCACTGTGGGATGGTTTAGGGGGCAATTACAAAAAAATGATTGGAAAAAATGTAATGACTGTCACTGTGCTTATTGGATTTTACAGAAACACCACAAAATTTTAAATAGCCCTTGAAAGAGGGCCCCATCACTATATTTGATTCCACATGGCAAGTTTGGCCTGAAATGGCCCAGATTTTTATAGACTGTCCTGGAAAATTTTAGAAATACAAGTTTCCCTCACTAATGGCAGTTTTTCCAACTGCAGTTTGGCTATTTACTTTTCATATTCTGAACACCATTTTTCCTGCCACAGTTATTGTCCCTGGGGTCACTATTGCCCCGATATCACTTTTCAAGCCAACGGTACCCTCACCCACACTCCCAGACTCTGCCTGCAGTGGGCTTGGCGCTTCACTATATCATCTCTTCATTTGAACTTATCATAAAGAATTTATTGTAAATGCTAAAAGTTCACTTGTTCAATTCCTTGTAACTACTGATAGAGTAGTGGCACAAGGCACAATATAATGAGAGCAATTTTACACAGCACTGACCTCAAAAACAACAAACTTCAAATAGTTACCATAACATCTAGCAGTAAAGTTTACTTTGAAATTGCCTTCAACCTGAACAACATTATAAAAGTTCTTTAAAGCTAAGTATAGATTTACCCCATGTTATGGCCACCCACAGTATATGCAACCCAGAGATGAATCATGCACTACTTGCTGGCATATATTAGGAGTTGTAAGTGTCCTTAGATCCAATCCCTGCCAGTAAATACATTCCCTCCCCAATCCCCACCCCTTAGTTGCTATATGCAAAGGCATCGGAGGCTGCTGACCTTCCCAGAATAAGATCCATTTTTCCTCATTTCCCACGCTCTTCTGCATCACCCTGATTTCTTGCTCCCTTTGCTCTCCCCCTGCCACCCAACCCTACAGCACTTATGTATATATCTGTAATTTTATTTATTTGTACTGATGCCTGTCTCCCCCTCTCTAGACTGTGAACTCATTGTCGGTAGGGAATGTCACTGTCTATTGTACTGTACTTTCCCAAATGCTTAGTACAGTGCTCTGAACAGAGTAAGCACTTAATAAATATGATTGAATGAATGGGTAACGAGAGAGGAAAGTGCTTTTTAAGAGAGGGGGAGAGAAGGTTGGAGTGGGCAGAAGGGATGAAATTAGTGGGGTGGGGAAGAGCAGAGGACTGTGGTACGTGTCAGCACCTAGTGTCAGGGACTGGAGTCCCTGGGAACCTGGAGGGTGGAAAGCAGCTACCGCCACCCTCCAGAACCTCTTCAAAAGAGACAGTAAGTGGAAAAAATTATTATTATTATTATGGTATTTGTTAAGCGCTTACTATGTGCCAGGCACCATATTAAGTGGTGGAGTCATTAGCAAATTGGGTTGGACACAGACCTTGTCCTACACAGGGCTCGCAGTTTTAATCCCCATTTTACAGATGAGGTAACTGAGGCACAGAGAAGTGAAGTGACTTGCCCAAGGCCACAAAGCAGACAAGTGGCAGAGTTGGGATTAGAACCCATGACCTTTGCTGACTCCCTGCTGTAGAGGCAAAGAAGTGGGGCCAAAGCCCTGATGTCTGGCTATTGGGAGGGGCCCAGTTGGGATCCGGTTACATGCCCCCTTCCCTTCCCCCAGTCAGTGACAGAGACCATATCCAATTGCCAACTTTCCCAGTGCTTAGTACAGTTCTCTGCACACAGCACTTAATAAATACTATTACTACTACCCCTTAATCAATAATGGTGGCCCAGGACTCACTGATTTAAGGGACTAGGGAGACAGGAAGGGGAGCTAATTAGTTGTATTTATTGAGCACTTATTGTGTGCAGAGCATTGTACTGAGTGCTTGAGAGGATATAATAAAACAACAGACAGACACATACCCTGCCCACGATGAGCAAGGCCAAGCTGAGAGTACAGGGAGAGTCAGGAGAATGTCTAAAAAAAGGGGAGGCAAAGAAGACGAAGGGACGGGGTGGCTTGGAGGGCTTTGATGTGTAATTTGTACTGTCCTAAAGGGCTGGATGGCTGCGTTGGGGCTGCTTCTGGAAAAAAAACACACCTAACTGGGTGTATGTCAATAGGAAAACCTATCCCAGATACAGCCACTTTTGCTAGGAACATAAACCAGCTGAATTGGAAGGTTGTATATAAAAATTATCTTCCCATACTACATTCCCGTTATGCCCAATACAGGCTAAAATACTTTTTAAAAATTATCTCCCAGATCTTGAAATTCACCCATGGTGACCAAAGCAAAGGGTTCCCTGCTTCTTTTGTCCCATTAGCCTTTGAGGTTGCCAGCCGTGGGTCTGCTTAGGAACCCAGCCCTGCAGAAGCCTGAATAATGATAGTATTAATAATAATGGTATTTGTTGAGCTCTTACTATGTGTTAGACACTGTAGCAAGCGGTCTAGGTGGATACAAGCAAATGGTGGTGGACACAGTCCCTGTCCCATGTGGGGCTCACAGTCTCAATCCCCATTTTACAGATGAGGTAACTGAGGCACAGAGAAGCAAAGCGAAGACTCAGGTAGATAGTTTTCTCAAGCCTCAGAGTAGTTCTAGACTGTATGAAGCAATGTCCTGGCACCGGGATAACGTAGATAAAAAGGGTAAACTTATCTTGCATTCATTCAGTCATTTATTCATTCATTTAGTGTAAAGCACAGCACTAAGCTCTTGGGAGAGTACAATGTAACAATAAGCAGACACATTCCCTGGCCACAGCAAGCTTATAGTCCATAGTATTGCATTGTTTCAAGGGAATCTAATTTATTTAAATGCTGGGATTTTCACATCCAGGTTGTAGCACGCTCAGTACATGTTCACTCCAATTCTCACAGAATTTAGGAATTTATGATCCATGCAACCAGACTGCTGGGAGACTTTAACCTCACACTTCGCCTCCACTTTCTCTGCTCTTAAGGAAGAAAAAGGAAAGCTCACAGAGTAGTGATCATGTACTAATTTTCAACAGAAATAATATGACCAGCCTATTCTCAGCCAGTAGTAAAAACCATGGTCCCTTAAATGCCAAGTGAGACACTGGCTTAAGAGAAAGAGACTGGATGCTTCAGTACAGGTACTCCAAAATATGCTTTAAAACAAAAATAAACCTGGGATTAATCCTCTATAGTCACCAGTGCATAGTACTGAACGCTGATTTACTTGAAAATTTTTCACTGGGAAATGAAATCACAAAACAGGCGATTCTCTTTTAAAAACACCACTCTCCCAAGACCATGAGGCCAGCCTGAAGAACTGACATTTTTTGCACTGGCATTTCCGCAGGTCCTCTACTTCAGCCTCAATCTTCAAGCCTTTATTTTCTGAAACAGCAGACTGAACAAATTGGACATAGCCGAATGCTCAAAGCATCTGCTTAATTGACACTAACTATGAAAGTTTTCAAGGCTAGGGCTGTAGTAGGAGCAAAGATGTTCAAGTCTGATGGTGTTAAGAGTGAATTCCCTAAGATTGTCCCTGGAAAAGGAGCATAATAAGGTAGAGCTGACTTTTTACATTTTGGAAAAGCAATATGCACAGCTACAATTCTTTCCATGCTTACAGCTGCAGATGAAGTTAGACCGAAAGAAAAAGAATGAAAAACAACAATGAATAATATAGTATGCTTGAATTGGAGTTTTTCCAACTATCAGAAATAAAATGACGCGAGTCTCATCTGTTTATTCCTTTTATACTGGAGGCAAACTGTTAAACTGGTTAATGGAAGGGAAATATGTTTGACAGGTAATGTTATTCTGTATGTGGAGCCCCATTTATATTTTGGACTTGAAATGTTCCTAGTCCAGAGGCAAGAGAAAATTCAGGTTTGTCATCCTCGTTGTCTTAGTCTTGGACAGAGTTTGACAAACAAAATCACATTTGTCTCCTGGAGCATAAAGAGTTTTAATCACCTTCTTAACTAGGATGATATTTTTCACTGACCTAAATAAGGTACAGATCTGACATTATCTCTCCATAAGCAATCCATCTCATGGAGTTTGAGCAATGAAAATTCTAAAAAGGGCATGTTATCGTCACGCTACATATAAGTCAACAATGCAGGTGACTTTAGTGGGAAAAGTGCCTTCTTTAGTTGGGTTTAAGTTTCTAATTTAAACTGTGGCTGCCCCAAAAGGGATATTGTAAAATGCAATAAAGTAGGAAAGAAAACGTTTCCAGGACTCAACATTTATTCAAGAAACACATGGAATACTGTTAATTTCAGGGTAGAGAGAGAGAAAGGAGTGCAAACAATTTTGAAAGGAAAAATGACCTTGAAAAAAATTCCTTAGTACAGCCTGACCCTCAAACTAAAACATGCTATAATAAAATGAACAGTCGAGATATTGGGCATGGCCAAGAGAAGTCTCCAAGACTGGTGAAATGACCAAAGCTTACCTAGAGCAAAATATCTTCTGCTCCAGAAGCACTTTTTGGGACCTCAAGATACAGAGAGGCATGAGGCTGTCAGAAACCTGCCTTGATTTTTATTTTTTTATGGAAATTCATTCATCCATTCAGTCTTATTTATTCAGTGTTTACTATGTGCAAAGTGCTGTACTAAGCACTTGGGAGGGTAAAATATAACAATAAATAGACACATTTCCTACTCACAACAAGCTTATGTGCCAGGGACTGTACTAAGCACTAGGGTAGATACAAGCTAATCAAATTGGACACAGTCCCTGTCCCACACGAGGCTCAGTCTTAATCCCCATTTTATAGATAAGGTAACTGCGACACAGAGGAAATGAAGTGACTTACCCAAGGTCACACAGCAAACAAGTGACAGAGTTGGGATTAGAAACAGGTCCTTCTGACTCCTTTCATCATTTCACTTTCTTCACCAAGCCACACTGCTTCTTATTGTGAAAAACAAACCAAGTTAAGGAAAATGGATAACAGGTGAGATTCATTCATTCATTCAACAGTATTTATTGAGCGCTTACTATGTGCAGAGCACTGTACTAAGCGCTCGGAATGTGCAATTCGGCAACAGATAGAGACAATCCCTGCCCAATGATGGGCTCACAGTCTAAACAGGGGAGACAGACAGCAAAACAAAACAGAACAAAACAAGACATCATCAAGATAAATAGAATCAAGGAGATATACACCTAATTAAGAAAATAAATAGGGTAATAAATAATATGTATAAATGAGCACAGTGTGGAGGGGAGGGGGGAGGAGCAGAGAGTGGGGGGAAAAGGGAGGGGAAGAAGAGGGAAAGAGGGGTCAGCTGAGGGGGAAGGGAGAGGAGCAGAGGGTGGCGGGGGGGAGGAGCAGAGGGAAAGGGGGGCTTAGTCTAGGAAGACCTCTTGGAGGAGGTGAGCTCAGTAAGGCTTTGAAGAGGGGAAGAGAGTTAGTTTGGCAGATATGTGGAGTGAGGGCATTCCAGGTCAGCGGTAGGACGAGGGCCAGGGGTCGAAGGCAGGACAGGCATGAATGGGGGACAATGAGGAGGTGAGCGGCAGAGGAGCGGAGTGTACGGGGTGGGCAGTAGAAAGAGAGAAGGGACATGAGGTAGGAGGGGACAATGTGATGGAGGGCTTTGAAGCCAAGAGTGAGGAATTTTTGTTTCATGCAAAGGTTGACCAAGGCTACCCAGACTGCCCTAAAAACAAGACCGTCTTCACAACATTAAACATCATTAATGAAGCATGAAGACTGCACTGGCCTTATCACAGACAACAGTCTTCCTGATTTAGATTTCTACTTTCTATCTAACTGTGCATCACTGGACAGTGAAACCGCCTTCATAGAAAAAGTGCATGAAAACATACATTTCTGTGGTGTGAACAAAAATCTTTAGATATGTACAGTGAAGGGTTTTCCAGGTACAACCTGAATATTATCTCAAATGCCTTTAGGATTTTCATAGCCCTGGGCTGTTTGCAAAACAGTTCGCAATAACCTGCATGTCTTTATGCATTTGTCCTTCTAGCTATCAAGCAATCAATGGTACTTATTGAGTGCTTACTTTGTGCAGATTACTGTACTATGCACTTTCCTTCATTCATTCATTCAATCAATCATATTTATTGAGCACTTATTGTGTGCAGAGCATTGTACTAAGCGCTTGGAATGTACAATTCAGCAACAGATAGAGACAATCCCTGCCCAAAAATGGCCTCACAGTCTAAAAGGGGGGAGATAGACAACAAAACAAAACAGGCATCAATACCATCAAGATAAATAGAATCACAGATTCATTCATTCAGTAGTATTTATTGAGCGCTTACTGTGTGCAGAGCACTGTACTAAGTGCTTGGAATGAACAAGTCAGCAACAGATAGAGACAGTCCCTGCCGTTTGACGGGCTTACAGTCTAATCGGGGGAGACGGACAGACAAGAACAATGGCAATAAATAGAGTCAAGGGGAAGAACATCTCGTAAAAACAATGGCAACTAAATAGAATCGAGGCGATGTACATTTCATTAACAAAATAAATAGGGTAATGAAAATATATACAGTTGAGCATACGAGTACAGTGCTGAGGGGATGGGAAGGGAGAGGGGGAGGAGCAGAGGGAAATGGGGGGAAAAGAGGGTTAAGCTGTGGAGAGGTGAAGGGGGGGTGGTAAAGGGAGTAGAGGGAGAAGGGGAGCTCAGTCTGGGAAGGCCTCTTGGAGGAGGTGAGTTTGAAGTAGGGTTTTGAAGAGGGGAAGAGAATCAGTTTGGTGGAGGTGAGGAGGGAGGGCGTTCCAGGACCGTAGGAGGACGTGGCCCAGGGGTCGACGGCGGGATAGGCGAGACCGAGGGACGGTGAGGAGGTGGGCGGCAGAGGAGTGGAGCGTGCGGGGTGGGCGGTAGAAAGAGAGAAGGGAGGAGAGGTAGGAAGGGGCAAGGTGATGGAGAGCCTTGAAGCCTAGAGTGAGGAGTTTTTGTTTGGAGCAGAGGTTGATAGGCAACCACTGGAGGTGTTTAAGAAGGGGAGTGACATGCCCAGAGCGTTTCTGCAGGAAGATGAGCCGGGCAGCGGAGTGAAGAATAGACTGGAGTGGGGCGAGAGAGGAGGAAGGGAGGTCAGAGAGAAGGCTGACACAGTAGTCTAGCCGGGATATAACGAGAGCCCGTAACAGTAAGGTAGCCATTTGGGTGGAGAGGAAAGGGCGGATCTTGGTGATATTGTAAAGGTGAAACCGGCAGGTCTTGGTAACGGATAGGATGTGTGGGGTGAACGAGAGAGACAAGTCAAGGATGACACCGAGATTGTGGGCCTGAGAGACGGGAAGGATGGTCGTGCCATCCACGGTGATAGGGAAGTCTGGGAGAGGACCGGGCTTGGGAGGGAAGATGAGGAGCTCAGTCTTGCTCATGTTGAGTTTTACGTGGCAGGCCAACATCAAGGTGGAGACATCCTGGAGGCAGGAGGAGATGCGAGCCTGAAGGGAAGGGGAGAGGACAGGGGCAGAGATGTAGATCTGCGTGTCATCTGCGTAGCAATGGTAGTCGAAGCTGTGAGAGCGAATGAGTCCACCAAGGGAGTGAGTGTAAATGGAGAACAGAAGAGGGCCAAGAACTGACCCTTGAGGAACTCCAACAGTTAAAGGATGGGAGGGGGAGGAGGCGCCTGCGAAGGAGACCGAGAATGACCGGCCAGAGAGATAAGAGAATCGGGAGAGGACAGAGTCCGTGAAGCCAAGGTGAGATAAGATGTGGAGGAGGAGGGGATGGTCGACAGTGTCCAAGGCAGCAGAGAGGTCAAGGAGGATTAGAATGGAGTAGGAGCCATTGGATTTGGCAAGAAGGAGGTCATGGGTGACCTTAGAGAGAGCAGTCTCGGTAGAGTAGAGGGGACGAAAGCCAGATTGGAGGGGGTCCAGGAGAGAATGGGAGTTAAGGAATTCTAAGACGACTCATTCTAGAATTTTGGAAAGGAAGGGTAGTAGGGAGATAGGGTGATAACTGGAAGGGGAAGTGGGGTCGAGAGAGGGTTTTTTTAGGATGGGGGAGACGTGGCCATGTTTGAAGGCAAAGGGGAAGGAGCCATTGGAGACTGAGTGGTTAAAAATAGAAGTTAAGGAAGGGAGGAGGGCAGGGGCGACGTTTTTTAAAAGGTGAGCGGGAATGGGGTCCGAGGCGCAGGTGGAGGGGGTGGTACTTGAGAGGTGGGAGGAGATCTCTGGGGATACTGGAGGGAAGGATGGAAAAGTAGGGGAGAGGGTTTGTGGGGAGGAGGGGAGAGGGGGAGGGGTGACTTTGGGGAGCTCAGACCTGATTGTGTTGATTTTTGTGATGAAGTATGTGGCCAGATCACTGGAGGTGAGAGATGGGGGAGGGGGAGGAACAGGGGGCCTAAGGAGAGAGTTAAAGGTCCGGAACAATTGGCGGGGGTGATGGGCATGGGTGTCGATGAGGGAGGAGAAGAAGTTTTGCCTGGCGGAGAAGAGGGCAGAGTTAAGGCAGGAAAGGATAAATTTCAAGTGTGTGAGGTCGGCTTGGTGCTTGGAATTTCGCCAGCAGCGCTCAGCAGCTTGAGCATAGGAGCGTAGGAGGCGGACAGAGGAGGTGATCCAGGGCTGTGGGTTAGTGGAGCGAGAGCGGCGGAGGGAAAGGGGGGTGAGAGAGTCGAGATGAGTAGAGAGGGTGGAGTTGAGAGCGCAGACCTGATCATCGAGAGTGGGAAGTGAGGGCAGGGCGGCAAGGTGAGAAGAGATGCTTTTGAAAAGACGGATGGGATTGAGAGAGCGGAGGTCTCTGTGGGGCAGTAGCAAAGATTTGCAGGGGGTGGGAGTGTGAGAGATGAGGCAGGTGAGAAGGTATGGTCAGAGAGAGGGATTTCAGAGTTGGTGAGGGACGAGATAGTGCAGCGGTGGGAGATGATGAGATCGAGGGTGTGACCGAGTCAGTGAGTGGGAGCGGTATGGTGGAGCAAGAGGTCAGCAGAGTCGAGGAGGGATAGCAGGCAGGTGGCAGAGGAGTCATCGGGTACATCCATATGGATGTTGAAGTCTCCGAGGATCAGAGTTGGCAGAGAGAAGGAGAGAAGGAAGGTGAGAAAGGGGTCTAGGTGGTTGAAGAAGTCGGAGGTGAGACCGGGAGGGCGGTAGATGACAGCGACAAGTATCTGGAGGGGGTGGTAGAGGCAAATGATATGGGCTTCGAAGGAGGGGAAGGAGAGGGAGGAGGGATAGTGCAGAAGCGGCAACGGGGTGAGAGGAGGAAGCCGACGCCTCCTCCCTTACCGGTGAATCTGGGGCAATGGGAGAAGGAGAGGCCCCCGCTGAAGAGAGCAGCGGCGGAGACCGTGTCTTCAGGAGTGAGCCACGTTTCTGAAAGGGCGAGGAGGAGGAGAGAGCGGGAAAGAAAAAGGTCATGGACAAAAGGTAGTTTACCTGTAATGGAGCGGGGGTTCCAGAGGCCACACTTGAAAGTAGCTGTGGGTGCAGGCTTGGGGGGAGAACCGGGGGAGGGGAGGGTTTGGATAGGAAGGAGGTGCCGGGGCCCTGGACGGGGAGAGGGGGATGTGGGGTAGCGGTGGGACAGGAGGACTGGGATGGGGCGTGGGTGGGGAAGAGGGAAGGGGAGGGGGTGAGGAGGGGGTTTGGTGTGGGGGAGAGTAGGGGGAGGGGGAAGAGGGCACATCATTAATAAAATAGAGTAATAGATAATATAAACAAATGTACACAAGTGCTATGGGGAGGGGAAGAGGGTAGAGCAGAGGGAGGAAGTAGGAGGAATGAGGAGGGGAGGAGAGGCAGAGGGAAAGGGAAGTCTCAGTCTAGGAAGGCCTCCTGGAGGAGGCGAGCTCTCAGGCCTTTGAAGAGGGGAAAAGAGTTAGTTTGGTGGATATGAGGAGGGAGGGCATTCCTTGAGAGAATACAGTATAATAGAGTTGGTAGAAATGTTCCCTACCCACAAGGAGCTTGCAGTCTAGAGCTAACACAAACACAATGACTGTCTCCAGGACTTCTGATAATGTGTGTTGAGTAGGAAAAGTTTCCCAGCGTTTTTGAAATATACCCTAATACCAGCAACGGGGTCTCTTGTGGCTTTCTCATTCATGTCTGCATTAATCAACCAATCGATCAGGAGTATTTATAGAGTGCTTACTGTGTGAAGAGCACTGTACTAAGTGCTTGGGAGTAAGGTACAACATGTTCCCTGCTCATAAAGAGTTTACAGTCTAGAGGACTGTATCGAATGGTATTGACCCTAATAGCCAAACTTACTTCACTCCATTGGTGCTGGGGAATTGGTCAGAGAGGGCTCCCACAACTCTGAGAAGCAGTGTGACCTAATGGAAAAGCTCTAATCCCGGTTCTTCTACTAGTCTGTTGTGCAACCTTGCTTAAAAGTCGCTTAACTTTTCTGTACCTCAGTTTTCTCACTTGTAAATTGAGGATTAAATACCTGTTCTCCCTCCTACTTGGTCTGTGAGCCCCATAAGGGACAGGGAGGGTGTCCGACCTAATTTACTTGTACTTACCCCAGTGCTTAGAACAGTGTTTGACACTAAGTATGCGCTTAACAAATACCATTAAAAACAAAAAAACTGACCTGATCGACCACGCATTTGGGAATTTGGACTTGGTCCTTGCCACCCATAAAATGAGGGACGGTTACTTCAGTCTGCTTGCTCACCATTCTTCTCAAAGATTATGGGGATGTCGTCAAGATTCAGGGGCATGTTCTCAATGCTCCACGTGTTGGGCATCTCTACATGGAGATAATAATAATAATTAAGGTATTTGTTAAGTGCTTACTATAAGTCATGCACTGTACTAAGCGCTGGGGTCGGTACAAGCAAATTGGGTTGGACACAGTCCCTGTCCCACATGGGGCTCACATTCTCAATCCATATTTTACAGATGAGGTAACTGAGGCACAGAGATGTCAAGTGACTTGCCCAAGTTCACACAGCAGATAAGTGGCAGAGCTGGAATTAGAACCCACGACCTTCTGATTACCACACCCATGCTCTATCCACTACGCCATGTTGGTTTTCAGCAGATGTCATTTGCTGTCAAATACAGGTATCTAACTATTTTTTGTGGCTCTGACTGCAATGGTGACTTTCTAAAAATACTTAACTGAAAGGACGATTGTTCATGATTTTCCATGCTTTGCGAAGTTCATTTTGAAGTTCATTTCGAAGTTTGAAGTTCATTTTGAAGTTCATGCATGTTCGAAAGTTCATTTCTCCTCCCAGGGAGAAGAAACAAAGAATAAATACAAAGTTAAATGTAAGGGGACAATGGCAAATTGAAACCACTGATGTCAATTTCACTACTGGCAGAACTAAATCGTGTATATTAACTGCACACTTGGGTATGAAGCACTGTAAGAAACAGAGCAGAAGTAAAATACCTGATCCCTGCTCTCAAAGAGTTTACAGTCAAATGGGAGCTAAAATCATCTCCTCTAAGTCTTTTTTTAATGGCATTTGTTCATTCATTCATTTGTATTTATTGAGTGATTATTATGTGCACACCTCCTTACTTAGGGCTTGGGAGAGTATAGTACAACAATAAACAGATACAACAATAAACAGACACATTCCCTGGCTACATTGAGCTTACAGTCTAGCAATTAAGTGCTGGGGTAGCTACAAGCTAATAGGCTCCCACGTGGGGCTTTCAGTCTCTAACTCCATTTTACAGATGAGGCAACTGAGGCACAGAGAAGTGAAGGGACTTGCCTATGGTCACACAGCAGATAAGTGGTGGAGCCGAGATCAAAACTCAGTTCCTGTGACTCCCCAGGCCTGTGCTCGTTCCACAAGGCCATGCTGCTTCTCAAAGTGTCTTTAGCCCTTTTCTTACATCTGTATAGACTTCCTCTGACCAAAATAGCATTTCAGCAATTACGGGTGGGGAAAGGAAGACATAACCCAAAATGGTGATTTTCCAGTTCCATGGGAAGCTTTTCAAAATAGAAATTTTTAAATCATATCCTTTGACATTGAGCAACCTCTGCTTCATTCAATCAATAATGCCAGTTCTCGAGGAATTCTGAACTGATGACATCAAGTTCAAAAAGAGGAATTAACCAGTGAATGATCTCTCTTGTCGCCTTTCCTGTTTATTAGGAGCATCTTCTACATTCCCCTCAGTTGGAGTCAGCAAGGACTAACTCTTTATCTGAAGAGGATCAGAAATTACAGCTATTGCCATATGGCAGTGCTACAGGGGATTACCAGTTTCACGCTATCCATCATGACTGCTGCCCGCCTTTTGTCTTGAGAACTTACCACTCTGGCCTGTTTCACTCAAGAGGTCTTTGGGGAATTTTCAGTATTATCTGTGGCAACATGGAGCTGGAAAGACCCCCTCTCCAGGAAGACATCTTAATAATGATGTTATTTATTAAGCATTTACTAAATGCCAGACACTGTACTAAATGCTGGAATGGATACAAGTGGATAGAGTTGGACACAGTTCCTGTCCCTCCTAGGGCTCATATTTTTAATCCCCATTTACAGATGAGGTAACTGAGGGCCAGAGATGTGAAGTGACTTACCCAAAGTCACACAACAGATGTGGCAGAGCTGGGACTAGAACCCAGGTCCTTCTGACTCCCAGGCCCATGCTCTGTCCGCTAAACCACGCTGTGGAAGCCCTGTGTGCTCAGTCTGCCAAAGAACCAAAAGTGATTCAACTTCCATAATTTTTTCTTACAATTATTGTAGACCTCAAGGGAAATATGGTATAAAGCCTATGGACTGTCTGAGTGGGAGATAAATTCACCTTTTTTGATGCATGCTATTAAATACATTTATGTATGGCTACATGGATGCATGCATTCTTGCATCCCAGGGCCTTCCCTCTAGACTGTATGCTCCTCGTGGGCAGGGAACTTTTTTTACCAACTCTGTTAAATTGTACTCTCCCAAGTGCTTGTAAGTGCTCAATAAATACCACTGATGGATCGATTGATTGAAAATACTTAGCCTGTGTTAACTCTTTAGCCCCCTCCAGTTGAGGAAGCTGGGTCACAGAAGAGGTAGGTGGCTTGTCCAGGGTCACCTAAAAGTTGATGATGGGGGCCTGACCTATCAGGAACACTTTTTTCCAGAATTACCTAACATCTTTCCCAAAACCGCTTGTACTGTGTTGTGTTTCATTAGACATGGAACTCCTAAAATGTTGTGCTAATTATAAACTCATTATATGAAAAAAATAATCCCGTCTATACTGCAAGCTTGTTGCAGGCAGGGAATGTATCTACCAACTGTGTTATACTGTGGTACAGTATTTGCCCAAGTGATTAGTGCAGTGCTCTGCACACAGTGTGCGCTTGATAAATACAATTGTTTGATCCACAGGTGGGTTCCTTTCAGTTCTTCATTGCTTCTACTGTTTGCCTCAGGCTTCCAAAATCACTGGGCCTATGGTAATTTAGGTTCAAAGAGGGAATGAGGAGGAAAGTTCAGAGAAGAGGAATGGCATCTCCCCCACCCCAAAGGCACAGCATTATCAAGTACCCCTTGGACCCAAGTCCCACAGCAAATTAGGAGCAGAACTGACCCTCAGGCATGTGGAAGCAGCCTGGCCCAGTGAAAGGAAATGGGTTTAGGAGTCAGGCAATCTGGATTCTAATTCCTGCCCTGCAACTAGTCTGCTGGGTGACCCTGAGCGGGTCATTTAACTTCTCTGTATCTCAGTTTCATCATCTGTAAAATGGGAATTAAATATCTGTTCTACTGCCTCCCTTAGACTGTGAGTCCAGGTGGTAAAGGGACTACATCTGACCTGATTATTTTGCATCTATCCCAGCATTTAAATCAGTGCTTGGCCCATAGTAAGTGCTATCATTGTCCCTTTGCACTGAAATTGTGAACTGCTTCTATCCTGGAGGATAGTTTTGCCATCTTGAGCACTAATAAAGATGCATTCTAAATTCATTCATTCAATAGTATTTATTGAGCGCTATGTGCAGAGCACTGTACTAAATGCTTGGAATGTACAAATCAGCAACAGATAGACAGTCCCTGTCCTTTGACGGGCTTACAGTCTAATTCTAAATGACTGGGGCTGAAATATGAAACGGTGGTGGGGTGGATTGGGAGCAGGAGGGAGGAAGAGAAGGAAGGAGTTAGGACCAAGTTCTTTTTAATCCAAGTGGTTAAACAAAACCCAACAAAAAGCCTGCTGGAAAGACCTGGACATTCACCAGCCCACTACTGAGAGCTCAGTGAGATAGGGAGGACAAAGATCTAGTCAAACCCGCATTCTAGTAGGTGACCCCACCTCTGACTGAAGTTGATTCCTGGGGGAAACAGTGTAGCCTAGTGGAAAGAGCCTGGGAGTCAGAGGACCTTGTTTCTAGCCCTGGTTCTACCACTTGCCTGCTGTGTGACCTTGGGCAACTTATCTGTGCCTCAGCTTCCTCTTCTGTAAATGGGGATTCAATACCTGTTCTTCCTCCTATTTAAACTGTAAGCTCCATGTGGGATAAAAACTGTGTCCAACCTGATTAATTTGTACCTAGCCTAGCACTTAGAACAGTGCTTGACACAGTAAGCACTTAACGGATACCATAAAATAAAATTCTTGAACTTGAACAGGAGCGTAACTGAACCATCACATCTATATCTGCCTGACTTCAACCCCTGGTTCCGTAACCTCCAAGCAGCACAGAGCGATGGTAACACTATTCTCTTTTTAAAGGCAGATGGCTTTGGAAAAATCCTCTTCCTGTCATGGTTTCAGGTGGGACATTTTACAGGCTCCCTTTAAACGCTTCTCCAACCACTTCTCACCTCAAGATGAAGGAACAATTTTTAAAATGAGCTATGGTTTTAAATGTAGTGACAGATACCGAGGGCTGAAGCTTCCTCTGAACCAAACCCGGCAGCTGAATTGGAAGAGTGCTTATTATAAAGGAGGGTACGGGAGAACAAAATTTGCAAGCAATCACACAAATGCTCAGTAAAATCGAGGCAAACACTAAACGCGGCCCAGTTTTCCTGAGAACATAATGTGCTCTAGAAAAGATTTACAGAACATAGTTTAATTTATCTAATTTGTGTCTTTGATACAAGCTTAAACATTATTTCTTGCATCTTATTTCATCACTAAATTAATTTTAGCCGGGTGCCATCACACATTCATTATCCAGCATGAAAAACCTCTGAGATGCGTTGTTTGCCTAAGGTTGTCTGTTGGGAGGCAGCTTGGTTTTTTATAACAGTTAGGGCAGGCAGGTTAATTCCACCCCTTCCTGGAGCAAGCTAAGATGCTCTAATACGTGCTCAGGCTTTAAATGCTGAAATTTAAAATTGGCCTTTCAAATTCAGAATTTAGATAGAGAATTTTCTATGCCAAGGGCCATTCCGACTAAGGCTACTGTATGACTTTAATGTCTGTCCCTTCAAACCTCAGAAATTACCACCTCATGATAGCATCATAGATAACCTGCTACTTTTATATGTGAACCCATGACACAAGGCTACTCCAGAGGACTAGGATTGGAGAGAATTATCTTGGCATCATTACTAAAATCAATGTGTGCTTTGGCACTGCAGCAGGCAGAAGGGAAGTGGAAGATTACTGAAATGGCAGATATTTCAGCATGTACACTTTTCCTGGCAAGAGGCACTAACAGCGTGCGTGCACGTGTGTGTGTGTGTGTGTGTGTGTGTGTGTGTCCCTACTGCCTCAGAAAACATTTGTAAAATTGAAACCATTTGGCAACTTCTTGTGCATATTTTCTGAACACGAGCTGCTTCAAATCAGACAGATTAATGAGGCAGAGCAGGTTCTGATGTTTTATTCCTTGGGTTCGACACTTTTCTTTTCCCTTGAGCCTCTTTCTTGAGCTTCCTCTGGGTTTTTCCCTTTGAGTTTCCTTTTCTGTGTTGTCCGCATTTGTCTTTTATTTCCTTCCTCCACATCAACCCTTCAATGCCATTCTCTATATTTTCTCCATCATCTCTTTGTTCCTCTGCTCTCTTCCCCAGGGGAGAGGCAAACAGGGCCTCTTGGCTTGGGAGGCACCAGGGTCTCAGTGTGGTTGAAAGAATCCCCAAGTCCCTTGCCATGGAAATTAAAGCTTGATGCCAATTCTGCCAGGCTGCAATAGGTGAGGCAAGGACCCTGATGCTTCCTAGGAATTGCTCGGCATCTCAAAGCCACCAAAATGTCAAGTTGATGTGTTTTATGGCATTTGTCAAGCACTTACTATGTGTCAGGTACTGTGCTATGCATTAGGGTAGATACAAGTTAATAATAGGGTTGGACACAGTCCCTATCCCACATGTGGCTCAAGGTCTTAATTCCCATTTTACACATGAAGAAATGGGGGCACAGATAAGTGAAATGACTTGCCCAAAGTCAGGTCCTTCTGATGACCAGGTCCAAGCTCTATCCTTTAGGCCAACTACTTCTCACCCTGTCATGTTTACCACACTCAACAATCTACCACAGCCCCATAGCAGAGTCCTTATTCATTCATTCAATCATATTTATTGAGCACTTACTGTGTGCAGGACAGTGAACTAAGCGCTTGGAAGTACAATTCGGCAACAAATAGAGACAATCCCTACCCAACAATGGGCTCACAGTTTAGAAGGGGGAGACAAAACAAAATTAAGTAGACAGGCTTATAAATGGATGTAGCTGCTCCCCCTTTTTTATGCTAGTTGTTAAACGCTTACTACGTGTCAGACACTATGATAAGCACTGGGGTAGATACAAGCTAATCAGTTTGGAAACAGTCCCTGTCCCACATAGGGATCATGGTCTTAATCCCCATTTTACAGATGATGGAACGGAGGCACAAAGAAATGAAGTGACGCCCAAGGTCACACCTCAGGCAGTGGCAGAGCAGGGATTATAACCCAAGTCTTTCTGACTCCCACACCTGTGCTCTATCTGCTAGGCCACGCCACTTCTCACACTCAAACTCACTACACTCAACCATGTACTACAGCATCACAGCAGGAGTCCTTGTAAATTTGTGTAGCTTTAACTTCTCCTCTGCCGCCAAGGAGTCAGACTTCAGGAAACCCTCTGCTGCACGGGGAAGGGATTTTTCATCTGAGTTCACTTGGCTGGCCTGACATTCGTTTTGGAGATGTGAAATGTTCAATGGGTCTTGAGGTGTGAAACTTACAACTCTGTGACTTCCTCACTTGCCCGATAAAGCGGTTAAAGTGATTTGTTATTGGTTATATTCTCCCCACCCTCCACTCCGCAGTACTTATGTACATATCAGAAGCAGCATGGCCTAGTGGAGAAAGCACGGACCTGGGAGTCAGAAGGTCATGGGTTCTAATGCCGGGTCTGCCACTTGTCTGCTGTGTGATCTTGGGTAAGTCACATAACTTGTCTGTCCCTCAGTTCCCTCATCTGTGAAAGGGGGATTAAGACTGTGAGCCCCATGTGGGTTAGGGACTGAGTCCAACCCAATTATCTGTATCTACCCCAGTGCTTACAACATTGCCTGGCACATAGTAAGTGATTAACAAATACCTTTATTATTATTATTACAGGAAAGCAGTACAGCCTAGTGGAAGGAGCATGGGCTTGGAACTCAGAGGACCTGAGTTCTAACCCCAGCTCTGCCTTCAGGGTGACCTTTGACAAGTCACTTAACTTCTGTGGCCCTCAGTTTCCTCAACTGTAAAATAGGAGAACTCATTCGCTCCCACGACTTCAACTATCATCTCTACGCAGATGACACCCAAATCTATATTTCCTCCCCGTTCTCTCCCCCTCCCTCCAGCCTTGTATTTCCTCTTGCCTTCAGGATATCTCCACTTGGATGGCTGCCCACCACCTAAAACTCAACATGTCCAAGACTGAGCTCCTTATCTTCCCTCCCAAACCCTGTCCCCTCCATGACTTTCACATCACTGTGGATGGCACTACCATCCTTCTGGTCTCACAAGCCCACAACCTTGGGGTCATCCTTGACTCCGCTTTCTCATTCACCCCACACATCCAATCCATCAACTAAACCTGCCAGACTCACCTTCACAACATCGCCAAGATCCGCCCTTTCCTCTCCATCCAAACTGTTACCTTGCTGGTACAATCTCTCATCGTATCTCGACAGGATTACTGCATCAGCCTCCTTTCTGATCTCCCATCCTCCTGTCTCTCACCACTTCAGTCTATACTTCACTCTGCTGCCCGGATTATCTTTCTACAGAAACGCTCTGGACATATCACTCTCCTCCTCAAAAATCTCCAGTGGTTGCCTATCAACCTTCTCATGAGGCAAAAACTCCTCCTCTTGGCTTCAAAGCTCTCCATCACCTTGCCCCCTCCTCCTTCACCTCCCTTCTCTCCTGCTACAGTCCAGCCCGCACACTCTGCTCCCCTGCCGCTAACCTCCTCATTGCGCCTCATTCTTGCCTATCCCCCTATTGACCCCTGGCCCACGTCCTACCTCTGGCCTGGAATGCCCTCTCTCCTCACATCTGCCAAACTAGCTCTCTTCCCCTCTTCAAAGTCCTACTGAGAGCTCACCTCCTCCAGGAGGCCTTCCCAGACTGAACCCTCCCTTTCCCTCTGCTCTACTCCCGTCCCTGCCCCACAGCACTTGTGTATATTTGTACATATTTATTACTCTATTTTATTAATGTGTAAATATCTATAATTCTATTTATTTTTGATGCTATTGATGCCTGTCTACTTGTTTTGTTCTGCTGTCTGTCTCCCCTTTCTAGACTGTGAGTCTGTCACTGGGTAGGGATTGTCTCTATCTGTTGCCGAATTTTTCTTTCCAAGAGCTTAGTACAGTACTCTGCACACAATAAGCGCTCAATAAATATGAATGAATGAATGAATACCTCTTCTCCCTTCTACTTAAATTGTGAGCCCCACTGGGTCAAGGACTGAGTCCAACCTGATTAACATGACATGGTGTAATGGATAGAGCTCAGGCCTGAGAGTCATAAGGTCACAGGTTCTAATCCCAGCTCCACCACTTTTCTGCTGTGTGACCTTGGGCTTCACTTCACTTCTCTGTGCCTCAGTTCCCTCATCTGTAAAATGGGGATTGAGACTATGAGCCCCTTGTGGGACGGGGACTGTGTCCAACCCTATTTACTTGCATCCACCCCAGCACTTAGTACAGTCCCTGGCACAAAGAAAGCACTTAATTATCCCAGAATTAGAACAGTATTTGGATACATAGTAGGTGCTTAACAAATCCCATAATAAATAAATAAAATCCTTAATTCATTGTAATGTCTGCCTCTGTCTTTAGGAAGTAAACTCCTCAAGGGCAGAGAACGTGTTTACCGACACTTTATATTGTACTCCCCCAAACGCTCAGTACAGTGCTCAATAAAAACCATTGATTGATTGATTTGTTCGGGGTGATGCAGGCCATCTGGGACAGCTCCTATCTTTGGCTTCCAGCAATTCACAAATGACTTATAGAATCCAAACTTCCAGCTGCTTATCTTCTGCTTTCCCACCAATTAAATGCTAAATAAAACTACTCATTTTTCCTGTGAATAAGGGGCATAGAATTCTGGGCCTTCTTCTCATAGTGCTCTGCTCCCTACTACCATTTGGATGAGGCAGAATTACCAGTGACTGTTGATTTTTCTCACTGCTATCCAGCCCTCAGCCACATTATTTTTTCATCCATTTAGTCCATTTCATCCTCCAAAGAGGTTAAGTTCTTCCCTTATCTGGGTCCTTTATTATTTTTCCCCTCAGCCCTCTCCACTCCAACTCAACCAGCATATTTTTCGTTCCTTTCCCAACCTATTACCCTCCTTGCTTATTCTCAAACTAAGAGCAGAGTGAATGTTTCACTCCTTCCAGGATGCTTTCATATCTTCTAATAGGAAACCCTCTATGAATTCTCAAAGGATACTTGTCCCTGTACCTTACCAAGCCTAGCAAATTGCTACGTCCATTATACTCTGGAAAGTTATGTGGCCTAGTGGAAAGAGCACAGGTCTTAGAGTCAGAGGATCTGATTTCTAATCCCAGGTCTGCCATTTGCCTGTCATGTGACCTCAGGCGGGTCACTTAACTTCTCTGGGCCTCATTTTCCTCATTTACAAAATGGGGATTCAATGTCTGCTCTCCCTCCTACTTAGGCCATGAACCCCATGTGGGACAGAGATGGTGCCAGACCTGATTATCCTGCATCTTCCCCAGCACTTAGTTAAGTGCTTAGGTCATATTAAGCACTTTACAAATACCACACTTATTATCATTACTTGAGACTCAGGTACTTGGGCTGGTTGGACTTTCTATGGTTATGCCTCTCTCTTTCCTGAAAGAGCTGGGTTTTTGAGTTGGAAGGAGGGAGAATGGGTAGGGCAAGAACAAGCCCAGGACTGTAGAAAATTTGGCTGCTGTGGAAGGAAGTTCCAGGACTCAGCAACACAAGGCACTGTGGTTTAGGGTGGATGTTGGAGCAACTCTTTTAAGGCTTGGATGAGGTGATCCCAAGACAGACTTGGGATGACAGACAGGATGAGGTGATCAGACAGACAGACTCCCCCGATTAGACTGTAAGCCCGTCAAACGGCAGGGACTGTCTCTATCTGTTGCCGACTTGTTCATCCCAAGCGCTTAGTACAGTGCTCTGCACATAGTAAGCGCTCAATAAATACTATTGAATGAATGAATGAACAGAGGGCTTGAGTCAAGAGTCGATCGTGGAAAGTAGTGAAAAGGAGTCTTAATTTGCAGGGAGGGCAGTTTAGAGTATATATTGTTCTAACAAAAAACACCTATGTTTCAAACCAGATCTTAATCTAAAGCTATTATATAAAGCTACCTTAGAGGTTTTCAAAAGATATAGGGTGAAGGCTTGGTGTCAGTAATTGAGGGCGGGGGGGGGGGGGGGGGGGGCGGAGGCCGGGGGGGGGGCACTTGGTTCTATTTGAGATAATAGCATTTATTGTATTTCCAATCGAGCATGGCCAGGGAAGCGGGGAGGAAATTCCCAGTTCAAGGGAGCCTGTAATGTGCCTGCAATCAATCCCCCTACTTCTCTTTCAGATGCCTACAAAATGACCATCATTTTGTCCTCATCATAGTTTTTCATTTTCCCTAAGAAACCAACAGCAGCTGATTATTGTGGGAAGAGAATGTGTCTGTTTATCATTACAGTGTACTCTCCCAAGCGCTTAGCACAGTGCTCTGTAAGCGCTCAATAAACGCGACTGAATGAACTCCCCACACTTTAAAGAATAAAAAATAACGTTGAGGAAGACATTGCAATTCAGTATCTGAGCAGCAGAGGTCTGCCTAAGTATAAGAAACAAGGGAGAGGACGGCCACTCTAGCAAGTGTTTCATCATTTCTTGTTTCTCTTTCCCTTGCAGAAGATGGTGGGACCCTCAGATTTTAGCCTGCAATTTTAACAGACAACTGGGTGTCTCAGCTAAAGCACAGGGCAGTAGGGACTCCCAGCCTACCCCCCAACCTACCTACTGCAAAGGACTATTTCCAAAGCAATGGGGAAAGGTGTGAACAGGTAATAATAATAATATTCATGGTATTTGTTAAGCGCTTACTGTGTGTCAGACATTGTACTAAATGCTGGTGTGGATATAAGCAAATAGGGACACAATTCCTGTCCCACGTGGAGCTCAGAGTCTTAATCCCCATTTTACAGATGAGGTAACTGTAGCCAAGAGAAGTGAAGTGACTTGCCCAAGGTCACAGAGCAGACAAGTGGCAGAGCCAAGATTAGAACCCAGGTCCATCTGACTCCCAGGCCGGGCTGTATCCACTAGACCCCACTGCTGAACAGGAACAGGATCCATACCTGTCTATTTTAGAAGGCAGAAACATGCTCAGCTACTCGCAGCTACAGGCAGAGTGGGAGGGTCCATTCAATAGGCTCAGATGCAGTGTCTCTTGGAGATGGACAGTGAGCCACGATAGCCATAATAAAGCGATTCCCAAATAAGAATTGTGCCCGCACAGCTGGTGAAGGCCACAGATAAGGTGGTCACTGATAACACCAGCCAATACTGGACAAACAGGTGCATGTGTTGTCAAATGCTACAAAGGGCATAGAGCATAATATGATGACTCCATGAGTCCTTTTCTTATGGTATTTGTTAAGCGCTTACTTTGTGTCAAACACTGTTCTAAGCACTGGGGTGGGTACAAGCTAATTAGGTTGGTCACAGTCCCTGTCCCATATGAGACTGTGTTAATTCCCATTTTACAGGTGAGGTAACTGAGTCTCAGAGAAGTGAAGTGACTTGTCCAAGGTCATATAGCAGGTATGTGGCCTGGCCAGAATTAGAACCCAGGTCCTTCTGACTTCCAAATCTGTATTCAATCCACTAGGCCTTGCTGCTTCCCACCTGGTCTCACAGAGGAGTTACCTGGCACACAGAAGGCCCTAGAACAGTCTCCCCACATCCTGTTTCTGGGGAAGGGCACTGAAGGGAAGGGGATTCCCCCATCAATCGCTCCTGGTGTGTGTTTTTATGGTATTTGTTAAGTGCTTACTATCTGCCACTGTACTGTGGTAGATGCAACCTAATCAGTATGGACACGGTCCATGACCCACATGGGGTTCACAGTCTTAATCCCCATTTTACACATGAGGTAACTGAGACACCAAGAAGTTAAGTGACTTACCCAAGGTCATACAGCAGAAAAGTGGGTGGAGGTCCTTCTGACTCCCAGGCCCGTGCTCTATCCACAGGGCCCTCAAGTAAATACAACTGGGAGATATTGCCTTAAACTAATGTGGAGGGTGGTGGGCTAGAGCCTTGGATCATTTAGAAGGTTTGCAATTTTTAAAATACATTGAAAGGAGAGATTTTGCTTGGCTGAGCCATCCTCCCAAAGCAAAGAACAAGGAAATTGACTGCAGTTACCTGGGACAAGTTTAACATGTTGGTACATGGATTTCTCTGAGCCTTCCCAGGTTCCAACTTGAGAACAACAATAACAGTGCCGATCTCAAGATTGCATCATTCCTTTGTTTCATAGCAGGAAGATTCAGGTATTGTCCCACTAGACATCCTTTTGGTTCAGTGACTAATTATCAACTGACTTACTGAAAAGTTTGCTCAGGGGATTAACTAGAATTTTTTAAAAAATCCTTAAAATAAGTTAAATATGTGGATCCAAACATCTATTTCTACATGACCTAAGAGAACACCTTTTTCCCCTTCAATTGTCTTCTATTCATCCTTTAAAAGAATGGTTTCAAGCCTGTGTCATAAAAGAATAACACTAAGATTCTTTTTACCTCATTTAAAAGTTCCTAAATCCAGTCTTGTTTTCATGGAGAGAAATATTGGAGAGAATAATCTCCTCTGCATTTTGTAACCACTTTTCTAACTTTAGCCCGATGGGGCTTTTGAAACGTAGATCTTTTAAATACTGTGTGTCTCCTGACGAAGAGCTATCATCCCCATTTTCATTGTTCAATTATCAGCTGCATAATGAAACACTAACCCTTATCGTATGACACTCAAAACATAAATTAATTCTTGATGCAAGTGAATCACACTGCCTAGACTTAAACTGGTTTACACTAAATTAAATGCGTGCTCACTCTTTTCAGAGGGATTATATAACCTCATTCATTAAAAAAAAGAAAACCTGGTCCTCTTTTTCTTGGTCCTTAATGGTTAAAGGTTAATGGTTAGGTAACCATATTCTCCCAATCACTCAATCAGTAGTATTTACTGAGTGCCTACTGAGGGCATAGAACTGTACTAAGCACTCAAAGGAGTGCAAGAGAATTACTAAAACTGTAGCTAGTAAGGCTCTAGACTGTAAACTCCCTGTGGATAGGGAACATGTCTACCAATTCTCATATTGTACACACACTCTATTATATACCAGTTCTGTTGTATTCTCCCAAGTGCTTAGTACAGTGCTCTGCACACAGCAAGCACTCAATGTGATTGCTTGGCCATGAACCCTGCCCTAAAGGAGTTTCCAATCTAACTTCCCACAAATTTCACCTTCTTAAACAATTCAAGTAGCTTCTCTTCTTATAAAAATGTCCCAGTTTCTAGTATTCCCCAGCCCACTGCTAATTT
Organism: Ornithorhynchus anatinus; assembly: GCF_004115215.2. Lineage (NCBI taxonomy): Eukaryota > Metazoa > Chordata > Mammalia > Monotremata > Ornithorhynchidae > Ornithorhynchus > Ornithorhynchus anatinus. The sequence goes on along the minus strand of NC_041729.1, from coordinate 73,390,926 downwards.
CTCCAGAATCCTCCAGTACTTGGCATCCGAGAATCACATTCTCAGGGCAATCTACCTACCTACATCTATCCAAAAAAAAAGAAAAGAGTATTTTCATTCTTTCAAAATTCCATGTTTCTTTCTCTATATAGTCATCTTCCAGGCTAACCACACGGAGCCTTATTCTCCCAAGCCAGCTCCTGAATGTACCTCTGCATAGTCTTTAGAAGGGAAAATAGCATCTCTTCAGCCCCTCCATAACCTTACTTCTTCTTTCAGCAGAACTCTACAGCAGGGGGTACCACCCAGTCCTCCTACCCTCCAAAATCACTCTATTTTTTTTTGAATGGCATGTGTTAAGCTCTTACTATATGCCAGGTAGTGTTCTAAACACTGTGGTAGATACAGAGTAGTCAGGTTGGACACAGTTCATATCCCATAAGGAGCTCATATCTTAAACCCCATTTTACAGATGAGGTAATAGAGGCACAGAAAAGTGAAGTGTCTTGCCCGAGGTCACACAGCAGAGAAGTGGTGGAGCTGGGATTAGAACCCAGGTCATTCATTCGTTCATTCATTCAATTGTACTTATTGAGTACTTAATGTGTTCCGAGCACTGTACTAAGCACTTGGGAAAGCGTAATACAATAATAAACAGACACATTCCTCCCAGGCCTCTGCTCTATCTACTAGGCCATGCTGTTTCTAGCCCTCTTGCAGACATGATAGGCGGTGGAAAGAAACAGAAAGGGGCCTGGCTGGTAGATAGCTGGGAGTGCTCCTCTTCTCTTCCCTCTAGAACAGTGCTCTGTGCTGTCCCAGCGCATCTGCTCAAAGACCCCACATGGCAACTTCCATTGAGCACTGAGAGGAGGCTTTCAGTCAGTCAACCAATCACTTGTATGTACTGAGTGCTTATCATGTGCAGAGCACTTGGGAGAGGACAATACAATGGAATTAGCAAACACATTCCCTGCTCATATGAGTTTACAGTCTAGCGGGGGATACAGATAATAATATAAAGTACAGATATTTACATAAGTTCCCCTCTCAGGATCACACCTGGAGAGTTTCCGGTACTCTACCAGTCTTGGCTATGGGAGGGAGAGTCAAACAGAGACCTACCCATTCCATTCCCAGCTTGGTCAGTGGCTAGCGTGTGGAAGGCAATCTGCTACAAGTCAAAACTCACCTGGGTTGGGCAGCAGCAGTATGGGAAAGAGTCGAGGGCGGAGACTCAGGTTTACTGCACGGAAGGAGGCAATGGTAAACTGCTTCAGTATTTTTACCATGAAAACTGTATGGATATACTACCAGAACGATTGCAGGTGGAGGTGGGCCATTCTGGGAGAGAGGTATCCTTGGAGTCTCTATGGATTGGAGGTGACTTGACTGTTTAAGACAAGACAATGTACATAAGTGATATAGGAAGGGTGAATTCTCGCCATTCTCCCCACACTCTAAATCCAGCTTCCATCAGCCCCTGCACTCTCCCCTGAAGACCTCACCGCTCAGCCTCTTACCTCCCCACCAGGACTCCAGCCTTCCCTCAATCTCTGCCCATCTCCCCTTACTCCCAGGTAGAAGCAGTATTACCTAATGGAAAGAACATGGGCCTGGGAGTCAGAGGACCTGGGTTCTAATCCCAGTCCACCACTTTATTTCAGTGTGATCTTGGGTAAGTCACTAAACTTCTCTATGCCTCAGTTTCCTCATCTGTAAAATGACAATTAAGACTGTGAGCCTCATAGGGACATAGGCTTTGTTCAACCTGATTAACATGTATCTACCCCAGAGCTTAGTATAGTGCCTGGCACATGGTAAGGGTTTAAGAAACACTTCAAAAAAAAGTCAGCACAGCAGGCCTAGCAGACTTCTTCCTTTCAGCTTAGGGCAGAGTGGGCTCACTAGGCTTTATCCTTTTATCTTTTATTTCATTTCACATCCTTCAAACTCCCTTCGGTGAATTCATTATTCCCTCAGGAAGATCTGTACATTCTTTGCCTCTGGTTTCCACTCAATTCCTCCAGTCACCTTTCCCAAGTATTTCATATCGTTCTCTGCTTAAAAGATACCATTGATTAATATTTTTGAACTATGTCACAAGTGGTTCTGGTCTATATTCCAATTCAGCTCCACTCACAATGCACTTCTTCCCTCTCTCCCACCCACACACACTTTTTTTTAAATGGTATTTGTTATGCACTTGCTATGTGCCATGCACTGTACTAAGCATTGGGCTAGACACAAGCTTATGAGGTTGGACGCAGTCCCTGCCCCACATGGGGCTCACTGTCATAATCCCCATTTTATAGACAAGGTAAATGAGGCACAAAGAAGTGAAATGACTTGCCCAAGGGCACACAACAGACAAGTGGCAGAGCCAGGAGTAGAACTCAGGTCCTTCTGAGTTCCAGGCCTGTGCTCTATCCTCTAGGCTGTGCTGCTTCCCCTTGATCTATCTTAAACAGACTTGGAAAATAAAAGCATTCCAAACAAAGGTGAGGTTTGTCTATAACCTCCGCAGTCTTCCTTCATTGGAAGAGAACTGGTCCAGATGGTCTTTGTCTCACATTGGCTTGACCTCTCCTAGTGCCTGAAAAACACATTCAACCAAAAACCAACACCTCCCTTTGAAACCAGATTTTGTAAAACAGCGATTAAAAACTGCCTATCCAGCCAACACTTGCAAAAAGAGAACAGTCCCCAAACCTTGATTTATTTTTCTGCTTCTTCCAATCTCTTCTCCCTATTCCACTCCAGTTATTGTTACTCCTTTAAATTTCCCTTCTCTTTGATATTTACAGCTGGATCTACCTTCTTTCTTCTCCTTCCCCTCTTCAAATTCTCCCTTTCTCTCTTTATTCAATTTAGGGTTTGTTGTTTTTTTCAAAGCAGTACACCAAATCCACCTGCTACTTATAGTTCGATCACCATCACCCTCTTCCTCTACATCAAAATGTGTCAAGCACTCGCTAGGTACAGAAAAGAGTACTAAGCAGCATGTGGAATTATAAAATATTAGCCACACTCTTTCCGCCCTCTTAGCTATTATAATCAAAAGTGAATATAATACACAGTCCTTCTCCCCTCCTTGCATTTAGACTCTTCATTAGATTTTATTTGACTCTCTTATCAGTGGACTTCTGCCACAGCACAAATTATAAGACACTGAGGAAACTCTCCCCTAACCTCTGTGTAACATTTTCCTTTCTCTCAAACCATCAATTCATTGTTGGACTATTAGTCATCCTCATATGGTTCCTTAGGGGCTTATATCATTTCAGAAAAATATAGGTCCATTGCTTTCTTTTGGTCTATTTCCTGAGGAACAGCCTAGTTTACTGGAAAGGCCACGGACCTGGGAGTAGGAGAACCTTAGTTCTAACCCTGGCTCTGCCAGTTGCCTACTGTGTGACTTGGGGCAAGTCACAACTTCTCTTGGCCTCCATTTCTTCATCTGAAAGACTGAGCCCCACAAGGGACTGTGTTTGACCAATTAACTTGTATCTACCCCAGCACTTAGAACTGTGCTTGACACAAAGTAGGTGTTTAACCTACACCATAAAATAATACCAATAATAATAAGTAGCCCAACCATCTCACTCCTTTAGCATACTCTATTACTTCCCTTAAACCACCTCAACAATTCCTTTCCTTTTATGACCCAAATGACTGAGACCCTCAGCAGTGTCACAGAGTAGGATCAATGTCCCATCCAGCTTAGTATCCTATCTACAACTGTGAAAACAGGACACTTGGGGAATGCCTTCCTTCCTTGACACCCATCCTAAAGGTTAGTTGTACCACTTAACATCCTTAACTTTGACCTTATATATCATTTTATCTACTAATGCTGTTAATGTTTGAAATAAAATTCCCACAAATATTTATAGCCTGAATTAAATTGCCACCACTTCCTAATGACTTCTCTCTCCCCTCTCTTAACCACGTGGTCACTAGCCGTGGTTTTCTGGACCTGGTCATTTCCTCTTACTTCAATATTGTGTCCAACACCCTGACAGAGGTTTGCTTAAACCATCCGTGAATCAATACAATTCTGTGGTTAGCCACCTTTTTTTTCACGGCATTTCCGTTCTTCAGGAACTTTATTACATTTTCTATCTCCCAGGGAGTCATTTTTACCTCTAAGTCTTCCATTTCTCTTTCTGACAATAACATCTTAAGGGAGACTCTAAGTTTACTTCCACATCTCACTTGCTGCCCTTTTGCGGAATAAATCTCAAAAAAAAAAACCACCTCTCATTTCTAACTTTTCTTTTGACCCAGTCTTGACCTGTCCATGTTGATCCTGCAGTCCAAAATAACTTTTTTCTCCATTTCCCGATGGCTTCCATTAAGCCAGCGGGCAGCCCTTTATCTCTCCCTTCCTTCTCCTATCCCTTGGTTCTCTTGACGCACACTTCCCTCATTTGTACTTTCACCTCTGCAATATCTGCATTTTCCTAAATGGGGTCACTGACACCCAAGGTCCCTGCACAAGCCCCTGGAGGATTCACAGTTGGAAATGACCAATGGTTCCTGTTGGGTCATGGCATTACCCTGGCCTCTCATACCTCCCCCAGGGAGAGAACCCATGTCCTCAAACTTCTTGGCCACTCTGGTCACCTATCTTCTCAATATCTCAGTTCCCTCATTTGTGAAATAGGGATTACATACCTGTTCTCCCTTCCCTTTACACATTGAGCCCCATGTGGAATTATCAGACTGTGAACCATCTGATTATCCTGCTTCTATCCCAGTGCTTAGTGCTGTGATAAGGACATAGAATAAACTCTTAACCAATACCATAATTAGCTAGGTAAATCCTTCTCCTACCCAGCAATGAGTTTCCTTTCCCACTTGGTTCTCGGAGTTATCCCACTGACATCCGACAGATAGTTAATCTGAGGAAAAACCCCACGTGGCAGTTGTCTTGCTGTCTACCGTTCATTCATTCAATAGCATTTATCGAGCACTTACTCTGTGCAGGGCACTATACTAAGCACTTGGAATGTACAATTCCGCAACAGATAGAGACAATCCCTGCCCAATAATGGGCTCACAGTCTAAATGGGGGAGACAGACAGCAAAGCAAAACAGAACAAAACAAGAAAACATCATCAAGATAAATAGAATTAAGGGGATATACACCTCATTAATAAAATAAATAGGGTAATAAATAATACCTACAAATGAGCACAGTGCAAAGGGGAGGGGAAGGGGAAAGAGCAGAGGAAAATGGGGGGCTCAGTCTGGGAAGGCCTCCTGGAGGAGGTGAGCTCTCAGTAGGGCTTTCAAGAGGGGAAGAGAGTTACTTTGGCAGTTGTGAGGAGAGAAGGCATTCCAGGACAGTGGTAGGAAGTAGGCCAGGGGTCGATGGTAGGACAGGAGCTAATGGGGGACTGTGAGGAGGTGAGAGGCAGAGGAGGGGAGTGTGCGGGGTGGGCAGTAGAAAGAGAGAAGGGAGGTGAGATAGGAGGGGGCAAGGTGATGGAGAGCTTTGAAGCCAAGAGGGAGGAGTTTCTATTTCATGTGAAGGTTGATAGGCAACCACTGGAGGTTTGTGAGGAGGGGAGTGACATGCCCAGAGCGTTTCTGTAGGAAGATGATCTGGGCAGCTGAATGAAGAATAGACTGGAGTGGGGAGAGACAGGAGGAAGGGAGATCAGAGAGGAGGCTGACACAATAATCCAGTGAGGATATTATGAGAGCATGTACCAGCACGATAGAAGTTTGGATGGAGAGGAATGGATGGATCTTGGCAGTATTGTGAAGGTGAGACCGGCAGGTGTTGGTGACGGATTGGCAAGGTTGCGGGCCTGTGAGATGGGAAGGATGGTCATTCCATCCACAGTGATGGGGAAGTCAAGGAGAGGACAGGGTTTGGGAGGGAAGATAAGGAGCTCAGTTTTAGAAATGTTGAGTTTTAGGTGGCGGGCAGACATCCATGCGGAGATGTCCTGGAGGCAGGAGGAGATATGAGCCTGGAGGGAGAGGGAGAGAACAGGGGAGGAGATGTAGATATGGGTTCAATCCTGCCTGGAACCTCCTTTAGACTTTAAGCTCCTTGCTGGCAAGGAACATGTCTATTCATTCATTCATTCATTCAATAGTATTTATTGAGCGCTTACTATGTGCAGAGCACTGTATTAAGCCCTTGGAATGAACAAGTCAGCAACAGATAGAGACAGTCCCTGCCGTTTGATGGGCTCACAGTCTAATCGGGGGAAACAGGCAGACAAGAACAATGGCAATAAATAGAGTCAAGGGGAAGAACATCTCGTAAAAACAATGGCAACTAAATAGAATCAAGGTGATGTACATTTCATTAACAAAATAAATAGGGTAATGAAAATATATACAGTTGAGCAGACGAGTACAGTGCTGAGGGGATGGGAAGGGAGAGGGGGAGGAGCAGGGGGAAAGGGGGAAAAGAGGGTTTAGCTGCGGAGAGGTGAAGGGGGGCGGTAGAGGGAGAAGGGGAGCTCAGTCTGGGAAGGCCTCTTGGAGGAGGTGAGTTTTAAGTAGGGTTTTGAAGAGGGAAAGAGAATCAGTTTGGCGGAGGTGAGGAGGGAAGGCATTCCAGGACCGCGGGAGGACGTGGCCCAGGGGTCGACAGCGGGTTAGGCGAGACCGAGGGACGGTGAGGAGGTGGGCGGCAGAGGAGCGGAGCGTGCGGGGTGGGCAGTAGAAAGAGAGAAGGGAGGAGAGGTAGGAAGGGGCAAGGTGATGGAGAGCCTTGAAGCCTAGAGTGAGGAGTTTTGTTTGGAGCGGAGGTTGATAGGCAACCACTGGAGGTGTTTAAGAAGGGAAGTGACAGGCCCAGATAGTTTCTGCAGGAAGATGAGCCGGGCAGCGGAGTGAAGAATAGACTGGAGCGGGGTGAGAGAGGAGGAAGGGAGATCAGAGAGAAGGCTGACACAGTAGTCTAGCCGGGATATAACGAGAGCCTGTAGCAGTAAGGTAGCCGTTTGGGTGGAGAGGAAAGGGCGGATCTTGGCGATATTGTAAAGGTGAAACTGGCAGGTCTCGGTAACGGATAGGATGTGTGGGGTGAACGAGAGACACAAGTCAAAGATGGCACCGAGATTGCGGGCCTGAGAGATGGGAAGGATGGTCGTGCCATCCACGGTGATAGGGAAGTCTGGGAGAGGACCGGGCTTGGGAGGGAAGATGAGGAGCACAGTCTTGCTCATGTTGAGTTTTAGGTGGCGGGCCGACATCCAGGTGGAGACATTCTGGAGGCAGGAGGAGATGTGAGCCTGAAGGGAGGGGGAGAGGACAGGGGCAGAGATGTAGATCTGCATGTCATCTGCGTAGAGATGGTAGTCGAAGCCGTGAGAGCGAATGAGTTCACCAAGGGAGTGAGTGTAAATGGAGAACAGAAGAGGGCCAAGAACTGACCCCTGAGGAACTCCAACAGCTAAAGGATGGGAAGGGGAGGAGGCGCCTGTGAAGGAGACCGAGAATGACCGGCCAGAGAGATAAGAGGAGAACCGGGAGAGGACGGAGTCCGTGAAGCCAAGGTGAGATAAGGTGTGAAGGAGGAGGGGATGGTCGACAGTGTCCAAGGCAGCAGAGAGGTCAAGGAGGATTAGAATGGAGTAGGAGCCATTGGATTTGGCAAGAAGGAGGTCATGGGTGACCTTAGAGAGAACAGTCTCGATAGAGTGGAGGGGACGGAAGCCAGATTGGAGGGGCTCCAGGAGAGAATGGGAGTTAAGGAATTCTAAGCAGTGATTGTAGACGACTTGTTCTAGAATTTTGGAAAGGAAGCCAACATGCTCTCTCAAATTCTCTGCACAGAGAAAGGGCTCAGTAAGTATGATTGATTGTTTGGAGCCAGGGGGATGGATCAGATGACCTTTTCAGGTTCCTCTCACCCCCAGAGTTCTCTTGCAGGTATGGGCACCAGACTCATCAGGCTGGTTTAACTATGTCTCCCCTGGATAGGGTGCCTCCCTTCTATATGCTAAAAAGGAGCAGAAATGCAGAGGCTCCATGGGAGAGTCGGGGAAAGGTGACATCAGGCAGGGGCTTGGTGCAGTGGTCTGAAACGCAGCCCCATGCAAGGGACAGAGGAGAGACATTTGGAGGAAAATAGAGCAGCTGGAGAGGGAAGCTGAACACAAACGGACTCTACCCAGGAAGGGGAGGAGGTCCTGCAGCCTCTACTCCTGCTGCCTTTCAGCTTGAATCTGTCTTGGCCTGTCAGCCAGTGTACCCCAAAAGCCTTTAAGAAGATGCCCCACAAACTGCCCAGAATGAGAAACCTATACTCCACCAAGCGCCAAATCAACTCCCATCATCCCAGCTGCTATATGCAGCACCTTGCTATTTTTACCCATCCTTGCAGCATGGTGTAGTGCATAAAGCACAGGCCTGGGAGAAGGAATGTCATGGGTTCTAATCCTAGCTCCACCACTTGCCTGCTGTGTGACCTTAGGCAAGTCACTTCATTTCTCTAGGGCTCAGTTACCTCATCTGTAAAAAATGGAATTAAGAATGTGAGCCCAATCTGGGACAGGGACTGTGTCCAACCTGATTAATTTGTATCTACCCCAGCACTTAGAACAGTGCTTGCCACATAGTAAACACTTAACAAGTGTTTATTATTATAAATATTATTGTATTATTATATATTATAATTGTATTGTTTGTGTTTGTTTTATCCATACTTGTTAAGCACTTGCTATGTGTCAAACACTGGACTAAGCACATTAATTAAGTCAAACACAACCCTTGTCCTGCATGGGGACTCACAGTCTTAAGTAGGAGGGAGAACCAATATTGAATCCATCCTCATTTTACAATTGAGGAACCTGGGGCACAGAGAAGTTAGGTATCTTGCCTAAGGTCACACAGCAAACAATTGGCAGAGCAATCAGCAGAGCAGGATTAAAACTCAAGTCCTCGGAGTAAACCCTCCTTTCCTCTTCTCCCACTCCCTTCTGTGTTATCCCTTCTTGCTCCCTTTATTCATCCCCTCCTCCCAGCCCACAGCATTTACATGTAATCTGTAATTTATTTATTTATATTAATGTATGTCTCCGCCTCTAGACTGTAAACTCACTGTGGGCAGGGAATGTGTCTGTTTATTGTTACAATGTACTCTTCCAAACACTATTTGTAAAAAAAAAAATAAAAATCTGTTTTTCCCCATTAGACTGTAAGCTCCTTGAGGGTAGGGTATCTTGTACTCCTAGCTATTTCTTCTCTAGTCTTCCTCCTGTTCCCATTATTTGTAAAAAAAAAACAAAACTGTTTTCTCCAGTAGATTGTAAGCTCCTTGACAGTAGGGTACCTGTGCTTAGCCTTTGTAGAGTGTGTGGCAAAAGGAACGCAATACCATTACAACTTCCACTAAAATGTAATGACTGATAAGTCCAGAAACCAAATCACCAGCAGCATAACCCCTTCTTCTGCCTTTTAAGCCTCCAGACCACTGGCCTGGTGCTTGGCTCATGATCCCATTTAAAGCCTTGCTGAGGATGGATTGAAGCAGCAAATGTTATGCAGCAAGTTCTCCCCAACACACACTCTTTGCTGTCCCACTGCCTATCAGCAGTTGTTCAACAATAAACCCATCATTTCACCCAGATGGGGCAGCAATGGCCCAGCAGTGATCCAATCACTGAACATGAGAGGATTGGTAAAGGGACAGAATGGTATGGTAGAAAAAGTAAAAGTCTGGTTCTGAGAGAAGCAGCATTGCCTAGTGGATAGAGCATGGGCCAGGCACTACACCTATAATTACGGTATTTGTTAGTGCTGTAAAATATGGACCATATTTTACAAAATAACCAGATTAGACACAGTTCCTAACCCAAATGGGGCTTTCAGTCTAAGAAGTATTGAGGCAACTGAGGTAAAGAAAATAATAATAATCATTAATAATTATGGTACTTGTTAAGGCTTAGAATGGGCCAAGCACTTTTCTAAGTGATGGGGTAGATAAAAGTTAATTACTTTGTACAAAGACCCTGTCCCGCATGGGGCTCATACTCTTAATCCCATTTTACCAATGAGGGAACTGAAGCATAGAGAAGTTAAGTGATTTGTCCATGGTCACACAGCAGACATGTAGCTGAGCCAGTATTAGAAGCCAGGCCCTTCTGAATCCCAGGCCCATGCTCTATCTGATAAGCCACAGTGCTTCCAAGAGAAGTGAGTGACTTGTCCAAGGTGACACAGCAGGCAAGTGGCAGAGCAGAAATTAGAACCCAGATCCTCTGAGTCCCAGGACACATATTTTGGATCACATTCCTTGACCCTGACCCTATATCTGTACCTGTTTCCCCGTGTCTCTGCCGAAGCAAGGAGCTGCTGCTTAGGAACTTGATTGGCCATGCTTTTGTTTTTGCCTTTTTTTTTGTCCTCACTGCCCTTCCTGCTTCTTTCTCTGACAGCCTCCCAAGTGAGCCCGTCCTGCTCTTTTCCACTCAAAACCTGGTCCAACCCAGCCTCACCCCATTTCATTCCAGACAAGGGAGACAGCCTTGGCCTTGGGCTTTCATTAATTGACTTGGCTCCACACCCCCATGCTTATATGGCTGTTCATTAGGCAGCCCAGCAGAGCCCAGTGCCACATGATCACATGACAGTCTACAGAAGATTGTCAACTCAAGGAGAGAACAAGGATGTTGGGGGGAGGTGGCAAAGGGAGGGTCTGTAAGTAGATCTTCTTGTCACTCCGGCTTCATTCCCACAAAGAGTTACAGATTTTTTAAAAAAATGTTTTAAACAAAATTAGAGGTTAAACCATTTTGGATATTCTAAATTAAAAGAATAAATGAACCACCCAACTGTAGTTATGGGCAATTAATGTGATTCTGGACTAGCTTCACCGCAAGATAATGAAAAAGCTGATTATAAATGAACCAGGAGTAACATGGGAGGTCACAGTAGTCTCTTAACTCTGAAGGAGAGGCCAATTCTTCCTCTAATGCTAGCTGCTTTGAAGGTGAAGGTGTCTGCTCAACGTGAATTCAAAATCTGGACTGCTCAACTAAGCTGCAGAGAGCTAAAATGGCCTCTCCCCCATTTTTTAAATGGTATTTGTTAAGCGCTTATTATATGCCAGGCACTGTTCTAAGCGCTAGGGTATGCCTCTAAGCAGCATGGCTCAGTGGAAAGAGCACGGGCTTTGGAGTCAGGGCTTATGAGTTTGAATCCCAGCTCTGCCACTTGTCGGCTGTGTGACTGTGGGCAAGTCACTTAACTTCTCTGTGCCTCAGTTCCCTCATCTGTAAAATGGGGATTAAGACTGTGAGCCCCACGTGGGACAACCTGATTCCCCTATGTCTACCCCAGCGCTTAGAACAGTGCTCGGCACATAGTAAGCGCTTAACAAATACCAACATTATTATTATTATATAAGCTAATCAGGTTAGACACAGTCCATGTCCCATATGGGGCTCGCAGTCTTAATCCCCATTTTAGAGATGAAGTAACTGAGGCCCAGAGAAGTAAAGTAACATGCCCACGGTCACAGTGTAGATACATGACAAAGTGGGGTTTAGAACCCAGATCCTTCTGACTCCCAGGCCTGTGCTCTATCCATTAGGTCACGTTGCTTCTCTTTTTATGGTGAACCGCAGTTTATGGCTGGGTGGTTTGAAGAAGTGAGGCTTGGATCAGGCTTTTATTCAAGCCTGCCACAAAAAACTCAGGTGAACCTATCCCAGATACCTTGATGAGAGGCAGGAAGAGCTCTAAATGAAGTCAGTCCCCTGACACGGATCTTGAAGATCTTGTCATCTGGGGGAGAAGATAACAACTGTGGTATTTGCTAACTGTACACCAAGCACAGGGGAGAATACAAGATAATCATATCCCACATAGAGCTCACAGTTTAATTAGGAGTGAGAACAGGTATTGAATCCCCATGGTTCACATGAGGGAATTGAGGTGCAGAGAAGTGGAGTGACTTGCCCAAGGTCATGCAGCAGAAGAATGGCGGAGCTGGGATTAGAACCCAGGTCCTCTGACTCCCAGCTTCGTCCTTTATCCACTAGGCCATGCTGCTTCTCCATCTGCTGACATCTGGAGTAGCCTCCTTCTGTCAGCAATAGGATTGGAAGGGAGGGGTGAAAGCAGAGAGGTTGGGGGGGTGGAGGGTGAGGGGCCAAATAACAATAATAATAATTATAATTATGGCATTTGATAAGCATTTACTATGTGCCAAGCACTGTTCTAAGCACTGGAGTAGATACGAGGTAATCAAGTTGTCTCACGTGGGGTCACCGTCTTAATCCCCATTAGAGATTAGGTTACAAATGAGGTAACTGAGGCCCAGAGAAGTGAAATGATTTGCTCAAGATATGATTTGCCCAAGGTCACACAGCAGACAAGTGGCGAGTCTGGATTAGAACCCATGACCTTCTGACTCCCAGGCTCTTGCTCAATCCACTAGGCCATGCTGCTTCTCAGGAGAAATAGGAGAGAAGAGCCATATTGTGTGTGGGGGGGGGAAGGGTCTGCCCAGACCTAGAGAAGATCTGTTAGACCTAGAACCAGACAGGTCACTAAATATGGAGAATGAGGCTGGTGGGGAGGGGGAGAGAATGAGACAAGAGAAAGAGAAGGTGGCATTTCCCACAGGTGTTTTTTACTCCAGGCAATTTGGAACCAATCAGGGGATGGGGTTAATATCCATATGCCTCACTGTTCTTTTAAGAAGAAGGTCACTGAGGACAAAGGGAAAGAAGTGTCTTGTTCTGGACCTGCTCCTTTTACCTCAATTCCTAATCTTATTAAAGCATTAAATAGGTTCACTGAATATTCAGAATACAAATGAATTCCATCCAATCGGAATCCAGTGTCAGCACCACTGATGGAAGGAACCTTTATACTCTTTCCTACCCTTGAGATGCCCCCAAGCATCAAATGAAAATATCAGGTGTATTTTTAACTCCCCTTTTTCCAGGCCCTTTTATATTTCCTTAATTACCTTCCCTACACTGCCAGCAGAATACAGAACTTAGAATCAAAGGACCCTTTAGTTTCTCTTCTTTTTGAGGAAAATTCCCTCCACCGGCCAGATGCTCTTTCATCTCTCTTACCTGTGAAGCTATTGTTTATGACTAATGGCAAAACCAGCTCCTACTCAATAGGAAACCCCTCATAGTAGACACATCATGCCAGATGCTGAATTCCCCCCACCCCCAGAAACCTCAAGGAATAGTAGGTAGAAGCCCTTGTCCAAGACTAGTCTACACAAAATGATACAGAGCTGTATGAATGCAGCAGGTGTCACAGTGGTAAACACCAGAGCCAAACATATTGACTTTGGCAACCCATGTACCTGCCTTGTCACGGCAATAAAGTTTACTGAAATTGAAGATTGTGGCCAGAGAGCTTATCAACGATACCCTTCCAACCTGACACATGACTCTTCAAAATGATTCTTCTCCCACTGACTCTTCAAAATGATTCTTCTCCCACCACTCCTTTTAGGGATTTGAAGAGGGGAAGATAATTAGATTGTCTAAGGTGAGGAGGGAGGGCATTCCAGGACCATGGGAGGACGTGGCCCAGGGGTTGATGGCAGGATAGGCGAGACCGAGGGACGGTGAGGTGGTGGGTGGCAGAGGAGTGGAGTGTGCGGGTTGGGCAGTAGAAAGAGAGACAGGAGGAGAGGAAGGAAGGGGCAAGGTGATGGAGAGCCTTGAAGCCTAGAGTGAGGAGTTTTTGTTTGGAGCGGAGGTTGATAGGCAACCACTGGAGGTGTTTAAGAAGGGAAGTGACAGGCCCAGAGCGTTTCTGCAGGAAGATGAGCCGGGCAGCGGAGTGAAGAATAGACTGGAGCGGGGTGAGAGAGGAGGAAGGGAGATCAGAGAGAAGGCTAACACAGTAATCTAACCGGGATATAACAAGAGCCTGTAGCAGTAAGGTAGCCGTTTGGGTGGAGAGGAAAGGACGGATCTTAGCGATACTGAAAGGTGAGACCGGCAGGTCTCGGTAACGGATAGGATGTGTGGGGTGAACGAGAGACACAAGTCAAAGATGACACCAAGACTGCGGGCCTGAGAGACGGGAAGGATGGTCGTGCCAGCCACGGTGATAGGGAAGTCTGGGAGAGGACCGGCTTGGGAGGGAAGATGAGGAGCTCAGTCTTGCTCATGTTGAGTTTTAGGTGGCGGGCCGACAACCAGGTGGAGACATTCTGGAGGCAGGAGGAGATGTGAGCCTGAAGGGAGGGGGAGAGGACAGGGGCAGAGATGTAGATCTGCGTGTCATCTGCGTAGAGATGGTAGTCGAAGCCGTGAGAGCGAATGAGTTCACCAAGGGAGTGAGTGTAAATGGAGAACAGAAGAGGGCCAAGAACTGACCCCTGAGGAACTCCAACAGCTAAAATATGGGAGGGGGGGGAGGTGCCTGCGAAGGAGACCGAGAATGACCGGCCAGAGAGGTAAGAGGAGAACCGGGAGAGGACAGAGTCTGTGAATCCAAGGTGAGATAAGGTGTGGAGGAGGAGGGGCTGGTCGACAGTGTCAAAGGCAGCTGAGAGGTCAAGGAAGATTAGAATGGAGTAGGAGCCATTGGATTTAGCAAGAAGGAGGTCATGGGTGACCTTAGAGAGAGCAGTCTCGGTAGAGTGGAGGGGACGAAAGCCAGATTGGAGGGGGTCCAGGAGAGAATGGGAGTTAAGGAATTCTAAGCAGCGATTGTAGACGACTCGTTCTAGGATTTTGGAAAGGAAGGGTAGTAGGGAAATAGGGCGATAACTGGAAGGGGGAGTGGGGTCGAGAGTGGGTTTTTTTAGGATGGGGGAGACGTGCCCATGTTTGAAGGCAGAGGGGAAGGAGCCATTGGAGACTGAGTGATTAAAAATAGAAGTTAAGGAAGGGAGGAGGGCAGGGGCGACGTTTTTTAAAAGGTGAGCGGGAATGGGGTCCGAGGTGCAGGTGGAGGGGGTGGCACTTGCGAGGAGGGAGGAGATCTCCTCTGAGGATACTGCAGGGAAGGATGGGAAAGTAGGGGAGAGGGTTGGTGGGGGGGAGTGGAGAGGGGGAGGGGTGACTTTGGGGAGCTCAGGCCTGATTGTGTTGATTTTTGTGATGAAGTAGGTGGCCAGATCATTGGAGGTGAGAGATGGGGGAGGGGGAGGAACAGGGGGCCTAAGGAGAGAGTTAAAGGTCCGGAACAATTGGCGGGGGTGACGGGCATGGGTGTCGATGAGGGAGGAGAAGAAGCTTTTCCTGGCAGAGGAGAGGGCAGAGTTAAGGCAGGAAAGGATAAATTTGAAATGTATGAGGTCGGCTTGGTGCTTGGACTTTCGCCAGTAGCGCTCGGCGGCTCGAGCGTAGGAGGCCAACAGAGGAGGTGATCCAAGGTTGTGGATTAGTGGAGCGAGAGCGGCGGAGGGAAAGGGGGGCGAGAGAGTTGAGATGAGTAGAGAGGGTGGAGTTGAGAGCGGAGACCTGAACATCGAGAGTGGGAAGTGAGGACTGGGCGGCAAGGTGAGGAGAGATGCTTTTGGAAAGATGGATGGGATCAAGAGAACAGAGGTCTCTGTGGGGGAGTAGCAAAGATTTGCAGGGGGAGGGAGTGGGAGATATGAGGCAGGTGAGAAGGTTATGGTCAGAGAGAGGGATTTCAGAGTTGGTGAGGGAGGAGATACTGGGGGTCAAGTACTGTTCTAAGCTCTGGGGTTGATACAAGTTTAAAAGTTAAGTAGGTTGGAGAGAGTCCTTGTGCCACGTGGAGCTGACAGTCTGAGGAGGAAATAGGATTTAATCTCCATTTTACAGATGGGGTAACAGAGGCACAAAGAAGTAAAGTGACATGTACAAGATAATACTGCAGACATATACAGAACTAGGATTAGAACCCAGGTCCTCTGACTCAATCATATTTATTTAGCACTTACTGTGTGCAGAGCACTGTACTAAATGCTTGGGAGAGTACAATGCAACAATAAATAGACATTCCCTGCCCTGAAATGAGGGCCTAGTCAGGGAAGGCCTCTTGGAGTAGATGTGCCTTCAGTAAGGCTTTGAAGATGGGGAGAGGAATTGATTGTCAGATATGAAGAGGGAGGATGTTCCAGGTCGGGGCAGGATATGGGCAAAGGGTTGGTTGATAGTTGAGATTGAGGTATTGAGAATAGGTGGGCATTAGATGAGTAAAATGTATGGGCTGGGTTGTAGTAGGAAAGCAGCGAGGTGAGGCAGGAGGAGGCAAGGTGACTAAGTGTTTTAAAGCTGATTGTAAGGACTCCCAGGCCCGTGTTCTTTCCACTGGGCCACGGTTCTTCTCTAAAACTGTGAGCCCCATGTGGGACATGGACTGTGTCTAACCTGATTAACTTGTATCTACCCCAGTGCTTAGTACAGTGCCTGGCACATAGTAAGCACTTAACAAATACCATAAAAAAGAACCCTCATCTCTTCTTAGAACAGCTCCATCCTTCTTGCAGCAGCCTCTAGAATTACCAGCCTACTCAACTTTAAACATAAAAACCAATTATTCTGGTCAGAAGATGAGTGTGGGTCCAGGCCTCCAAATAATTTTCAATTAATTCTCAGTGAATTAACAATGTTCTCATCCTAAAGCCTTCTCAGGGTGAGATGGGCTGAATGGGGATGTTATAAAATAGAAATGGTTTGGAGGTACTGCATTTGCATGCGGCACTTGGCCCTAGGAGAGCTAGCTCAAGGCTGAGATAATGGTATTCTCTTCTGGTACTCAGCACTCCAGTCCTTACTTCACTCTGCTTCCTTGATCATTTTTTTTTTTTTAAATTCAGTCTTTGCCTCCCCACTCCTCAAGAACCTCCAGTGGATGTCCATCCACCTCCACATCAAAAAGAAACTCCTTCCTATCTTCTTTAAAGCGCTCATCAGTTCACCCCCCCTCCCGCCAACCTTACTTCAGTCATCTACTACAACCCAGTCCGCACACTTCGCTCCTCCAATGCCAAAGTACTCAAGGTACCTTGATCTCGTCTATCTCACAACTGATCCCTTGCCCACATCCTTCCTCTGGCCTGGAATTCCCTCCCTCTTCATTTCTGACAGACCATCACTCTCCCCACCTTCAAAGCCATATTAAAATCACATCTCCTAAGCTCTCATTTCCCCTACACCCTCTCCCTTCTGCATCACCCTTGCACTTAGATTTACACTTGCTATTCACCCCCTCCTAAGCCTCATAGCACTAACAGACATTATTTTAATGTCTGTCTCTCCCTCTAGAGTGTAAGCTCATTGTGGGCAGGGAATGGGTCCAATTTACTCTCCCAAGTACAGTGTTCTACACATGGTAAGTGCTCAATAAATATGTCATGGGTTCTAATCCCCATTCTGCCACTTGTCTGCTGTGTGACCTTGGGCTTCAGTTACCTCATCTGTAAAATGGGGATCAAGATAGAGAGGCCCAGATGGGACAGAGACTGTGTCCAATCCAATCTGCTTTTCTCCACCCCAGAGCTTAGTACAGTACCTGGTACATAGTAAGTGCTTAACAAATACCATTATTATTAGTATTAATAAATACAATTGATTGATTGGGAGAGAATAGCTCAGCCCACAATTCCTCCATGTGAGAAACAGTAATGGGACCTTTTAGGCTGGAGCATGGGATTTTCTGGGGGTTGAAATGTCACCCACACATGGTGTCCACAAAGGGAATCAGTGGGATTTGCTAGTTGCAGTGGAGACTAATCACTGAGTTGTGATTAAAAGAGCCGGGGCTGTGGAGTCAGAGATCATGGGTTCAAATCCTGGCTCTGCCACTTGTCAGCTGGGTGACTTTGGGCAAGTCACATCATTTCTCTTTGCCTCAGTTCCCTCATCTGTAAAATGGGGATGAAGACTGAGAGCCCCATGTGGGACAACCTGAACACCTTGTATCCCCCCAGCGCTTAGAACAGTGCTTTGCACATAGTAAGTGCTTACAAATACCATTATTATTATTATTAGAGTGAATACCATTTCCATAAACCTTACAAAATTCAATTGACACTGGCAGGGATTCCAGGAATTGCTTAGGAAATTTGATTTCCTACTTCTTAGTTCATGAGCTCTGGGTGAGACAGGGACTTTGTTTAATCTGATAATCTCGTATCTGTCCCAGATTTTAGTCCAGTGTTTTGGTGCCTGGTAAGCACTTCAAATACCGCAATTATTATTTTTCAGAAATTGCTTACCTCACTGGCTGCAAAGAGTGAACGTTGAATAAATAGCAATGATTGACTGACCGAGAAAATATGAAACCCATTTTTATTTTAAATTAAAAGCAATTAAAATTTAAAATAGAGACTAAATTTTAAGATAGAGATATAGACAAACAGAAAGCCAAAAGAGAAGGAGAACTGCATGAGTTATAGCTTGCATGTACTATTTTCTTACAAACAGCATTTCTTCATTACCAATAACGTTTTCCTTCCTACCAAACAAAAGAAAAACATCCTGGGTGCACCCACAATCTAAACATTGGTGTATCACTGACTATATATTTTAGATCATGAGCTCTCCGAGGGACAAGGCCAGCATCAGTTCCCACCTGTGTCTCCTCTCCTAATACTTAGTATAGTGCTCTGCACACAGGAAGCACTTAATAAACGCCATTACTACCACCACATCACAGTGCAAAGAAGGACCTGAAGCATATATATCATGACAACCACATGGGGATAAGAGAGGTAGGTAGTTAGAGAAGCAGCATGGCTTAGCGACAAGAGCCCAGGCTTGGGAGTCAGAGGTCATGGGTTTGAATTTCACCTCTGCCGCCTGTCAGCTGTGTGACTTAGGACAAGTCACTTAACTTCTCTGTGCCTCAGTTATCTCATCTGTAAAATGGGGATGAAAACTGTAAGCCCTATGTGGGACAACCTATTACCTTGTATCTACCCTAGGGCTTAGAACAGTGCTTGGAACATAGTAAGCGCTTAACAAATGCCAACATTATTATTATTAAACCATCACCTGAAGCTGATTATACACTTGTGTATTCTCTCCCAGGACTTAGTACAGTGCTCTGCACACAGTAAGCACTTAATAAATACTATTACTATTAGTACAGGGGAACAGCATGGCCTAGTGGAAAGAGCACAGGCCTGGGAATCAGAGAAACTGGGTTCTAATCCTGGCTCTGCCATGTATCTGCTGTGTGACTTCGGCCAAGTCACTCAACTTCTCTGTGCCTCAGGTCCCTTGTCTGCAAAATGGGGATTCAATACCTGTTCTCCCACCTACTTAGACTATGAGCACTGTATGGGACCTCATTATCTCATATCAACCCTAATGCTTAGTACAGTGCTTGGCACATAGTAAGAGTTTAACAAATACATTTTTAATATTATTATTATTAATAAAAGCTCCCAGAAATTTTAATGTGGTTTCTGACCACTGCATGGCATGGTGAGTCACACCTTCAGAGCAGGCCAGAAGATGTAATCAATCAAATAGAATTTATTGAGTGCTTACCATCCCAAGTGCTTAATACAGTGAGTGTGGCTCAGTGGAAAGAGCATGGGCTTTGGAGTCAGAGGTCATGGGTTTGAATCCCAGCTCTGCCACTTGTCAGCTGTGTGACTATGGGCAAGTCACTTAACTTCACTGTGCCTCAGTTACCTCATCTGTAAAATGGGGATTAAGACTGTGAGCCCCACGTGGGATGACGAGATTCCCCTGTGTCTACCCCAGCACTTAGAACAGTGTTCAGCACATAGTAAGCGTTAAACAAATACCAACATTATTATTAAAGTGCTCTCCTCACAGTAAGGGCTCAATAAATATGATTGAATGAATGAATGAATGTGAAAAGCACTGTACTAAGTGGTTGGAGAGTACAATATGATAGAGTTAGTAGAGCAGCGTGGCTCAGTGGAAAGAGCCGGGGCTGGGGAGTCAGAGATCATGGGTTCAAATCCTGGCTCTGCCACTTGTCAGCTGGGTGACTTTGGGCAAGTCACTTCATTTCTCTTTGCCTCAGTTCCCTCATCTGTAAAATGGGGATGAAGACTGAGAGCCCCATGTGGGACAACCTGAACACCTTGTATCCCCCCAGCGCTTAGAACAGTGCTTTGCACATAGTAAGTGCTTACAAATACCATTATTATTATTATTAGAGTGAATACCATTTCCATAAACCTTACAAAATTCAACTGACACCGGCAGGGATTCCAGGAATTGCTTAGGAAATTTGATGGATCTGAATAATAATAACAATAATTATGGTATATGTTAAGCGCTATGCGCCAAGCATTGTACTAAATGCTGGGTTGGATACAAATTGGGTTGGACACAATCCCTGTCCTACATGGGGCTCATGGTCTTAAAACCCATTTTACAGATGAGGTAACTGAGGCACATAGAAGTGAAATGACTTTCCCATGGTCACACAGCAACAAGTGGAAGAGCTGGGATTAGAACCCAAGTCCTCTGACTCCCAGGCCCGTACTCTATCTACTACTCTATGCTGTTTCTCTAAAAGCTCACCATATTCATAAGCAGTAAAATTTCACTGCTAGAGGGTTTTTTTCAAATTTAAAGGATTGGAGATGGAAATTGTATTCCCACGCCTGTTCTGAGCTTGTCTGCCTTTTAAGCACTAAGCTACTGAATGGGGTTAGCCCACTCTAGAGCACATCGAATGGCCAAATTGTCTAAGGCGCCAGTCTTAAATTGTCACTTCCCCTAGTTGGGGCTTCTGGTTTACAGATGGAGGGTGGATTCGAGTCCCACTACTAGCAATCCGAGAAGCAGAATGGTGTAGTGGATAAAGCACAGGCCTGGGTGTCAGAAGGTCATGGGCCCTAATCCTGGCTCCACCACTTGTCTTCTGTGTGACCATGTGCAAATCACTTCACTTCTCTGGTCCTCAGTTACCTCATCTGTAAAATGGTAATTGAGACTGTTAGCCCCATGTTGGACGGGGACTGCGTCCAACCCAGTTTGCTTGTATCCACCCCAGTGCTCAATATGGGGCCTGTGCTCTTAGTAAGTGCTCTTAGTAAGTGCTCAACAAATACCGTAATTTTTATTATTATAGGGATATTTTTCTGGTATCCTGGAAAATAGACTGCCCTGTTCTTTTCTGGAGTGTTCATATGTAGTCTTCCACTTTCGTATTTTATTTATAAATGTACATGTGCATTAACTCTTTGTTTGGTTGTTTTATCCTGCCATGTTTGTTCCACTTTCTGGTTTGTCTTTGTTCCTCTTCTGACTTTCACAATCAATAAATGGGTTAGTGCTGGTATTTACTGATCGCCCAATGAATGCTTTGCCCTACACTAAGTGCTTGAAGGAAAAAATAGTAAAAACCGAAATACAAGCTCCTTGCCTGTAAGAAACTTACACTCTAATTGGGGAGATAAACAGCATGACCTCGTGGAAAAAGCATGGATCTAGGAGTCAGAAGACCTGGGTCTAATCCTGGCTCTTCCACTTGTCTGTTTTTGTGACCTTGGGCAAGTCACTTAATTTCTTTGGGTCTCAGTTCCATCACCTGTAAAATGGAGATTAAGACTGTGAGGCCTATGTGGGACTTGTACTGTGTCCAACCCAATTATTTTGTATCTACACCCCAATGCTTAGTATGGTGCCTGGAACATAATAAGCACTTACAAATACCATAAAAAACAAATAGACAAACCAAAAAAAGCCCTGCCTTCTCTCAAGGCCTCCTGTTTCCAAAACTTCATCCCGGGTCCTGACAGCATCAGTGGAGAGTGTGGGCCTGGGTGTCAAAGTTCCTGGGTTCTAATCCTGACTCTGCTCCTTGTCTGCTGTGTCATCTTGAGCAAGTCCTTTAATTTCTTTGTGCCTCAGTTTCTTCAGCTATAAAATCAAGATTCAATATGTATTCTCCCTTCTACTTAGACTCAGAGCCCCATATAGGGCAGGGACTGTGTCCAACCTGATTAACTTGTATCTACCCCAGTGTTTAGCACAGTGCTTGACACATAGTAGGCATTAACAAATACCATAATAATAATAATAATTATAAGTATAATTCAGAATTTTTCAGGCTAGGAAAGGGGCTTTTTAAACCAAGGTTCTGGTGGAATGAGAACCTAACAGCGTCTTTCAAGAAGCAGCATTTACAAATGGCTCTTGCAGAAGTAATAGCAGTATGGGGTAGTGGATAGAGCATGGGTCTAGGAGTCAGAAGGTCATGGATTCTAATCCCGGCTCTGCCTGTTATCTGCTGTGTGAACTTGGCCAAGTCACTTCACTTCTCTGTGCCTCAGTTACCACATCTGTAAAATAGGGATTAAGAATGTGAGCCCCATGTGGTACAGGAACTGAGTCCAGCCTGAGTTGCATGTATTTCCCCCAGTGCCTAGTATAGTGCCTGGCACATAGTAAGCACTTAACAAATACCATAATTTGTTCTTGTGGCTTCCACCAGATCCTTAAATTCACTTCTGCCCCAAAAAGGTGAAGTAGAGCCCAGGTTGAACAGAGACCTTTAGTGAATTAAGGATCATGCCCACTTTTCGGGGCAGCATGGCATAATGGAAAGAGCATGGGCCTGGGAGTCAGAAGGTCATGGGTTCTAATCTTGCTCCCCCACTTGTCTGCTGTGGGATCTTGGGCGAATCACTTAATGTCTCTGCACCTCAATTACCTCATCTGTAAAATGGGGATTGAGACTGTGAGCCCTACATAGGACATGGACTGTGTCCAACCCAGGCTGCTTGTATCTACCCAGGGCTTAGTACAGTGCCTGGCACATAGTAAGTGCTTAACCAATGCCATAATCATTATTATCCCCCCCAGACTATATTTTCATCACCCTATTTATTTTGTTAATGAGATGTACATCACCTTGATTCTATTTATTTGCTATTGTTTTAATGAGATGTTCATCCCCTAGATTCTGTTTATTGCTATTGTTCTTGTCCGTCCGTCTCCCTCGAATAGACTGTAAACCCATCAAAAGGCAGGGACTGTATCTGTTACTGATTTGTACATTCCAAGCGCTTAGTACAGTGCTCTGCACATAGTAAGCACTCAATAAATACTCTTCAATGAATGAATGAACTCGTTGAGGACAGGGAATGTCATTGTTTATTGTTCTATTATACTTTCTCAAGTGTTTAGTACAGTTCTTTGTACATAGTAGGTGCTTAGTAAATATGATTGAATCAATTGAATGATTGAACGAAGCCTGAAAATGGCCTCAGGGTGAAGTAAATTGGAACAGGTTGAGCTTCAGCTGCAGGAGACAGCAGATATCAGGGATGGGTAGATGGGGTCCTGTAGCAGTCTTCCCCAGGTGAGCAGGGGGGCCTGCCTACCTCCCCCACCCCCTGCCCCCCCAGCACTCTTGCCTATCCCAAAGATGAATTCTGGCCGGTCATAACTTATTTCCAGTACTGCTCAAGGCTCCAAACATCCTCAAAACAACAACTTCGTTACTCTCACGCTAATTAAAGGGCAGCTGGGCCAGACCCAAGTGGGTCTCACTAATGGTATTTACCTGCTTCTGGCATTACATCTGATAAACCAGAAGATACTTTAAAAAAATAAGATTATTATGGAAAATAAATAACCATCAATTAAGGGTTTTAAAAGAAATGTGAATTAAAAGGAAATGATAAAATGATAGAACATTTTCACCTCATTAAGCCATCCCTGGTAGGGGGCTGGGACCTGACAGCTTAATGAGGTGATAATGAGGAGAAAATGCTGTCCTTTCTTTTTTATTCTTTGACCTGGTCTAAACCTACTTTAGCAGGCCAACCCCTGCGTGTGAACGTCAGGACTCAGTAATGGGGCTTGAGTTCAGAGGTTTATCTCTGCCTACTGGTCCATCTTTCCCAGACTTTGGTTTAGGCAATCTGTATCCTGTTGGAAACTGGTGTAGTTCTGAAGCTCAGGAGCAGGAAATTTTAATAATAATACTTGTGGTATTGTTAAGCACTTACTATGTGCCAGGTACCGTACTAAGCACCAAAGTGGACACAAGTAAATTGGGTTGGACACCGTCCCTGACCCACATGGGGCTTATGGTCTTAATCCCCATTTTACAGGTGAGGTAACTGGGGCCCAAAGAAGTAACTTGCCCAATGTCACACAGCAGACCAGAAGAGGAGCCGGGATTAGAACCCACGTCCTTCTTATTCCCAGACTCGTACTCTATCTACTAGGCTATGGGTAAGTCTTCAGGAGTAACCATATCCCACAATTCCTCTAGTCAGAACCTCTGAGAAGTTGCCAAGAGGAAGGTCATGAACAGGATGAGGGGAAACCACTCTTATCCATTCGTATTATCTGAATCAGGGGTCCTAACATTAGCCAGTTTTTTCTCTCTCTGCTTCACATATTTTCTTTCCATCCTGGCTAGTCTACTGTGTACACAAGCCATAAAATTTCCCCGTTCTATGACTCAAGGCCTTCCTCTCTCCTCCCTGTGACTTTCCCATTATTCTAGACAACTTATCGTCTCACAAACCTGTAACCTTGGCATCATCCTCAATTCATCACTCTCATTCAGTCCATATATTCAGTCTGTCACCGATTACCTTCACGACATCTCTAGAAGCCACCCCTTGCTCTCCATCCAAACTGCTACCACACTGGTCTAAGCACTTATCATATCTATTGATCACATTTATTGAACATTTAATGCATGCAAAAATACTGTACTAAGTGTTTGGGAGAATACCATATAACAGAGCTAGTAGACACTTTCCCTAATGATAATAATAATTATTATGGTATTTGTTAAACACTTACTTTGTGCCAGGCGCTGTTCTAAGCGCTGGGGTTGATACAAGGTAATCAGGTTGGACATGGGCCCTGTCCCACATGGGGTTCACAGTCTTAATCCCCATTTTACAGATGAGGTAACTGAGGCACAGAGAAGTGAAGTGACTTGCCCAAGGTCACACAGCAGATAAGTGGCAGAGCCAGTATTAGAACATATGACCATCTGACTCCCAGGCCTGTGCTCTATCCACTGTACCATGCTGCTTCTCTACCCACCCACCCGCCTTGATTACTGCATCAACACTCAATAAATACTATTGATTACGTCTCTAGACTGTAGACTGGTATGAAATCATTTTTACTTCCAACCCTAAATACAACCCACTGCACAGGCACTTAATTTCTTCCAGCTACGTTGCTTCATTGCTAAGGAGCTGGAAAGTGGGAGAAGGCTTATTTCTCAAGGCTATTAAGTTTCTGAACCTTTCTATAGGGCTATTTTAGGTCAGATGCTTCTTGGAGGCAGAAGGATGGAGCCAGCTATCTCTGGTAGCGCTGTCCAGTCCTCTGTTCCTCTCAGAGAGGCAGGGCGAGTGACAAGTGGCCCCAGCCACAGGGAGTGTTTAGGGTCATAAAAATGACCCACCCACTGCAACTGTGTTGCCTCATTAGGTCAATCACTCACTCAATCAACCAGATTTAATAATAATAACAGAGTTAGTAGACACTTTCCCTAATGATAATAATTATTATGGTATTTGTTAAGCACTTACTATGTGCAGAGCACTGTTTTAAGCGCTGGGGTAGATACAGGGTAATCAGGTTGCCCCACATGAGGCTCACAGTCTTCATCCCCATTTTACAGATGAGGGAACTGAGTCATAGAGAAGTAAAGTGACTTGCCCACAGTCACACAGCTGACAGGTGGCAGAGCCGGGATTCAAACCCATGACCTCTGGCTCCCAAGCCTGTGCTCTTTCCACTGACCCATGCTGCTTCTCTGTGCAAAGCAGTGGGCAGGGGATGTGTCTGTTATAGTATTATATTGCAGCCTCCCAAGTGTTTAGTACAGTCCTCCATACACAGTAAGCATTCAATAAATACAACTGATTGATTGGGAAAGTATTCTATGATAGAGGTGCTATACATGAGTAGCTTACAGTCTACTGGGGAAGACAAATTTAAATAAATAAATTCTGCCCATTCTGTTGTACTGTAGTCTCCTAAGCACTTAGTAGAGTGATCTGAACACAGTAAGCACTCAATCAATTGTATTTATTGAGGGTTTACTGTGTCCAGAGCACTGTACTAAATGCTTGGGAGACTCCAACAGAATGGGTAAACATGTTCCCTGCCCAATATGAGCTTACAGTCTACAGGAGAAGACAGACATCAACCTAAATATCTCATTTTGCAGATGAGGGAACTGAGGAACAGAAAAGCAAAGTGACTTGCCCAGGGTCACATAGCAGATAAATGGAGGAGCTGGAATTATAACCCATGTCCTAATGGGGCATAATGACTTGAGAAAATTGGACAGGATTATAAAATCAGAGGTCTCTGTGGGAGAATAGAAGAGATTTGCTGGGAGAGGCAGTGTGGGAGAAAAAGCAGGTGAGAAGGTTTGTGGTGGGACAGAGATTTCAGAGTTGGTGAGAGTAGAGAGTGTACAGTAATTAGAGATGATGAGATCGAGTGTGGGTCCAAGTTGGTGAGTTGGAGTGGGGCAGGAGGTTAGTGGAGTTGAAGGGTGATAGAAAACAGGGAGTAAAAGGGCTGTCAGCAACATTCACATGGATATTGAAGTGCCCAAGGATCAATGTAGGGAAAGAAAGAATGTGAGAAAGGGGTCAAAATGATTCAAAAAGTTGGGGGAGACCTAAATGACCGTAACAAGTATCTGGAGTGGGTAGTAGGATGGATGATATGGCCTTCAAATGAAGGGAAAGAGAGGGATGGGGGAAGTGGAATGGTGTTAAAGCGGCTCTAGGGAGTGAGCAGGAAATTGACTCCTCCTCCTTTCCCAATGAATCTGGGGGAGTGGGAGAAGATGAGGCCCCCTGTAGCGAGAGAGCAGCAGGGGAAACAGTGTCATCTGGGGAAAGCCAGGTTTCCATAATGCAAAGAGGAGCAGTGATTGGGTCAAGAACAGGTCAGTGATGAAGAAAAACTCCAAGTACAGATGGCTTGGAAGTTTTCTCAGTAGAAATTAATCGATGACTAGAGGAGAGCAGGAAAGGAATAAGCAGAAAAGAAAGAGGAGGGGGTCAGCCTTAGCAAGATGTAATAATAATGGTAATAATAATTATGGTACCTGTAAGCACTTACTATGTGCTGAGCACCATTCTAAGCCCTGGGGTAGATGCAAGTTAATCAGGTTGGACACAGTCCCTGTTCCATGTGAGTCTCACACTCTTAATCCCCATTTTACAGATGATGGAACTGAGGGCCAGAGAACTGAAGTGACTTCCCTAAAGTCACAGTGCAGACAAGTATGTGGAATCTGAATTAGAACCCGGGTCATTCTGACTCCCAGACCTGTGGTCTGTCCACTAAGGCACACTTCTTCTCAGATGACTGGCATTTGCTCTAGTTTAGAGAGATAGGACAATGAAAAGTGGTTAATTTCATGAGAAAGATGAAAATAAACAGTACAACCTTAAGATGGCAAACCCTTAAGATATTTAACCAGAATGGAGAAGAACGAGAGAGGCAAAAGTTGGCTATCTGACCAGTTCTACCTTTCCTATGCTTTCCTATCACCCTGGAGTAAAGCATGTTTCAAGATTAATGGCTGGAAATTGAAAACAATGCAAGGAAGCACTTCAGATAGTGTTCAGGCAGCTTGAGGAAAGAGGTCAGGAGAGACAAACTCTATAGCTCGATTTTTTCAAAAGGGGTGGGGGTGAGGGCATGTAGCTTTATGGCCAGTAATGACATCTGTAGTGATCGCTGCTAGGATGAGGGCATGCATAGTGTACCATTTCAGGGATAGGTGATGGGATCATGACACCTAGAAGCAGTCTGGCCTAGTGGATAGAGTACAGGCCTGGGAATCAGAAGGAACTGGGTTCTAATCCCGGCTCTGCTAAGCATCTACTGTGTGACCTTGGGCAAGTCATTTGACATCTCTATGCCTCAGTTACCTCATCTGTAAAATGGCATTTGAGACTGTGAACCCCAAGTGGAACAGATACTGTGTCCAACCTGATAAGCTTGTATCTACCCCAGTGCTTAGAATAGTGCTTGACACATAGTAAGCACTTAATGAATACTATCATTATTATTATTTTTATCTCTCCCTGTTCTCCACACTGTGGACCGGGCCAAGAAGCTTGTTGTGGGCAGGGAATGTGTCAGTTTATTGTTGAATTATACTCTCCCAAGCTTTTAGTACACTGCTCTGCACACAGCAAGTGCTCAATAAATATGATTGAATGCTGTCAGAAAATGGATGCAAGAGCAATAGGCATGAGGTGCTATGACCCTGTAACCAAAGAGGTCAATTTACCTAGTGTCACGGCCATTTACGGTGCGACCCTTGGGCTATCAGAAAATCAGGGGTCAGTGCCATTGCCAGGCCTCTAATTTATGTTTATGAGCAGGCTGCCTGGGGTCTTGTGTACTGGCTCTGGGCCTTTTCTTTCAAACTGATGGACCCTATATGGGGGCAGGAGTCCATAGTCTCCCCTGCACTGGCTCAGTTATAATAATAATAATAACGATGATACTAGTAATAATAATTGTGGTATTTGTTAAGCGCTTACTATGTGCCAAGCACTGTACTAAGCTCTAAGGTGGATGAAAGATAATCAGGTTGGATAAGGTCCATGTCCTACATGGGGCTTGCTGTCTAAGTAGAAGGGAGAACAGGTATTGAATTCCCATTTTGCAGATGAGGGAACAGAGGCACAAAGAAGTTCAGTGAGATGGAATGGCTCTCATCTCCCACCCTATTTTCTGTCAGGACAAACTTTATGTTCACCCACTGTGGTCAGGTCTGTGGATCCCAACATTGGCTTTTTCAGTCACACATGAACTTGTAGGCAAACTTCATCATCACTAATGCCTTCTTAGGATACACTCACACAAATAATGTGTGTGTATGTATATATGTGTATACATATATATACACATACACTATATAGGTGTCTAGATAAATATATACAGTATATTCTTGTGTACATATGTTTACATTCTTCCTCCATTCCGCATCATCAGTGCGCTCAAGTACATACCCCTGAACACTTAGATACTCATCCCACTCCAACACTACAGCATTTATGTCCATAACTTAGTACTCTGTTGCTTCCCACTTTACTGTAATTTATTTTAATGTCTGTTTTACCTGTTAGATTGTAAGCTCTATGAGGGCAGGTATCGGGTCTACTAACTCTATCATAGTCTCCCAAGTTTTTAGTGCAGTGCTCTGCACACAGTAAGGGCTTAAAAATACCACTGATTGATTTGAAGGATAAGGACTGTGCAGTCCCAGAAGCTGAATCAATTAAATTTTTTAAAATTATATTTTTAATCGCTTACTATGTGCCAGGGACTGTACTAAGTGCTGGGGGTGGATACAAGATCATCGGATTGAACACAGTCCATGTCCCACATGGGGCTCACATTCTTAATCCCCTTTTTACAGATGAGGTAATTGAGGCACAGAGAAGTGAAATGACTTCCCTAAGGTCACCCAGCAGAAAAGTGGCGGAGCTGGGTTTGGAACCCAGGTCCTCTGACTTCCAGGCCCATGTTCTTTCCACTAAGCCATGCTACTTCTCTAAAGCCCACAATTCTGAGCATGTGATCAAAAAAAAAACCAGAAGGAGTGGACAGAGAAGATTGGGAAGGTGTCCTGTTCTCATTCTTTTTTCTGGGATTAGATTGTCACTGTGTGCACAACCTGAAATCTCTATTCTTGCCCTTTGACCGCTATGCCGGTTAGAAGTCCCATAAGAATCAAATTCTGCAGGGTATGAATTCTTTCTGCAATGGCCAAAGGGCTGGCAAGCTGCTGATTACCAGCAAAACAGAAGAACTTTGCAGGGATGTTATGTGAAAACTGAGAAAGTGCCAAGGGGGACCTTGCTCAAAGATTGGACTGAGATCACATTACTTCATTTTTACCTCCCAACTTTTGAAGCCCAGGCTGCCTTGAACTTTAGTTACTTTTGCTTAAGGCCTACTCCTCAGGCAGCCCCCCCAATTTTTTTCTTTGGGTGTGTGCCCTCTCTACTTTGCTATTTGAATGTCAAATTCACACGTGGCACTACTGAAGGTGAAATTTTCCTATGGGTGAAAGTATGGCTATAATGACCACTGTGGTATTAACCATTCTGACAATACCACGTTCACACCAAGATTGACTCTTGTGGTGTTGAAGTGTTCACTTTTAGAGAACCTGGCACTATTTTCAATTTTGCCTCATGATTTCATGATCCTTTTGAAGTTGCTGCTTCCAAAGAGTCACTTCTTTCTGGATTGCAGGGCACCAAACTGGTCTTTCTGCCACAGTTGTTTCCTAACATGCAGATGGGATGCTACACTATCTGGAGTGGCCCTTTAAAATGTTGAGAAGCAGCATGGGCTAGGGGAAAGGTCATAGGCCTGGGAATCAGAGGACCCAGCTTCTAATTTCCAACTCAACCCCTTGACTTCTCTGTGTCCTTGGACAAGTTACTTAATGGCTCTGTACCTCTATAAAATGAGGATTGAGACTGTGAGCCCCATGTGGGACAGGGACTGTGTACAACCTGATTAGCTTGTATCTTCCTCAGCGCTTAGTTCAGTGCCTGGCACATAGCAGGTGCTTCACAAATACCATTTAAAACAAAAAATCCTTATTGTCTTTCAGTTCTCAGAGTCACTGCTAAATCCTTCCAGGTCTTTTTCTATTCTGCCTTTTCCTCTCTGCACTAACTGCCACTTTCCAAGCTCAAGTTTTATCCTCTCACAATAAGACTATTGTCTGGCCTCCCACCACTACACCTTGCTGTCTGGATCACCTTTCTAAAACATCATTCAGCACACATCTTGCCACTCCTCCTCATCTTTGGCTTTAAGTCTCTATAAAGTTTCTCCCAACCTCACACGTTGGCTCTTCTCATTAACTAACCCTCAGCATGAGGAACATTCACTCCTTCTGAGGTCACCTTCTAACTATCCCTTTATCTAAACTTTCCTGGCTTTGACCCCTTGCTCAGGCAGCGACCCCTTGTTTGGGCAGTGACCCCTTGCTAAAGTGGTTTCCTCTGTCGGGAACTCCCTCCAACCCCAATAAAATCGACCGGACCTTGCTCTCCCCATCTTCAAAGCCCTCCCCAAATCCACTTCCTATAGGAAACCAAGGCACTGCACTAGTCACTGGGATGAGCCAAGATTGTGTCCAAGGTTGGACTCAGTTCATGTCCTACATGGGTCTCACAGCGCTTAGAACAGTGCTTGGCACATAGTAAGCGCTTAGCAAATACTATGATTATTATTAGTCCCCATTTTACAGATGAGGTAACTGAAGCACAGAGGAGTTAAGGGACTTGCCCGAGGTCACACAGCAAACAACTGGCCGAGCGGGAATTTGAAGCCAGATCCTTCTGACTCCCAGGTCCTTGTTCTCTCCATTAGGGCCCACTGCTTCTCCATCCACTTGTGCCCAGATGGAGTGGTTGGTCTTCCCAGGTCTTCTCTATTACTACAACAGTCACATACTAGACTTGAATCAATTTCAATCTCCAAAACAATCAAATCTATATTGAAGCTGAGAAGAACAATGTGCTCACGGAGAAGAATCACGATGTTAAAGTCTATGGGGAAGAGGAAGGGAGAAGGTCGAGACCCAAAATGCCCACCTCCTTTCTCTGTGAAATAATTTCTTCCCACATTAAAACATTCTTCCTCCCCCTTCCATCTTTTGTTGGCAATCTACATAGAGTGCAAATAATTCTGAATCCATATTATAGCTATGAATATATTATATTTAGGCAGTAATACTTTATATGTATATTATAAAAGAAGTAAAGAAGGGTCATTGTGTCCCTGAAAATATATTTCCCATTTACCCTTCTGCCTATGTGTTCCATTTCTCACAACCCAATAGAACATCGGGATTTTTCTGCCACGTGTATTAACAGGGACTACGATTTGAAAATTGTCTGCATTGACACCCACGCTGAACAATGGCTTGGATTTTGAGAGTCAATGCTCCCATAATGAGCCCTGAGTTTTCTAAGCAATCAGATGCCAATCAAGCTTGCATGTGGGCGTACCCATCCGCACATCCGCAGATGCCAAGTCTTTGTGAATACAGTCAAAACAGCTGCAACCTTCTGGAGATTAATTGGATTCGGGATTATTTGCATTTTGATATAGTTTGCCAACAAAAGATAAGGGGGGGGGGGGAAGAATATGTTAATGTGGGAAGCAATTCTTTGAGAGAGAAAGGAAGTGGGTATTTTGGGTAAGTACCCATTCTCCCTTCCTCTTCTGTCATACAAGAACAAACCCCTCTCAGGTGGGGACTGATACACGCTGTTAAGGACATCTAGCAATCGCTTGGGGCCCTTTCAGTATTTTATCTCGGGGAGGCATGCTTGGTAATGGCCATTTTCAGAAAACAACCAAGACAATCCCAAAATCGACTGTCACAATAGACACACTAAAGATGAAGTCAGTGTAAATAGATTAAGAAATTGACAGAATAACAAGGCAGAAAGAATTAGAATGAATGCACACATGCCAGATGACAACTCAGTGCATTGTGAGACCGAGATGTGGATAAGGGAACGGGAGTTAGGGCGTTATCTGCTGACTCTGTGGTTTCAATATGTTTCCTGACTGTTTAAATAGCTTATTTCACAGAGCAAATTAGCACATAATCTAATTCATCACTTGTGGCAGGGGACCACCAAGGTAAAGTGGAAAAGTAGTTTTCACTATAAACCCTCAATTTTTAGCGGCTAATAACATTTCCAAAAAAACCAGATCTTGAGTTTCCCCACACATGGACACCAACTCTAAGGATGAATTTTGAGGAGGATGGGGATGTAGTGGAGAGGAGTTCTACATGCAGACTTTTTTTAAAATGGTATTTGTTTAGCACTTTGAGCTAAGCACTGGGGAAGATGCAAAACAATCAGGCTGGAAACAGTCCATATCCCACATGGGGCTCACAGTCTTAATCCCCATTTTACATATGAGGTACCTAAGGCCCCTAGAAATTTGGAGACTTGGCCAAGGTCACACAGCAGATAAAGGGCAGAGCCAGGATTAGAACCCAAGTCCTCTGACTCTCAGGCCCATGCTCTTTCCATTAAAAATAGCAACCCTTTCAGGAACGGAATCTGTGGAAGAGAAAGTATTTTTGCGGGAGTCAGAATGAATCAAACACAGACTGAATCCTCTATTTATCGGGCATCTGTGTGGTCTCCAGTTTGGAACATTCCTGGATACAATCAATTGTCCTTAAACAAGACATGCCCCAATCTCAGTTGTTTCATTAGGAATTTGGAGAATTGACTGTTGTGATCAATTTCGTTATTCTTTGTGCATCATGGGTTTGTTGGTTGAGAACAGGAAAGGCTCAAGGATCTCTTCCCCCCATCTCTCCTCTAATCCCAAGCAGTGTGGTTTCGTGATAGAGCATGGGCCTGAGAGTCAGAAGGACTTGAGTTCTAATCCCGGCCCTGAAACATGTCTGCTTTGTGACCTTGGGCAAGTCACTTACCTTCTCTGGCCCTCAGTTAACTCATCTGTAAAATGAGGTTTAAGAGTGTGAGCGCCCTGTAGGAGAGGGACTGGGTCCAACCTGCCTAACTTGTATCTACCCTAGCACTTACAACAGTGTTTGGCACAAAGTAAGTGCTTAACAAGTACCATAATTATCATTATTATTATTAATAATAATAATAAGAAAAGAAATGATGAAAAATCAGGGAGGTTCACCCTCAGGGCTACTGACCACGATGTCCTGGTGACCTAGCATTCCAAAATTGACCTCTGAAGACTTATCGGAACGTCACCACCTGCTGAGAATTACCAGATCACGGCTCTTGAGTTTCCAGTGCTCCAGGATTCATCTTCTTTTAAACAGAGCTGGCTTCTGATAGTAAGCAACTGGACTCTTGACCTATTCAAGATGGCCACCACCTAGAAGGTTAACAAGGCGGTGCCCTTAATATACATTATAAAATTGGTCACCACACAAGTGCAGCCTTCCCGATCCTCCTCCCAGATCCCTCTGATATTGTACAGGAGTGACAGCCACCTTTTTCATTTTTATGGTGATCCTCCTTCCCCCCATTTTTAATGACCCTCCAGCAATAAAACTGTTTTGGTCGAAGATTGTTTTTCAATTTTGATTTCCCTTGCTTCAGTCCCACTTTTCTCCCATCTCCCTGGCCCGGAGACTCTGGCAGCTGGGGGAAGGGTGTGATGGCACAAAGTCAGAGAGATGGACGAGGGTGGATGGTGAAGATGTAGCGTGGCTTAGTGGATAGACCCAGGCCTGGGAGTCAGAAGGTTCTGGGTTCTAATCCTGACTCCACCAAAAGTCTGCTGTGTGACCTTGGGCAAGTCACTTAAACTTCTCTGAGCCTCCATTCCCTCATCTGTAAAATGGGGATTAAGAGTGTGAGCCCCTTATGGGACAAGGGCTGTGTCCAACTTGATTAACCTGTATCTATTATTTACCCAGCACTTAGAACAGTGCTTGGCACATAGTATGTGCTTAACAAGTACAACAATAATAATAATATCATTATTATTATTATTACGGGAAGCAGGGAGTGTAGTGCTTGAGTAGTGTAGGGTCAGTCAGAGCACCTCAGTGAGGCTGGGAGCCCAAAGGTGTGTAGGGCTACAAGGGAGACAGTAGCCATTTTCCATCTCTTCTCTGTTCTGGAAGAAGCCTCTTTGAACCACCCCAGTTCTGTCCCGAGAGTGTGGTTGCAAATCATCGGTCTCAGAGAGCAGGCAACCCTGGCCAGAGCCTGCTACTTGGGCTCCTGGAGGAAGGGTGGGGTATGGGGCTAAAGCAATGGCAGCAGAGGCCAGAGGGTTGTGCTAGTCCATGCCCACACCCGTCCGCGCTCAGATGCAACACAGATTCTGCCGTCTCCATATCCACAGTGTAGGGGAGACATCTCCCCTATGCCGAGGGGTGCCAGCCCTGCCCAGCCAGTCGGTACAACCTGTTGGGCAGAGAGGAACGGGGGAGTGTCCCCACTGTGGGGAGCCGGAATAGCTGCTCTGAGGCAGAGGAGGGAGAGATCTGGAGGTCTAGAACAGGGTCTTTACCTCATCTGATCTTGCCTATGACATACCAATTATCCATCCTGGAGGGAAGGTTTTAATTTCTCCCATGGCCAATCATTCATCACCCTCCCTCCCGCTGTTTGAGTAAACAACTCCCTCTGAGTCTGTGCAGTGCTTAGAAGCTTTGCAAAACAAGTCTTTAAAAACATTAGAAGAGGCTGTTACTTTGCTCTCAACATCAATCCAACCCGGCACCTATTGAGAACAGCACAGTGAGCATCCACCCATCCAGCATCTGCTGCTTTTTCTTCTTCTTTTATTTCTGACATTTACTAAGCACGTAGCATGAGCTAGAGTTCCGATAAACTCGGTGGGACGCAGTTGTGGGGCAGTCACTATACTGCTGTTGAAGGGCGCTGGGGTGAGAGAGAAGCAGCATTGTGTAGCGGATAGAGCACAGGCCTGGGAGACAGAAGAACCTGGGTTCTAATCCCGGATTCACCACTTGTCTGCTGTGTGGTCTTGAGCAAGTAATTTCACATCTCTTGGCCTCAGTTACCGCATCTGTAAAATGGGATTTGAGACTGTGAGCCCCACATGGGACAGGGACTGTGTCCAATCTGATTTGCTTGTATCTACTCCAGGGCTTAGTTCAGTGTCTGGCACATAATAAGCACTTAACAAATACCACAATTATTATTGTTGTTGTTGTTGTTAGAGAGAGGGTAGCCGCTGTGACTGACAGCTGCCCCTGTTGGCAGACTTGGCCCTAAGGGGTGTCTGTCATGACATCACTGGAAGGGGAGCCCCCACTTGACTAATTGGACCCAGAGGGGGCGGTATGAAAGGCATTCCTGGCTGGTGCTTGAGCCCCGGAAGGAGGTCTGAGAAAGTCTGAGAAGGTCTGGCCTAAAGGATAGAGCACAGGTCTGGGAGTCTGAAGGTCCTGGGTTCTGATCCTTGTTTGGCCACTTGTCTGCTCTGTTGCCTTGGGCAAATCACTTCACTTCTCTGTGCCTCAGTTACCTCATCTGAAAATGGGGATTAAGATGCATTCATTCAATCAATCATATTTCTTGAGTGCTTACTGTGTGCAGAGCACTGTACTAAGCGCTTGGGAGAATACAATATAACAATAAACAGACACATTCCTAGCACACCATGAGCCCCATGTGGGACATGGACTGTGTCCAACCTAATTACTTTGTATCTACCCCAACACCTAGAACAATGCCTTTTACATAGTAAGAGTTTAACAAATACCATTTAAAAAAAAGGTCTGGGCTGATGTGGTAAAGAATGTAATCCAGTGTCTAGAACAGTGCTTGGCACATTGTAAGTGCTTAACAAATACCATCATCATCATCATCATCATTGCAGGTGAGGTGCTGGATGAAGAGAGAACTACCACTGCAGAACCAGGATGTACTTGGTGGTGGTGAGAAACGCCCCAGTGAAACACTTCTGGTCTGATATCATCATGTTGGATTCCACGCATGGCATGATATAATCTTGTCATGTGTCCCACAGAAGGGAGGGCACTCTGAATTTTTGCCTCAGGGAGGCCCACTGTCTAAGCTGGCCCTGATTCTCAATAAAAGAAAATTGTAGCCACTGGTCAATTATCAACTTTTCTCAGATTAAACCCATTGTAAAACCTAGAATGGACATGGCTCAGACTAGGGGAGAGGGGTGGGATGGATGCCACTGAGGGTTGGCGAAGAAGAGAAATACAAGGTCAGGCAGACCTAGCCTGCTTGAAAGATTGCAACTCTCATGTTTTCCTGCTTGCTTAAACTACTTTGGCAGACTTTCAGCAAAGGTTAATAAAAGTTAAATAAATAAAATGGTGCCATGGTGCTTAGATACTTAATCATGTCATTAAGCATTCTATTGTGTCCAGGTGTTTTGCCAAGTTTAGTACTGGTTATGGCTTCATCTAATTCCTGACTGCTGCAAGAGGGAAATAAAGCCAGGGGTTCCTTCTCCCCTCTCCCCCACCATACATACACACACACACCCCACACCCCCACCCACCATTTCAGATGTCCTTCTTCTGAGTCAGTTGAGACCATCAAGGCCAGCCAAGTCAGTTGATCTGCTTTAACCTTAGCTGTTTTCACATGGCATACGGTCTCGTCTTCCAATCAATCTTCGATCTTGATGCATTTCCAACCTTAAAGGAATTGTGGAGGTGGGGAGAAAAAATATTTCGAGCATGTTACTCCAACTTGGCAGTGCTTCAGAGCACAGCTTGGAGGTTGGAACGGGCCGAACTTTGTGGTTGTTTTTCCCCATTCTAAATTTTTCATTAAGTTTACTGAGAAAGAGGGTCTGACCTGAACTCTCTGCCATTTCAAAATTGTCCAGTTTATCCAGAGCCAAGCCTGGGCTCTGCATTGAGTCTTCCAGGGGAGTCACGTTTAAGGCCGGGAATGAAGCAGTTAGCTAGAGGCAAATCAGGGTTGGTGCTTTTCTGCTGGGGAAACCTGCAAAAGGAATCTTAGCTAAAAGAAGGATTTATTAAATCGATCACTTATATTTATTGGGAGCACTTACCGTGTGCACAGCCCTGTACTTGGGAGAATACAGTGCAACAGAGTTGGCAGACATGTTCCCTGCCCACAGCTTCCTGAACTTTCTGAAGCAGCATGGTCTAGTAGAGAGAGCACAGGACTGGGAGTCAGAAGGATCTGGATTCTAAACCCAGTTCTGCCACTTGTCTGCTCTGTGACTTTGTGACTCTGTGACTTCACTTCTCTGGGCCTCGGTTACCTCATCTATAAAATAGGGATTAAGACTGGGAGCCCTATGTGGGACAGGGACTGTGTCCAACCTGAATAATTTGTATCTAGCCCAGTGTTTAGGACAGTGCACAGAGTAAGCACTTAACAAATACCATTAAAAAAAACCACAATCCAAATTTATACCAGAGAATCTGTGCTGCGAAAATATGGGTTTGGCTCTGTTAGGTTTCTCAGATGGGTTTCTGTTTCCTGGTTACTCTGACACAGTCTGGAACATTGTCTCAGAGGTTTCAAACATACAACTTAATTCGGCATAGAGGCAGTCACCGGGTCAAAGGGTGATGCTAAACAGTTTTCTAAAAAATTTTCAGAACAACCGCCAAGCCAGTCCACCACCAAGCCATCTACATTTGTGGCTGTGCATATGCAAACATATGCATATGCGGTATTGATTGACGTGTCAGTCCATCTTTTCTCCCCCTTTGGATCAAAAACTCCTTCAGGGACAAGACACCATCTCCTTGCTAGGTAACCTCTGCAGGGTTGAGCTAGAAAGGTGCTCGATAAATGTTGGTTGTCAGTGATGGTGACTGCAGACCTTGGCTCCAAGAGACTGTCCTATGACCTTGTCAGATGCTCCCTCTTTAAAGAATACAATCGCAAGGCATTTTGAAAACCTTCCAGTGTCAGAGGGTGCTTCAAAATACTTCTCTGATCAGCTGCAAACATGAGACCATGCTTAACAAACAGCACTGTTCCATGTGAACACTATTCAATGCAGTTGGCAGGAGAACAAGCCTGGGACATGCTGGTGATTATTTTTAATTGGATGGGCCTCGTGGCTCTACCAAAAAATCAATGTCTTTATGATTTGCATGTGGAGGCACTGATCCGTCTCCGGCCCTTGCAGCGGCCTCCATGCTGAACAATGTTAGATCTCATTTTAAAAAGGAAACTATTTGGATGTGCATTCTTTCCTTTTGCGTGAAGAGCCAGATGGAGGAAAGAGCCAACTATGGGTTGTCGTGAACAGCGATTCAGGGTCTCGAATGGCATGATGCCAAAACGACATGGCACATCAGAAGTCTGTCACTGGGCTACAACTCCTGATAATTCTCTCTCTCTAGAACACATTAAGGGCTGTCTCCAGGGTCAAAATCGGGGTGAATGCCCGCAGACCATGCTTCACAGGGCCTCCCTCCCTAGCCCAGGCATTGGATCAGCTGGTGTGAGACCTCATATATTGTCTGGAGCCGGGGATTATTGGGTGGCCATGCTGACCAACAAGAGGGGCAAGGCAAAGATCCTCCCCTCCTTCTGGGAAGGCTTCCCTTGCCTTAAATCCCTCACCTTCCTCAATCATGTCCATGAGACACTGCTGTGGGAGGGGGGTCCCACGCTGGCTTTTTTCTAATAACTGTGGTATTTGTTAAGCACTTACTGTGTGTCAGGAACTATATACTAAACTCCAGGGTAGATATGAGTTAATCAGGTCCCATATGGGGCTCACAGTCAAAGTAGGAGATATTGGATTCCCATTTTGCCAATGAGGGAAAGGAGGCACAAAGAAGTTGAGTGACTTGTCCAAGGTCACAGAGCAGCCAAATAGCTGGGCTGGGATTAGAATCCAAGTCTTCTGACTCCCAGGCCTGTGCTCTTTCTACTAGGCCACAGTGCCTTGCCTGAGCTCTGCCCCACCTCCCACAAACAGGTACTTCCCCAGATTGACTTGTCAGCCCTGCCAAAAGAAAAGCCCACCCAGAGAGTTTCCCGTGCCCACCATATGTTTTGGCCAAGGTAGTAGACAGGGAATGAGGTAATGCTTTTGACGTGGCTTGTGAAAAATAATTCCTACTGAGTGAAAAACATTCTTGGATGTGTCATTCCCCAACTTTGGCCCAAACTGGGCCAAGGCTGATAAATTAGTATGCTTCCCTCGGTTGCTAGGTTCCTATCCAGTTTTAAAAGTCCAATGTCCCAGATGATCTGAGGAAAAGCAACCTAGAAATGGGAAATATTGATCTCACTCTACCATGGGAACTCCTTTTCTCATCATGTCTCACTGTCACCTCTCCCGACTCTGACCTCTTGCTCACATTCCTCTTCCTCCCTGGAACTGTTTCATCCCTTCAAATCTGCCAGACTACAGCTCGGCAAATCTTCAAAGCCATTTTTTAAAAAATGATATTTGTTAAGTGTTTATTATATATCAAGCACTGTTCTCTATGCTTTTAGGTACAAGTTTATCGGGATTGACACAGTTCCTGACCCACATGGGGCTTAGAGTCTTGGTAGGAGAGAGGAGGATTTAATTCCCATTTTACATATGAGGTAACTGAGGAACAGTGAAGTGACTTCCCCAAGATCACACAGCAAGCAAGTGGCAGAGCTGGGATTAGAACCCAGGTCCCTGACTCCCAGGCCTGTGCTCTTTCCACTAGGCCATGATGCTTCTCTAAATCCATATAAATCCCACCTTCCCCATTTCATTTCCATCAACCTGAAATCTGCCAACCCAACAGATACCCATAGCACCTATAGACTACCATCCAGAGC
Organism: Ornithorhynchus anatinus; assembly: GCF_004115215.2. Taxonomy (NCBI): domain Eukaryota; kingdom Metazoa; phylum Chordata; class Mammalia; order Monotremata; family Ornithorhynchidae; genus Ornithorhynchus; species Ornithorhynchus anatinus. Next base: position 73,350,719 of record NC_041729.1, on the reverse strand, counting down.
ATTCCCCTGCACATGTCCATCTAAGTAATCTGTAAATTCATCCATTCATTAATTAACCCAGTTCATCTGTTCATAATCCCACTAATACCTACTGTATCCTTGTTCTCCCTTCAGCGCCCATAATTAATAACTCATGCCTGTCTTTCTTTCCCACTAGATCATGAGCTCTTTGAGAACAAGGATCTATCTTTTGCTTCTCTGTACATGCATGCATATGGAAGGTGCACTGATTGACTGAGGAAAATGCTTGGATTTAAATAATTAAATAATACATCAATTAATTAGTGATTAAATGATCATTTAACTCATTCATTTATATTAATGCCTGTCTCCCCCGCTAGACTGTAAACTCACTGTGGACTCTCCCAAGCACTTAGAACAGTGTTCTCAATATAGTAAGTGCTCAATAAATAGGATTGGATGAATTAAAAAGTCACCTAGCCCTATATTTTTCCCATTTTAAACGGAATCTAAATGGAAAAAAGTACTTTTAGAGAAAGAGATTTCATTACTTTTCTTCACATCCCATTTTCAAGTTCAACAACTCTGGTTGCCAAGCAGTTCTTTGGTTAGGCAGAGGTACATACTCAAAGAGATAGCCAGAGAATGGGAAACATCTTTACTCTGAACCAAACTCAAAATTCTCAGCTCACTCATCTCTGTCTCCCATCCAAAGTGTGTTGCATATTGCTTTCTGTATGTTAGGCGATTGGCCAGAAACTGAGTAAAACTCAAACATTTCCACTTTCCCTGGAGAATCTCATTCAGAAAAGTAGTATGCAGAGCTCAGATTGAATATTTTTGACAGTTGCAGATAGAAAGTGTTAAAAACAGTAGAATTTAGTGAGCTAGCAACCATCATTTGTAGCACTGGATCTTCAAGAGTTTCAAGGATCCCCCCCTTCCTCCCCCACCCCTCCACCCAGCAACACAGCTCAGGAGTCCTGGGGACTACTTTGGAATTTTCCTTCCCAAAACAGAAGGAAGAAATCCCTAGATACATAGCTGAGGCTGGATACTTTTCCGCTCGGCGCCTCCAAAATATCAACATCTGGCAACACACATCTTGGAGAAAATGAAAATATTCATAATTTGCATTCGAAGAGCAAGTTTCAAAAATATGACCATCAGCAAAGCCATTACTGGGGAAGACCTGGGTTCAACCAGTCCAGTATACTAATGATGATGATATTTGTTAAGTGCTTAATGTGTGTCAGGCACTGTCCTAAGTGCTGGGGGAAGATACAAGTTGATCAGGTTGGACACAGTCACTTTCCCACAAGGGGCTCACAGCATTAATCCCCACTTTACTGTTGAGGGAACTGAGACACAGAGCAGTTAAATGACTTGCCCAAGGTCACACAGCCGTCAAATAGTGGAGTCAGGATTAGAACCCAGGTCCTTCTTATTCCTAGGCCTGTGCTCTATCCATGAGGCCAAGCTGCTTCTCAACTTGTCACTCCTGCTCTTCACCGACTCTCACTCACTGTACTCTGTGGGCCCCAGTGGGATGTGCCTGGCAGCAAGGAGAATGTGAAAAGCCATGAGCAGCATACTTTTTCCTTTACACGTGTTCTCAGTCCTGAAGTCTCAGGAGCAAGGTTCATCTGATAATTTTTTTTTGAAAGGTATTTGTTAAGCACTTACCCTGTGCCATACACTATTCTAAGCACTGGGGTAGACACGAGCCAATCAGGTTGGTGACAGTCCATGTCCCACATGGAGCTCACGGTCTTAATCCCCATTTTACAGATGAAGTAACCAAGGCACAGAAGTGAAGTGACTTGCCCAAGGACACAGCACACGAGTGGTTGCCTCTGACAGTTGCAAAAGGATGTTCTGATGGTTGATTTCCCTGTCATCGAACCTAATGATTAGGAATGGACCATCTAACATTACTAACTTTTCCTTTTAATAACCCATCATAACCCATAACCCATAACCCATAAGCCCTTTCTATAACTCATTAAGGACTTCTCTTTCATGAGCTAGCCAAACTTGTCCTGCCTGAATAACTTCATGACAATTGTACCACCTGCTGTATTTCCTTTTGTTTGTTTCGAAGCTACTACCTTCAACTACTTGGGGGTGGGGAAGGATAGGGGTGGAGGAAGAGAGGGGTGTGAACAATTTGGGGTTCATCCAATTGATACCCTTTATGATTCTGTAGACTTTAATCATGGCCCTTTTGTATTTTAACAGAACAGATACTTTTGAGAAGACACACTGGAATTTTTAGCTCTTGACATCTACACTACATCCTTGACTTCCAATTTTACTGCACTCTCAGAAACAGTTTGTACAGCGCTCTGCACTCAGTAGGGGGATCAATAAGTGCTCTGGATTGACTCCTGGAGAGGCCATACTTGCTCTGGATGAAATGTCACTTAACCTCTCTGTGCCTCAGTTACAACATAGAAATAAAGGCTGCAAACCCTAAGGGGGACATGGACTCTTCCAACCTGATTAGCTTATATCTACCCCAGTGCTTAGTACAGTTCCTGGCACATAGTAAGCATTTAACCAACACCATAATGAATGTTAACCTAGTCTTTAATTTTCTCAGGCACATAACTACACCTCTTTCCAAACACTGCCTTTCTGTGAAGATTTAGTGTATTTTTCCCCCTTGATCTAGAAGTATACTACCTTTTGAAAACACTGAAGGAAATCTTCCAAGGCTTACAAGCTGCTTTGGATTCATTCAGGCATTTAAAGAAGGTAGCTCCCACCACCAGTTCAAATACTAAGTGTGTTTAGATATCTCACATAGCTTGAATGAGAAATTTCAAATTTGGCCCAGGTCTGTAGATGTTAAAACCCAGTGTGACCTATGTTAAGGTTGGAAAAACAAAGTTGGGGGGTGACATGAAGAGGTAGTCCAGCTTTAGGGTTATAAAACACACAGAACCAGAACTCCTATTTCTATTCCTGTGTAGCTAGAAGAAAATCCCCCTAACCCTCATTACAAGTCTCCTTGTCTCTAGCCCATCTGTTACTCTGAAACCCATATCATTTTTCTAAAACACCATTCTTCACATGTCTCCTCATACTTCAAAAGCCTCCACGATTGCTTACTCATCTCAGCATCAAACAGAAACTCCTGAACATTGGCTTTAAGGCTAGTCTTCTAGACTGGTTGCTCACTGTGGGCAGGGAACGTATCTACCAAGTCTGTTGTACTATACTCTTCTAAATGCATAGTACAGTGCTCTGCACACAGTAAGTGGTCAACGAATTCCATTGATTCATTGATTTAAGGCACTCAGTCAGCTCTCTCTTCTCTACATATCCCCACTCCTCTCCTACTAAACCCCAGCCTGCATACTTACCTAGTTTCGAGCCAAGATTCTCATCCCTGTTGCCACCAACCTCTTGACCATGCCCTCCCTTCTTCCTGGAATTTCTTTCTCCACAACTGGCAGAGCATTGCTCTCCCCATCTTCTAAGTCCTCGGAAATCACCCCCCCTCCGGGAAGCCATCCCTGATTAATCTCTCATATACCCATCCTCTATTCTGCCTACTTGAGCACTTCCAGGTCACCTAATCACCTGGGTTCTGACTTCCCTTCCCATTAGCACTTATATACTCTGTTGCTTTCCTCGACTTTGTAATATATAGTGATATCTCTCTTCTCTGCTAGGCTGGAAAACTCCACAAGGGCAGGGAATAGGTCTACTAATTTTATTGTAGTCTCCCAAGAATTTAGTACAGAGTAAGTGCTTGACAAATACTTCTGATGGATTAACTTTATTATGCCTGTTTCTCCATTGGGAAAACATTTGTTAAACTTGCTCTAGAATGTTTCTGCTAGCCCTCGTGTTCCCCCACTTCCCTTCCAACCTACACCTGCTTCCTACTGCCAAATCTGGCTTAGAGGATCAGAGTCAATTATTGTGCATTGATAATAGAAAGAGGGGAGAAAAATCAAGAAATGGCTCTCAGTGGTTTGCAACAATAAATTGAAAACTGATTTCAACCAGGGGTGGCAAATTATCTGTAATTGAAACCCAAATCTCAGATGGACTCAAGACTGTCATCCTTCTGCTCCACAAGTATTCCATACATCTCAATTAGGCTCTCCCCAAATTCTAATGACAGTCATATTAATAACCACACCTACCATGCCTAATACATTTTTGTAAAAGAAGTCCTTAGTTTATAGGTCTCATTTTAAACACAAGTGAGGACTGGAGCCTGAACTAAAGGCAACCACCTAAATCCAGCTCAGAATCATTGGGATGCTCCCTGAACTCCAATCCACCATCCCAGCAGTTTCCTTTGAGTCCTGCATCCCTGAGTGCTTTCGCTATGCTTCATTCACAAGTCTCACAGAACCACATTTTGTGTTACATTTTCATCTCATCCCCTTGGCCACTGAATGGCACACCAGGACAATTTCCAGAATAAGTCAATCTTTCCAGGATTGGAAAAGATTGGATTCCAGGATTAGAACAGCAAAAGTTGTGTGGCACTAAATAGTCACTAAGCTTCCAGTCCTCCTTGAGAACTGTGGAAGCAGAATGGTCTAGCCTGTAAGCCCGTTGTGGGTAGGAATTGTCTCTCTTTATTGCTATATTGTACTTCCTATGCACTTAGTACAGTGCTCTGTACACTGTAAGCGCTCAATAAATACCACTGAATGAATAAATGGTCTAAGCCTTGCATTAGCCTTTTCTCATCTCAGCTGTTTTGTTTCTAGGTTTATTTGACTGTCTCCTAACCACCTTGTTCAAGAGAATAAAACTCCTGTGACTAAAGTTCCTATTCTTCCTCACATCCGCTAAACTAACTCTCTTCCCCTTTTCAAAGCACTACTGAGAGCTCACCTCTTCCAGGAGACCTTCCCAGACTGAGCCCTCTCTTTCCCTCTGCCCCTCCTCTCCTCCCCATTCCCCCTACTCCCTCCCTCTGCTCTACCCCTTCCCCCTCCCCACAACACTTGTGTATATTTGTATATACTATTTATTACTCTCTATATTTAATTAATGATGTGTATATATCTATGATTCTATTTATCTACTTTGATGATATTGATGCTGGCTACTTGTTTTATTTTGCTGTCTCCCCCTTTTAGACTGTGAGCCCGTTGTTGGGCAGGTATTGTCTCTGTTGCTGAACTGTACATTCCAAGCACTTAGTACAGTGCTCTGCACACAGTAAGCACTCAGTAAATACGATTGAACGAATGAATGAATACCAAGAGATGGAATGTGATGGGCCTTTAGGCCTGAATTCCGTTTTCTCTAGTCAAGCTGCCATTTACTCAAAGTAGGCATATCACATATCTTCTTTCCTGTTTTGCCCCATCTAGGGGTCTGTTTTATCAGGAAGTTTGGTTTGGTAAGGTCTTGAGGCAGGAAGAAACCAGGTCAGCATTCCTAACCTGCTAATCAATACTGTTTGCCCACCAGATTCATATAATGGAGAGAAGGCAGGGCCTAATAATTACCCCAAGTAGAATTTACTGCTGTTTGTAATAAGAGTAATAATTATAATTGTGGTATTTGTTAAGCACTTATGTGCCAGGCACTGTACTTATTACTAGGGTGGATACAAGCAAATTGGGGTGGGCACAGTCCCTGCCCCATGTGGGGCTCATGGTTTTGATCCCCATTTTACAGATGAGGTAACTGAGGTCCAGAGAAGTGAAGTGATTTGACCAAGATCACACAACAGAGAAGTGGGAGAGCTGGGATTAGAACTCATGCCCATCTGACTCCCAGGTCCTACACCATGCTGTTTCTCAAAGTATTAAGTCTATACAATGATTTGTGCTCTTTGATAATGTGTGAAGCTAGGATGCTGCATCAACTGTATATAAACTGTATTGCATATATTTGAGCTGGCCTTGACTAATAGACGAAAATCTGCCAGTCAACCATCACTCCCTACTAGTGCTAGAAGAAATGCTAGTACGTGGCTTAGTGGAAAGAGCATGGGCTTGGGAGTCAAAAGCTGAGGGCTCTAATCCCAGCTCCGCCATGTCGGCTGTGTGACTTTGGACAAGTCACTTAGCTTTTCTGTGCCTTAGTTACCTCATCTGTAAAATGGGGATTAAGATTGTGAGCCCCATGTGGGACAACCTTCTTACCTTGTATCTAACCCAGGGCTTAGAACAGTGCCTGGCACATAGTAAGTGCTTAACAAATACCATTATTATTAGTAGTAGTAAACTTGTCTCATATACTCTTCAGTCAGTCAGTTAATCGTATTTATGGAGTGCTTACTGTGTGCAGTGCAATGTATTAAGAGCTTGGGAGAGTACACGAGCTTTGGAGTCAGGGGTCATGGGTTCTAATCCCGGCTCCGCCACTTGTCAGCTGTGTGACTGTGGGCAAGTCACTTAACTTCTCTGTGCCTCAGTTACCTCATCTGTAAAATGGGGATTAAGATTGTGAGCCCCACATGGGACAACCTGATTCCCTTGTGTCTACCCCAGCACTTAGAACAGTGCTCTGCACATAGTAAGCGCTTAACAAATACCAACATTATTATTATTACACTATAACAATATAATAGACACATTCCCTGCCCACATGAACTTACAGTCTAGAGGGGGAAGTAGACATTAATGTAAATAAATATAGCATAGAGTCTGTGAAATTTTTTTCTAAAGAACCCCATTTGATGGAGCAGAAAATTGAGTCCCCATTAGAATGTGTGGCTTCCAAATTTCCAGCCACTGCCTTGTCTTCTGGGCCCCACTGCATCCCACATTGCCTTGACACAGATACATACTAAGTGTTCGAGTCGTCCTTTAGAATAGCTCCTAATTCTCTCAGCATTGACTAAGCACCTTTCAGTCATTGCTATAGCCATTAATTTAAGTACCCACGCTGCCTGGATGTACTATTCTCCATAGTGCCAAGGATGTCCATGCAGCCATTGATTTAAGAGACAATATCACTTGCTTCCAAGTTTATGAGGCAATAAACAGCTCCCGCATATTGATGCATGCCGAGGTGTTTGCTCAGCACATTTGCAGCGGACGTTTATTACCGAGTGCTGTACTTTAAAGCAAATGAAATTGCAACCATTTTCATTTCCATCTGAAGGGACTTCCCTCACTCCCCTCCCAACCACCCTACCCCACCCAAATGGCCATCTTAATCTCTCCGATCCCGCCTTCCGGGATGTGTCAAAATGACCGACCAAATTAAAGACGGATGACCTCCGTCTGATCATTTAAGGGCCCCTGTCCCGCTCCTTCGGCTACATGTGGGTAATTACCACGGAAATGATTTGGAGCCATGGACCGTTAACGGAATGGCCTTTCCAGTAATAAGGTGAGAGGAGAGGGATGGTTTTCTCTGAGATGCCCAGAATAGGGACTCGGATTTCCACCTATCCCTCCCCTGGAGTCAGGTAATACTCACCTTAAGTCCATACCTGGTCTGGCAGTGCTTTGACTGCCCTGCCTTGTGGTATCTCACTCCTGACAAAAAACTGCTTTTACGCCTTGGAAGCCAGATGGCCACAATGCCAGAAAGCGAGTCCATAAAGATGAATCTTGGTAACATTTAGTTGCTAGATTGGTCTCCAGATCCCAACAGTTTGATGTATAAAACGTTGAGAAGCAAAAGGAGGGGTGGGGAGACAGAGTGGGGACGGAATGAGAGAGATTGATTGCCAGCTTGGTGCCAATCGAGCAGTTAGGAGAATGCCAAATGGAGAGAGCAACACTTTGAAAAATGTATTAGATTATCCAAAACACAAGGCTGATTTATAGCTGAAGTAATCCCTGTTTCACTCTCCATTTCAGTAAGAGAGAGAGAGATTAAGACAATGGTTAGAGTTGTGTTGTTTTTCCCTTCTAAAAACAACCCCAAGCCCCACCATGTATCATGCCTCTAATCTGCTGCTCAAATTCAATGAAGAGTTAGCACTTTTCAGGATATTTTGCACTCCCAGGGTTTAGAAAGGAAGGACACCAGGGATTTGAGGGCAGAGCTGGCTATATCAGATGTGAGCCTGAAATATTTTACACTTGAAATTGCAGAGTTTCCTAGAACAGGCAGAGAGCCTTGCTGATCAGGTAGCTTTTTGGCAAAGGTAAGCTCCCTGGAGAGAGGTAGAGTTTGTTGCTATTTGATCACAGTCAATATCCAGTGTCTTGCTTTTTTTATGGCATCTGGTAAGGATTTACTATGTACTAAGGACTGTTCTAAGCTCTGAGGTAGATGCAAAGTTATCGGGTTGGAGACAGTTCCTGATGGGCTCAACAATTTAAAGAGGGAATCTGATTTAATCCCCATTTTACAGATGAGGAAACTGAGGCCCACAAAAGTTAAGTGACGCCTCAAATCATACAGCAGGTAAGTGGCAGTACCGGGATTGGAATTCAGATCGCCTGACTCCCAGGTCCATGCTCTTTCCACTAGCACATGCTACTTCTGGAGATTAGTGTCACTCAGCTTTCCGCGGGGTCAAGGACAGCAAGAAGCATTATTTAGAGAGAAAGTTCTCCCTTGGGTTTGAAGACGACAGTACTAGCAGTGATGTACTGTCAGTCTGGGCAGGTAGGGTTAATAGGATAACATCTGTCAATCCCTTCATAAGCATGGAAAGACCACCCCCTTCTGCCTCATTGAATCTGTTATCTTCAAGTGACTGATGTTTGTGGTCCTCAGGTGCCTGATGCTATTTGAGTTTCTCCATCAATCAATCAGTGGTGTTTATTGAGAGCTTACTATGTGAAGAGTACTGTACCAAGTGGTTGGGAGAGTACAATACAACAGAATTAGCAAGCTTCAGTTTAGGGAATCACCATCATCATCAATGGAATTTATTGAGCATTTACTGTGTGCAGAGAACTGTACTAATCACTTAAGAGAGTATAATACACCAGTGCCAGGATCTTCCAGAAGCCTCTAATCCAAGGGAGTTTCCCCTTTGATGAGAAGTTAATGACATTAGAGTTTCCAGGCTTGTTCCCTACAAGGGGGGCCTGATTCTATCTGCACTACCTGATAAACTTTGCCTTCAAGTTATGGTGGCCTAAAAACTGTCCCCGCTTATCATCATCATTATCGACACCACTACAGCCCAGGGAAGAACATTACAGAGAAGTAACAGTGCTCATTGTGGATGAAAAGATATATGGCATCTAGGTTAGATAGCAAACAAAGTGAGTTAAACTGGCTCAATACCTGCCTCTGGGTGTTCACCATCTAAGATGATGGCCAGGCAAGGTCACACAGCAGGGAGGGATGGAGCCTCAATGAGAACCCAGATCCTCTGACTAGCAGCCCAGGTAATTTCCACTAGGCCATGCTGCTGAGGCATGAAAGAGATGAGTGAAGGGGTAAGAGCGTTTTGGTGGAATGATGAGAGGCAGAAGGCCCTTGGGGTAACGGAGAAGGGATCAGAGGGAGATTATAACCCTCCGGGAAGAGAAGGGATTTTAAAGGGCTTTAACTTAATCTGATGCTTCTGCAAGACAGTCTTTCTGCTTCCTTTGTTTTGGAGTACCCAGGGATTGAGACTGAATGCTGATGTTTTCCTAGGGAACTATTTGTTGCCAGCTGGAGTCTCTCAATAGCTCAGCTCTGAACATTTCCACCTCAGCTATGAGACTAAACTTAGGGGTAAAATGACAAAATTCCATACTTAACATGGATCAGGTCAGCACTCATCAGAAATCCCCTTGTTTAAGTGATGCTGCTCTCTCAGCCCTACAGATGCTTGTGGTATTTCTAAAGCGCTGGCTCAGAAAAAGCCCTCAGCCCACAACTTGACACTTGCTTTTACAAGGAATCGGCTTCATTCCTTGGAGTTTTCCTGCCTTACAGACTTTCCGTCTGCACTGCTGGTGGATTCAAGCAAAAGATGATGAGCGGGAGGGAGAGGCCCCATTCTTGGAAGAAAGTGAGGGAAGTTACTCACTTAACAGCCAGGACTGGGTGGAGGCTCAGAGCATATGACTGTTGCAATTTTTTGCCAATGGAGCATCTTTTGCTTCTCTTGGAGGATATTGGAAAAAAGGGAGGGTGGAAAGGTGGTGTGAGGGCCGAGACAGCCAAGGTTTGATATTTTAGTCCAGCTGTTAAATTTCCCTCTCCTTCCATCCATTCCAAATGTGTTGGGTTTAAAATTAACTTGTAAAACACACACAAAACAAAACCCAAATGCATTCGCCAAAGACATTTTCCCTTAATCTTAAAGCAATGTGTAATTCGAGAGACATTTAATCCACATGCTTACATTTAAACCATCAAAAAGCTGTTTTTAAGAGCAATTTGATATCACTGGAGTTTTATGAACCTTTAAAATTCTTCCTCTGAAACCTGGGAGTCACAAGCTGCTGAGGATACAGGCAGTGAAATGCCAGAGGGTTTGGAGACCAGTGCTGAATCCCTGAGCACTGAACTTTGCAAAACTCAGTGTTTCCATTCTTAACGTGGCTCAGTGGAAAGAGCCTGGGCTTGGGAGTCAGGGGGATCATGGGTTCTAATCCTGGCTCCGCCACCTGTCAGCTGAGTGATTTTGGGCAAGTCACTTAACTTCTCTGTGCCTCAGTTATCTGTAAAATGGGGATTAAGACTGTGAGCCCCACATGGGACAACCTGATCACCTAGTATCCCCCAGTGCTTAGAACAGTGCTTTGCACATAAGTGTTAAACATATATCATCATCATTATTACTATTATTAACCTTCGCCCTCAATTAGGACATTCAAGCATGAATTCTCTCACCTTTGAAAGTGAGATTGGGGAGGGATGAGAGTCTAAGTTCTTGGCCCTCTTCTGTTCTCCATTTACACTCACTCCCTCGGTGAACTCATTTGCTCTCACAGCTTTGACTACCATCTCTACGCAGATGACACGCAGATCTACATCTCCGCCCCTGTCCTCTCCCCCTCCCTTCAGGCTCGCATCTCCTCCTGCCTCCAGGATGTCTCCACCTGGATGTCGGCCGGCCACCTAAAACTCAACATGAGCAAGACTGAGCTCCTCATCTTCCCTCCCAAACCCGGTCCTCTCCCAGACTTCCCTATCACCGTGGATGGCACGACCATCCTTCCCGTCTCTTGGGCCCGCAATCTCGGTGTCATCCTTGACTCGTCTCTCTCGTTCACCCCACACATCCTATCCATTACCGAGACCTGCCGGTTTCACCTTTACAATATTGCCAAGATCCGTCCTTTCCCCTCCACCCAAACGGCTACCTTACTGCTACGGGCTCTCGTTATATCCCGGCTAGACTACTGTGTCAGCCTTCTCTCTGACCTCCCTTCCTCCTCTCTCGCCCCGCTCCAGTCTATTCTTCACTCCGCTGCCCGGCTCATCTTCCTGCAGAAACGATCTGGGCATGTCACTCCCCTTCTTAAACAACTCCAGTGGTTGCCTATCAACCTCCGCTCCAAACAAAAACTCCTCACTCTAGGCTTCAAGGCTTTCCATCACCTTGCCTCTTCCTACCTCTCCTCCCTTCTCTCTTTCTACCGCCCACCCCGCACGCTCCGCTCCTCCGCCGCCCACCTCCTCACCGTCCCTCGGTCTCGCCTATCCCGCCGTCGACCCCTGGGCCACGTCCTCCCGCGGTCCTGGAACACCCTCCCTCCTCACCTCCGCCAAACTGATTCTCTTCCCCTCTTCAAAACCCTACTTAAAACTCACCTCCTCCAAGAGGCCTTCCCAGACTGAGCTCCTCTTGTCCCTCTACTCCCTCTACCACCCCCCCTTCACCTCTCCGCAGCTTAACCCTCTTTTCCCCCCATTTCCCCTCTGCTCCTCCCCCTCTCCCTTCCCATCCCCTCAGCACTGCACTCGTCTGCTCAACTGTATATATTTTCATTACCCTATTTATTTTGTTAATGAAATATGCATCGCCTTGATTCTATTTAGTTGCCATTGTTTTTACGAGATGTTCTTCCCCTTGACTCTATTTATTCCCATTGTTCTTGTCTGTCCGTCTCCCCCGATTAGACTGTAAGCCCGTCAAACGGCAGGGACTGTCTCTATCTGTTGCCGACTTGTTCATTCCAAGCGCTTAGTACAGTGCTCTGCACATAGTAAGCGCTCAATAAATACTATTGAATGAATGAATGAATGAATGCCCTTCCACTACATTTTAGTTAGTCAATCAGTATAGTGTCTGGCACATAGTAAGTGCTTAACAAATACTGGGTGCAAAGCACTGAACTAAGTGCTTGGTAAAGTACACTATAATATAGTTTGTAGAAAAGTTCCCTGTCCACAAGGAGCATACGGTCTAGAAGGGGAAGTAGACATTAATAATAATAATAATGTTGGTATTTGTTAAGCGCTTACTATGTGCCAAGCACTGTTCTAAGCGCTGGGGTAGACACAAGGGAATCAGGTTGTCCGACGTGGGGCTCACATATAGTATAGATATGTACAGAAATCCTATGCGTCTGATGGAGGGGTGAATAAAGGGTGCAAATGCAAAGGCAATACTGAAGGAAGAGGGAGTAGAAGAAATGAGGGCTTAGTTGGGGAAGCCCTCTTGGCGGAGATGAGATTTTAATAAGGCTTTGAATGTCTTTAGCATTGTATCTCTGTCCCATGCCATTTTGAGTCTCCAAAACTTTGGCCTCTAACACAGGGCTTAGGCAGCTGCCCAAAAAGCTCCTATTTATCAGGTTTGCTGCCCTAGACAAGTGTCAAAACTTGCTGCCCCCCTCCAGGGGGATAGGGAATGAGGGATGCTAGCTTTCCAAATTTGGAAAACACTAAAATACAAATGAATTGATCAATCAATGGTATTTATTGAGTGCTTGCTGTGAACAGAACACTTAAGTACTTGGGAAGCAGCGTGGCGCAGTGGAAAGAGCACGGGCTTTGGAGTCAGGGCTCATGAGTTCGAATCCCAGCTCTGTGATTTGTCAGCTGTGTGACTGTGGGCAAGTCACTTCACTTCTCTGTGCCTCAGTTCCCTCATCTGTAAAATGGGGATTAAGACTGTGAGCCCCACGTGGGACAACCTGATTCCCTTGTGTCTACCCCAGCACTTAGAACAGTCCTCTGCACATAGTAAGCGCTTAACAAATACCAACATTATTATTATTATTACTTGGGAGAGTACAGTGCTCTGCACACAGTTAACGCTCAATAAATACAATTTATTACCACAGAGTGGGTAGCCATGTTCCATCATAATGAACTTACAGTCAAAACAGGGAGGCAGACATTAGTATAAATAAGTTACAGATATGTATGTAAGTGCTGTGGGGCCAAGAGTGGGGTGAATACCAAGAGTCCAAACAGTAGAGATAATAATAATGATGATGGTATTTGTTAAGCACTTACTATGTGCTAAGCACTGTTCAAAGTGCTGAATCCAAGTGTACAGATAAGGCAGAAAGAAAAGGGAGTCAGGGAAAAGAGGGCTTAATCTCCTCTTGGAGATAGACCTTAATAAGGCTTTGAGGGTCGGGAGAGTGGTAGTCTGGTGTATATGGAGGGGTAGGGAGTTCCAGGACAGAGAGCAAAGATGTAGCAAAGGGGTCGGCAGCGAGATGGGGCGCAGTAAGTAAGCTGGAGCTAAAAGGAGTGAAGTGTGTGGGCTGGGCTGTAGTAAGAGAACAGTAAAGTACGGTAGGAGAGGTAGACCTGATTGAGTGCTTTAAAGCCAATAGTAAGAAGTTTCTGTTTAATGTGGATGTGGATGGGCAACCACTGGAGGTTCTTCAGGAGTGGGGAGATGTGGACTGAATGTTATTTTAGAAAACTGATCTGGGCAACAGAGTGAAGTCTGGACTGGATTCGGAGAGACAGGAATCAGGGTGGGCAGTAAAGGGGCAGATGCAGTAGTTTTGGTAGGATAGAATAAGTACTTGGATCAGCATAGTAGCATTGAATTGAGGATCATGGCAGAATCATAAACTTCAGAACACCCACCTTTCTACTTTCCCACTAACCAACCCAAGAAGCCCCTCCTGCCTAGCCCCCTTCCTTCAGTGAGCCCACTCATTCACTTTCTCCCACTCATCCCACTTTTCTTTCACTGTCTTCCCTTTACTTTACTTTCCCTTGTCAGTTCATTCTTCTGCTCATTTCCTGATCTTTACCTTTCTTCTCTTTGTTCTACTTTTCTATCAATCTCCCTTTCTTCTCTAACATTTTTTAGCTTCTCTTTCACCTCCCTCCCATCTTTTTCTTTCTTTGATCCTTTTCTTCCTCCTTTGCCCCTTATTCCTGCCCTGATCTTTTTCCTTTTCATTTCTTCTCTTCACAGCAGCTGAGCCTGAGAATAGAGAGCCCAGGAAAGTCAGGAGGCCAAGGGCCATTATCTATGACAGCTAGAAGGCAGAGGACAGGGCACTGGGGTTGACCAGGAGAACTCCACGACCAATCTCTTCTCTAGTATTAGCCATTCTAATCCCTTTGTTGCATGCCATTGTATGATAATAGTAAAACTAGTAATAATTATGGTATTTGTTAAGTGCTTACTATGTGTCAGGTCCTGTACTAAGTGCTGGATAAAAGCAAATCGGGATGCACACAGTCCCAGTCCCACATGGGGCTCACAATTTCAATTCCCAGTGGCTCAGTGGAAAGAGCACGGGCTTGGGAGTCAGAGGTCATGAGTTCGAATCCCAGCCCTGCCACTTGTCAGCTGTGTGACTGTGGGCAAGTCACTTTACTTCTCTGTGCTTCAGTTACCTCATCTGTAAAATGGGGATGAAGAATGTGAGCCCCACATGGGACAACCTGATTACCCTGTATCTACCCCAGTGCTTAGAACAGTGCTCTGCACATAGTAAGTGCTTAACAAATACCAACATTATTATCCCCATTCTACCGATGATGTAACTGGGGCACTGAGAAGTGAAGTGACTTGCCAAGGTCACACAGCAGACAAGTGGCAGAGCCAGAATTAGAACCCATGACCTTCTGACTCCCAGGCCCATGTTCTATCTACTATGAGTGTATACTGTAAGCTCCTTGTGGACAGGGATCACATCCCTGGATTTGTGGTGTTGTACTTTTCCCAAGCACTAAATAGAGTGCTCTGCACACAGGAGGTGCTCAAGGAATAACACGATTGACTGATGAGTGTCAGTCAGTGTCATTAGAACCCAGGTCCTTCTGACTCCCAGGCCCGTACTCTATCCGCTAGGCTATACTACTTCCCTAAGCAATTAGCTGGCAATTAGCTGGCAGCAGAGCCAAGTGTTTCAGGTGGGCATGGCCCCTTTAAGTGCCTGGCAGGAAGTTGAGGAGTATATCCACCAGCAAGAATATAATGTTGCATTGGTTCCATGTCAAAGCTACCAGTTAATTGGACCTGTAGCAGCTACAGGGAGCTTCATGGTTTTCTCCAGCCTGAGTTAAGTTTGATGTTTTCCTAAGGTTTGGGGATGCAACCCAACCCTGGTCATTAATTTATTTATTTGCTGGGCTGGGTTGGGTCCTAGAGAAGCAGCATGGTATAGTGGATAGAGCATGAGCCTGGGAATCAACAGGTCTTGGGTTCTAAACCTGACTCCAGTGCTTGTCTGCTCTGTGATCTTGGGCAAGCCACTTCACTTCTCTGGGCCTCAGTTACCTCATCTGTAAAATGGGGATTGAAAATGTGAGCCCCACATGGGACAGGGACTGTGTTCAACCCAATTACCTTGTATCTACCCCAGTGTTTAGTACAGTGCCTGGCACATAGTAAATGCTTAAATACCATCATTATAATTATTATTAAATGACTTGACCACACATGGCTCATATTTTCAATATTTTCTTTCAATCCACGAGGTCAAAACCTTTCCACAGATGCCCTCTCCTTTTTCCCCACAGCATTATTGTGAGCCAGGAAGAGAGGTACCCATTTTCTTAAATGGAACAAATGCACAAAGAAGCTACGGAGACAATTTCTGCCTCTTGAGAGATTGCATTTCAGTCATGGAATTTAAATTGATCTGTAACATACTTCTGTTGAGTCAGGGAGGTGGAAGCATCACAATTTTTAAACCAAAGAATCATTCATGAAATTTCTGAGATAGTACAACACCCTGCCACCTCCAGAGACCTTTCAATATGGACAGAGTAATTTTCCTCACTTCCTGGTTGTGCCTATTGCCAATGACATAGGGATAAATTCAATAGATACGTCAAATATTCTGTGTGGTTTTTTTTATCTGGGGCCAAATGTTGTGGTCTAAACATGGATCACTGACCCTGCCAAAGATTCCCACCAAGGACTCATTCACCCTGCTAGAGTGGTTACAGTTTGAGATTAAAAGGAATAAAACATCTGGTCCATATGGAGAACCTTGGCTAAGAACTCTGTGAGCAGGTAGAGCACATCTGGGATAAATGTGTGCTGGGAGACCCAGTTCCTTTCTTCCACAGACCACTGCGTAAGTCATTCCCTCTTACTGGAATGTCCTTTCCATTCCTTTTCACCAGCTACAAAATTTTCTTCCTTAAAAATCAATTCCTCCATTAAGCCTTCCCAGATTATCTGTGTCTATCACCACTATATCTTGCAGTTATTCCCACATATTTATGTAAATCTTTTTTTATGGTATCTGTTAAGCACTTACTATGTGCCAGGCACTATACTAAGCACTAGGGTAGATCTAAAATAATTAAGTTGGTCAGTCCCTGTGACTACAATCCCCAGTTTACAGTTGAGGTAACTGGGGCACAGATAAATGAAGTGATTTGCCAAAGGTCACAAGGCAGACAAGTGTCGTAGCCAGCATTAGAACCCAGGTCCCTCTGTCTCCCAAGCCCATGCACTCTCCATTAAGTGCTATTCATACCTCTGTAAAGTATGAGTATGTTTTTGTGTGAGTCTTCAAGGTTTAATGATTATTAGTGTGGTTACAAAAAATGAATTGCTCATCTTTTCTCCTCAACCCATTTCACCTAACATTCCCTCCACTATTCTCCCTACTTCAGAAGTCCATGATGTTAGTGTCATCTGTCATTCACCTCCCACATTCAGTATTTCCAGTTGTCAGTTCTTCCTGCACATGTCCAGAATCCCCCCTTTTTCTCTATCCAAACTAACCACCACACTGGTCCAGGCACTTGTCACATCCTGACTCCACATTTGAATCCGTTTCATGCCAACATAGACTGTGCCTTCACATTGTACTCCCTGCCTCTAGTCACTCCCCTCTCCAGACCACACTTCAGTTTGCTGCCTGCATCATTTTTCTCAAACACAGAGAAGTTAAGTGGATTGCCCAAGGTCACACAGCAGACAAGTGGCAGAGGTGGAATTAGAACCCATGTCCTCTGAATGCCAAGTCCATGCTCCTTCCATTAAGCCACACTGCTTCTTTACGTGCCAAGCATTGTATAAAGTGCTGGGGAGATTCAAGATAATCAGGTTGGACTCAGTCCCTGTCCCAAATGGGGTTCCCAATCTAAGTGCAACACGTTATGCATTTCCCCCATCTTTTCTATCCCAAATGCTACCAACCTGGTACAAGATCTGACCCTCTAGACTGTAAGCTTGTTATGGGCAGGGAATGTGTCTGTTGTTATACTGTAATCTCCTAAGCGCTAAGTATAGTGGTCTGCACACAGCAAATGCTCAATAAATAAGATTGACTGACTGACTACCTTGCCACAACTTGACTATTGCTTTAGTCTCCTTTCTGATCTCCCAGCCTCCAGCCTCACCCCCATAATATAGATATACTACACATTGCTGCATGGATCATCTTCCTGAAACAGTGCTCAGCTCATGTCTCTCCCTAACTGCTCCACTGCCTTCCTGCGTCTCTCGGCATCAAACAAAAGCTCCTCACATTCAGGTTCAAGGCTCTCCACCATGTAGCCTCACCTTACCCAACTGCTCTATTCTCTCGCTATTTCTCAACTTACTCTCTTTATTCTTCCTGTCATTCAATTGTATTTACAATACAAGACAATAGGGTTAGTAAACACAATCTTTGCACACAAAAAGGTTAGAGTCTAGAAGGGGAGACTGACATGAAAATAAGTTAGAGTGAGGGGAAATGTCAGGATATAATGGCATTTACGTAAGTGATGTGGGCCTGAGAATGGGGTGGATATCAAATGGTTAAAGGGTACAGAGCCATGTATATAGGTGATGCAGAAAGGAGGGGGAATAGGAGAAATTAGGGTTTATTTAGGGAAGGCCTCTTGGAGATGTAATTTTAGGAGCATTTTGAAGGTCGGGATATTGATAGTTTGTTGGATATGAATGGGGAGGGAGTGCCAGGCTATAGAGAGGATGTAGGCAGTGAGTCGGAGGTGAGCTAGACAAGATGGAGACATAGTGAGTTGCTTGGAGTTAGAGGAGTGAAGTATGTGGGCTGGGTTGTAGTTAATCAGTGAAATAAGGTAAGACAAGGACAGCTGATTGACTGCCTTAAAGCTGATGGAAGGAGTTTCTGTTTGATGAGCAAGTGGATGGGCAACTGCTGGAGTTTTTGAGGAGTGGGAACCTTCCAACTGTACTTCTCTCTCATCTCTCCTGCCTCTGTCCCCAGCTCATGTTTTCACTCACTCAATCATTTTTATTGAGCACTTACTTGGCTCTTCTCCCTCCCCAAACTGGAAAAACCACACCTCACCCCACAAAGTCCCCCTAAATCATCCAAGCCATGGTATTTACTGAGAGCTTATTGTGTGCAGAGCGCTGTAATAAGCATGTGGGAGAATACAGTGCAATTGGTAGATATGATCCCTGTCCACAAAGTGTTTACAGTCTAGTTAAATCCCACCACCTCCAACAAAACTTTCTTGATTTCCTAGCACCTTGTGTCCTATCATCCCTTCTGCCTACTCAAGCACTTATTAATTTATTTATACCCGTACTCAGCACTCTTGTGTATGTTTAGTCAATTATTTATTTTGGCCACTAATTGTAAATATGCTTATGTTTGTCTCCCCCATTACAGTGTCAGCTCCTGTGGGCAGAAAACATGTCACTGCTTTTCCTATACTTCTCAATCTCCTAGTACAGTGTACTGCATTCAGGGGGACTCAGTGAATACCACTACTACTATTACTAAGTTCTAATTCTTGCCAATTTTCCTCCAAAATATTTCCTTGTTCTGTCCTCTAAGGCCATCACCTGTTCCAGGTCCTCTTCCCTTTCAGGCTGCACTTCTATGTCATTTTTCTTACAGGCCTCCCTAACTACAGCCTCTTCTTCAGCTGATCCTAAGCTCTGGTACCTGGTTCATACAAACAATAATGATATTGACAATAATAATCATAACAATAATAACGGTATGTTAAATGCTTACTATGTGCCAAGAACTGTTCTAAGTGCTCAGGGGTAGATACAAATTAATTAAGTTGGACACAGTCCCTGTCCCATGTGGGGCTCAGTCTACGTAGGAGAAAGCAAGAAATAATTTAATTACTATTTTACAGATGAGGAAATGAAGGCACAGAGAAGTTAAGGGACTTGCCCAAGGTCACACAAAAGACAAGTAGCAGAGCCATGACTGGAACCCAAGTCCTCCAACTCCCAAGCCCATGCTCTTTCTGCTAGGTCACGCTGTTTTCCTACAATGCTATTCATAAAGCAACCTTCAGTGGCTACCTACAGAGAAGCAGCGTGGCTCAGTGGAGAGAGCCTGGGCTTGGGAGTCAGGGGTCTTGAGTTCGAATGCCAGCTCTGTCACTTGTCAGCTGTGTGACTGTGGGCAAGTCACTTCACTTCTCTGTGCCTCAGTTCCCTCATCTGTAAAATGGGGATGAAGACTGTGAGCCTCACCTGGGACAGCCTGATGACCCTGCATCTCCCCCAGTGCTTAGAACAGAGCTCTGCACATAGTAAGCGCTTAACAAATACCAACATTATTATTTCTTTCCAAATCGAAAAAGAGAAACAAATTTCTGAGTACAGACTTCAAGGCTCTCCATAAGCTTTTCCTTTTCCATCTATCCCCTTCCCTACCTTCCCTCCCCAGATAGCATTCTTTGCTCCTCCTAAACTAATTTTCCAACAGTACTTTACTCTCTATTATTCCATCTCTGAACCACTGTCCATAACTTTTCTCCGCATGGAACTCCCTCCCCTTTAAATCTACCAAACCACATCCCTCCCCAGCTTCAAAAGCCACTTTCTCCAAGAGACATTCCAGGACTAATCCCCATCATCTTGATCATGGCATGCTATCAGCTATCCTTGGGATGAATCTATAGACCCATGTGTTCCATTAATTTGTTCATTTTAAGATCAAGGGTGTGAGCTGGGGCACAGAGCAGGAGAGCTAAGAACAAGGCACTGGAAGAAGCGTACCTTGGGAGGGTGGAGAGTGCAAACTAGGGTGTGGTCACTCTCCTTCTTAAAAACCTCCAGTGGTTGCCTATCAACCTCCGCACAAAACAAAAAACTTCTCACTCTAGGTTTCAAGGCTCTCTATCCCCTTGCCCCTTCCTATCTCTCCTCCCTTCTCTCTTTCTACTGCCCACCCCACATGCTCCGCTCCTCTGCCGCCCACCTCCTCACCGTGCCCCGGTCTCGCCTATCCCGCCATCAACCCCTGGGCCACATCCTCCCACGGTCCTAGAATGCCCTCCCTCCTCACCTCTGCCAAACTAATTCTCTTCCCCTCTTCAAAACCCTACTTAAAGCTCACCTCCTCCAAAAGACCTTCCCAGACTGAGCTCCCCTTTTCCCTCTGCTCCCTCTGCTCTCCCTCTACCCCTCCATCACCTCTCCTCAGCTAAGCTCTTTTTCCCCCACTTTCCCTCTGCTCCTCCCCCTCTCCCTTCCCATCCCCTCAGCACTGTTCTTGTCCACTCAACTGTATATATTTTCATTACCCTATTTATTTTGTTAATGAGATGTACATCACCTTGATTCTATTCATTTGCTGTTGTTTTAATGAGATGTTCATCCCCTTGATTCTATTTATTGCTATTGTTCTTGTCTGTTTCCCCCAATTAGACTGTAAGCCCGTCAAAGGGCAGGGACTGTATCTGTTACTGATTTGTACATTCCAAGCGCTTAGTACAGTGCTCTGTACATAGTAAGCGCTCAATAAATACTATTGAATGAATGAATGAATGAATGAATAAAAGAGAATGGGGTAGGTAAGAGGTAGAGAAATGATGGTGTGCTTTGAAGAACCATGGCCAAGAATTTCTACTTGCTGTCTTTCTCCCCCTCTAGACTGTAAGCTCTTTGAGACAGGGATTGGGTCTGCCAACTCTACTGTACTTCCCCATAAACTTAGTACACAGTAAGTGCATAATACCAGTGACTGATCGATATGTGTAGAAAGATATTTTAGTAAAATGATCCAGGCTAAGGAGTGAAGAATGGACTATGGAAGGGAAAGACTAATGTCAGAAAGACTGGGGAGGAGGCGGAAACAGAAGTCTAATAAGGTACAGTGAACAGCCAGACCAAGGTGGTGGCAGTTTGGATAGAGGAAGGGGTGGATCTGGGGAATGTTGCGGACTCAGTACAGTGCTGGACACAGTAGATGCTCAGGTACTAATGTGGATGACAATGAGGAACTGTCCCTTCCACTAATGTGTTTGTTCCCCAAAGGCACGAATCACAGAGTTGCTACTTTCCTGGTAACTTTCCTTCTGCCTGTGGCACAGTGCCCTGCCCAGAGAGGGTATACCAATAAACGCCAACTGCCATGGGCATGGATTTGACAGCACCTGTAGAAACAGTGCCTGCTAAGCACTTTTCATCCTTTCATGCTTCTCAAGAGGGTTGACAGAGGGCACATGGGGTTGTCTCTTATTTCCTCCCCATCCAGTTTTCCTGGGAAGGGCTTTCCGCAGAGTACACTCAATTGTTCCAAATGAGTGACATAAAACTATCTCTCTCCAAAGAAGCAGAGGGCAGATGAAAATGATGTGCAGATTATGTCATGTTTCCTCACATCTGAAATTTGGCAGCTCTAATCTACCATATCGCCTTTGCTGGGAGGCTCAGGAAGCAGTTTTCAAACTCTGTAGAAAGTTGCTCAACTGAAATGATGATGTTTGCTCAAGACCACCATCTGTCAAAATATGCAGCGAGGCTTGTATTTTTAAAATGGTCTACCTATGACCTTAAAGAAAAGCATTCAATCAGAGTCACATTTATTCATTCATTTTAAATGGATTGTACTTCTTATATTAATATGATTGTAATGTATTGGCAATTTGAATAAATAGCACAGACACTTTCAGCAATTGAATGTTTTCATTTCAAATCTCCACATATGTATACTGTTCAATATCTTAATTAGGTTCTATTCACTCTATTTGTAAATTTCAGTAGATTTCATTTTTCACAGTGATGAAAAGGTGCTTTAAATCAAGTTTCATGTTGGTATTGCATTATATATACTGTTCCTGCCTATCTCTAAAAGAGATTTATATTAGATGTACTAACCACAACCGGCTATGGCCCCACTGTTAATTTAAAATTTAGTATTAAAATACTGTAAAGAGACAGTATGGAACTTTTCACCAAATAGATTTCAGTGAACTTTTTTTGCCAGAAAATTAGATTTTTCAATTTATCAGTTGCACTGGGAGTTTTGGGTCTATTAGGCCATCTGTACCCAAATCAGCCTTTTTGTCATGGCAGACCACCACAAGATGAGGGATGGGTAGAAATTGCAGGAACCATGTCCCTTCTACTATTCCTCTCCAAACTCCTTTAATCAGTTTTCTAAACTTGCTGTCACCAGTTCCTCTCCTCCAATTCTCTCCTTGACCCCCTCCAATCTGGCTTCTGCCCCCTTCACTCCACAGAAACCTCCCTCTCAAAGGTTACAAATGTTCCCTTCTTGCCAAATCCAATGACCTCAACTCCATCCTAATCCTGCTTGACCTCTCAGCTGCATTAGATAATGTCGACCACCCCTTCTCCTGGAAACATTATCCAACCTCGGCTTCACTGACTCTGTCCTCTCCTGTTTCCCCTCCTATCTCTCTGGCCTCTCTTTCTCAATCTCTTTCATGGGGTCCTCCTCTGCTGCCCGTCCCCGAACTGTGAGCATCCCTCAAGCCTCAGTTCTGGGTCCCCTTCAATTCTCCATCTACACCCATTCCCCTGGAGAAGTCATTTGCTACCATGGCTTCGACTACCTGATTCATTCATTCATTCAATAGTATTTATTGAGCGCTTACTATGTGCAGAGCACTGTACTAAGTGCTTGGAATGTACAATTCAGCAACAGATAGAGACAATCCCTGCCCAATGATGGGCTCACAGTCTAATCGGGGGAGACAGACAAAAACAACATAATCACGATAAATAGAATCAAGGGGATGTACACCTCATTAACAAAATAAATAGGGTAATTAAAATATATACAAATATATACAAATGAGTCTCTCCTCTGTAGTCTCACATTTCCTCTTGCCTTCAGTGCATCTCTCTTCTTGGATGTCTTAAAAATCATCTCTAACAACATATCTAAAACAGAACTCATCTTCCCACCTAAACCTCTGTCCTCCCCATGACTTTCCCATTATTGAAGGAAGCACCACCATCCTTCCTGTCTTGCAAGTCCATAACCTCGGCATTATCCTCAACTCATCTCTCATTCAACTCACATCTTCACTCTGTCACCAAATCCTATTGGTTCAAACCTTCACAGCATCCACCTTTTCCTTTCCATCTAAACTGCTATCACGTTAATCCAAGCACTTATCCTAACCCACTTTGATTACTGTATCAGACTTTTTGCTGATCTCCCTGCCTCCTGTCTCTCCCCACTCCAATCCATACTTCTCTCTGCTGCCTGGATCATTTTTCTACAAAAACATTCAGTCCATATTTCCCCACTCCTCAAAACCCTCCAGTGGTTGCCCAACCACCTCCCATCGAACAGAAACTCCTTTCCATTGCCTTTAAAACACTCAATCACCTTGCCCTCTCCTACCTTGCCTCTCTGCTCTCCTACTACAACCTAGCCTGGACACTTCATTTCTTTATTGCACCTACTCACTGTACCTTGATCTCGTCTATCTCACTACTGGACTCTCACCTACATCCTGCCTTTGGCCTGGAATGCCTTCCCTCTTCATACCCAGCTGACAATCACTCTCCCCATCTTCAAAGCCTTATAAAAATCACATCTCCTCCAAGAACTTTCCCTAAGCCCTCATTTCCTCTTCTTCCACTCCCTTCTGCATCGCCCTTGCACTTGGATTTGCTCCCTTTTTTTTACTCCTGCCTCAGCCCCACAACGCATTTGTACATATCCTTAACTTATTTAATAATAGTAATAATAATAATTATGGTACTTGATTAGTGCTTACTATATGCCAAGCACTGTTCTAAGTGCTAGGGTAGACACAGGTTAATCAGGTTGGACACAGTCTAAGTAGGAGGGAAAACAGGTATCTAGTATCCATTTTAGAGATGAGGTAAGTGAGGCTCAGAGAAGTGAAGTGATTTACCCAAGGTCACACAACAGGCAATTGGTCGAGCCGTGGTTAGAATCCATGTCCTCTGACTCAGGCTCATGTTCTTTCCACTAGGCCATGCTGCTTCGCACAATTTGCTTTGAAACCATACTAGATCTTCAGTAGGCTATGGTATTTGTTAAGTACTATACTATACTATATGCCAGGCACTGTTCTAAGTGCTGGGGTAGATACAAACTAATCAAGTCAGACACAGTCCCTGTCTCACAGTCTTAATCCCTGTTTTTACAGATGAGGTAATTGAGGCCCAGAGAAGTGAAGAGACTTGCCCAAGGTCACCCAGCAGAAGAGAAGCAGAGCCGGGATTAGAAACCAGGTCCTTCTGACTCCCAGGCCTGGGCTCTGTCCACTAGTCCACACTGCTTCTGGTCAGAAGGAACCTGAGGAGTGGCTTCCCTATATTGCCTGTAGTTTTCTGCAGAACCACCATCAGAGCCAGGTGTCTCAATAATGGTGGCTGAGATCATGCCTCCACATTCTGGCTTTTTCTAAGCTTTGGATGACCTGCTGGGTGGTGGAGACCTGCTCAGGAATTCATTGTTATGTTTCTGCCATTTGAGAAGCAGCATGGCCTAGTGGAGAGAGCATGGGCCTGGAAGACAGAAGACCTAGGTTCCAATCCCACCTTCACCCTCTGCCTGCTGTGTGACCATGGGCAAGGTGTGTCACTCACTTTTCTTTTCCTCACTTTCCCCGTCTGTGAAATAGGGATTAAATGTCTGTTCTCCCTTTCCTTTAGAGCCATGTAGGACGGGAACCATGTCCACTTTAATTATATTGTGTCTCCAGTGCTTACTACCACAATTATTATCACGATGATTATCTGTGTAGGAATCTCTCTTGATCTGTGATGAGGATGGTGTTATGTGCACTCTTCCATAGGGTTGAAGTAGATGTGCTGGGGACTAAGAGCTTCTTCAGTGAAAAAGTTGCTTACTTTGGTAGCAGCTCTAGTCAGAGCTGAAGGAATCCATCTCAGCGTGGCTCAGTAGAGAAGCAGTGTGACTCAGTGGAAAGAGCCCAAGCTTGGGAGTCAGAGGTCATGGGTTCTAATCCCAGCTCCGCCACTTGCCATCTGTGTGGCTTTGGGCAAGTCACTTAATTTCTCTGTGCCTCAGTTACCTCATCTGTAAAATGGGGATTAAAACTTTGAGCCCCATGTGGGACAAACTGATCACCTTGTATCCCCCAGCACTTAGAACAGTGCTTTGCACATAGTAAGCGCTTAACAACTACCAACATTATTATTATCTCTTCCCATCACTGTCGGAGTGAAGCAGGGTGAGTCAGGACTAAACAGTACATCTGGGACTGTTCACCTTATTCTGTGCCACCGTGCTCAATTGGAGAAAGAGTGTTGCCTAGTGAGTAAAGCACAGGCCTGGGAGTCAGAGAATCTGGGTTCTAATTCTGACTCCACCACTTCTCTGCTATGACCTCAAGCAACTCACTTAACTTCTCTGGGCCTCAGTTACCTCATCTGTAAAATGGGGATTAAGATTGTGAGCCCCATGTGGATCGAGGACTGTGACCAACCTGATTAACCTGGTGCTTATTACAATGCCTGTCACAGGTGCTCAACAAACATCACAAAAAAATTATACAACAAGAGACCTACCAACAAGTGTTAGAACATGCTTCTGCTGCTCTGGGAAAGTTTTCCAGTCCAACAGGTTAAGAGCATCATCAATAAGTCTTTGAGACAGTGGTTCACCGATTGCTAAATGCAGATGGCTGTGCTCTAGAGGCACAGTTACAAGAAAGCAAGCAAATGATTCTGAATTGCCCTGCAGATGCAGTACAATGCTGGAATATGACAATACATCTGAAGAAAACGGAAGCCTACACTTGGGAAATCTTACACACAACTAACAGTTTTCATCAGCAACACAGCACCTAAAGCAATCACTGAATTCTGTTGCCCAGGTGCTTCACTGTGCAACCTTCCATAGATAAGCAGATAGAAAACCAAATAAAAACAGCCTGCAATGCCTTTGAAAGACAGAATGTAGTGACAACAGGACATCAAGACATGCATCAGATTGAAAGTCTACATGGCTGTTGTCGTGTTTAATCTTCTGTGTGAGGCTATAAGAGGCCTTCTCTGGCTGAGTCGTTTCCTCTTCCCCCTTTCCCTTCTGTGTTGCCCTTGCACTTGGATTTGCACCTTTTAGTCACCCCACCCTCAATGCCACAGCATTTATCTACAGATCCATAATTTATTTAATGTCCTTCTCCCCCCCAGCTCATAAACTCACTTTGGCCAGGGAACATGTCTATCTACCAGTTCTTTTCTACTGTACTCTCCCAAGCATTCAACTGTGAGCTTCATGTGGGATGGGGACTTGGCCCAACACGATTAGCTTGTATCTACAGCAACGGTTAGAACAGTGCTTTACAAATACCACTATTATTACAATATAACAGAGTTAGTAGGCACATTCATCTCCCCACACTATTTCCCCAATAACTGCCATTTCAACACTTCCACATCACAGAAATACTTCAATACTCACACACAGCCATAGCACTTGGGTGCATAACTTTAATGCTTCCTCTTTTCAGTAATTTATTTTAGTGTCTGTCTTCCTTGCTAGAGTGTAAACTTCTTTAGGACAAGGATCATGTCTACTAATTCTATTCTATTATCCCAAGCACTTATCTCAGTGGCCCACACACAGTAGGCCCTCAATTGATAGTATTTTTTGATAAGCTACAACAGAAGACACACCAGATTTTGTAGCAATTTCATAAGCATCATCTACAGCCTACGTTCAACATCAAATGGCAGTACAGATTTAGCAATAATGAGGTCCTGGAATACAGCTCATCAACATTTAAAGGATCTAGACTGTAATCTCATTGTGGATGGGGAATGTGTCTACCAGCTCTGTTATACTGTTACACTGTACTCTCCCAAGCTCTTAGTGTGGTGGTCTGCACACAGTAAGTGCTCAATAAATACCAAGTGATTGGTTACAGCTGGACATCCATACAGCTGCTAAGGGAACTGAAAGTGGCCCCAATGTGAACCCAGAGGACATAAAGACATTTTAAAGAAAAGAGGAAACAAAGTCTCAAACAATGACCCAAAGTAGTGGTCTTACGGGAGCAACAAACAGACCAGTCTGGGACTTGGAATTCATTCATTCACTTATATTTACGGAGCACTTACTGTATGCAGAGCACTGTACTAAGCGCTTGGGAGAGTATAAGACCCATTCCTTGGCCACAACGAGTTTACCGTCTAGAGGAGACAGACATTAATATAAATAAATTACAGGCATGCAATTAGGGAAAAGGTTCCACAGTAATGGGATCCAAGGAGGCCAAGTCTGAAACAGACACAGGTCAATGTGCAGCTAACCCACTAAGGCAAAAAGGAGCTACCTGTTCTTATAGTCTTTGTGTGTAGTGGTGTCAACCCTGCTTCACTGCCTCAAATGGCTAGACCTCCCTGGCTATAGCACTATCTTTTAAAATACAGCTGCCTCATACATACATGAGGAGGTGTTTGGGATGTGAATAATATGTAAGTATTTCCTCCAAGAGACCTTCCTGACAAAGCCCACAAATCCTCTTCTCCCACTTTCTCAATCACCCTTGCATTTTCACCCTTTATTCACCCTACCCTGATCCCCACAGCCCTTGTGTACATAACTGTAATTTAATTTAACATCTGTCAGCCCCTCTAGACTGTAAATTCCTTGTGGGCACTGTCTACCAACTCTTTTCTCCCAAGCGCTTAGTACAGTGCTCTGCACCCAGTAAATGTTCAATAAATGCGACTGTGAAATGTTCACTTCCAGAACTCATCCAAAGTCACATGTCCACTTTCAACTGTGAAAGCAGCGTGGCTCAGTGGAAAGAGCATGGGCTTTGGAGTCAAAGGTCATGAGTTCGAATCCCAGCTCTGCCACTTGTCAGCTGTGTGACTGTGGGCAAGTCACTTAGCCTCTCTGTGCCTCAGTTACCTCATCTGTAAAATGGGGATTAAGACTGTGAGCCCCACGTGGGACAACCTGATTCCCCTGTGTCTACCCCAGCGCTTAGAACAGTGCTCTGCACATAGTAAGTGCTTAACAAATACCAACATTATTATTATTATTATTAACTGTGTTACTCTTCAGGGTCTATGAGTCAGGGAAGGCATCCTCTGGTAATTACTGAGCACTAACTGGGGGCAGAGCACTGTACTAAGCACTTGGGATAGCACCACGGGACCTGTAGAGATTCTGGGGAGTGAGCAAGCAGGCAAAGGAGAACAAGTGCGATGGTTTCAAAGATGAAACTACTCACCAGACAATCTGAGCTCCACCTATAAATATCACTGGTGCAAGTGATAATCTAATCTAGACTGTACTCCCCTACTCTTATTTATTTTGTTAATGAATTGTACATCGCCTTGATTCTATTTAGTTGCCATTGTTTTTACGAGATGTTCTTCCCCTTGACTCTATTTATTGCCATTGTTCTTGTCTGTCCGTCTCCCCCGATTAGACTGTAAGCCTGTCAAACGGCAGAGACTGTCTCTATCTGTTGCCCACTTGTTCATCCCAAGCGCTTAGTACAGTGCTCTGCACATAGTAAGCGCTCAATAAATACTATTGAATGAATGAATACTCTTTTCTTACGTGTGTCACTGAGTCTGTTCCTTCTGGGCCTATGACAGGTTTGAATCTGGAAGTTGGAAGGACCTGGGTTCTAATTCTGGCTCTGCCATTTGTCTGTTGTGAGAACTTGGGTGAGTCATTTCACTTCTCTGTGACTCAGCTGCCTCATCTGTAAAATGTGGAATAAGACTGTGAGTCCCATGGACTGTGTCCCACCTCTATCTACTACAGCACTTAGTATACAGTGCCTAGCAAATAGTAAGCACTTAATAAATATAATAAAAAAAATTTTTTAAATGCATCTTATATCCTGTTTTCAATCATCGATCAGTGGAATTTATTGAGTATTTACTTTGTGCCGAGTACTGTATTAAGCACTTGGGAGAGTCCAGTACAACAGAGTTGATAGATGCATTCCCTCCCTGCAGTTTCAGCTTGAAGAGATCCACCTATCTCTGGTCTCCCAGTAGTGGGCTGCTCTGATGGACAGAATGAATTATTCTTCAATATAATCCACTATTCTTCACAGTTAGCCTACAGTAAGCTCCCTGTAGAACCACTGAAAACATAACCCAGCACTAAATCTTACTGTAATGTACAGACACGGGTTATTTTGATTCTAATCACATTTAATAATTCAGCAGTGGAGAACTAGCCCAGCCTAGTGTTAACAGCACAGGCCTTGGAGCCAAAGAACCTGGGTTCTAATCCCACTCAGCCAATTGACTTTTCTGTGCCTCAGTTTCCTCAACTGTAAAATGAGGATTCAATACCTGTTCTCCCTTCTCCTTAGACTGTGAGCCCCATGTGGGAAAGGGACTGTGTCCAACCTAATTGACCTGTACCTACCCCAGTGCTTAGAACAGTGTTTGACACATAGTAAGCGCCTAACAGTTACCATTAAAAAAAATTGAAATTTAGAGATTGGCATACTTTTCTTTGGGACTTATTAAGTAGTTTCTTCACTTGCTTAATAAGAGAAGTGAAAATCGAGGCTTGTCCCTAGGGTCCTTGAAAGAAATAGCCATTTCCTGATCTTTACAGTCCAAATTCCAAACTCTTCCCATTAATTTTGTTTTTAACTAAAGGGAGTTGTCACTAATCAGTAGTAAATTTTGTCAGGGGGCAAAATACAGCTGCTAGGTAACCCATCTCTGAATCACAAAGGACAGGGCCCTCATGAGGATTCTGAATTCCAAGTTTCTGTTGCCATCATCTCACCGACCCCTCATTTCTTTTGCTCCTTTCTGTTTCCGTAAGAGAGAAACAGCATGGCCTAGTGGAAAGAACACAGGCCTGGAAGTCAGGGGACCTGGGTTATAATTCTGGCTCTGCCATTTACCTGCTGTGTGGCCTTGAACAAGTCGCTTCACTTCTCTGTACCTTGGTTCCTTCATCTGCCAAATGGGGATTCAATACCTGTTTTCCCTCCTACTTAGACTGTGACCCCCATGTGGGACCTGATTATCTTGTATCTACCCCCGTGCTTAGTACAGTGCTTGGTATAAAATAAGTGTTTAACAAATAACACATTTATTAGACAAAGCAGCACTGAGAAGGGAAGTAGAGGGAGCACCAGACTCAAGGGGTTGCCCTGCCCTGACTTCTGACCCCAAGATCAATCAATCAGTGGTATTTACTGGGAGCTTATCATGTACAGACTATTGTATTAGGTGCTTGGGAAGGCACATTACAAATGGTAGACAAGATGACGGGGAGATTCGTGGGTCAACCACCATGCCGCAGTAGGTCCATGGAGAAATGAGTATTAGAATGGAAAGAGTTGTCCAGGAGAGATCTTATTTAGGCAAAAAATGACCATTGAAATCAGCAGCTTTTTGGACAGCATTGTGTGGTTCTGAGCAAATGTGAGATACAATTCTTTATCTTGATTTACAGAATGGCATTTGATGGCTCTTACTCTCCAAATGCATCCTGATTGGCTGCGAGAAAACTCCCAACCATTTACCACAAGCCACTCTAATACTTTCTCTTGCCGGGAAGATAAGCCAAAGAAAATGGAACTGGACAATTGATAGGGGGAGGTGCTGAATGGAATGTTGAGCATTTGGGAGTTGAGTCTGATCTCTCTGACTTCAGACCCACCGCAAAGGACAATGCTCATTTTCCTTTAAATATCACATCCTTCTCCCAGCTCCAGTCTCAAAGGGGACATCCTGTAGGGTGGAGGATAAGAATAGAGCTTTGTGTGATATGGTAGGGGGTAAAATCACTGGCTCTAAAGACTCTCAAAGCCAAGGAGAAACTTTGAAAGCCAAAGTGTTGAGAGTGACCTTAGGGTGATGGCAAGACTAGTCTGTTAGATCTAGATAGCAGAATGGAAGTAAAAGGGAGCAGAGTTGATATGAACAACATCTCAGGTAAAAATAATAGCCCTCCATTACAGATGCCTCATTACCATGAAAATACAGACAAACTGGAAGGAGTTTGGAGAAGAATGATTAATAAAGAGGCTGCCGGGATTGATTTACTGGGAAAGATTTAGAAAATTAAATATACATAGCTGTGTGAAAGGAAGAGTAAGGAGACATAGATAACAGTGCTCGGATATCTGAGGAGGATACTTACTAAGAAAGGCGAGGAATTAGCAGGAGGCAAGCAATCCTAACTAGGAGCAACGGGATCAGTTAAGAAAAGTTTAAGATAAATGCCAGGGAAAACTTCAGGACAGTTAAGATCTATTGACTCACAGAATGGATGGCAAAGCTGGCCCTTTAAATCAGCCTCCAGAGGGAGGGAAGGGATTGCTTCTAGGGAGTAATTTTACCCTGCTCGGGAGAGCCTAACTCTCCACATAGACCTTTTCCAACTCACCCTTTCCTGATGAACCATCAAAGTTGGTCTGGGGATAAGAAGGGTCATGGAGGAAATATGACTTGAGGGCTGCACCCTGCAGAAAGGATGTGGCTGAAAGTCATTGGCTCCATGGGGAGAAACGCCAAGCACAGGAAATCAATGATCCCCACTGTAAATAATAATAGTAATAAACATCATCATCATCATGGTAGTTAACTGCTTACTATATGTCAGGCCTTCTATTAAGTGCTCAGAGTTCTTGTCCCACCTGGAGCTCACAGTCAAATCAGTCAAATCGCTTACTATGTGCAGAGCACTGTACTAAGCACTTGGAAGAGTACAACAGAACTGATAGACATGTTCCATGCCCAAAACAAGCTTACAGTCTAGAGGGCCGTGGGGAACAGAAATCCCCATTTTATAGATGAGGAAACTGAGGCATAGAGAAGTTGTGAAGTGCCTAAGGTCGCACAACAGGCCAGTCCTATAACTCGCAGGCTCATTTTCTTTCCCATAGTTCACACTGCTCCTCAACTGAGAACAAATGCCTCTTAGCCCTGGGCCCCATTCCGCCTATTTCCCCACTTGGAAGAGCCAATGTAATTTTTTTATGGTATTTATTAAGTGCTTACTATATGCTAAGCACTGAACTAAGCACTGGGGTTGATACAAGTTAAGCAGGTTAGGCACAGTTTCTGTCCTACATGGGGCCCACAGACTAAGGAGGGAGTAGGATTTAATCCCCGTTTTGCAGATGAGAAAACTGAGGAACAGAGAAGTTAGGTAACATCCACGGTTACACAGCAGACAAGTGCTAGAGCCGGTATTAAAACCCTGATCCTTAGACTCCCAGGCCCATGCTCCTTCTACTAGTCCACACTGATTTCTAAGCATAATGCCATTTGGAATTTAACAAACCTAACATCTTGTCTTGTCTTATGCTGTTGAGTCATCTCCGACCCATAGCGACTGCATGGATACATCTCTCCCAGAACGCCCCATCTCCATCTGCAATCGTTCTGGTAGTATATCCATAGAGTTTTCTTAGTAAAAATACAGAAGTGGTTTACCATTGCCTCTTTCCACGCAGTAAGCTTGAGTCTCCACCCTTGACTCTCTCCTATGCCGCTGCTGCCCAGCACAGGTGAGTTTTAACTTGTAACAGATTGCCTTCCACTAGCTAGCCACTGCTCAAGCTAGGAATGGAATGGATATGCCTCTGTTTGACTCTTCTTCCTCTAGTCGAGACTGGTAGAGTACTGGAAACTCTTTAGGTACAGTCCTGAGAGGCACTGTATATGCTATAAAACCATATTTCACCTAGAAGAAAAACCAATGATACTGTGGGGGCTGGGAGGAGGTTTCTGATGTATAGATACAAAAAACCCCAACAAAACACCTCAGCTTAAAAATGTTTCAACAAAGGATTTAGTCCCTGTCACTTTTGCTCCTGTATCTCTATTAATACCATCTGTAAACTGAACAATGACGACTTGTGTAAACAACAGTTCAGTGCTGGCGAAAGGGTCTGGATTCTTGGTACTTTTCTTAGCTCAGGCTCATTGAGAGTACTGGATACGTTTCTTAACCTACTCTGGTGTCTAATTTCTCCAACTACACAGTAATACTACCTCCCTGGAGTGCTGTGAAGACTGGAGACATTGTCTGGGATGTGCCCTGCAAACCCCAGATGGAGAGAGGAATTATCATCACAGTCCCAACAAGCATATCTAGTAATACTTTTTATTCTAGGTGGAGCCCCCAAAACACATCTCTACATTGACAGAACCTGTATTTAAAAGTATTTGGGCATTTCTCTTCTGCCTGCATCTAATCCAGCCAGATATCAGAAACAATATGGGCTATGAGATTGATGCGGGTGATTCGCCACCACAGATAGACATCTCCAGGGTCCACAGTGAATGTCTCCCACAATCCTCTGAGTTTTGAAGGAGTCACTCCACAGAACTATAAAAATGTGAGTGCTCTTACCTACCAAGACCAGTAATGCAGTCACTTTTTTAGAATTCTCTCGATTGGAGCCTTCAGAACTTGGTCACAGGTTCTAATCCTGGCTCGGCATTTGTCTGTGGTGTGACCTTGAGCAAGTTACTTCACTGGGCCTCAATTACCTCATCTTTAAAATGGAGATTGAGGCTGTGAGTCCCATGTGGGACAGAGACTCTGTCCAAAAATCCAATTTGCTTGTATGTACTCCAGGGCACTGTGCCTGACATGTACTAAACGCTTAACAAATGCATTAATTAATTAACTCAAAAGATGGACTTCTTGGATTTTGGATACAAGGATTTACATTTCTTTCTCTATTCACACTCCTCTGAGTAGCAAACCCTAAAATCTGAGAAAGCTGATATACACCGCGTTGTAGAAAGGCTGCTTAACCTTGAAGCAAATTTCCCAGCCCACCTGCCTCAAAGAGTGCTAATAACTTCTCTTAGGACCAATGCTTAACACTCATGCTGTATTCACTGTCTTTACACTTGAAAACTAAGTGATTAGAAGGTAGGACTAATCCCATTCTTCATCGGGCAGTTACATGCCTTTAGAACCAGTCCAGTCTCGTTCAGCAACTCATTTGCTGTCATACTTGAGGATATGACAAGGGAGTGTTAGACTATGCTGCCACTATTCTGGAAAATTCATCCCAATCAACTAACTCTGAGCACCTTGGACAGCCCAGGAAAGAATTGAAGAGGAGCTACTCTGTGCCCTAAACTGTGTCCTAGAAAAACAAACATGAGACATGCAAGCAGGGAATTATGAACAATTTTGCAGAATCAACAGTCCTATTAGATCTAATGATGAACTACAAGACTGAGGTTTTATTCAAGTCTTTGCCCGGAAAGTTCTACATTCAGCAAAATATTTTCACTTAGTGACCCTGAGCCTAATACCAACACTGAATTCTGCTTCCTATGCTTTTCAATTGGTCAAGAATTTCCTCGGGAAAAAAACCCCAAAACAATAGCAAAATCAAAACAGCAGTGTAACCTAGTGGAAAGTGCACAGGTCTGGAAATTACGGGACCTGGATTTTAATCCCAGCTCCACAATTTGCCTGTTCCAAGTGGGACTCATATTTTAAAGGAGAGGGAGAACAACTATTGAATCCCCATTTTATAGGGAAGCAGCATGGCCTAGTAGATAAAGCACAGGACTGGGAGTTAGAAGGACCTGGGTTCTAATCCCAGCTCTGCCACTTGTCTGTTGTGTGACCTTGGGCAAGTCACTTAACTTCTCTGTATCTCAGTTACCTCATCTGTAAATTGGAACTATGATCCCTATGTGAGACATGGGCTGTATCCAACACGATTACCTTGTATTTAACCCAGCACTTGGTACAGTGTCCGGGACATAGTAAGGACTTAAATACTACTAAAAAAAAAAAAGATCAGGAAATAGGCACAGAGAAATTAAGTGACTTACCCAGGGTCAAACAGCTGGCAACTAGCAAAGCTGGAAATAAAACCCACTATTCCTGACTCTGTGCTCTTTCCACTAGACTTGAAATGTGAGATGACTGAAGTGAGCTCGTGAAGCTCCGAAGTGACATCTAGACTGTGAGCTCACTGTGGACAGGGATTGTCATTCTTTATTACTGTACTGTACTTTTCCAAGTGCTTAGTACAGTGCTCTACCCACAGTAAGTGCTCAATAAATACGATTGAAGTGGTTTCTCAAGCCACAACACCAGATAGCTTTTGTGTTTACCATTATCTTTATCTTTCATGTTTTTGTGGTTTTGTTTGTTGTTGTTTTTTTTCCTTGATATTTCTGTCACATCCTCTTCTCCCACCTTTGTCTTCGATTGCAAACCACGTGGGGAATAATATCAATTTCTCATTCCAACATCTTCTTAGATGATACATTCCAAAATGCCGCCACAGGAAATGCGTAATGTACCTTTCCTCCCATGTCTTCTGCTCCCTCTTTTCTCCGCCCGCATAGTGATTCCCATTGCCCTGAGAGTTTCTGAACCCCTGCCCCTCTCTTGCTCCTTTAGAAAAGTGTGCAGTTACCAGAAATAGCTTGGCTATGTATCTTACTCTTTCCTGTTCCTTTTCCTTTCAAATTTAATCAATCCATCAATTATTCAGTGAGTGCTTACTGTCAAATTTAATCAATCCATCGATTATTCAGTGAGTGCTTACTGTGTGTAAAGCACTATAATAAGCCCGTGGGAGAGTGTAATATAAACAGAGTCGGTAGGCACGTTCCCTGCCCACAATGAACATATAGTCTAGAGGGGGAAACAGACATTAATAGAAATAAATTACAAATATGTATAAATAAATTATGAGTATGTACATACATGCTGTGGGGCTGATGGAGGGGGTGAATAAAGGGTGCAATTCCAAGTGCAAGGATAAAGCAGGAGGGAGTGGCAGAAGAGGAAATGAGGGCCTAGTCGCAGAAGGTCTCTTGGAGATATGCCTTCAATAAGACTTTGAAGGTGAAGAGAGTGATGGTCTGTCAGGCATGAAGAGAGTGAATGAGTGTTTTAGAATCAATAGAAAGGAGTTTCTTTTTGATGCGGAAGTGGAAGGGCAACCACTGGAGTTTATTGAGAACCACTGGAGAAGCAGCGTGGCTCAGTGGAAAGAGCATGGGCTTTGGAGTCAGAGGTCATGGGTTCAAATCCCAGCTCGGCCACTTGTCAGCTGTGTGACTGTGGGCAAGTCACTTAACTTCTCTGCCCCTCAGTTACCTCATCTGTAAAATGGGGATTAAGACTGTGAGCCCCACGTGGGACATCTTGATTCCCCTGTGTCTACCCCAGCGCTTAGAACAGTGTTCTGCACATAGTAAGCGCTTAACAAATACCAACATTATTATTATCTTTGTACTTTTCCCCAGAACTTAGTACAGTGACTGCACTGTGTGTCACTAACCCCCATTTAGACTGTGAGCCCATCATTGGGCATGGATTGTCTCTGTTGCCGAATTGTACATTGCAAGCACTTAGTACAGTGCTCTGCACATAGTAAGCGCTCAATAAATACTATTGAATGAATGAATACAGTGTTTGTCCAAAGGAGGTGGTTAAAAAATACTACGAATGAACTGCTTCAGAGGGTTCTTATAAAAAATCAAGGAAGACTTGTTGGAGGAGGTAAGATTTTGGGAGGGGTTTGAAGGTGTGGAGAGCTGTGAACTGGTGGTTTGGCAGGAAAGTAGGGTGCAGGACTTGGAGACAAGGTGAACAAAGAGTGGGATATAGCCAGCAGGTGGGCTTGGGAGAAGCAAGCAGAGCTAATAAGTACGGGGGAAAGAGTTGGTGGAGATCTTGAATCCAATAATTACTGTATTTGCTAAGTGCATACTATGTGCCAGGCACATAGCACTAAGCACTAAGTACTAAGTACTAAGCACTGGGCTGGATACAAGCAAATCCATTTGGACACAGTCCATGCCCTACACAGGGCTCACATCCCCATTTTACAGATGAGGTAACTGAGGTTCAGAAAAGTGAAGTGGATTGCCCAAGGCCACAGAGCAGACAAATGGTGGAGCTGGGATTACAACTGGTGGAACTGGATATGGTGAGAGGTGAGCAAACATTAGAAGGTTTTGAGGAGAGAGGAGACATTCATTCAATTGTACTTACTGAGCACTTACTTTGTGGAGAGCACTGTAGTAAGCATGTTTTGAGCCATGTTTTAGGAAGATAATCTGAGCAGCAGTGTACAATATGGACCTAAAGGTGGGGAAGCTGGAGACAGGAAGATCAGAAAGGAGTTCAATATAACAGTCTAACTGGGAGATGACAAGAGGAAGGGGAAGATAAGAGAAATATTTTTGAGGAGAAATCAGCAAGATTTTAGGAGTGGATTGGATATGAGAGCAGAATGTCAGTAAGTGATTCACTCTTCCTTTTATGCCATGTATGCAATTTGATTCTCTCACCCTAACCTGGCCCCATAAACCCTTTAATCAAATCAAACAATTGTATTTATTGAGTGCACTTGATATTCAAGTGACTCAGCCCCACAGCACTTATGTATATTTATTTCATTTTAATGTCCATCTCCACCTCTAAACACATATACCAACTTTGCTGTATGTACCCCATGTGTCTAGAACAGTGCTCTGCACACAGTAAGTGCTCAGTGAATACCATTGATTAATAGAGGAGCAAAGTGTGCAGGCTGGGTTGTAGTAGGAAATCAGTGAAGTGAAATAGCAGGGGGTAAGCTGATTGAGTGCTTTGAAGCTAACAGTAAGCAGTTTCTGTTTGATGCAGAGATGGATGGGCAACCACCGGAGGCTTTTGAGGAGTGAGGAAATGTGAACTGAATTTTTTTTTAACATATTCAGTTTGAGATATTGGCAAGACATCTAGGTAGAGATGTTCTGAAGACAGGAGAAAATGTGAGACTGCAGAGAGAGAGGTCAAGGTTGGGGAGGATGATTTGGGAATCATCAATGAAGAGATGACAGTTAAAGCCATAGGAGTGAATGAGTTCTCCCAGGGAGTGGGTGTAGATGGAAAATAGAAGGGGACCTAGAACTGAATCTTGAAGGACCCCCACTGTCAGAGGGTGTTAAGCAGAGGAGGAACTTGTGAAGGACAGTGTCACTGAAGCCAAAGTTAAACAGTGTTTTCAGGAGAAGAGAGTGGTCCACAGTATTGAAGGCAGCTGAAAGGTCAAAGAGGATTAGGATGGAGTAGAGACCATTGGATTTTGCAGGAAGGACATCAAAATACAAAGGTACAAAAATACAAAGATGAGAAATTGACATTGTTCCCCATGTGGTTTGTATCGAAGAGAAAGGTGGGAGAAGGAAAGTTGTGACCTTAGAGAGGGCAGTTTCCATGGAGTGAAGTGAGCAGAGGCCATATTGGAGCGGGTCAAGGAGATTATTGAAGGAGAGGAAATGGAGTCGGTAGGTGTAGACTACATTCCTGCCCTTATGTACATATCCTTACAATCTGCCATTGATAGACTGATGTTTAACACAACATTGATGTTTATTTCAAGTCTGTCTCCTCTACTAGACTGTAAGCTCCTTGAGGACAGGAATCATGCCTACCAACTCTATTGAACTCTTGAGTGTTTAGTCTCACATTCTGCACAGCGTAAGCACTCAAGGTATTCCATTCATTAAGTGACCGTTTCATTAGGAAAATTGGGCACTGCCCAGAACCCGTTTCACAATGGCTGCCTTCTCTCTTCTCCTCCTCTTTCCTTTACCATGCCACAATGCTTC
The DNA here is from genome assembly GCF_004115215.2 of Ornithorhynchus anatinus. Lineage (NCBI taxonomy): Eukaryota > Metazoa > Chordata > Mammalia > Monotremata > Ornithorhynchidae > Ornithorhynchus > Ornithorhynchus anatinus. Next base: position 73,311,703 of record NC_041729.1, on the reverse strand, counting down.
CCAGGTATTCCACCCCTAGGTGTGGTCTAGTTGCATAGAGTATGGGCCTGGGAGTAAGAAGGTACTGGGTTCTCCTGACTTCTCCACTTGTCTTCTGCATAACCTTGGTTAAGTCATTTTATTTTTTTGTACCTCAGTTCCCTCATCTGTAAAATGGGGATTAATACTGTGAGCCCCATGTGTGACATGGACTGTGTTAAACCATATTAACTTGCACTTATTCCAAAGCTTAATACAGTACCTGGCACATATTAAGCGCTTAACAAAGACCACAGGTTAGTATTATTAGCAGTTCCAAGGACAGAGGGGCACACATGTAGCTAGAGGCAGAAGAGTGCTCTCCAGGAAGGACGGAAATGGGATGAGCCTTGATTTTGAGAGCTTCTCTTCCCAGGGCCACTGCAATCTAAAAATCACTCACATGCATAAAGCTAGTGAACACATGACCTAATCAAGATAGAGGGGGCAGAGATGGGTGGAAAGCACAATGGGCAGCTTCCGAGAAGCCTGACTGTGTGGATGAGGGGGAGGGGAATGAGAGGATCATGGAGGGAGCATCAAGAGAGGCCATCTGAAGGCAGTTTGGGAACGAGAGGCAAGTGGGCTAGTCAGACAGCATTTCCTTGGCTCTTTTGCTGAGCTAGGGAACTTCCAAGAAAGGCTTCATTGGTCTCCTTTCCGTGTACATTTGTGTGTTTGGATGTTCTTACTCTCCTTTTCTTTCTTCACTCCCCCTCACCCCATGCCACTCTTACCCCCAACCCCCAAGTCCTTTAAAATGTGGCAAGATGCTAATTGGTTAAACACTCTATCCCAGGCACAGTAGTTCATCATAACCAATCAATACTCCTGCTGTGTCAGTGTACAGTCAACTTAGAGGCAGTTCACCTGTGAATTTCTAGAAGTTTGAGGATAATTTTAATTATTCTTATCACTAGTACTTTTGTGCACTGTACTATATGCTATGTGCATATGTACATACTATGTGCATATGTACTATATACAAGAAATATATGAAGACAGTTCCTGTCCACTAGGACCTTTCAACCTGGGAGGTGGGGAGACGGGCACATGAACATTCTAATTCTGAACATGAAAACAAGCTTTAACTTTCTCCCCCTTCCCAATCTAGAAAGAGGAAAACTCCCAATGTTCTTATTATTTTGAAAGTGTGTTTCCACCTTCACCTCTCCAGTCTGGAAGAAGGGAAAGTCATCTTTTTTTTTCCCTCCTTCTTGGGGGAAAACTTAAACAAAGCAAACAAGCAGCAGCTTGGCCTAGTGGATAGAGCACAGGACTGGGAATCAGAAGGATCTGAGTTCTAACTCTGGCTATGCCATTTTGCTGTGTCACATTGGGCAAGTCACTTAACTTCCCTGTGCTTCAATTACCTCATCTGTAAAATGGGGATTGAGACTGTGAACCCCACATGGGACAGGGACTGTGTCCAACTCAAATTGATTGTATTCACCCCAGTGCTTAGTATAGTGCCTGGCACATAGTCATCACTTAACAAATACTCTAATAATTATCATTAGTATTATTCACAAATACCATTTTTTAAAAAAAGAAACAAACTAGTCTTCTTCCACAAGCACAGAGCACTGCCACAACAGTAGGCAGAAAGATGCCTTCTTGACCAGTTGAAATAGAAATCACACCTATATCAATGAGTCATTTATATTTAATGAATGCTTACAGTGTCCAGACCACTGTACTTAGGGCTTGGGAAAGTACAATATAATAGATTTGGTAGACATGTTCCCTGCCAACAAGTTTACACTCTAGAGGGGGAAACAAACATTAATATAAAATTATGGATATGCACATAAGTACATGTGCATAAGCATATGCATCCACCCTGATCAATTTATATCTACCTCAGTGTTTGGTACACAGTGCTTAACAAGTATTGCATCCACCCTGATCAATTTATATCTACCTCAGTGTTTGGTACACAGTGCTTAACAAGTACCATAATTACGTAAGTGTTGTGGATCTGAGGGAGGGGTGAATAAAGGGTGGAAATCCAAGTTCGGAGCAACACAGAAGGAAGAGGGAGAAGAGGAATTGAGGGCTTAGACAGGAAAGGCCTCTTGGAGGAGATGTGCTTTTAATAAGGTTTTGAAGATGAGGAGAGTGATCATCTGTGAGATATGAAGAGAGAGGGCATTCCAGGCCAGAGGCAGGACATAGGCGAGGGGTCAGTGGAAAGGTAGATGATACTAAGGTATAGTGAATAAGTTAACATTCATTCATTCATTCAATAGTATTTATTGAGCGCTTACTATGTGCAGAGCACTGTACTAAGCGCTTGGGATGAACAAGTCGGCAACAGATAGAGACAGTCCCTGCCGTTTGACGGGCTTACAGTCTAATCGGGGGAGATGGACAGACAAGAACAATGGCACTAAACAGCGTCAAGGGGAAACAGCGTCAAGCATCTCGTAAAAACAATGGCAACTAAATAGAATCAAGGCGATGTACAATTCATTAACAAAATAAATAGGGTAACGAAAATATATACAGTTGAGCGGACGAGTACAGTGCTGTGGGGATGGGAAGGGAGAGGTGGAGGAGCAGAGGGAAAAGGGGAAAATGAGGCTTTAGCTGCGGAGAGGTAAAGGGGGGATGGCAGAGGGAGTAGAGGGGGAAGAGGAGCTCAGTCTAAGTTAACATTAGAAGAGCGAAATGTGTGGGCTGAGTTGTAGTAGGAAAGCAACAAGGTAAGGTGGGGTGGGCAAGATGATTGTGTGATTTAAAGTCAGTGGTAAGGAATTTCTGATACAGAGGTGAATGGGTAAACAATGGAGGTTCTTGAGAAGTGGAAAAACATGGATTGAATAGTTTCATAGAAAAATGAACTGGGCACAAGACTGAAGTATGGACTGGAGTGGGGAAAGACAAGAGGCTTGGAGGTCAGCAAGGAGGCTGAAGCATTAATCAATGCGGGACAGGTAAGTGCTTGCATATACAGGGAAGCAGTTTGAAAGAAGAAAGGGTGGATTTCAGCAATGTTGTTAAGGCTGAACCAATAGGATTTGATGACAGATTGAATATGTGAGTTCATTCATTCATTAAATAGTATTTATTGAGCACTTACTATATGCAGAGCACTGTACTAAGCACTTGGAATGTACAGTTTGGCAACAGATAGAGACAATCCCTGCCCATTGATGGGCTTACAGTTTAATTGGGGGAGACAGACAAAAACAATAGCAATACATAGAATCAAGGGGATGTACATCTAATTAACAAAATGAATAGGTTAATAAAAATATATACAAATGAGCAGATGAGCACAGTGCTGAGGGGAAGGGAGAGGGGGAGGAGCAGAAGAAAAGGGGGGGGGAAAGGAGGCTTAGCTAAGGAGGGGGGCAGAGAGGCAGCAGAGGGAAAAGGGGAAGCTCAGTCATAAAAGAGGTGTCAAGGATAATGCCAAGGTTATGGGCTTGTGAGAAAGAGAGGATTGTGGTGCTATCTTCAAGTGAAGGGAAATGATAGGGTTTGGGTGGGAAGATAAGGAGTTCTGTTTTGGACATGTTATGTTTGAGGTGTTGGTGGGACATCACAATAGAGACATCCTGAAGGCTGGAAATGTGGGACTGGAAAAAAAGAGAGAGATCAGGACTGGAGATGTAGACTTGAAAATCATTTGCACAGAGATGGTAGTTGAAGTCATGGGAGTAAGTGAGTTCTTCTATGTAGTTGGTGTAGATGGGGCATAGGAGGGGACCAAGAACTGAGCCTTGAGGGTCTTTTCACAGTTAGGGGGTGGGAGGCAGAGGAGGAGCCCTGTAGAAACAAATTGCCACTGTGCCAAGGGTGAGGTTTTCTTTTCTACAAAATGTGGTACAATTGTCAGCTTCCAGGTATGTGGGAGAGACTATAATAATGATAATGAGAGTTTTTGTTAAGTGTTTACAATGTGCCAAGCACTGTATAAAGCATTGGGGAAGAAACAATGTAAGCCTGCAGCCCACGGTCTAAGGAGGCAGAAAAAAGAAATATTGAATCCTGATTTTTAAAATGAGGAAACAGGCACAGAGAAATTAAGGGACTTGACTAAGATCATAAAGCAGGCCAGTGGAAGAGCCAGGATGAGACCTGGGGTTCCTTCCACTTAGACCACACTGCTTGCTTCTCTCAGATTCTGTATAGAGCACCTGATCTGAATGCTTCCACCCCACAGTGCTCAGTGGCATTTAAGGTTTAGTTTTCCCTCCAGTAAAAAAAAAGAAAAAAAGCCCAAATTATTCCTATCTGAAGCCAAACTGCGAACAAAAGCTCGAGATATTAAATTCCTGGAAGCTGCCATCTCATTCTGAAGAAGACTGCTGTTTCCACCCCAACCTCATCTGGGAGGCTTAGAAAATGGCCCCGAAGAGAATGCTCTCATTCTCCAACCACCACCACCACTGCACTGAGGGGTGTGTGCCTGTGAGGTCTAACTTGCAAGTGCTGACAAAGCCTGACATGATTTAGCTGAGGGAATTTAATGAGGTTAGACCTAGAGCCATATAAACTAATGAGCAATGCTGGCAGGAGAAAGTGAAATCATTTCAATAGGGCAACTGCCCAGAGTGGTTCATTTTAAGGAGGCATCTAGAAAGAAAAACAACCAGGGGGTGGTTGAGTCTTACCTTTGTGTCCTTCTTTTGGCTGGCTCCTCCCCTTCGGTGAAACAAGACAGAGGGAACTCCTCAGCCTCCAAGACCTCTTCCCCAACTGACTGACTGACTCACCCTCACACCTGCAAACCTGAGTAGCACACAGTTGGTAGACTTGATTAGTCAGCTGTTAAACTCAATCCATCCAGACATTTGAAATTCAAAGAGATAAGAGATTTGGAAATCAGAGTGGGGTGTAAATGACTCTATCCATCCCATTTTCTTGGTGAGGCAGGAAGTGGGGGAGAGGGAAGAAGAGGGGAAAAGGAGAGGGAGGGGAGGGGGAGAGGAAGGGGGTGGGAAAGGGAAGAGGGGGGAGGAATGAGGAGGAAGGAGGTAGGGGAGAGAAGGCAGAAAGGGGGCAAGGAGATAAGGAGGGAGGGAGAGGAAGGAAGGAGGAAGAGGTGAGGGGGGAGGAAGGGGAGGGAGAAGGGAATACCTATGACCTAATGGTTTAGGGAATCCCTATCCTAAAAGAAACCCTTCCTTCACCCTATGATTCACACCACTTATCATCCCATCTCCCTCCTACCATTCCTCTTCAAACTTCTTGAGTGAGTTGTCTACACCTGCTATCTCCACTTCCAATCAATCATATTTATTGAGTGTTTACTGTGTGCAGGGCACTATACTAAGCACTGGGAGAGTACAACATGGCCTAATGGATAGAGCTCAGGCCTGGGAGTCAGATGGTGGTGGGTTCTAATCCTGACTCTGCCACTTCTCTGCTGTGTGACCTTGGGCATGTCACTTCACGTCTCTGGGTCTCAGTTTCCTCATCTGCCAAATGAGGATTGAGACTGTGAGCCCCACGTGGACAAGGGACTGTGTCCAAGGCTATTTGCTTGTATCCACCCCAGTGCTTAGTATAGTGCCTGGCACACAGTAAGCACTTAACAAATACCAGAATTATTATTATTAGAACACAACAATATAACAGACACATTCCCTGTCCACAACAACCTTATATTCTAGAGGGGGAAACAGACATTAATATAAATAAATTATGGATATGTACTTAAATACTGTGGGATGAGGAAATGCAGAAGGGAGTGGGAAAGGAGGAAATGAGAACTTAGTCCGGGAAGGCCTCTTGGGGAGATATGCCTTCCATAAGGCTTTGAAGGTGGGGAGGGTTGTCAGATATGAAAAGGGAGGGCGTTCCAGGACAGAGACAGAATGTGGTTGAGAGGTGGGTGGTGTGGTAGATGAGATCGAGGTAAAGTGAGTAGGGTGGCATTAGAGGAGCGAAGTGTGTGGGCTGGGTTGTATGTAGTAGGAAAACAGTGAGGTGAGGTAGGAGGAGGCTGCTTTAAAGCTGATGGAAAGGTATTTCTGTTTGATATGTATGAGGATGGGCAACCTCTGGAGGTTCTTGAGGAGTGCAGAAACATGGGAATGTTTTTGTAGAAAAATGATGCGGGAAGTAGTGAAGTATGGTCTGGAGTGGGGTTAAGACAGGAGGAAGGGAGGTCAGCAAGAAAGTTGATACAGTATTGAAGGAGGGATAGGATAAGTGCTTGGATTAATATGGTAACATTTTTGATGGGGAGGAAAGGACGTATTTTTGTGATGTTGTTAAGGTTGAACTGACAGGATTTAGTGATAGATCAAGACATGGTGCTTCTGCTCCTCAGTATCTGCCTGGAATGGCTCAAGCACAATCCTTGATTGAAAAAGGGGGATGGGGCATGTGAGCTTTCAACACCAAACTCTCATGATACCTCAGTCTTCCGTCACAGTCCTCAGCTCCCTCCCTCTTTTTTACTATTCTCAATATGCCATCTTCCCTTCCCCTGAGAGCCTTCCTGTTCATAGCTGCTGTCTTGGCTCTCCAGTCTTCATCCTCAAGGATTTACACAGTTGGAAGTTGAAAGTTACTGGTGTTTCATTTTGTCTCTCCACCATCTGCTGAATCGAAAAAAAAAATAATTTTTCCCCCCAAGGTTATAGAGGTCTTCTCCTCTCCAAACACATCCAGTGGCTGCACTGCTTTAAATTTCATCTTAAATTCACTCCTGGAAAATTGCTCTAATTCAGCCAACGGTAGGTTGAATACCAGTGATTCAGAGTTGAGGGATAAAGCCATGGTTCACCCAGGCCAGATTCACAGGCAGTTTTAAATTGCTAGTAGGTGAGGCAGGCAATGTTGAAGAAAGGAAGCTTATAGAACCAGAAAGAATAGGGAGGGAGGCCCAGACTTAAAGAGTCAGAAAAATTATCTGGTGAAAAAAATCATAAAAAAGAGAGCCATGGAATGGGATGGAAAAATAGCAGTAGACAGAGTGGAAATCAGATTTATGAGTAGATTCAAGTCCTCATTTCCCCTATTTGCCCTCCCTTCTGCTTCACTTATGCACCTGGGTTCATAGAGAAGCAGCATGGCTCAGTGGAAAGAGCAGGGGCTTGGGAGTCAGAGGTCATGAGTTCAAATCCCTGCTCTGCCACTTGTCAGCTGTATGACTGTGGGCAAGTCATTTAACTTCTCTGTGCCCTGGTTACCTCATCTGTAAAATGGGGATTAACTGTGAGCCTCACATGGGACAACCTGATTACCCTGTATCTACCCCAGTGCTGAGAACAGTGCTCGGCACATAGTAAGCGCTTAACAAATACCAACATTATTATTATTATTATTATTAACTCTTAGAAACTATTCATCAACCTTTTGCTCAATGCATCTGGGTCTGTAACTCTAAAGAACTACTCACCCACCTCTTACTCACACCCGTTCCCCTTCCTGGACATCCTTTCTCCTCCCTCTTCACAGTCTACATCTTCAAAGCACTCCTAAAATATTTCTCCTCCAGGAGGCCTTCCTTGATTAATTTCTTATCTTCTCATTTCATATCCTCCCTAATCCCACTTCTGCACTTCCATACCACCTAAACACTTAGGTTACAGAGCATGTAGGGCCATATGTTTATCCTTTATTACTTCCGCCTAGCTGTCATTTCACCCTCTCAGGGTTGCACCTGGAGAATTTCCAGTACCCTACCAGTCTCGTCTATGGGAGGGAGAGTCAAGCAGAGGCATATCCATTCCTTTCCTAGTTTGGGCTTTGGCTAGCGCATGGAAGACAATCTGCTCCAAGTCAAAACTCACCTGTGTGGGGCAGCAGTGGCATGGGAGAGAGTTGAGAGAGGAGAATCAAATTTACTGCGTGGAAGGAGGCAATGGTAAACCACTTCCATATTTTTACCAAGAAAACTCCATGGATACACTACCAGAATGATTGCAGATGGAGAGTGGGGTGTTCTGGGAGAGATGTGTCTGTGGTGTCGCTTGGGTCGGAGACAACTCGACAGAATAAGACAAAACAAGCTATAATTTTATTTTAGTGTCTGCCTCCTTCCTGCTAGATGAGAAGCTCCTTGAGGGGAGGGATAACCTCTAATAATTCTATTGTAATCTCTCAAACAGTACAGTGCTTTGTATGCAGAAGGGGCTCAATAAATACTTTCAATTGATTGATGCAAATAGAAAAAAACAATTAAGCTGCGGATGAATCCCTGTCCACATTTTCCTAAATGCTCAATTCACAGCCATTTTCTCCCTTACTTATCAAACTTCCTGTTTCTTATCAACACACTAATCTTTTCTTTCTCCAACAATCAATAAATGGTATTTATTGAGTGCTTACCGTGCCCTTGGGAGAGCATAATACAACAGAGTTGGGATACACATTCCCTGTACTAGAAAGAGCACAGGTCTGGGAATCAGAGGACCTGAGTTCTAATCTAAGCTCTGCCAATTGTCTCCTATTTGATCTTGGACAAGTCATTTAACTCAGAGAAGCAGCGTGGCTCAGTGGAAAAAGCCCGGGCTTGGGAGTCAGAGGTCATGGGTTTGAATCCCAGCTCTGCCACTTGGCAGCTGTGTAACTGTGGGCAAGTCACTTAACTTCTCTGTGCCTCAGTTATCTCATCTGTAAAATGGGAATTAACAGTGAGCCTGACGTGGGACAACCTGATTACCCTGTATCTCCCCCAGCACTTAGAACAGTGCTCTGCACATAGTAAGCACTTAACAAATACCAACATCATTATTATTATTCTCTAGGCCTCAGTTACCTCATCTGTAAATTGGGATTTAAGACTATGAGTCCTGTGTGGGACATGGACTGAGTCCAGCCAGATTATCTTGTATCTATTCCAGTGCTTAGTACAGTGCCTGGCATAGAGTAAGCACTTAAATACCAAAAAAGAAAAAAAAATTTAAAAAGGCGCTTCTGCAATCCCCAACAATGGATTCACTCCAGAACTCAAGCCTATCACTCAGAGTTTAGAGTGCCACAGAACTGGTGATGACGTTTGCAGCAGACTTGAGAAAGAGGTGGTCTCTACCCCTTGATTTGCTCCAAACCCTTGAAGCTTCAGCGGGACAAATGTCCTAGATTTTGACATCAAACTACTGGACTTAAGATCAGAGTCAGGTTTCATTTTCCTGAAACATTCTTTGTAGTGTATCTGTTCAAGTTGAACAACACTTTTCTGCCAAAGAGCTCAAAGCACTGTACTGAGAACTTCAAACTTGCAACATGGAAAATGTGGTAAAGGTGAAAGCAGAGGAGAAAACGAAAAGAAAAGAAAGGAGCGGGGGACGGAAAAGTGGAGGGACAGGAAAGAGTAGGGAGGGAAAGAGAAGGTGCAGGCAGTTGCAAATCCACATCCTTGGCATTTCACTACCAGTTTAAGTCCTGGAAATCAACATTCCATCAGGGAAAAAATGGCCTTCCTGACCCCTGCTTTCTCCTGACTTCCTCTCCAGTGGTGCTCTTGGTGAATCAATCAAATCAATCAATTGCATTAATTGAGCACATACTGTGTGCACAGTACTGTATTAAGCACTTGGTAGTATATAACACAATATAACAAATGCATTTACTGCCCACAAAAAGCTTATAGTCTAGAGGGAGCTTAGTTTTCCAGAGCCTGCAGTATTATATGGACTAGTGGAAAGAGCACGGGCCTGGGAGTTAAAGGGCCTGGATTCTAATCTTGGCTCTGCCATTTGTCTCCTGTGTGATAAGTCCCTAAACTTCTGTGCTCTTCAGTCTCCTCATCTAAAGTGGTGATTAAATACCTATTCTCCCTCTCCTTGAAACTGTGATTCTAAGTTGGAAAGGGACTTTTTCCGACCTGATTATCATGTACCTGCCCCAGGGCCTAGTACAGTCCTTGGCACATGGGAAGTGTTTAACAAAATACCACAGTTATTATTATTATTATTAATTCGGCCACATCATGAATTCTATCCAGATGCTGAGGCTAGTGGACATCCAACAGTAGTAGTTCTGCCTTTCTCAGTTAAAGGCGAGCATATTCTAGAAACTACAAAAAATGACTTGTAGGTAAGTCATCAAGGTATCTCAGGGTATCATGTTAGAAGCAGCATGGCCTAGTGGCAAGAGCCCAGGCCTGGAAGTCAGAGGACATGGGTTCTAATACCGGCTCCACCACTTGTCTGCTGTGTGACCTTGGGCAAGTCACTTAACTTCTCTGTGCTTCAGTTACCTCATCAGTAAAAGGGGGATTAAGATTGTGAGCCCCACATAGAACAACCTGATTACCTTGTATCTACCCCAGTGCTTAGAACAGTGCTTGGCACATAGTAAGTGCTTAACAAATACCATTATTATTATTATTTTTATTATTATCATCCAGTCTAGGCTTCACTGCAGAAAACGACCCTCCCGCTGGGCACCTGCCTCAGGGAGACACTTGCCGGGTATGGTGAGCTCCACTGATCTGAAAACCAGACCACCATATGCTCTAGCCAACTCAAGCCCTGATTCACCAGCAGGGTAAGTTCCTGAAGCTTTCTCTGCCTCCATTTCTCCCACCCATGAAATGGGGAGAACACCCTTTGCCACCTATTCATCTCAAAGGGTGGCTGCATTCCTGGAGGTAAAGTGCTTTGAGCTATGAGGATGAAAGGGGCTATAAAGACAACTTTATAGTATTGGGAGCAGTGAAGCCCAGAGGACTTGCCAAAGCCAACCAGCTAAATATCACTGGAACACACTGCCCTCTGAAAAGAAAAGCAGCCTCAAAGAAGAAAATTTTACTCTGAATTAGGGTTTTTCGGGGTTTATCCTCTGACTCCACTGAGAGCACGGTTGCGTTCAAGCTATTCCAAAAGGCTGGATTCATTCCACAACCTCTCTAGGTAATGGCAGTTGCATCTCACAACTCAGAAGGTCCTTCTGTTTAACTGAAATTCTTTCCGCTGCAGTTTGAAATTAATTCTTTCTTGCCCTGTGCTGGGAGGACACCAAAAGCTCCTTTCAGTTATTTTAAAAGCCTCCAAACCCAGATGACTGTTCCCCTCCATAGCTAATCTATTGCAGTTTGCCACCCCTGCCACACTTTATCCTGGACTCCTCCAATCATTTTTTTATGGTATTTGTTAAGCTCTTACTATATGCCAGGCACACAGGACTAAGTACTAAGCATTGGAGTAAATAAAAGATGATCAGGTTGGGACACAGTCCCTGCCCCACGCAGGGCTCCATAGTCTTAATCCCGATTTTACAGATGAGGTAACTGAGCTCCAGAAAACTTAAGTGATTTGCCCAAGGTCACACAGCAAGTAAATGGTGGAGCTGAGATTAGAACCCAGGTTCTTCTGACTCCCAGGACCCTGCTCTATCCACTATACCATACTGCTTCTCTGAAAATGCTTAAAAGTTCCCTGACTTCAGCCTCCTTTTCTTCAGGCTGTTTCACAAACCTTTTGTCATTTTGATTGCTCCCCTCTAAGTGACTTGATTTGGAAATGTACAGATTCCCATTCTTTATGGGGCTCTCTACTGTGGCACCAAAACCTCCTCCAGAAGGTAATTTGAGGTTCAGAAGAAATTACAAGATGGTAAAGCTGTCAGACCACACACATGACAAGCACGTTACTAGGCTCTCTAATGATTCCCTGAATATTTCCCTTCATTTTGTCAAAAATAACATCATTATCTCCGTACAATGTTCAAAACACCTGTCTGCTCCAGGCACATCCCTCACAATGGATTTCTTCACCCTCTGCCTGCACACCTCCCTTCTCAAAGACAAATCACTCCCACTTCCCCTTTTCCATTCTCACAGCCTTCACCAATATGCCTGGACATTTCCCATGACATATTTCTACTCAATTCAGCCACACCATGAGTTTTCAATATGCATTGTGGCTAGGCCACAAGCAGGGAATTAGGGATGTTCTTTCATAAAACAAGAGCCTGTCTGGGGTGAGCATGCAGCATCATGAGCTCCTTGAAGGCAGGGATTGTGTCTACCAATTGTCTTGTCCTCTCCCAAACATTTACTTCAGTGCTTTGCACAAAGTAAGTGCTCAATAGATACCCTCTGATTAAAAAAGAAACTGCCTGTGCCTTTCCAGGCAGGTGAGCATTCTACATTTAGCATCCTTCCCCCACCCTTCTTTCATGGTATCAGTTAAGAATACCGACTGGGATATAGCTGACCTGCATTTCTTTTCAATGGCCATCAAATGTTAATTAATACAATTTTGAAGACAAAGTTAAAATCAGCAGGAGTTGGATAACTGAGGAGCCTTGCTCATCATTATGTTATTTCTTAAATGCTGACTATGTGCTGAGGAGGGTGCTAAGCACTGGGCTAGATCAAAGATAATCAGATTGAATGCAGTTTGTGTACCACATGGAGCTCACAGTCTAAGAAGCAGAGAGAACAGGTACAGAATCCCCATTTTATAGATGAGGAAACTGAGGTCCAGAGAGGTTAAGTGGCTTACTCGAGGTCACACAACAGGCAAAGGGTGGAGTTAGGATTTAGAATTTAGGTCTGCTGCCATGGAAAAGACTGGGGCCCCCTTTAATAATAATGGTATTTGCTAAGCACTTACTGTGTGCCATGCAGTGTATTAAGTGCTGGGGTTTAGTTGTCTGAATTTGTTTTATTACCCAATCTGCTAAACTGTAAACTCCTCAAGTCAGGGATTATGTCATCTGACTCCATTGTACTCTCCCAAACATTTAGTACAGAACTCTGTAGAGACAAAGTGCTTAGCAAATACTATTGATTAATTCAATCACACCAGCTTGTGTTCAGATAACCAATGAAAGTGGACGATCTACTTTCCACTGACCTGAATTCTCTTTGGGCAATTTTCAAACTAGGAATGACTTAGCAGTACTTTTTTTTTTTTTAAAGCAATTTTAGGGTTTAGGTGGGCAGATAAAAGTGCTGTTTCAGGATGGTATGGAAACTGCTTTTAGCAGACTGCGAGTTATTTGAGTCAGGATTTTGTTATTCAATGTGTGAAACCTATCTGGTGGAAGGATCTAGTAGCCTGACTTCAACTTCTCAACTCTAATCTGCTCCAATCACATAGACCTGCTCATCCAGTCATGAAGTCCACTGAAGGCTAACAGATTAAGTCTACCCATGCTCAGCTCCCCTCCCTCCAACAGGAACTTCCTTCCACCTTCACCCCCAGCTAGGATCCTTGAGAGGTTTTTGACTTGTCAAATATCCCTTCTCTTGAATAAAATCTCACTATTCTTTTCAATCATTCCCTTCTTCCTATCCATCTCTGCATTTTGCCTCAGCACAGTCCAATGGAAAGAGTGTGGAATGAGGAGTCAGGAAACCTGGGTTACAGTCTTTTGTGTGACCTTGGGCAAGTCAATTAATTTCATTAGGTCTCCATTTTTTCATCTTTAAATTGGGGATAAGACATCCCCTCTGTCTACTATTCAGGTTGTAAGGTCCTTGTGGGACAGTTATTTCATTTGATCTGTATTGTACACATCTCTAACTGGGGGTTGATGATTAAATTAATCACCCAGTGTGGCATCACTTAATAGTAGTATTTGTTAAGTGCTTAGTAATTACCAGGCACTGTACTAAGCACTGGGGTAGATAGAAGATAATCAGGTTGGACACAATCCACGTACTATATGGGGCTCACAATCTTAATCCCCATTTTTCACATGGGGTAACTGGGGCACAGGGAAGTTAAGTGACTTGTCCAAGATCACACAGCAAACAAGTGGCAGAGCCAGGATTAGAATCCAGGTCCTCTGACTCTCAGAACTGTGCTCTTTCCACTAGGTCACACTGCTTCTCTACTTACAGCATGTGGACTGACCTGTGGATATCTCAAACAAGACAGGCTAATGACCAATGTGAGGAGCAGCATGGCTTAATGGAAAAAGCATGGGCTTAGGGGTCAGAGGAGCTGGGTACTAATTCCGGCTCTGCTAATTGCTTATTGGGTGATCTTGGGCAAGTTACTTAACTCCTATATGTTTCAGTTCTCCTGTTCTCCTTCCTACTTAGACTGTGAGCCCCATGCGGGCCAGGGACTGTGACCGACCTAATTAAGTTTTATCTACCCCAGTTCTTTCAACACTGTTCCTTAACTCCCATTCTCTCCTAGACCCCCTCCAATCTGGCTTCCGTCCCCTCCACTCTACCGAGACTGCTCTCTCTAAGGTCACCCGTGACCTCCTTCTTGCCAAATCCAATGGCTCCTACTCCATTCTGATCCTCCTTGACCTCTCTGCTGCCTTTGACACTGTCGACCATCCCCTCCTCCTCCATACCTTATCTCACCTTGGCTTCACGGACTCTGTCCTCTCCTGGTTCTCCTCTTACCTCTCTGGCCGATCATTCTCGGTCTCCTACGCTGGAGCCTCCTCCCCCTCCCATCCTTTAACTGTTGGAGTTCCTCAAGGGTCAGTTCTTGGCCCTCTTCTGTTCTCCATTTACACTCACTCCCTCGGTGAACTCATCCGCTCTCACGGCTTTGACTACCATCTCTACGCAGATGACACGCAGATCTACATCTCCGCCCCTGTCCTCTCCCCCTCCCTTCAGGCTCGCATCTCCTCCTGCCTCCGGGACGTCTCCACCTGGATGTCGGCCCGCCACCTAAAACTCAACATGAGCAAGACTGAGCTCCTCATCTTCCCTCCCAAGCCCGGTCCGCTCCCAGACTTCTCCATCACCGTGGATGGCACGACCATCCTTCCCGTCCCGCAGGCCCGCAATCTCGGTGTCATCCTTGACTCGTCCCTCTCGTTCACCCCACACATCCTATCCGTTACCGAGACCTGCCGGTTTCACCTCTACAATATCGCCAAGATCCGCCCTTTCCTCTCCACCCAAACGGCTACCTTACTATTACGGGCTCTCGTTATATCCCGGCTAGACTACTGTGTCAGCCTTCTCTCTGACCTCCCTTCCTCCTCTCTCGCCCCGCTCCAGTCTATTCTTCACTCCGCTGCCCGGCTCATCTTCCTGCAGAAACGATCTGGGCTTGTCACTCCCCTTCTTAAACAACTCCAGTGGTTGCCTATCGACCTCCGCTCCAAACAAAAACTCCTCACTCTAGGCTTCAAGGCTCTCCATCACCTTGCCCCTTCCTACCTCTCCTCTCTTCTTTCTTTCTACCGCCCACCCCGCACGCTCCGCTCCTCTGCCGCCCACCTCCTCGCCGTCCCTCGGTCTCGCCTATCCCGCCGTCGACCCCTGGGTCACGTCCTCCCGCGGTCCTGGAACGCCCTCCCTCCTCACCTCCGCCAAACTGATTCTCTTTCCCTCTTCAAAACCTTACTTAAAAATCACCTCCTCCAAGAGGCCTTCCCAGACTGAGCTCCTCTTCCCCCTCTACTCCCTCTGCCATCCCCCCTTTACCTCTCCGCAGCTAAAGCCTCATTTTCCCCTTTTCCCTCTGCTCCTCCACCTCTCCCTTCCCATCCCCACAGCACTGTACCCGTCCGCTCAACTGTATATATTTTCGTTACCCTATTTATTTTGTTAATGAATTATACATCGCCTTGATTCTATTTAGTTGCCATTGTTTTTACGAGATGTTCTTCCCCTTGACGCTGTTTAGTGCCATCGTTCTTGTCTGTTCGTCTCCCCCGATTAGACTGTAAGCCCGTCAAACGGCAGGGACTGTCTCTATCTGTTGCCGACTTGTTCATCCCAAGCGCTTAGTACAGTGCTCTGCACATAGTAAGCGCTCAATAAATACTATTGAATGAACATAGTAAGTGCTTAACAGATAATATTAAAAAAAATGGCTCATGGAGATAGGCTCTAGATGCATCTTGTTTCTGACAGGTTTTTCAAGTCCAGAGTGGTAGCAAATGGGGATGCAGTTTCAGAAGGAAAATTCTAGGTAACTGCACAGGCCTGAGAATCAGAGGACTGGGAATTAATCTTGGCTCTGCCACTTATCTGCTGTGTGACCTCGGGCAAGTCACTTTACTTCTCTGGGCCTCAGTTACCTCAATCTCAGGTTACCAAATCTACCCAGAGCTGTCAGTCAGATGACACTGCATTGTCACTTGAAACAGACTACTTTGCCTGTATTTACCCTGGTCTTGATGCTTTCTAGTATTTTCCAGCTCTAGACTAATTAATAATTATAGTACTTGTTAAGCACTTACTCTGTGCCAAGCACTTTAGTAAGTGCTGGCGTAGACACAAGATAATCAGGTTGGACACAGTCCCTGTCCCACATAGGGCTCACACCCTAAGTAGGATTTCCATTTTACAGATGAGGGTAACAAAGGTACAGAGAAGTGAAGTGACTTGCCCAAGGTCACACAGCAGGCAGATGGCAGAGCTGGAATTAGAACCCAGGCTCTCTGACTCCCAAGTCTGTGCTGCTTCTACTAGGCCATACTACTTTTAATTGTGCAGACAACTGTAGATTTAACTTGCTACTGTTTTTCCTTGTTTTCTTTTTTATTTCTGGAGTTTCTTTTTTTGCTTTTCTACTGCTTTTCCCAAGTGGCAAATAACCCCACCCCCACTCTTTCTAAGCCTCTCTGAGTATTATACTCAAGGATGGTTTATGAAATGGGTGAGGACCCAGTGGTGTTTGCTGCTGAGGAGATCTCTGGAGATTATTCTTTTCTGAGCTCCCCCCTTTTCCCTTGCAATGAGCGCTACTGGACCCAGTGAGGGGCTGCACTAGAGAATGTGGATGGTTTAGCTCAAACCAACACGACTGCTGCAAAAACAACTCAGGCACAGATCTTGTTGGGATGACATGCCTGTCCCCCCTCAGCTACTGGAATCTCAACAATGCTCATTCAAACGGCAGTGGGCCAGAGAAGATGCACCTCTGGGCTTTCAGGGACGAAGTGTACAAACATGGGGAAGGTTCCTTCACAAAGACTCTTCCACTCACAGCTGAAGGTTCACAGTCACCAGGGCCGTTCTTGAACTGAAGTTCAAATCTACAACTAAATATGGATCATCTTATCATCTTGTCTCTAGTAGTAGTAGTAGTAGTAGCTGTAGTAATAATAATCATGAAGTGCTTACCGTGTCTAGTGTATGCTAGACAGAATACTTGACAGAATGCTTGACAGAATACACGGGTGGGAATTAGTCACAGATCCTGTCCCTCAGGAGGCTGAAAATCTAAGAATCAGAAATGATAAAACACACAAAAAAGCATAAAACACAAGGACCAATACACAAAATAAAGCCTAAAATGAGCAAGGTCTTGTGACTAGAAGAGAATTTCAGGCAAATTCAAGGTTCAGGTCTAAGTGATAGGTATGATGAAACCTAGCCAGGATGTTAATAATAATAATAATGACATACGTTAAGCACTTAACAGTCCCTGGTCCTGTCCCACGTGGGGCTCACAGTCTCAATGTTCTAACCATTCTTTGGATACCACTGGTGCTATTCCAGTTATTCACATTTACTGAGCGCTTACTGTGTACAGAGCACTGCACTAAGCTCTTGGAAGAGTACAATATGACAGATACATTCCCTGACTGCTTGACAGGGATGGAAAGTGATATGTTTAACAGGATGGAATAGAAGTCGTAGCTGAAAAGTTCCTGAGAAGGAAGGGCATGGCAAGATCAACATGCAGCTCAGGCCAGGATTATTGGCCGCGGAAGAGAGTTAGAGGAAATTTGATTAAAAAATTTAAATGGTGACGGGCCAAGTGAAAATGGATTAGTCTATTCTTTCTGTCCTGCCCCATCACCCTGGGGGCACCGGACGGAAACAAAAGAGCAGATCAGATTCAGAGGCAGAATATTTTATTCTAAACATTATCAACCCATAGAATCCTCTCTCTCCAGAGCCTTGGAGACAAATCGATGAAATGTATCATTGTCACATCAAGCCAAACACTATTTCAGGAGTGATGTGCCCTGGTGGACCAAAAGAAAAGGTCCCACACATTCTGGTTATTCTACAGGGCGACAGAGGGCAATGGACTTGGGTTATGCCTGTTGGATGATGGCATGAGCTAGTCTCCTGCTCTGGAGAACAAAACTAACCCAGACCTTTAAATTCCCTCCTTCTGCCTCCAGTACCTCCATTATCTTTTGCCCCTGATGACCTCACAAAACCATTTTGACAAAATTGAAGTCATCCTCTACACTGCAAGACTGTTGTGGCCAGGGAACGTGCCTACCAACTCTCCCAAATGATTAGTACAGTGCTCTGCACAGAGTAAGCACTCAACAAATACAACTGATTGACTCTGACTGATTGGGTGAGTTTCCCAGAGATGCAGAGGCTAATAGACACACCCAGGTCTCTTGTTGCATCTTCCAGTATGGCAGCAGAGAATACAATGGGGCCACTTACACATTCTTGCTTTACTCCATTGGCAGTGGAAAACAGATCAGACAGGGCATGCTCAGCTCTGACCCAGCCAGCCATGCCATCATGAAGTAGTCTGAGAACCTTGATGAACTTTTCAGAGCAAGCCAAGTTTACTTAGTAAATTCCAGAACCTGGGGAAGTGAAGGTATCAAATGGTTTTGTGAGGTCTATGAAAATTGTGTAGAGGTCTTGGTGCTATTCCCTGCACCTTTTCTGTATCTGGCATGCAAGGAAGCAGTGTGGTCTAATGGATAGAGCACAGATCTGGAGCAGAAGGACCTTGGTTCTAGTCCCAGCTCTGCCACTTGTCTGCTATGTGACCTTGGGAAAATCACTTTACTTCTCTAGGCCTCAATGACCTCATCTGTAACATGGGGATTAAGACAGGGAGGCCAACGTGGGACATATACTGTGTCCAACCCGATTTGCTTATATCTAGCCCGGCGCTTAGTACTGTGCCTGAGACACAGTAAGCACTTAACAAATACCACAATTACTATTGTTATTACTAAATCCCATGTCAGCTGTGACACACTGTGGTCTGAAGACACATTGATATTCTAGGAGAGTTTGGTCAAGAATATTCTTTGGTAGTCTGTCGAGAAGCGCTAGCTAGGATCCTGCCGGCAATGAGGAATAAGGGGATACTTTGATGATACCCACAATCCGATCTTCTACCTTTCTTCTTGAAGATGGTGATCATGGAGGCATCTTTGAGCTCCCACTTCATTTTCTCAGTGGACCATGGGTTGAGGAAGAGTTTGTGCAAGTGCTTGAGCAGGGTGTCCTTTCCATGTATGAGAAGCAGTGTGGCCTAGAGGGTAGAACACAGGCCTGGGGGTCAGAAGGACCTGGGTTCTAATCCTGCTCCACTTGTCTGCTGTGACCTTGGGGAAGTCACTTCACTTCTCTGTGCCTCAGTTCTCTCATCTATAATAATAATAATAATGTTGGTATTTGTTAAGTGCTTACTATGTGCAGAGCACTGTTCTAAGCTCTGGGGTAGATTCAGGGTAATCAGGTTGTCCCACGTGAGGCTCACAATCTTCATCCCCATTTTACAGATGAGGTAACTGAGGCACAGAGAAGTTAAGTGACTTGCCCACAGTCACACAGCTGACAAGTGGCAGAGCCAAAATTCGAACCCATGACCTCTGACTCCCAAGCCCAGACTCTTTCCACTGAGCCATGCTGCTTAAATGGGGATTGGCTTTGAGCCTCAGGCGGGACATGGACTGTGTCCAACCTAATTAGTATGTAGCTACCTCAGAGCTTAAAACAGTGTCTGGCACATAGTAAGCACTTAACAAATTCCATTAAAAAGAAAATGTACGTAGATCTCAGTGAGCATGAGGTGCTTTCCCATTTTTCACGACTCTACTTCAGTGACTTCCCCGATAGTTGGAACAAACGCCTGTCTTCTCACATTCATTCATTCCATCGTATTTATTGAGTGCTTACTGTATGCAGAGCACTGTACTAAGTGCTTGGAAAGTATAATTCAGCAACAAGTAGAGACAATCCCCACCCAACAATGGACATTCTGTGTGTTTTGCAGAGATTTGTCTTAATTCTAGAAGGCATCTTAAGAAGAAGAAGGGTGGCTCAGTGGAAAGAGCATGGGCTTGGGAGTCAGAGGTCATGGGTTTGAATCCTGGCTCTGCCTCGTGTCAGCTGCGTGACTGTGGGCAAGTCACTTAACTTCTCTGGGTCTCAGTTTCCTCATCTGTAAAATGGGGATCAACTGTGAGCCTTCCGTGGGACAACCTGATTACCCTGTATCTACCTCAGCGCTTAGAACAGTGCTCTGCACATAGTAAGCGCTTAACAAATACCAACATTTATTTGTTTTTATCCCTCCTCTTTGCTATGAGGCTGGAGCCATTTTCACTCTCTAGCAGTTTCAAAATGACATGCATAGGGCCATATAACCTCTAGAGTGAAAGCTTGTTGTGGGCAGGGAAATGTCTACCAACTCTGTTATACCGTACTTTCCCAAGCACTTAATACAGTGCTCTCCACACCATTAGCGCTCAAAAAATTCTATTAATTGATTGTAATGTCTTCAGCCAAGTGTAGAGATTTTTGGTTTCATGGCTGTGTGCATGGCCCTGGATCTCTTCTGCTCTGGCTGCTGTGTGACCTTTGGCAAGTCACTTCACTTTTCTTCGCCTCAATCCTCTCATCTGCTGGCCATGTCCATTTTTAAATTTGGTTTGCAAGTCAAGGAGCAGGTGTCTGATAGCCTCACTCCTGAATTCTCCTAGTTTCCAGCACATCAATATTCAGCAGCAAAAACGTCTTTTACTTCCGAGTCATTTACATCAAACTGGTCTTGAAGCCTTCTCTGGCCGGGCTGACTATATTGACAGTTAAGTGGCATATAGTATCATGGAAAAATCCCCAATCACTGAGGTTTGATCTTTCTTTTTCCAAAGGGATGCTGCATTGTTGCTTGCAGGTGGCTCCATATTAAGTCCCGCTGACACTTCAATCCCATTCAAAAACTAAACTCCTTGACCTCTCTTCTACACCCTCCCCATCACAGTTGACATCATCTCCATCCTCGCGGTTTCTGAAGTCTGACTCCCTGGCACTTTCCTCAATTCCTCGTTCTCTTTTAACTCTCACATCACTCCATTTCTAAGTCCTATTGATCTTTGCCAGACCCTCTCCATTCAAATGACCCCATCATATCCCGGATTGACTACTGTAATAGCCTCCTCCCTGGCCTCCCTGCCTCCAGTTTCTCTCCTATCCAGACACTTTACTCGACTGCCCAAATCATGTTTTATATCTGGAAAAGCCTATACTCGAGGCCCATACTTAACTCAGAAAATTTTAATCCTGAACAGCCCAATGTTGGGCTTGGACTGGGCATCTCCCACTTGTTTGGGTGACTGTAATGCCACGGTGCCTGAAAAGAGTGGTTCCACAGGGTACCACATTCCTGTTGTCTCCCCCATGCACCCTCCCCTCAGGGCCCAATCTGGGCTTCCTACTAGACAGTATCCAGGGTAGCTGGAGCAGGGGCTGCCAAAGTAAGGGACTTGCTCTTTGTGCTCTACACTTCCGGCAAGCAGCAGGGAAGTACCATGAGATATATGCTCACTATCCTAATTGGTCTACCTATTTTGACCTCCCCACTACCTGCTTGAATACTCAATTACGGATTAGGTAAAAGTTCCAGTCATAATATAGGCCTGGAGGTCAAAAATCTGCTCCTGAAAGTATCCCATACAGGCCTCCAACACATTGTCCTCTTTTTAGATGTATGTTGATCAAATCTGCCCCAATAATATTACTACTACTATCAATCACTGGTATTTACTGAGTGCTTACTAAATGCAGAGAACTGTACGAAGCCCTTGGGAGGCTATACTATAGCAGAATTTGCAGATGCGTTCCCTACTCATAACAAGTTTACAGGCTACTACTACTAATGGTAATTATGGCATTTGTTAAGCATTTATAATGTGCCAGGAACTGTACTGACTGCTGGGGTAGATAAAAGCTAATCAGGTCAGACACAGTCTCTGCCCAAAGTGGGGCTCATCACCTAAGGAGATGGACAATGGGAATCCTATCCCCCATTTTTACAAATGGGGAAACTGAGGCACAAAAAGTTCAAGGTCACACAGCAGACAAGTGGTGGAGTCAGGCCTGAGCTCTTTCCACTAGGCCACGCTACAAACACTTGCAAGCATTCAAGATGATAAAAAATGACATCCCCTCCCCCCTCGTTGCTTTAAGGAAAAGAAAAAAATTCCTCATTGTCAAATATTAATTCCTTGCCTCAGCACCATATGGTTAAAGTATTACTTAATTTCACCACTTTGTACCAGTTCTTATGGCACATTATGTTCAAATGGGAAGAGGCCAGTACATTTCAAGATCTAATCACCTGGATAGTAATTAGAATCTGAGACACTAATCTATCATGTCTTTCAGTCTTCAATAACAAGCCCCGCAACACTAAATTATGATGATAATATTTTTTAAAAGCCAGACCTTTTGCATTTCAGTTTTCCAACAGGAGACATTCAGCAGTTAAAGAAATCTTAGCTGATATAAGTCATAACTTGAAATTTTGTTTGGCTATGTTGTCTTTGAGCCAACAAGGCCTAGAGCGTAACTCCTAGTCATAAACTCCTATGATCTTCTATCCTGCATTCAGTGATCACTGGTCCATCTGGGGTATTGGCAGAGAGAATGAACACCCAACAGAGCCACAGCAAGAATTCTACTTTAAAGTAAAAGGAGAGAGAGAGAGAGAGAGACACAGAGAGAGAGAGAGAGATGGGAGCAGTGAGGGGGATATTACACTACATCCATATTACTACACACAACTATTTTTACAGGCTTTCTTTTAAGGCACAGACTGTTCTACAAGTCTCCAAGTGACAGTTATATATATTGATAGCATCCCAGAGAACTAGCAGGCTTAGCTCAGCAGACAGAGAGCAAGCGATGACTCCCTTCCTGTCCGAGAAGGAGCAAGCATATGAAACAGCATGGCCTAGTGGATAGAGCATGACACTGTGAGTCAGAAGGACACACGTTCTAATTCTGATTCCATCACGTGTCTGCTGAGTGACTTTGGGTAAGTCACTTCACTTCTCTGTGCCTCAGTGACCTCATTTGTAAAATGGGGATCAAGACTGTGAGTACCTTGTAGGATGGGGCTGTGCTAACCTGATTAGTTAGTATCTACTCCAATGCTTAGAACAGTGTTTGACTCATAGTAAATGCTTAACAAGTACCATTCTCATCATCAACAATAAGCAAAGAATCCCTCTTCATCTGAGAAGTAGTGAGCAAAGATTCCCCCCTTGTTTGTTTGTGAAGGGCTCTTTTTGTGGGAAATGGCATTCCCAGTCAGATTTCCTACTTCTCCTCCTGTCCCCTACCTCCTGGCTCCTCAAAGAGATGCCTGTGTATTTTGAGCCTCCAGGCTCTTTTGACAAAGCATAATTAACTTGGATAAAATACTGTGGATTGTCTCAAGATCTTTAGATCTCTTTAGCAAAAAGTGACTGCCAGTAAAACCGCCTGTATCTTAAAGCAAGAATTACACCCGTGATTAGTATTCCCAAAGACAGCAGGGCCCTTAAGTTCTGTAGGAACTTTCTAAATGGGGCCTTAGTGGCCCCAGAGAGTCAGTGTTACTTCCAAAAGCTTTACCTGACTTTGAAAAGACTTTGAAAAAGTCTTCTAAACACTGGGAATAAATGACATTGAGCCAGATAAGTTATGTGCAAATATGGAGGGAGATGTGAGGAAACACACTGATCTCTGCCCTGTTTTGGGGCTCGTGGAATCTTTTCTTCAAGCAGGCCGGACACGGGGACTGGTTCAGTGTCTTCCATTTCAGTCATCTTAGTGTCATTCACAAGTTTTGGAGGGGACCTTCTAGCTATGACTTTTTGCCCTTCAAGAACGCATGCTATAAAGTGTTCCTTAGGAACGCTCGTGGATGCATTCTATTTTGTTAGAACTCAGCAAGCAACCAGGAAAAACTTTGTCATCAAAATCTCAAAGAAAGCACTGAGTGCGATAGACTGAGGATGGAATGGGTTGTCAGAAGGTTGGATTTAAATGGATTTCTGCTATGTCATTGTGGTTTTCTGGCAAGTAACTTAGTGTCTGTTTCCAGTTCTCCATCTTGTGGAGACAATGTTAGGATGTTTTGAGCTCGTTGGAAGAACAGTACTTTATAAACAGAATGTCTATCATACAAGACTTCTAGAGTTAGCTTTCATTTAAATTACTTTTCAAACATTCCCCTCTGCTTCAAGCAGAAACTCCTGACTTCTGGTCTTAAGGCATTCAATCAGCTCTCCTCCCTACTTATCCTTACTCGTCTCCCACCACACCCCAGCTCAAATTTTCCTTCTCTCAATCCAACCTTTTTTTTTTAAATGGTATTTGTTAAGCATTTATTATCTATCAGACATTGTTTTAAGCATGGGGTAAATATTAGGTAATCACGTTCGACACAGTCCATGCTCCACATGGGGCTCACAGTTGTAACACCCCCATTTTACAGATGAGGGAACTGAGGCCCAGAGAAGTGAAATGACTTGTCCAAGTTCACACAGCAGACAAGTGGCAGAGTGGGATTAGAACCCAGGTCCTTTGGACTCCCAGGCCCATGCTCTGTGTCTCATTCTCGCCTCTCTCACCATGCCCTTCTTTCTCCCTGAAACTCCCTTCCCCTTTGCATCTGGCAGACAGCTGAGCTCTCCGTCTTCAAAGCCCTTCTTAAATCACATCTTCCTCAAGAGGCCTTCCCTGATTAATCTCTCATCTTCTCAAATTATTTTCTCTGCTATTGCAACTTCAGCAATTCCACATCACCCAAGAAACTGGGTACTCACAAACGCTGCACTGTACTTATGTATACATCTTTATACTCATTCCTTCCCCTAACTGCAAATACTTTTAATCTCTGCCTCCCTGAGTAAACTGTAAGCTCCTTGAGGCCAGGGATCATGTCTATTAACACTATTATACTCTTCCATGTGCTTAGTACAGTGCTTTGCACCCAGTAAACACTCAGTAAACTTATTATGGTTTTTGTTAAGTGCCTACTATGTAACAAATGCTGTTCTAGGTGCTGGGGTAGATAAAAGTTAATCAGATAGGCACAGTCTCTGTTCCACAGGGGGCTCACAGTCTAAGTAGGGGGGAGAACAGGCCTTGAATCCCCATTTTATAATTGAAGAAACTGAGGCACAGAGAAGTTATGTGACTTGCCCAAGGTCACATACAGCAGGCAATTGGCAGAGAAAGGATTAGAACTTGGGCCCGCTGACTTTTTCCAGTAAGCCCACACTCTTTCAACTAGGCCATGCTGCTCCTCAATCAATACTGTTGACTGATGGATGTAGAGTTTATTCTGCAATAGTCCCTTAATATATTCACAGAACACAGTTTGCCAGCTCAAGGCCTATGACCATATATACATTAGGAACTTCATCTTAATCATATAGGCATTTGGAGTAAAGTTCTGACACAGAATTGGACTGAGAATAAAGAATTCAGTTAGCTCTAGCTTAGCGACAGGACTGCATATCACCCTTTCTGTTTTGTTTTATTTGTTTTTTCTTACAATGGTTATGACAATGTCATACCTTAGGGGTGACTGTTGAGGGATAAGCACTGAATGGCTGGAAGACCTTCAGCAAATGCTAAATTACAATATCCACCATCAAGCTCTCAATCACATTTAATAAAAGAAGCTTGTTACCTCAAGGCGGGTATGAAGCAGTTGACCTTACCTTTCTGGAAGATTTGATTGCTTGTAGGGCACATGTGGGTAGATTCTGATTCAGCTTAATGTCGTGGGTGGTCGAACCTATGAAAAAACTTTATCAAGCCTCATTTAGGGCATGGTCAGTTTCTTATATGAGGAAAAGGAGATTTGAACTCCAGTTTGTCATCCCAAGGAAAGCTGGCCATTATCCAAGACAGCAATAATCACTGAGGATAAAATACGGCACATTGGGCTGATTTTCACAGGGAATGAATAAACCCTTGGCCTTTGTAGCTACATCAAAAATACACCAGGTTCAGCGAGAACCCTTTGATCACCACCCTGATGTAGTTAACTTTTTGGCCTTCCACTTTAACTGGTGCCTAGGAGGGGTCTTAGGGGTTCTGTCTTTCAGCATGGTCACTCCTGGTGAGGGACCACTTTTGTCACCATTAATGCCCCTGATCACAATCTGGTGATTGAACAAATCCACTTTGGGGGCATTACTCTGACTGCCCTAGATCTTGCTTCTCCTTCTTCAAGTGGTGGCCGGTGACATTTGGGGTCTAAAGATATCCCAAATGGGCACCCCAGAGAGGAAATTACTTAATAATTTTGGTGTTTCTAGTTATTACATGTAGGGAGTCCAAAAGCTAGTAAAAACATAAGCCTTTTTACAAGGTTAGGGAAAAATCAGGGAAAATCTTAGGCAACTAAAGGTCTTCTTGTACTGTCACTAGGTGGGGTGTTTTTGGCAAATATTCCAATTAGGCTAACATATTTTTTCTCATTAAAGACTAAACCTGCTTAAAAAGGAGGAATGTTTGCAAGCTATTTTTGTTGAGTCTTGGTGACTTCTTGGTGAAGATGAAATCTGCAAAGACTTAAGGAACTAGAGGCTGCTCCTTTCTGTATTGCTCTGACTTGCTCCCTTGCTCCCTTTATTCATCCTCCCTTTCAGCCCCTCAGTACTAATAATAATGGTATTTGTTAGGCGCTTACTATGTGCCAAGCACTGTTCTCCATATTTAAGTACAGATCTGTAATTTATTTATATTAATGTTTGCCTCTCCCTCTAGCCTGTAAGCTCATTGTGGGCAGGGACAGTGTCTGTCATATTGCTATAGTGTATAGTTTTATAGTATACTCTCCCAAGCTCTTAATACAGTGCTCTACACATAGTAAGCGTTCAATAAATACAATTGACTGACTGGCATAAGCTAGAGGTCAGACCAAGCAAGGCAGAATCAGGGAATTTAAGTGAGATAAAAGCAGAGAGAGATTTAAAAAACCAACCAAAAAAAACCCCTCTGCTTCCCTGGGTCTCTAGACTGAGAATGAATTTTCTTGAAATGGATAGCCAATTTGGATATTAAAGGACTGATTATGCTGCATGTGCTTTATTCATACCCAGGCCTCTTCCTTTTCCATCTTATTCCCCATTCTTTATTAATTTCATTATCACTTCCTTCAGAAGATGGGAAACCCACACCTTTTACTACTTGCTGGACTCAGCTTAGCAGTGGTGGGGAAAGAGATCGAAACAAAGAACTAAAGTGGATGTTTAGTTTCTGGTCAATTTCCATTTATTTATCCTTAGTCTCCATGACCACAGATCACTGAGTTAGTTAGAATGCCAAGGATTTTAATATGGATTTCCTCCTGGGGCCGCAACAGAAAACAGCCACTTGGTGTATGAATGGGTGGTTTGAAGGATGGGAGATTTTTCCTTTGCTGGACTTTCTCATGAATACAGGGAACTCTTGCTCGAAATGCTGTTCTTTTAGGCTCTTACATTTTAACGCTAATCTTTCTTTCTCACTTGGCAGTGGCATTCCGGCTGTGTGCTGAGGGTGGCAGTTGACAGCAATGCTCCGAGCTGCGGGTGGGTGACCAAAGTGACTAAGGAGGTGAATGGGTTGCCAGAGCCATGGGAGCACCGGAAATCATCACCTTAGGATCAGGAAGCCACCACCCGGAGGAGCCGAGGGAGACGACATCTCAACACTGTCCAAACGGGCTCACCACGGGCATAAAAATGCTCAACGGCTGGCCAAGGGGAACTCCTTCGTTTAGCGATTTTTCACTTTACATTCTCATTTCCATGGAACATATTCTGAGCGCTCACAGGGGAGTCTATCTGCAATTTATTTTATCGTCTGTCTCCTCCTGTAGACTGTAAACTGCAAGTAGGCAGGGATCACATCTACCAACTCTATTGCTTTACAACTTTCCTAATCACTTATTACAATGCTCGGCACACAGTAAGCACTCAATAAATGCCACCGATTGATTGAGTCCCTGTGGCATTTTTCTTTAGAGATTTACTCCTTTGGGCTATGTGAAAAAGTGGTAGAGTAGAGGAGAAATTGAAAACACTCCTGGAAAAGGAGAATCCTCAGCTAAGAAACCACTTCCTTGCATAAGGAAATGAAACACAAAAACCCTTGCAGAGAAAATGAGCAACTTGGATTATGGTGATTAGCATGAGTATATTTTCTTTCCATTTTCTTCACAGGATCAGAGCTTTTTGAATTGGGGCATGAAATGGGAAAGAATGAAGGATATTGAACAAAACCAAATAGGAATATGGATTTCAGTGGCAAGAGCTAACTGCATTTCACAATAGAGGTAGTAAAGCATCTTACATTCACACAAACGGTTCCAAGGTCACCAAGTATTACATCATTAATGAAACAATCTTAATGGTTAACCAGCCAGTGGAAAGAAGGGGTCTATCAGTAGAAACTGGTTACACATCATTGTCCTCAACCAGAAAAAGATAAATGAATAGCTCGTTTATTAGCAAATACCAGCCAACAACGTCTCTTGTCTGACATTAAAAAATTGGCTCCTTAAATACCAGCAGATTCAACTATTACAGCAGATATTCCAACTCCTAAATCTTCGTCGGACTTTCATTTTATTCCCATCGTTTCTGCCCAAAGGTTTATGGCACCTGGGTGCTCTGGGTTGTCTCATGATTCTGAAAAGCCCCAAAGAGAAAACAAAACAAGTTTTTAGGCTTATAAACCAGTTTGGTCGCTCGGTTGTGGAGGAAGACCATCAGAAATAAGCTGGGCGGTCCACAAGGCTTTTGAAAGTCTGCAGGGAAGTGGGTAAATTGATCATCCAACCAGACGGGTGTAACGTATATGAACGTTGTAACTTGATACAGATCCGGGACACTAGTTGATTACAAATCCAACTCCAAAAACTGAGATTTCTCAATAGTACTTTTCTCCTGTTTTGAGTGATAAGAATGCATACCAGACAAACTTCAGGGTAGGACAACACCTTCCCTTTATACTCCAGAAGAGAAACTAAAATGATATTGGATTCCCACTCACAAATATCTAGATTTTTCCCTGCACACCTTACCCTCAGTTAATAAATACATAGTTGAGCTGTAAGTAGGGTTCTTAATTTGACATCTACTTGACTGTAATTGAATGGAAGAAGCAAATAGACTGTTAAATGATGTGGGCGCGGACGGGTGATGAAAATGTGTGTGGGAAGAAGCAACTTTTTACGATAGACTCACATTTCATATTCTGAATTTAACCTGGGTAGCTTGTCCTTACATTACAGTGAATAGAGTGAAAGAGTCTTCGGGTATTCCCATGGGAATAGGAGGAGAGAATTAGATTCCCAAATGCTCTAATTATGGAGCAGTTTCAAAGAAATTGATTGTCTTACATACCAAACAGTCATGACTCAAAAAGAAAACGTTTAGCGTTGAACAATTTTAAAAGTCAGTGTTCACCAGATGAATGTGAGAATATGACTTGGGCTCTGAAATTCAATGCTAATACTCTGGCAAATAACAAAATGCACAAACTCTGCTGGGCCTTGCACATCCGTATCACAGCGTACCCTGAACCGGGCACATACATGCCCACAGCCTGCCATCACAAGGGGAGAAACAAGAGCAAGTGTCGTGCTCAAAAAAAGAAGGTCATGGATAGAGTTTCACGCCAATTGACCCCCTGCGGCCTCACTTGCGTGCTGTGTTTGACGCTCTCAAAGTAGGGCACTCTCCTTAGACACTTCCCATTTGCCCTGCCCAAGATCCTTTCTTGACTGTTGTTTAAAAAGATCAGCCACCAGTTATGCAGTTCAACTAATTCTCTTTATCAAAGACAAAGGTGACCACATAAAGTAGCTCCCAGTCCTATGATCCTAGAATAATAATAATAATGATGATGGCGATGATGACGATGATGCTGATAAAGGGGGGCAGATATACTGTTGCAGGATCAATATTTCTTGTCATTAGCTGGATTTCTAGTAGCATTCCTTAAAGAAACTAGAACATTATTCAAGAACACTCATCACAGTGCTTAACAAGATTTAATGTACATTTATTCTTAACATGTGGAACATATAAAGATTTTATACTGAATAAATGATATTCATTAAGCCAGAGGAAAAGGAGGAATTTACATCAAGTTTTTTTTCTTTTTTTAACTACATTATCTTGAAATACAAATGCGGATTCTCATCACTGAAAAATCTTTGAAGTTGTGTTTCTTCTTTTTCCTGTATATTTTTTTTTTGTATCTGTAGACTGGTAACCATTTTCTAAATCAATCCATACGCAACCATTTCCACACCTTGATTCATGAAGCAAATTGTG
This sequence comes from Ornithorhynchus anatinus, assembly GCF_004115215.2. Classification (NCBI taxonomy): domain Eukaryota; kingdom Metazoa; phylum Chordata; class Mammalia; order Monotremata; family Ornithorhynchidae; genus Ornithorhynchus; species Ornithorhynchus anatinus. The sequence goes on along the minus strand of NC_041729.1, from coordinate 73,281,502 downwards.
ATCGGCTGCTCTCCCGAAATAGAGCATGACTTTATACATACAGAAACTTGTACATTACCCTCGTTTTGGAGAAATGGCCCTAATGAAAAAATATATAAAATAAAAATTAAAAAAAATATTTAAATCTACCATCACTTTGTTGTTACCACATCATGGAAAAGAAACTAAAAACTTTGTTCTAAAAAAAGAAAAAAGAAAAAAGAAAAAAAATGAGGGTATGCTTAATGTACAACTTCTATATACATCACGGCCCTTAGGCAGTAAAAAAAAATATTTAAAAAATGATTAAAGGAATTGTGAAGAACTGTCATCGTGGAAGGTCAAACAACAGATAGCAGACATGACAGTAGAGTGGTGAGGAAGCAATTTACGTTGATCGTCGTCAGGTATGTATTTTCCATCTTAACTTTCAAAAAAATTTGCTTTTTGCTCCTAGCCTAATGTAACCATTCTCCTGTGGAGAAACCAATATCATTTCAGAGTTTGACTACTGACTGACACACCTCCTTGATCCCCTATACCTACATCACTAGAAGTTTCTATTGCACAGAGCTTTGGGTGATGGGATACGGGCTTTTTTTTCTCCTTTTCTGAAAAAATAAAAGACATGAGAACTTGGTAGGCGGTTGTTCCACCTTTTCGTTTCAAAGCGGTGAGATTTTTTTCATGATACAATGCTTTTGTCCCAATATTTTTCTTTTTTTAAAAAGTCACTAATTCGCTTCCCAAAAAAATATGCCATACAACATGGATAAGAACATTGAAAAAAGAAATCTATGGAAAACAAATAAGTGACCTTTGAGTGTACTAGACAGAAACTTTGGTTAAAAAAAATAAAATAAAAAGATGTACTTATACACATAGACAGCAAATATTAATTTCTTAACTGTTCAAATTAATAATTTCTTTAATTTCCAATTGGTAAATAGTGAAGGGGGCAGAGGAGCAAAGATTTTTTTTCCTTCTTCCTACGCTGGATAAACAAGAACAGAAACGCCAGTTATATGTGACCATCTAATCTTCACTCACACATGCTTGGCTTCTCACTTATGTCATAACTGCCCAATCTGAAACAGTACATCACAGATGACAGATGGCAACCAGAGAGTTCAGGACAGCCGATATCGGAGATATCCAGCAAACGGCCCTCGTGCAAAGGAATTCTGAGCGGTTCTCGTCCACTCTGGCCATGGCCAGCAAGGCCTTGGCTGCCCTGCACATCATGTCTACGCTAGGCGGTTCCAGAGGCGGAGGCTGCATGTGCATAAGGTTATGTTGGCTCTGCTGGTACTGGGCCATGGTGACCCCGTCCTCCAGGAAGCTTATCAAGTTTCCGATGCTTCCCTTCTGCACAGCTATGGCCCTCGCTGCCAACGCGTCCCCCTGGGCAAGGTTCGATAAGAGCGCCATTGACATTTCGCGGCAGACTGGGTTTTTGCGATCCCCAACGTACCTAACTAAAGTAGCGTAGAGTTTCTCCTGACGACTGAATGGAGGCGTGGCCAAGATAAGGTCCACGTTATTGTCCTGGATGCTGAGTTTACACAGGGTCTCCAGCACAAGCCTCTGGGGCGAGAGGACTGAGTTGGGCCCCACGGTTGGGAAAGGATCCTGTGCCTCGGCTGACGGGCACACCATCCAGTGCAGCAAGCCATCCAAAATGGGCAAGCAGATGCTCTCTGTGTATGCGGACAAGTCTAGCTGCCCAGAAATGTTGGCTAATGTGACCAGGGTGTTATCCCGCAGGACCTCGAGGCAGTCCCACCACCACTCATCTTTGCTGCAGGCCACCCCTTTGTCCTCCTCTTCCTCTTTCTCGTACCGTCTGCGGTGCCCGTTTCCTCTCTGGGTGCTCGTGGTGCAGGAGAATCAGCTTCCCCAAGATCAGCACAAGCCCGGATGCTTAGACATTTCAGCATCGTTGCCAGGCACGAACGACAAGCTGCGGACGATGTTTGACACACAGATACAGCGCTTGGCCAGGGAGTCCTGCCAGGGGGCGATGGTGCAGAGCGGAGTCTCGTCTCGGCTCCGTGGCTCGTCCTCGAGCAATTTGATGTTCCGGTGACTTTTGGCTTGATGGATCCCAAAGGGAAATTTGCTGCTCTCCGTCTGGTTGCCATTACTGGCATTGGCGTCGTCGGGCAAGGCCCCTGGCCGGGCTGACAGGACGTCATCGATGGTGGCCGTTATGCTCTTCTCCTGTGGCTCCTCGCCATCCCCCTTTCCCTCTAGCTCTTTCTTCTTTCCAGGGGAGCTCAGAGGTGGCAGGGGCCTCCTCCGGGGAGGAATCTCCATCTTGCTTTCAAAGTGAGTCTGGATATGCTCGGTTGTGTCACCCCCACCAAGCTGCCAGTGGAGGAGCCCGCTGTTGAATTCCTGAACACGCCCCAGTTTGTCAGACCGATCAACGACAAACAGATTGTTCTTCTTGACTATCTTTATTGGCAGTTTGTCAAACTTACTGGCTTGTTTTGGCCTCTCATTTGGCTCAGCAGTGGCATCGGGAGTGGCAAAAACCATACTTTGGTCTTCCCTTTCTGTTTTTTCATGTTCCGCCGCCTCCTCCTCCTCTTCTTCTTCTTCCTCATCTTCTTCCTCTTCATCATAGAAATCGATACACTCAGCATCTTCCTCCTCTTTCCCAGAATCATCTGCCGATGAGGGGCTGTCATCTTTCTTAACTGTATTGTGATCAAGTGCCTTTTGACCAGGGTCTCCTACTTCATACTCCATAAGTATTCCAAAAATATCAATCAGACACTTTCTAAAATATTCCACTAAAAGCTCAAGAAATCCAGACAACTGAGGAGAGAAAGAAAAAAAAAAAACCAAAACAAAAAACAGAATATAGGTCAGCACGTACCATCACAATAGAAAGGAATGACAGTCCTGAGGGAAATCCCACTTTTTGCCACTTCTTTTATTCAACAGTTCAATGATGGAAGACCAACAGTGATCCAGCACTTATTAGGGAATCAACTACTCTCATTGACTAGTTCCCTATAGGTCAGCACGTACCATCTTATTAGCACTTATTAGGGAAGCAACTACTCTCATTGACTAGTTCCCTATAGGTCAGCACGTACCATCACAATAGAAAGGAATGACAGTCCTGAGGGAAATCCCACTTTTTGCCACTTCTTTTATTCAACAGTTCAATGATGGACGACCAACAGTGATCCAGCACTTATTAGGGAATCAACTACTCTCATTGAGTAGTTCCCTTGCTGAACTACTATTTTTCCATAACCTGTGGATTCTATCCAATGATTTCTACCTGCTGCCCGCCTGCAAAGCAACACATTTTCTCATGTATCATGACAGAAAAGCTCACCCTGGTGCTCCTGAAAAGTAACCTCAATAATGTGATCTTTTTGATTTGTACCACCATCACTTATTATTGGAATGTGGGCCTGGGGATTTTCTAAGTGGGTGTGCTATCCTGATGGTTATTTAAGCTTAAGCGTGGATTCCCAATACCAAAACTGAAAGAATAACAATAATTATAATGGTCTATAAATTATTTACATTGATGGCTATCTGTGTAGACTGTAAACTCAAGGTGGGCAAGGGATGCGCTTACCAACTCTGTTGTACTGTACTCTCCCCAAGCACTTAGTACAGTGCTTTGCACACAGTAAGTGCTCAATAAATACCACTGATGATGACGGTATGTTTTTTTGAGTGCTTACTATGCCCCAGACAATGAGTTAAGCACAGGGGTAGATACAATATTAAACAGATAGCACAAATCCCTGCCCCACATGGGGCTCACTTTCTAAGGGGGAAAAACAGGAATTAAATCTCCATGTGATATAGATAAGGGAAAGAGGCAAAGAGAAGTTACATGACTTGGCCAAGGTTAACCAGTAGGCAAGTGGTGGATTAGAATCCAGTCTTCTGACTCCCAATCTGTGTTCTTTTCTTTCCAGTAGGCCACACTACTTATCAAATACTAGGTGTAACTGCTGACCAAATTTCCATTTTTTCTTTTCAATCCTTGCAAGAGACACCTTTGTAAGGTGTATTTCATGTCTTGGAAAGCATTAATGATTAAGTGTATGCAGAATTGAGTTTTTACATTCAAGTTATTGGCTATCAATTTCAGTAGGCTATGACCAAAAATTAACCTTAAAAGTTACAGCTTTTTAGGTGGTGACTTCTGGACCAAGTTTAGTTCCTAATGGGTGAATATCTAATTGGCCAACACAATGCCTTTGATCTATAAATGGCACTAAAAGACATGAAAAGACTTCCCCCACCTCTACTTTTAATGTATAGTTGAAGCAGAATTGGAAAAAAATAGATTTGCACTGCCTATGCAGTATGTTATGAAGGAACAGGACTCTAGGCTGTTATATTCTATTCTTTCAAGTGCTTAGTAGAGTGCTCTGCACATAATAAGCATTCCATAAATACCACTGATTGACTGATTGATTTGACTGATAGGCAGTCAATTCAAGAAATTCACGGATTCATTTTTTGGGTTTACATTTTATATTTTTGAAAGAAAAGACATTTTGATAGAGTAATCCTGGTGATGGAAATAAGATGATAGACATCTCATCTGTGATATGGGTGAAAATCTCTTTAGAACAGTAGAGTCATTTTCATCCTGTAGTGGCACGAGTAATTATGATCTCAATAAAAGTTACATTTTAGGTCTGGGGGTGGGAATTTTCCCCTCACATTCAAGCCTAAAAAAGCTACAGCTGTAACTCTATAACCATGACAGAGCCTTCTAACAAGATAAAAATTACATTTTCAAAGCTGAAATATATTATCTCTCATCTTTGAAATAATATATAATATATGCACTAGTATGTTGGTAATTTAGGAAATGCAAGGTGAGAGAGAGAAACAGATTCCCACTGTATAATTAAACTTTTCCAAATACGTCAAGAAACTATGCAATGATCAATACACATTGTTTGGACTTAGTCACACTTAGGATGGTGCAATTTTTTCTTACCTGAGAGAGATTGAAGTGGCAACGGTGCTGTCATCATATAGAAGGATATTAATAGTGTCTAAAGCCCATGTACTTTCAGCCAAGAGGCCAGATTTCAGGGACATCATCACTCGCCATGCCCTCAGGAGTTACTGTGGAAAGAGGAAGAAGACACAAGAACGATTATCCTAGTGATCTTCAGTGATCAATGATATGAAGGGGCAAGGACAGAGGAAATGGAAAGAAGAAGGTGAAGGTATGAGAGAACTCTCAGATGATGAATTGAATCAGAAGTATTCTAATCTACTTCTAGACTGTAAACTCATCCTCTAGATTGTAAGCTCACTGTGGGCAGAGAACATATCTATATCGTACTCTCTCCCCAGTAATAGTTTTCAGCTTTTAGATTCTCAGTTGAGGTGCTGGGCCCCTTGGGCAATTCGAGTCTTTTACTACATTGGGGGATCAACATAAGTCAGATGGGATTCAAGTTGTGTGGAATTAAAGTCTTATTCTTGCCTAATAATAATAATAATGTTGGTATTTGTTAAGTGCTTACTGTGTGCAGAGCAGTGTTCTAAGCGCTGGGGGAGATACGGGTCATCACGTTGTCCCACGTGAGGCTCACAGTTAATCCCCATTTTACACATGAGGTAACTGAGGCACAGAGAAGTTAAGTGACTTGCCCACAGTCACACAGCTGACAAGTGGCAAAGCCAGGAGTCGAACCCATGACCTCTGACTCCGAAGCCCAAGCTCTTTCCACTGAACCACACTGCTTCCCCTACTCAACGCTGCTTTCCCTACTCAAGGCGACTTAGGCAGAGAATACTTAGCTGAATGAGATCATTTCAACAAGCGTTATCTAGTGATTCTTTTGGCTTTCCCTGCCCATACCTATGTTGGGCTGGGGATTTGAGAAGATGGGTAAGCACTGCTACTGTGAGCAAAGTACCCCTTCGTAGCACTTGAGCTCAGCAATCCTCCTACTTGGAAAGTATCTGAAATATGGGGAAGCTTTGGGAGCGGCAACTTCTGGTTCCCGGAGAAAGGTGCATACGTAGAACTGTCAGATGCTGTGTTTGTGTATACATGTTACATGTCCAGACACATCCTAAGTCAATAGGATAGAACCCATCCAACAGTCATTTATCATTTATAGATACAGCTGGAGAGTAGTGTGGCCTAGTGAAAGAGTATGGGCCTGGGAGTCAGAGGTAGGTTCTAATCCGGGTTCTGCCACTGGTCTGCTGTGTGACTTTGGGCAGGTAATTCTCAGTGCTTCATATTTCTCATCTGTAAAGTGGGGATTCAATACCTATTCTTCCTCCCCTGGAGACTGTGAGCCCCATGTGGAACAGGGACTCTGATTTGATTGTCTAATAATGTTGATATTTGTTAAGCGCTTACTATGTGCCGAGCACTGTTCTAAGCACTGGGGTAGACACAGGGGAATCAGGTTGTCCCACGTGGGGCTCACAGTCTTAATCCCCATTTTACAGATGAGGTAACTGAGGCAAAGTGAAGTTAACTTGCCCAAAGTCACACAGCTGACAAGTGGCCGAGCCAGGATTCGAACCCATGAACTCTGACTCCAAAGCCCGTGCTCTTCCCACTGAGCCACGCTGCTTCTCTATAATGTTGGTATTTGTTAAGCGCTTACTATGTGCAGAGCACTGTTCTAAGCGGCTGGGGCAGACACAGGGGATCAGGTTGTCCCACGTGGGGCTCACAGTCTTAATCCCCATTTTACAGATGAGGGAACTGAGGCGCAGAAGTGAAGTGACTTGCCCACAGTCACACAGCCGACAAGTGGCAGAGCCGGGATTCGAACCCATGACCTCTGACTCCAAAGCCTGTGCTCTTTCCACTGAGCCACGCTGCTTCTCAAATAATAATATTTGTATTTGTTAAGCGATTACTATGTGCAGAGCACTGTTCTAAGCGCTGGGCAGATACAGGATAATCAGGTTGTCCACGTGAGGCTCACAGTCTTAATCCCCATTTGACAGATGAGGTAACTGAGGCACAGAGAAGTGAAAGTGACTTGCCCCACAGTCACACAGCTGCCAAGTGGCAGAGCCGGGATTCGAACCCATAACCTCTGACTCCCACGCCTGGGCTCTTTCCACTGAGCCAAGCTATCTACTGGATAGCTATCTGGATACTGGAGTCTATCTACTCCAGGGATTAGTACAGTGCTTGGCACACATTAAGCGCTAAACTACTACCACAAATACCACAGGTAAAGGTGGGAAGGACAAGATAAATATATGGTGTGGAGTACAGATGATATATATAATGCATATAAATCACACACATAAATACATGTTTGATAAATATTAGATTGATCTTGAATGCATCTCTAAGTAATGTGAACCCCGCACAATTTGGGGTGACATACAACACCAGGATACTCAACAAATGAATAATCTTATATATTAAAACTAGAGTGAGAAAAAAAAGAATGCTCCCCAAAGAACCACAGTACATTATCATGGCGATGGGCATACACTACAATTGATGCTGTGAAATGTTACCTCCAATATTCCCAAGTCACCCATTATACAAACACAGTTTCTTTCTTATGAGAAGCAGCGTGGCTCATGGAAAGAGCAAGGGCTTGGGAGTCGGAGGTCATTGGTTCTAATCCCGGCTCCGCCACTTGTCAGCTGTGTGACTTTGAGCAAGTCACTTAACTTCTCTGTGCCTCAATTCCCTCATCTGTAAAATGGGGATTAAGACTGGGAGTCCTATGTGGGACAACCTGATTACCTTGTATCTACCCCAGCGTTTAGAACAGTGTTTGACACCTACTAAGTGCTTAACAAATACCATTATTACTATTATTAATAAGATTGAGTGATTCAGCATTTTTAGAAAAAATTTCCCCTCCTGCTTTGACTGTCCCAAGATCTATTTTTCTATGTGCTCTATTTAAAGGGTCTCAAAATTATATATTTTAAGAGTGCTTGTTCAAAATCAGCTAAAATCTCCAGACAGCAGCAAAGCAAGTGCATGTAGGATGAAAAAATTAGCTTTCTAATTCTTGTATATAATATCTCTGAGATAGTTCAAAATGCTCTTTTAAATATTGTTTCTCTTTTTCAACAGCGCTGCTATTTCTTAAAGCAACCTCTTGCTTTGAGATATCGGTATGAAGCTTCCCTTGATTTAAACACTTCCCTTCCAACCCCTACCTCCCACTCCCAACCAAGGTATTTTGGTTGGCTTAAACACAGTGATTAAGGCTCATTTCAATTTAGCATTAGATAATGACTGATCTATTTAGCCTAGGTAAAGGCAGGTCTCCTATACATGAGTGCCAGGTGTCCTCCTCTGAATGAATGTGAAGGATAACACTTTGGATATTAAGTATTCACATAAGTACACATGCCAAGGGATCTAATTCAGAGCTACATTGCTATTAAGGATATAACTCTATTATTCATTGTGCCTTATTCACAGATTAAAAATATATTTATATTAGTTTGATTAACTTTTTGGATCTTGGGGGATGCATTAATATACTTTACATAACTTCCTATGGGGAAAGTGTACTTCATTCAGTTCTCTTTTGCATAAAACACCATTTTTGGGGAAACCAATTAGAGTGCTAATTGGGATACAGCAGTATAAACACACACAAGCAAATAAACCTCTACACACACACACATGCACATAAAGTACTAAGACTCTTATTTCTCATGAAGCCAGGCTTTGACTGTGAGTCTCTTGTAGGACAGGGACTGTGTCCGACCTGATAATACTGTATTTATCCTGGTGCTAAGTAATCAATAAATCAATGGTATTTATTGAGCGATTACTGTGTGCAGGGCACTTTACTAAATGCTTGGAATAGTACAATACCAAAGAGTAGGCCAGATCATAATTGTGAAGCTGAAGGTAGTTGTGACTGTGAACATTCAGGGTAAGTGGCTTAACAAATACACAGTTATTACTAAATGTGCAGACCTTTAGTGATAGAAATGAAGAATATCTTTTCCCCCCAAGATTTCTAAGCCTTACTCTACTTTTTTTAACTACCTATTGCAGTTAGCACCCCAAAGACGACCATCACCTGGCCATGGGTGGAGAGGCCAGGAAAAAAATGGCCAGAAATGGTGATGTCTACTGGGGGCTCTGCCTCTTGTGGTGAAGGTTTCTGACAGAAGAGCCACCCCCAAGGGGTCTTGCCTGGTGACCAGACATGGCAGCAATCCTGAGAATGGCAGGCTAACACAGATGGGCGGCACTTCCCACAGAGACGACAAAGGAGGCAGCTACCCTGACAACTGCTTGTGTGTCCCGGGAGCTCTGGCACGATATCAGTACAATACTGGGCTCTTGTGCCCTAAATGGTCAATTTGTAAGGATGATATTCTTGCCTGCATTTCACAACGGGCTGCATACCTGCCCACCTACTTGCTCGCGGCCCCCCTGCCCTGGAGGAGATGTGAGACAGAAATGGGAGAATGAGAGTGGCCGATGTGAACCAGTAGCCCTGTTATCGATCCTCCTTGACCTGGTTCTCGGTCCAAAGTCTCCATGACTAGACCGAGGCTGATCAGGCCATTTTAAGACAGAAGACTCAATCATCCAGAGTGACAAGTCTTGGACAAAACTTCAATCACAAAACAACCAAATAATTGAGGAGTTTTTGCTTCTTGCCATGGATTTGAACCATCTGAATACAATCTTTGCACCCTAGACAATGACCCCCCTAAATTCAGTTTCCTTGCATCTTAGCCAGGACTGTTTTCTTTTCAGTATCTTTTCTAATTCCCTGGAAAACAACTATACTGTGAAAACAATTAAAAAAAATAAAACCACCCAACATTTCAAGTGTTTTATCTGACCTCCACTATCTTCCAGAGCTAAAATTGACCTGTTCGGAAAACTAAAAACGCAACTCACGATGGAATAAGGCTAAATTTTCTGGGAATGCTTACCGATATCCTTTGAGGTAATCTTCCGTCTTTGTTTCAAAACCGGCTGCGATGCTTCTACAGACCCTGGAGGGAAGGTGATCTCGCGTCTTATTGGGGGTGGCTGTGGAGGAGGCCCGGTGACTTGTGATGGTGGCCCAGCAGGTAGAACCTTCTGCATCTTCATGGAGGGCAGAAAAGGAGACTTGCTGGGAGACATGCGGTTCTCTAGTGAACGCTGGAAGGAGGCTGGGCTGGGGGCCCTGGAGATGTGGTTTGGCATCGACGGAGGCGTCTGATAGGATGACTGAGGGGGTCGAGTGATTGGCTGCATGGAGGCGGAGGATGCCATATAGGAAGGCTGGCGTTGGTTGACGTGAGAAGGCCACTGGCTCTCGTGGTTAATCCTCTGATCGGGTACCATCATATCATCAGTGCGGTTCATCGCCGGGTAAGGCGGGGCCTGGGCAGGACCCCCTGGACCTTGCCTATTCTGGTAGGGATAAGGCATATCATTGCGGGTTGGCCACATAGTCTGCTGTGGCCCTTCGCTGGTGGATGACTGCATGGGCCCCCCCATCATCTGGGGTGGAATTCCATGTTGCTGCATCTGTCCTGGACCCTGCATCCTCTCTCTGTTGTAGGGGTATGGATACTGCCCCTGGATGGGCCGCCTGTCTGGTCCAGAGTAGCTGCTGCTATACTGGTTATACATATCTGGCTGCTGGTTGCCGTATTGCATGTTGTACATATCCCCTTCGTGGCGCTTTGCAGGAGGACCGTACATGCCGTCCATGTGACGTTTGTAGTTCTGAAATTAATTGGAAAATAAATCATTGTGACGTGATTTAAGGGCACAATCCCACACATCTGCTTTTAAAGGGAATTGGGAAAATAACCATTAACTGGGAGAGAGTTCATTTAAAAGTCAAAGGCAACTCAGACAAGATGGGGTGGGGGATTTCAGCATCAGGCTGGGATAACTATTTATGGATGAAGGAGACCACGTCAATAAAAAAGTCCTGTGAGAAGCAGCATGGTCTGCACTAATCCTGGCTCCGCCTTATATTAATAGTGATAATAATAAATAACTGTGGTATTTGTTAAGAGCTTTCTATGTGCCAGGCACTAAGGACTGGGGTGGATACAAGCAGATCACTTTGGACAGTCGTTGTCTCACGTGAGGCTCACAGTCTCAATCCCCATTTTACAGGTGAAGTAACTTGGGCAAAGAGAAATGAAGTGACTTGCCCAAGGTCAGAGAGTAGACATGTGGTGGAGCCACATGACCTTCTGACTCTCAGGCCTGTAATCTATCCACTATGGGGCAAGTCTCCTAACTTCTCTGTGTCTTGGCTTCCTCATCTGTTAAAAAATGGAGATTAAATACTTCTTCACCCTCCTTCTTTAGACAGAGAGCCCTCAGTGAAGAGGGACTGTATCTGACTGTGTTGCATCAACCCCGGGGTTTAGTAGATTGCTTAGCACAGAGGAAATGCTTAACAGGTAGCACACAATTGTTATGATTGGGCAGGAACTTGTCACTCCCTGGGGTAAGGGGATGTCCCTGTCTACTTTTCCTAAAATGTCACCCGGCCCTGTGGAATGAGTAGTCAGAGGGTATGGCGCTAGTGTTACCCAGACAAAAGTCAGGCCCCTTCTCTTTGGCCCACACAGTGTCACCTGCCTTCCGAGGACTGGGCCAAAGCGGAGAAGCTGGGTGGGGAGGGGAGAGACCCGAAGCAAAGGGCAACAAAACCTGCTAAGACCCAAAGTCTGGGCTGCTCCAAGGCTACTCTGACATCACACATTTGACAACTGCTTCGGCTGAGCCCACTTGGTCTTGCGCTCCCCAAGTTCAAGCAGACTCTGTGGAGTCAGGCTGGAACTGGATTTGGCTCCTTACTGGTGGTCTTGGGGGCCTCACACTGCCACTGCTCTGACAGTCCTTAGCTGGCTGTAAAGCTGGGCTTTTTTACACAGCTTTACCTGACAGGGACTTTTTTTCATTTGGGAAAATTAAGTCCAGTTTGTTAAGTGACGGGCTAACTAAGAAAGCACTGCATAATGTCTGTTTTTCAGAGAAAAGGCTTTCAAAATTGCTTCCAATTTCATCTGAAATCTTCAAAAAAAGGTGTTTAAAGACAGTGGCAATGCTTATGTTGGAAAATGTCATCATGCAGGCTATGTGTTTACATCATGTTTATAACTGGTGAGCTAGGAACAATACCTCATAATAAAGCTATATGTCCCCCAAAAAACATGGCTATATTATGAAGTACATTTTCTCATACACTTATGTTCTGTGAATAGGGATCCTTTCTAGAACTTCCAGAAAAATAATATAAAATTGTTTTACATGCTATAGTCTGTAACATTAAACATCTCTAGAGTGTGCTTCATTCTTCTATCAATAAGTAGTATTTATTGAGTGCTTACTGCATCACAGAGCACTGGACTAAGCAATAGGGAATGTACAACACAATAAATACAGTAGATGAGATCCCTGCCCACCAGAAGGTAGCATAACACCACAATATTAATAATATTAAGGACTGTAAGCTCATTGTGGGCAGGAAATGTGTCTACTAACTTTCTTGTACTATCCCAAGCACTCGGTATCATGCTCTGCATATAGTTAGCACTCAATAAATATGATAGATTGATTGTAATAAGATTTTAGTCTTTGCAAGAGGCTGCAAAAAGTAGAAGAATGCTCTGTGGTAGCAATTTTTCAATTTTAATGAAACATTTCCCTGATTCAGGTTGATCAACGGCTTGTCTCACATCTTCATAAAGCACCATATTGTAGGCTAAGTCCTTCTCAATATCTCTGCACACTTTGAACTTCTTTCTATCAGGGTCTTCAATCATTTAAATAGGTTCACCTGCTTTCTTGAAAAGTTTTATGAGACTCTGTAATCGAAAAATCTTAGTTGGTGGTGGAATTTGGCTATGAATTTGGAATCTGTCAGTTATGAAAACCTCTCCTCCAGTTCTGGGGAATGAGGTTTCTCATCTGCTGAAGCTGGGCAGAATTGGGGTGAGGTAGAAGGAGCAGTGATTTTCGGTGGAATTAGTCAGCTCTACTACCCCATGATAATTCTTTGCTGCTTCCGGATGAAGCGGAGAGGCTGCCTTCCAGTTTGTGTTTGGGGAGCAGTTGAATGAGGCTTTCTTCCTTCCCACCCAAAGCCACTCTGTTTCAAAATCACGGTAGGTGAGATGAGGGTGCCCAAGTCTACTCAGAACCTGCCCTGTCTCTCTGGCACCAATTGTGTCGTCTCCTTCCCAAGTCCGGGGGGAAGTAGAGAAACAGCCTGGCATAGAGGATGGAGCATGGGCCTGGGCATCAGAAAGACCAGAATTCTAATCCTGGCTCTGCCACTTTTCAGTTGCATGACCTTGGGCAAGTCATTTAATCTCCTTCAATTACCTCATCTGTAAAATGCAGATTAAGACTGGCAGCCCCACGTGGGACAGGGTCTGAGTCTATCCTGATTTGCTTGTATCTACCCCAGCACGTAGAACAGTGCCTGGCATATAGAATGCCCTTAGCAAATACCATTAAAAAAAAAAGCACTGGGTAGGGAGGAAACTAAATTCCCTGAGCTGACTGGATGAAGTGTCGAGTGGGGCTTACAGATCCTGGGCTAGGTCAACAATCAGTGCATGTTATATCACTGGATTTTATGTACTGTTGCTATTCGGAACCAATGGTATGTCTGAAGGGCATATTTGAGCACTGAGACCCAGTTAGGTAAGTGTTCTGCCTTAATCATGCACATCCTGAACAGGTTTAGCCATTAATTGCCTATCTAATTCAAAAGATGTATACACAGTCTGAAAAATAAATACAAATGTCATTACTAACATTTGCAATGCCTCAACATGTTGCGTGGACTGTTCACATTCATGAAGACAAAGTCTTTCCCTCAAGGGTATAATATTTCAAAGAAAACAGATTCAAATCTGGCAACGTGTTCTAAACACAATCGGCTTACTTGAATTTCATTTATTACCATGGGGTATTTAAGTTTCACAAGAAAAATGCACACCTAGGAATGCAAATAAATAAAATGCGCGTCGCATAAGGGACTCAAGAGAAGCTACTGTTTTGAATTTCCAGAAGTGAAACTGCCCTGCCTAAATCCTATGTATTTAATGCCTAATTCAAAACTGGTATGATAAAAATGATAATTTAATGATGATTTGGCGAGCACCTTTGTAGTCACAACTTGAGAAACTCACAAAAACAAACCGTACATAATTGAGTTTTAGGATGTTTATTAAAGAGAGTAAAAAGTGAGCCCTTCTTCTTACCGGTTGCTGTGGATATATTCCAGGCTGGTGTCCTCCATATGGTGGCTGTCCTGAGGGTGGGCCTTGTCCCGGATACTGCGGCCCATAAGCTTCATGCCTAGAACAATGTATTCAAAAGAACGGGTGACTACTGGTGAACCTTTGCTATGACGGAGATGAACAATCCACCTCCAGAGCAATACATCCCCAAACTCACATTCATGTTTATTTCATCACACAGCTTCCACTCAGTTCACTGTCTACCAGTAGCACTTTACTTTTTAGCAAAGTGGGTGTGGGCATGCAATTGAGAAAGGATGCCAACTCCTGGTTTGGCTGCTGGGTGCCAAATACTGGTTGAACAAGCAAACATCATCCAGCACCACGCTTGTCAAATTCCTCAGACTCAGCCTTTGAGGCTGAAGCTCCCTCCTCCTACTCAAATGAATCTGCTGCATTCAGGAGCTGAACTCCAAGATTCTGGCTTGCAGCATTCACAATTAAAGTGGAAATCAGTAGCAGGACCTTGGAACAGGAAATCTAAAGCAATTTAATACAACGCGGCCAAGAATATGTGACATGGTAGAATGTGTTTCTATTTTACAACACCATGGTATGAGTTCAATTTCTGTTAGGGATGGATTTCAAGTGATTCCAAATGGTCTCAACAGTCATGAATCTATGGACATGAGAGGCCTGAAATGATTTTAAAAAGGGCAATATGTATATAAAATACATTCTGAAGATGATACTGAATTGAACAGTTCTGAAAATACCACCAGGTATTATTAATGCTACAGCGAGTCACCAAGACTGGAATTTTGTCAGGAAGATTAAGAACAGGAATGTAACTTGGCAAGATATGGTACATGAGTGGCGATTATCCAGGGCCCAGAATTCATCAAAAGGAAGAGTCCTGAGAAGAAAGCATGCTGAAGATGACCAAGGGATGAGTGTGGTCGAAACCTGAATGTGATCTTTCAAGGACTGGATGAAATTCAATCCAGAGGTACTGGGATATATCTATATTGATAACATTTCCCATAGCAGGAAAATAGTTGTCCCTAAAGAAAGTATGGGTGGAATGACTGAAGAAGGATTCAAAGAGTTGTGAACAAGATGAACGGAAAGGAATCAGTTTATAAAGATAGAGTTAAGGAATGGAAAATACATAACCTGGTAAAATAATGCTGTATGGGATTACTTCTGTATCAGGAGGGGAAAAACTAGTCTGAATTAGAGAGGATTCAGGTTGGTCCAAGGAACATTGTAACTGAAAGCAAAAGGGAAAAAAACACTAGGAAGAAATATTAGGACCCATTTCCCAGCAAAAAGATCTATTGTACTGGAAGAGCTTTCCAAAAAAAAAAAAAATGGAAACCTCTAGATCGACACATTTAAAACTGAGCCAGGCAAAGAATGTGAAATTACCTTGCAAGAACCACAAGGAAAAAAGCTGACATTAGCAGGATGAAATGGCTGGCCCGATCTGACAGTTACTTTTCCAAGTCTACCAAAATGGGGAAAATTCAACTACTTCTCCAAGCCCTCAAACAACAATAACAACAACAACAACAACAACAAAACCAAAATAAAAATCACAAGACACCAAGCATCTGCATAAACTTCTGGTACACTGTCAGAACTGTAATGGTCACTAGTTAAGGCAGATGCTGCAGAGAAAGTGATGTTCACCTTTGCTGGCCAGGGTAACGCTTAGAAGAATACAAGCTTGGGTCACTGTTAGAAGGCACCATGTTGCTTTGAGCACGTGGTCCCATACTGCCTTCAGGACCCAGGCAGTGATCCAACCTACAAAAAATGACAGAAGGAAACCTCATGCTGGAAAAGCACACATACTAAAAAAAAAAAACAACCCTGCAAAAAAAACAACTCAAAAAACCAAAAATCTAAATCTAAATGCAAAGATTCCTCTGATCTAAAAAACTTCACCTGACTCCCAGCATTTCATCAACACCCTGCTCCACCCCATGAAGTATGGCTTTAGTCCCATACATTCTGAAACAACAAAAAAACCCAGTAAGAAAATCTGACTAGGAGAAGAAGTTCTAAGAGTAAGAAATATCAAGTTAGGAGCAGAATCTTCACATTGAGATGAGGGACTAATACTTCTTAATGTCATCTTGGTTTTGCTACTAAACATTTTCAAATAGTTCCTGAGGTATATTTTCAATGCGTACTTTTCAGATTAGTTTCAGCATTGTTTTCCTTCTGGCTATTTAAAAATCTGCCCAAACTCAGCTGCGGTGAGGAAAGTTTAGAAAGGAAGCTAATACACTCCCTTTTTCTGGAGCTAAAAGTTTCGAAAGGGAAGAACAGGAAAGGTCTCCGCTTAGTCCGGCTTTCAAAGAACTCAGTGCATTCCTCAGTTCATTCCAGGCCTAACAGTTTGTTCTAGGGGTAGGACATTATCAAGTTACCAAGGTTTCCTCATCATGCCCCAAACTCTCAAATCTGCCTCTGAATGAGGGAAGAAAGAGAGACTAGTTAGGAAGTTCAAGAATTTTGGCTTCCATCCACATAAGCAGGAATTCCCCAAATGTCCAGCTGCTCTAATGAAAACATACAAAATGAATACAGTAGCTTTGAGAAATGTGTTCTTTTATTACACACACTGAGAGGCCTTAAGTAGCTGGTGAGAAGATTCTGGGCATGGGGACTAATTGAAGCGTGCTTTTGACTAGGGTGTTTGAGTTTCCTTTATGGAAACAATTCTCCATCTGAAAGAATGGGGTGAGGATCTGCTCCAACCAGTCACAAAGCAGCAGTGTGCTGCAGGCAATTGTGCAACACACCCACTTGTTGATCTGCAGCAGGTTGGAGGACTCCTGAAGCAGGACAACTCCCTCCTTATTAATTTCCACAGAAACCAGGCTTGGAGTGACTACTGGCTCAACTTGGAGGGTTCAGAGAGCTCCTCTGTTTTGGGGGGTGTGTGTGTGTGTGTGTGTGTGTGTGTGTGTGTGTGTGTGTGTTGAGTGAACAGGGTATGGGAGGAGGGATTGTTTCTGCTGAGACACTATGTCTTTACTTTAAGAGCAGACTCACCTTCTGTCGTAACCAGCTCCATAGGCGAACTGTTGTCTCTGACTCATGCCCATATTGGACATTGCTCCAGAAGGAGTCTGGTTATACATGTCCTGCATCCCACTATTGGGCATTTGTCCTGGTGTCATGAATGGCTCGTTGCTTCCAGGCACTGATAGTTCAAAAATACAAAAAAAAATTTGAGATTAGGATACCTATAAACATTTAAAGATGAGATGCAAGTTTCTATATATTTGAGATTGCATCAAAATTAAATTTTAGAATCCTAATTCCTGCAAATTCACCCCAACTAGGCTTACCACTTATCCAGTTAGGAAAAATGACTTGTAGGGAGAAGTTGAAAAAACATCATTTTAGAGTTCTATCTTAAAATTAGCTGCTTTGATTCTATTTAGTTGCCATTGTTTTTACGAGATGTTCTTCCCCTTGACTCTATTTATTGCCATTGTTCTTGTCTGTCCGTCTCCCCCGATTAGACTGTAAGCCGTCAAACGGCAGGGACTGTCTCTATCTGTTGCCGACTTGTTCATTCCAAGCGCTTAGTACAGTGCTCTGCACATAGTAAGCGTTCAATAAATACTATTGAATGAATGAATGAATGAGTTGTTGCAGCAAAAAAGGACAAGCAGCCTAGAATGGCAGAAAAAATCAACCCTAAATTTACTTAGGTGCTGAGGATCTTGGAAGACTGTAAGCTTATCGCGGGCAGGGACTGTGTCTACCAACTCTTATATTGTACTCCCACAAGTGCTTAGTACAGTGCTCTGCACATTGTAAACATTTAATAAAATGATTAATTGAATGACTGAAGAAAGCAGTGTCCTAATCACCTCTAAAGAAAACTCTGGGTATGACTAAGAGCCCCATGCTAAAAAAAAATACCCAAACCCAACAAGGATCCCTGTGCTTGAAGGGACTTGTTTGTTCCCTGGCCCCGCCCATCCAGGTGCAGTATGGGAATCCTTGGGACCTCTAAGAAGGATTCAGTTTCCACGTCTAAATGTTGTGTTGTCGTATATGCTGAATTAGCTGCTTTATCATAACCCAGCCAAAAAGGTCCAGGAGGAGGTCTAGGAGATGTTTTAGCAATGAGGGTGCTGGGTTACTTGTTTTAGGTGTCTAGAATGAGCTGAAAGAAGGACTAGAATCCTTAGATTGTGCTGGGCGCATGCCCTGACCACAGAGGGTTATGAAGGTCTCCCATGCTTTGGAAATGTCTCAGTGTCCTGAACCTGAAGGCAGGTAGAAAGACTAGGGGAAATCCAACAGTTGAATTTCATCTGAACTGCCGCTAGGTTTTCATATGGCCGGTGACAATAACTTGTAGGATAAGAAGTTAGAGTAGACCTCAAACTTCTAGGTAGGTCACAGGCTGAAGTGGGACATGTCCTCAAGTCTACACAGAATTACCAAAGATTTTTTTTCCTTCAAATAGGACAATTGGAGGTTTAAGAAACTAAAGAGTTATTAACATTGGTGTCTGCCCAGGTAGACCTGTGGAGTGGTTGTGTGGTTTATAATATAACTCTATCCAGACGACTCATACACTAGTGAGCTTCTCTTATTCTTAAAATGCTAGGTCTTTAGACTCTTTAAATTACTGAATAATTAAGTATTAAAATGGTACTCTCCTAAGTGCTTAGCACAGTGCTTTGCACTCATTAGGGCCTCAATATATACCATCGATTAATTGATTACCTCTGAACAACCAGAATGTGATCAGGCCACCTGATGCATATTACATAAAACGTGATTATTTCCAGAACTCCTAAAGCTTCCAAAGTTTCGACCCCATGGTTGTCCTGGATTGCAAGCAAAGTCCTTGTTCAAAAAGCGCTATCTAGAAATCCTGTGGGTCAAGTGTTTTTCTGGACAATGCCTTTAATCCTAAACCACCTTGATTACTGCATCAGCTTCCTTGTTGACCTCCCTATCTTCTGTATCTCCCTACTCCAGTCCATACTTCACTCTGCTGTCCACATCATTTTTCTACTGAGATGTACAGTCCATGTTGACCCACTCCTCAATAAATAATAATGTTGGTATTTGTTAAGCGCTTACTATGTGCAGAACACTGTTCTAAGCGCTGGGGTAGACACAGGGGAATCAGGATGTCCCACGTGGGGCTCACAGTCTTAATCCCCATTTTACAGATGAGGTAACTGAGGGGCAGAGAAGTTAAGTGACTTGCCCACAGTCACACAGCTGACAAGTGGCCGAGCTGGGATTTGAACCCATGACCTCTGACTCCAAAGCCCGTGCTCTTTCCACTGAGCCACACTGCTTCTCCAGTGGTTCTCAATAAACTCCAGTGGTTGCCCTTCCACTTCCGCATCAAAAAGAAACTCCTTTCTATTGGTTCTAAAACACTCATTCACCTCTCATTCACCTTGCCCTCTCATACCTTACCTCCTTGATTTCCTACCGCAACCCAGCCTGCACCCTTCATTTCTCTAATGCCAACCTACTTGCTGTACCTTGATCTCATCTATCTCGTCCCCGACCACTTGCCTATGTCCTGTGTCTGGTAGGGAACACTCTCTCTCTTCATGCCTGACAGACCATCACTCTCTTCACCTTCAAAGTCTTATTGAAGGCATATCTCCAAGAGACCTTCTGCGACTAGGCCCTCATTTCCTCTTCTGCCACTCCCTCCTGCTTTATCCTTGCACTTGGAATTGCACCCTTTATTCACCCCCTCCATCAGCCCCACAGCATGTATGTACATACTCATAATTTATTTATACATATTTGTAATTTATTTCTATTAATGTCTGTTTCCCCCTCTAGACTATATGTTCATTGTGGGCAGGGAACGTGCCTACCGACTCTGTTTATATTACACTCTCCCACGGGCTTATTATAGTGCTTTACACACAGTAAGCACTCACTGAATAATCGATGGATTGATTAAATTTGACAGTAAGCACTCACTGAATAATTGATGGATTGATTAAATTTGAAAGGAAAAGGAACAGGAAAGAGTAAGATACATAGCCAAGCTATTTCTGGTAACTGCACACTTTTCTAAAGGAGCAAGAGAGGGGCAGGGGTTCAGAAACTCTCAGGGCAATGGGAATCACTATGCGGGCAGCGAAAAGAGGGAGCAGAAGACATGGGAGGAAAGATACATTACGCATTTTCTGTGGCGGCATTTTGGAATGTATCATCTAAGAAGATGTTGGAAATGGCCTGTTTGAGGGATCCCTAGCCAAGAGTACCTTTTCTCATTCCACCAAAAGGGTCCTTGTTAGGTTCGTATGGCATTCTTCCCATCATGTCTGACATGTTCATCCCCTGCTGGTATGGTGCATTGGGTGTCATAGAGTTTCGTTTTGGAAACGCCGAGTCGCTCACATCGGAGAAGGGGTCATGTACACTAACTGCACTGTTTCTGGATAGATGAGAGAAGGTCGAGGTCAATCATACAGTGAGGGAACTCACAGAGCAGAACACTCAAAGGGCATTAAATGAACTGAATCCCTGAACCAGGAATAAAATTGATGATAATAATAGTAACAAAAACAATTACAATGAAAATTATGGTATCTGATAAGCACTTACTATGTGCCAAGAACTGTTCTAAGCACTGGGATAGATACAAGTCAATCAGGTTGGACACAGTCCCTGTCCCACATGGGGCTCACACTCTTAATCCCCTTTGACAGATGAGGTAACTAAGGCCCATAGAAGTGAAGTGACATGCCCAAAGTCACACAGCAGACATGTGGTGGAGCTGGGATTGGAACCCAGGTCCTTCTGACTCTCACGACTGTGCCCCAGCACTGTACCAAGTGCTGGGGCAGATACAAGATAATCAGATCAGACACAGCCCCTGTCACACATGAGGCTCACAGTCTAAGAGAGAGGGTGAACATGGATTTAATGCCCACTTTAAAGATGAGGAAATAAGTACAGAGAAATTAAGTGACTTGGCCAGGGTTAAACAGCAGGCAAGTGGCAGCGCTGGGATTAGAACCCAAGTCACCTGACTTTCAGACCATGTTCTCTCCACTAAGAAACGGCACTTGTAAAATGAAACAAGTCAGCAGCACTTATACTCCTGGTTCTATGGAGGGGGTCTATCTACCCCGATGCTAATCTCTTACATACCTGCCACCTGGCATAGAAGTCATCTGTCCATGAGGGGTCGATGCTGGTGTGGGAGGTTTCAGGTCACTTGGAATTTCCGCCATGGAGTTACTTCCAGTGGACTGGGGTCTGTGGACCTTGCAAGGACCCTGAATTAGCTGGTGAGAGTAGAGAGACAAAAGACAAGCTTAGAGATGACCCAAAAAAGCCACAGGTTCAAGAACCAGTGAGACTGAAACAAGAGTTGAAACCAATTCAATACTTCTGCAACTCTCTCAAGGATTTTCATATTCCATCCCATTATTATGAGCTGGTCAATGTGAGAGTTGTGCAAGCTGCTGATCTGCTGCCAGATCATTTAAGCACCAAGGCTAGGGAAAATCAGAGTTCCAGAAGAGAACTTGAACTCTAGCTACAACATCCAACAAAACCCGCTCCTGTCCCCCAACCCTCAGTGAAACTGAGGCCTATGAGGTTTTTAAGATAGAATGGAGACTCCTAGAGAAGTAAACTAAAACCATCTCCTCCCAAATGAATGAAAAAATAACCAATTGCTGCCTCCAAAACTGGGACAAGTAGAAATTAGTCAATGGAATAATTTACTGAGCATTTACCATGTGCACTTGGGAAAGCACAATACAACAGAGTTGGCAGATACATTCCCTGCCCACAACGGGTTTACAGTCTGGAAAATTATGACTGCCAATTTGCGATAGTTATCAAGTATTTGTCGAGGTCCAACAACACACACCCGAGCTCCTGGGAGTGTCACTCTCCATTTGGCACTAAAGAACTGAGATAAAGAGGGGAAATTGTCATATCACACAGGAGGGAGTCCATGGGGCTGGAGGAGCAGGTGCTTAAACCATTTACTCCCACCCAAATAGTTTTGCCAGGATGTTATAGGGTGATTCTTATTTTCTTAAACCGAGGTACTGGGGTCCATAATCATTTGTTGGAAAGACCTGAAACCAAGTTCTCCCCTCCCTGCTTATTATGCCACTGGGGCATAGAAGCTGGCAGCAATCCTGGAAAAGTGATCACAGGAGCTGGTTAGAGTCTTTAATTTCTCACTGGAACAGATGTAAAGCCAAATTCCAATGGGAAAAAACAAAATGCAAGGTAGAAAAAAAAAGATCTGTTGCATATAAAGGAAAGAGAACGTTTTGCGGATCTGAAAGGACAGCACCACTACAGCTCCAGAACTGAGGAGTCGGGCACCATCTGATTCAAATCAGCTGTAGCAATGGACCATACACACATCAGTAGCAGCAGCTTCCTCAGAAAAAAATGGCTTCCAGAGCTGTGCGGTTTCAGAAGTGACCCTTATTTACAACAGCTCAAATTTACAGTCAATAAAAAAAAAAAATGATTCCTCCTGCCAGTGTTTTTTCCTCCCTTCAGGAAAAAAAAATGAATACGACCTTTTGAAACTCCATTAATAGGAGGGCTGGCATACTCTCTAGGATATCCCTACCTTTTGCCAGAAGCTACAAATGTATACTCTAAAGTAAACAATGGAAAGGTTACTGAAGGTTAAGTACATTCACATACTTCAGACTGAACAGCCAGACTCCACGCTGGGATGATAATTTACACAGCATGAACCCAGTGCCCTAGTTCTGACTGGGGGGTGGGAGAAAAGGGGGTGGGTTGGGGAGTGTGGGGGTGGTCAGCCGGATATGTCACAGGTCCAGAGTGAATAGAGGTCTACCAGAGGGCACCTTTGTTTATAACCCAGACCCCTTTCTCATTTATCTTCCAGTGAGGATTCCCTGGTTGGATACATGACAGGTTTGTGACATCACCTGTCAGCTAATAATAGAAATTCAGTCAGCCACCTGCCAGCCAAGATGGATGGGTTTTTGGTTACAGACTTACTAATTGAATGACTGGCTTCCCCCCACCTTCAGTCTTGTTTCGCTGCTGCCAAGGCAACTAAGGAGCAGGTTCCTAGCTCTGTTTATTCCAACTTTGGCACCAACTTGAACAGGTTTATTATGATTGGATCCCTACCGGCCTCATGGAGATACAATGCAACCCCCAGGTCTCACCTAGGTTGCGCTTGGGGGAAATGCTCAGAAGCAAATCCTTTCCCATTCAAAGCAGCAATATGGGTCACCGGTACGAAAGAAACCACAGATACTCAACTTTATTAGATTTCTGGGGCGCATGAGGTTCATTCATTCATTCAATTGTATTTACTGAGCGCTTACTGTGTGCAGAGCACTGTACTAAGCACTTGGAAAGTACAATTCAGCAATAAAGAGAGACAATCTCTGCCTACACGGGGTTTACAGGGTTGGGGAGGATGTAGACTCTGCATGCTTTCAAGCTACCGATAACTCCTAACTTAATTTCAGATGAATGCAAGGTCCGACATTTTAACAATTGAAGGGGAATGGGGTCCACGACCCATCCGACTTATATCATTTATTTTTTATACCTCCCAACAATGGAGATACTGGGGTACATCATTCTAATCCTACTGAAAAACTGTCCTGAAGATAATATGAAAAATGTTCTCTTATGGCCATGATGAACACTTTGTCTTCGCTTTATTGTGGACATATTTGAAAAGTCTTGGGCAGATGGGCTTAGAAAGGGACTGGAGAGCAGTAATCTCTCACCACTCTCTCGTGAGTCTACACTGGAAAAAGGTTTTAAACACTTCATGATTTCTGGAAGGGAACTGCATCAAGATATCGATCAACAATCCACTAATGAAGACGGTCCACTGCTAGCTCTTCAGCTGCTCTCCTGACCTGTTTTCTTTGGTGGGCCACCTTCCCTCAGTGTTCTCTAAAACAGCCTCTGGCAGTTAAAAGATTTCAACGCCAATCACTATGAGATCAGAATATTATTCTGATATATTTCACTCTTTCCTATTTAGACCATTCCCCAGTTTTGGTGGCTTTTTCAGGCCCTTTTTTTCCTACTGGGATGTAGCAAGTCTCAGAAAACCTTTTCTCTCATGGTGTGTACTCCTCATATAGTTTTATTTTAAAGAAACACATTCACTTGCAGACTTATTAACTTGGATCCAGCATCATATAAGGACTATTTTCCTCCCTACTTGGCCGAGCTATGAGGAGTGGCTCTCTTTGGACATGGAAGCGTGGTGCCTGGTTTTACTACACAGTCCAGTCATCCAGCTTGGGCATTAAGTAAGACCCTCTGCATTATTTTCACTGACTTAATGGCTAAGACCAGGAACCTTCACATCCACTTCTTCCCATCCTCGAGGCCTCCAACTCCATTTGGAACACAGAAAGGAATGGATCACTTGAAGTGTATCTACAATCCAAGCTCTTTGTGCAGTTAAAACGATAATGTTACCATAAACTGCAGTTTTTGAAAAAAGAAAGGCTTGGCTGTTAAGAGAACAGGCCTTATACTTTCTGAAGCATCTATACCTCAGCAGGATTTCTTGTACTAAAGCTGATGCACACTGCGAAAGCCATTCTCCGTACAGAAGTGCAGACCATTCAGTGACAAGTTCTTTCTTGGCAAATAAAACAAACCTTTAGATCTTTGCAGACATCTCCTCTCTGGTCGTTATGCCCTGCTGGGTTTTTATTTTACAAAAAAATAGTTTCTGAGCTGTTCATAGGCAGCTTGTTTCACTCTTTGAACTGAATGCAATGTTGTGAGAAATTTAAAATTAGACTTTGTAAGCTCCTTGTGCAGTTCCAAGGTGCACTGTGACCAAAGAGGGCATAAAGCCCTCTCTTCTTCTGCCCGTGGTCTTGCCATCTAAATCAAGGCTCAGGGGCTCCATGTGGAGGTGGGCTTTATACAACAGTTTCTGAGAGATTTCTGGCTGATTCTCTGTCAGTCAGTTCCCCAACGACAAAACGGCAATTTGAGGAAAATTTTTCTCTGTAATGTTTACCAAGTCCCATTATTTCCCATCAATTTTGTCTCATTATCTTCCCTGTTATCAATCAGTGAATGGTATTTTCTAGGCATCTACTTTGTGTAGAGCATTGTACTAGGTGCTTGGGAGAGTACTATACAATTAAGTTCCTCAAAGGTAGTGATAACACCTTACTCTTCTTCGGTACATTCTCTGTGTGCCTAGCAGGACACTTCACACAGAGTAGGCAGTAATAAATACAATTGTTGATATACCTTTAGAGTAAAAGTTTAGCTATTTTATTAAACAATTTCTTCACATATTCGCATGCTTTTAGAGTAGCAACTTCAACAATTCTGACTAAAAGTAACATCTCAGGCTGATTGATGTCTATTTTGTTTTAGCCTCTGTTGGACTCCTTTAATCTTTCATTTTCACAAAAGCTCTGCATATACCCCCTTTCTAACACTAAACTGGATTTCCTTTCCTAGAACTACCTTTTAGGCTTTCCAATATACAGTAACGGTTGAGTGTAGGCTATGTAAAAGTATGGTGCAGATTTAGGAAGGAAAGGTTTTTTTCAACATGAGAAGCAGTGTGGTCTAGTGGATAAATTACAGGTCTGAGAGTCCAAAGTATCTGGGCTATAATCCCAGCTCTACCACTTGTCTGCTGAGGGACCCTGGGCAAATTAGTTAACTTCCCTGGACCTCAGTAAAATGAGTATTATGACTGTGAGCTCCATGTGGAACAGGGACTGTGGCCAACCTGATTAGCTTTTATCTACCCCAGTACTTGGAATAGGGACTGGCACATAGTAAGTGCTTAACAAATACCATTAAAAAAAAGTTCATATCAGCTGCCACTGGCATGAGTTGTACTAGTTAGGTGAGAGGATTCAAGGTGAGAATTTGTTTAAATTTGTTGAAAATAAGTAAGAGACAAAACTCTTGAAGTAGGAATAACCCGGTATAGGCATGAAAGTTATTAACTTTCCTATTTGTTTGAACGATCTTGCAGGGACTGTATCAAAAATGAAGTTGCTTTTCATAGCCTGCACCTTTTTTTACTTTCCTTAAATGATATTTAAGCTCTTACTAGATGCCAGACCCTGTAGTAAACGCTGGGGTAGATACAAAATAATCAGGTTCGACCAGTCCAGGTCCCACAAGGGGCTCACAATCTTAAATGCCATTTTACAGATGAGGCAACTGAGGCATAGAGAAATTAAGTGACTTGTCCATAGTCTCCCAGCAGACAGGTGGAGGAGCCGTGATTGGAAAACAGGTCCTCTGATTCCCAGGCCTGGGTTCTAGTCATTAAGCCACATTGCTTCAACTTTCATTGAGTTAGAGAAGACACAGCATCAGAATCAACAATTACTGAATGCTTACTGCATACCCAGAGCATACGAGGAACTAAGTGGGGCACATACAAAAGAAGCACAAGTCATGGTCCTTGCTCATGGGAGGACTGTCAATCTACTTTGAAACACTTTGCCAATATTCACCTTAATTAAAAGTGCTCTTTGAGCTGTGTCCCTTCCCTGTCTCCCAAAAGCTTGAATGGCAATTACAGAAGTCTACTCTGGTTTTCCCCTCTCAGGATCGTGCCTGGAGAGTTTCCGGTACTCTACTAGTCTTGGCTATGGGAGGGATAGTCAAGCAGAGGCATACCCATTCCATTCCTAGCTTGGGCAGTGGCTAGTGAGTAGTAGGCTATTTGCTACAAGTTAAAACTTGCCGGTACTGGGCAGCAGCGGCATGGGAGAGTCGAAGGCAGATACTCAAGTTTACTGTGTGGAAGAAGGCATCAGTAAACCATGTCTGTATTTTTACCAAGAAAACTCTATGGATACACTACCAGAATGATTGCAGATGAAGGTGGGGAATTCTGGAAGAGATGTGTCTATGTCATCGCTGTGGGTCGGAAATGACTCAACGGCATAAGACAAGACAAGACTGTGGTTTTGATCTAACTGGAAGGATGGTGTCAGTAATCCTGAGTACTGTTGATTTAGTAATCCTAACCAAATCCTGTCACTCAAAAACTTTCAGTAGTAGAAAGTGAAGACTAGTCCGAATGATTGGGTGTGAGGCAACACTGCATCCCAGCTTGGATTTAACCCACCAAGCAATCTCAGTGTGCTTCACATTGGACCCAAAAATTCATTCTCCTAATGGGGAAATAAGGGGGAAATTGAGCAATGAGCAAGAAGATAAAGTGATTTGCCAGAGTTGCAGATGGGTTACTGATGCTTTGTCACCATCAGATTGATGCTCTTTTTATTAGGCTCTTCGGCAAAGCAAGAAACTTCCCCAAAAAACTGACTAATGGAGAGTGACAATTTCCTGAAGTCACTCAAATTTTATGTATCCTCTTTAAATGCTGGAGTTTTGGGCTGCATCCAGTGCTAGGAATCATACAATCCAGGAAGGAGAGGATAAAGTTGAAAGGATGAGAGAATCATGCCCTTCTGTGTTTTCTAAATGGAAACTAAATCTTGGTCATTCTCTTCAGGGACAGGTTTTTCTTGGGAAATTTCCCCCTGGGGTTGGTTGTAGGTTTGGGAGAAAATGCCTGAAAATTATGCTCAAACTGACAAATGGAGGAAAGCCAGGGTCTCCTCCCTAGCCCAGGAAGGAGAGTGGTCCAGATAGAGTGAGTAGAGATTGCTGATTCCTGAGCACTAGCGGGACAGGGATGTACTGGCCCAGATCTTCCTCGGTGCTTACAGCATCTCCTGTCATCTGGACTCTGCAAGTGACTAATCTCATTCCCAGGAAACCCTTCGCTTATTACATGCTAGTAGTTTAAACCTCTGGGTGCTATCATTCTCCTAGGCACCTATGGAGCCTTGACACATGTGAATTACGGGAATCAATCAATGATATTTAGTGAGTGTTTACTGTGTGCAGAGCGCTGTTTTTCCTATCTAAGCAGAGGAAGTTCACTGTTACAACCTGTAAAGCATTACTCTTAAACTCAGCTTTCCCTTCTCCTTCCCCCAAATCCCTCTGTTGGGCTTCCACTAAAGCAAAACCAAACCAAAGAGAAAAAAAAACCCAAAACTCTAAAGACCCAAAAAGCTGCAACAAATAAGAAAAAAACCCATCTTATTTCATTCCACTCTAAGCTTTTTGAGAACAGGGGCCATATTTTAATACCACGCAGCACCCACTGGGGGTGTTCAATAAAGGTTGCGTCTTTATCCATCCACCTATATGGGACTTCCAAAATTTCGCTATTCAAATCCCTGCAGTTTCTCACTTACCAGGAGATGGCGGCTGGATCTTAGGTTGTTTCTTGGTATCCCCGTGCTGAAGACCTCTGGAGGGGGCTCCTCCCCTCTCTCAATCTTGCACTCAAAGGCAAACAGGTACTGGATGTACTGCTTTTCAGGGAGCTGGCTGCACTGCTTGAAGTGCCAACATTTAGGTTGGTTGCCAGCTCCCGCCACTTCTTGTTTTTAACCTAGGAAAAATGGCAATCATTGCAACAAAGTGGCTTGTTTAAAGCCAGGAGACAAAAAAAAGCACTGTCTTGGTTTACTTTTTTTTTTGCCTCTTTTAACTAATGCTCATTACTCCCACTCAGTAGTGCATAGACAGCATTTACAGTTATAAAACCATTAAGGAACCTGCTGATAGCTACATAAAAAGCTTTGCTTGTTGAGAGTCTTCTGCCTGGTGCCTCTTCTAATGCTTTGCACTCTTTCAGGGCTTGTGCTGCTCATAGTTAGCAATTTATCTCCCAGCAAATGCCTACTCTCTCACCACACACACACACACACACACCCCCCCTAAATTAAAAAAAAGCTTCCTAATTTAAAAAAGCAATAACAAGAGCGTCATTCTGCAATTTCAGCGTTCGAGGACTGATATGACAAACAGTTTTTCCTCCAAAAGAGCCATGAACTGCCAGAAAGATTAGCCTGAAATTCCTGGCTCAAGTCCCCCTGTAGCGTTCCTTGTGGAATGGATCTATGTCCCTTCACGAGAAAAGATTCAGTCCAGAAGGCCTCTTCACTAATTAACATAAACTTCAAGACAGACTGAAAGGACACTCAGTGCCTGGACTGTGCTCTAATAAAGCTGCCACCCAAAGTGTAGTTGTCTGGCGCAATGTGCACTTTTACACTCTACTGCTATATTGTTTGTTGCCTCTGATCAGCAATCACTTAACTCTCCTCCCTCTGAAAGATGGAGCTCATACCAAGGATAGTGACTAAGCATCTAGGTGACTTTTTAACTCATCGAATGCCCCTGGGGAGAACAATCTATTAACTACTTCTCTATGATGGCAAGACACACGAGGAGGTGAAATTTCCTTGAAGAAAATCTTGCCTTTTAAGGTAACTGGAATATCTATCTTCTGCCTTTTAAGGTTGAGGTTAATGTTTTCTTACTATATTAAAGTTTAGGAACCCAACCTTGCCACAGAGCTCTTCATGCCCATTTACTTAACACTAAGAGTCGCATAATGAACATCCTGAATAATGTTCACAGAAATGCTCGATGCCGAAATGCCCAGTACTTTGGCATTTAAAACAAGGCTTCAAACAGCAGGCCTGTGGATTGCTTCAGAAATGCTAAGCAGAGTGCTGCCAGAGACACCCTGGAATGGAAGGCTTCGAGCTGATCAATATGCAGCACCTGCTCGCATCCACATCCGCCGGCCCACCATGAACAGATCATCCCATGAAGAGCACTGGATGATGTCGGTCAAGCTTTTCACCACAGAGCCACCCCGTCACATTCAAAAAAACCTCATTAGCTAAGCCAGCATGCCCTCCCCTCTTTCTGTAGACAAAAGTTAGGGGCACGGCTGGCGAAAGAGTCAGAGACACATGTTCAAACCATTTCTGCTCTTGCTTCCTGTGTCCATTTCCTGCGCTTGCAGAAATTTTGAAGTTTTTAGAATCAAGGTCTTAAAAGCAATAGCTGGAGACTGGCCCCATTCTTAATAATAATAATAATGATGATGATGGTATTTAAGTACTTACTATGTGTCATGCATTGTTCTAAGCGCTGGGGGAGGTATATGATAATCAAATTGGACACAGTCCTTGTTCCACGTGGGGCTCATAGTCTTAACCCCCATTTTACAGATGAGGTAACTGAGGCCCAAAGAAGTGAAGTGACTTGCCCAAGGTCATAAAGCAGACAAGTGGCAGAGTTGGGATTAGAACCCAGGTCCTTCTGATTCCAAGGCCCGTGCTTTATCCATTAGGAAAAGCTGCTTCCCACTGGACACACTGCTTTATGCTGCTTTCATTCAATTGGTACTGATTTGAGCGGCTTACTGTGTGCAGAGCACTATTCAATAAGGAGCGTGCTTAATGGAAAGAGCTTGGGCTTGGGAGTTAGGGGACATGGGTTCTAATCCCAGTTCCGCCACTTGTCTGCTGTGTGACCTTGGGCAAGCCGCTTAACTTCTCTGGGCCTCGGTTACCTCATCTACAAAATGGGACTAAAACTGTGAGCCCCATTGGGACAACCTGATTAACTTCTATCTACTCCAGCAATTAGAACAGTACTTGGCACATAGTAAGCGCTTAACAAATACCATAATTTTATTTATTGTTATAACTGAGTTTTCATAGAGCTGTAAGCAAATGTCTTTCTTCAGTCCTACTCCATGCAAATCTGGGGATCATAAAGATTTAAAATTCTGAAGAACATTTCCTAATGTCCAGTAACTTATTTGGAAAAGCATTTTTAAACATAAGGAGGTATTCAAAAAGAATGGAACAGAGATTGCTGGACACAGCAGGAAAAGGGAATCTCCAAGCCCTATTTGCCTCTACTGATTCTCTGATTTAGAAGCCACATGGTCTAGTGGAAGGAGCACAGAGCTGGGGGTCAGAAGGACCTGGGTTCTAATTCAGCTCTGTCACTTGTCTGCTTCTGTGACCTTGGGCAAGTCACTTCACTTCTCTGTGCCTCAGTTCCCTCATCTGTAAAACGGGGGTTAAGACTGTGATCCCATGTGGGACAGGGACTATGTCCAATCTGATTTGCATTGTACTACCCCAGCATTTTTCTAAATGCTGACTGGCACATAGAAAGAGCTTAACCAAAACAACAATTATTATTATCCGAACTCCATGGAGTTCATAATCATAATCTGTGTTAATTTATGCCTACACACCAGAAATTTCATTTTCCATAATTCTTCAGCTCGGTGGACTCCCTCAATTCATTCATTCAATTCTCATTTACTGAGCACGATTGATGCAGAACACTGTACTAAGCACTTGGGAGGGTACAACTTACAACAATAAATAGACATTTTGCCTGCCTCAAGCTTCCACATTCTTGCATTTTTCTTTCACGGCACATGCTGACAGCCAGACATTTCAGGAAACCTCCCAGACAAGTCGTCCCTTACCTGGGCCAAGCCTCCAATCTCTTTGACACAGACGTAGAGCTGAACAGATCCAGGGGCTTTTTTGCCCACCGCTGGAGGCTCGCAACGGGTGTTCCCCGCTCTTCCATGAAGGTCAGATAGCGGTCCACCCACAGTTTACGTTCTGGTTCGCTTCCCAGCTCGTACACTTTGGTGATCTTTCTCAACCGTTGTGGTGGAGGAGCTTGACTTCTAGAGCACAGAGTGCGATTGGAGATGGGGTACGGATGGAAGAGGGGAAAGGGACGGAGGTGGAGAAAAGGTAAGGAACTCACAACATGTATAAGAAGAAGAAGATAAAAAACAACTTACTGCTATCACACAACAGTCAGGAATGAAGGCTACTAGTTCAGGCATAAACAGTACATTTTTGCGGATATCAATGCATTTGACTTTATATAAAGGGCTCAAACTCCCTTTTTCTGTGTTTAAGAAGTCCTTTATCACTGACATAGCGTTGAATACAGAAGGCAGCTTTCTGATGATGCCTCATAATATATTTTAAAGAAAAAACAACGCCCTTTTTGGAAAATCACCTAAAACACATCCATCTTCTAGGCAAAAAAACACACAAAAAAAACTAGGACATCTCTCCCTCTCCAATCCGAATCACAAAATGTTCAAACTGAACAGGGATCTCCCGAGAACATCCCAGAAACCAAACAGTATTGGTGTCGCTTGAGTTACTTTCCTCCCTTGGCACTGAGAATGACAGGATCGAGGTTGTGCATGCTCATTTTTCATCCTATTGCAGGATGTAATAGAAAAAGAAACCTACACTGTTCAGAGGACTAGGCTGGCCTAGCTTCCAGAAATGGATTCAGGGAGATTCAATGTTCTGCTTAGTGATAGACTAGCCGGCTTCCAACAATGGATTCTGGTAGATTTGCCATTTTTAGTGCTCCCTATTAGAACGTGAATTCTCTCAACATAGGGAAGGGTGTTTTTAAAAGCATATACCCCAATACATAGGAGTGTTGAGCTCGACCCCATCATAGGTGCTCAATAAATGATGATGACCCAGGAGACTTGTGCTCATTGCTTGGGCAGAAGCACTGGCAACTTGTGAGGCACCCAAGGTTCACCACTCGATTCCTCATGGAGCATGTTGGCTTAAACCTTTTTTTCCTTGGGCGCTCCTTTACGATAGAGGATGCCCAATGCAAATATTTCAGTATTAATGAAGATTTGATGCTTGAAAATAAAACAAAATCCTGCAGACATAGCCAATAATTCTGGGGGTGGACAACAGTAGCCCTGCCGTCATGATGAGCACATAATATGCCTCTAAAAACATGTGATTATAATTATGGCCGCCCAGGGGGGTGGTGCAGCCTGAAGTATTCTTCCACCAAAAGATCACATGATTGGGAACCGGATAATGCTGGTCTTAAGAGGAAAAAACCAAAAATCCCAGTGCCCAAGCATCTCATTGAACAATCACTAGGAAGAGGTAATTTATCTCATAGAGGGAAAGGCTTCACTCCAGCATGGTAATTTACTCAATCTTGTCCACCACAGAATTCTTTTTCTCCTTGTCTTCAATGGCTGGCCGCTCGTTTTGGACCAAACACTATTACTTTTTTTTTTAAATTAACTCTTGGGTGCCAAGTTTTGTATAGCTCATGGGAATCTTTCCCTCACTGTAAAAAAGCATAATCCAGTGCTCAATGTAGCCTAACTCCATATGACTGACTTTTGCCAAGTATGAATTTTTATGTAGAAATCATAGTTTCAATGGGGGCAATGCACTTGCTATACTCAACTATGCTATACCCAGATTAGTGGTGGCTTTTACCCCTAACTGACTTAATTATCCATTAAAAATCATTTTAAAGGTTCTACTGTGAACTTTAAAAATATTTGAGAAGAAAATAATTTTACCTAAAAGAATGTTAATATAAAAGAACATACTATGGATCTGTGGGCATGTACAGTAAGTAGGTATATAAGAAAAATATCATTGCATTTTTCAAAGTTTACCCTCAGAGGAAATATGATACTGAGTTTAAATTTCAGGTGGCTGCATATCAGGTACTTGAATTGGGGGGAAAACACATTTTTCTTTTCTCTCTGCACAGTGTAATTTTCATATCCTTCCACTTAGTTGCATCAGGCCTTCTGTTCACTCTGGGGGAGAAACAGTGCTTGGACTTTTATTTATATCTGGTTATAAGGGACAACAAGTTTCTACACAGCACTTATGTACATATCTGGATCTATTTATTTATATTCATATCTGTCTCTCCCTCTAGACTGTAAGCTCTTTGTGGTCAGGGAACATGTCTACCAACTCTCTTGTACTGTACTCTCCCAAGGGCTTAGAACAGTGCTCTCTACACTATAAGTGCTCAAATTCCTGAGTGATTGCTTCTACCTTAATATTGCTCTGCAGGAAAAATGTCTAAAGTTAAAAAAACTAACCCAAGTAAATTAATCTTCTGATGCCAGACCACTCCCAGAGCAGAAAAGGAATTGGCCAAAACCCCCTTTTAGATTAGACTTTTGCACAACACATCCCTAAAGAGTGTGCTTCAGAAAGATGGGAATCCCGGGCATCAGGCTTACAAATGACATTACAACCAGGAAATGTTTATTTCTGAAGTCATCTAACAGTTTGCAAATGGTAAGATTTCTTTCTCCCTGGGAGAGCTTTCAGGCTGTTGTGCTAAGCAAAATGTGTGCAATTTTCTCCCAAAGTAAAATGCTAAAGAGAACGAACAGGAAAAAAAAACAACAATCCATCCAGTAAACAGTGACTGTTTTATTCTTCAGAGGGAGCTGGACATAAAACCTTTCCAATTGAGTAATTTTCTCTTTCTAAACTTTGAGGGTGAATTTGGAGATTATTGAGTAAATAAAATTGCAGGCTTAGAGTCACCAGCCCTCAGGCAGAGGTTGTGCAAACTTGGTCTTTCCTGCTCAGCCAGCATGATCTACCCCTGCCATTTACTATAGCAGCCTTCCCCTTCTGGAGTGCCACAGTATATGATGCTTCATGGAAAGAAAATGGCACTCCATGCTCAACAGAGAGCATTTGTCCCCTGCATCACCTACCAAGGAACTAAGGATGTTTTGTTCCTTACACAGGCCCCAATTTTGACCGTAACTCACATGACTTTTCTGAGTTTCCATTTCTTTTGTCAAAATGAAAATGAATCCTGGGAAAGTTAGCAATTTCCATGGAAAAATAGTCATTTTTCTCATATGACTTGCCAGTTTGGAATAATGTTTTCCCAGTACCAATTTAATTGCAACCTGACTCAGTAATACATTAATACTAATAATGTAGTATTTGTTACACGCTTACCATGTGTTGAGCACTGTTCTAAGTGCTGGGGTAGCTCTATGTTAATATAAAAGTTCATTTACCCTGTGTGAAAATATATGTGAAGTGATGGACATAGGCAGAATGAAATCAAATGTAACGAACATTACTTATGCCACAGAGTGCTGCCATGAACCTATTAGCGAATAACTGTAAGATGTCCCCAAGATGTAAATACTGAAAAAAATGCCAGTGTTACTTACACTATGTATAATACTGCTGGGTAAATTACACATCCTGCCATAAGCATTCTATTTTTTGCTCCAGAGCCCTAGAGTTTGAAAACTCTGTAGCTCAGATCATAAATACCTAAGGAAGGGAATCGCTCATCAAAATCTGGACTGATTCATGGAAAGACACTTCTGAATTACTCAAAAATTTTATCAGCATTATGGTGCCATTAAGGTTTTCTGGTGTGTCAAGAATTTGGGAAGCTTTGTAAATCCTTCCCTGCAAATCTCCTAGACAGATTTACTTTTTAGCAATCTCTACCATGTGTACCTATCAGAATTTGTGTGTTGGTCATCAGCACAGGTAAGCCAATAGTCATCAACATTTTGAGAAGGGTTTGTATTCAAGCTATTTGGATTCAGTTCACGTTGAAACTGCATTAAATAGCTTTAATCCTTGGCCCATGTTAAAACTTCACCATTCCCTTATATTGACATGAACAGGGATTCAGAGAAAGGTATTGGCTGATGGTCATATTTGAATGTCTTTCTAGCTAACGAGTTGAAGAATCCCTGACCTGCACAGACTTGCAATTGTTTAGTAGCGGAGAGTGTTGTGTTTTTTATTCCCTATCACCTTTGATCCATGCCAGGACCTGAAAAATAATTTACAAAAGTGGCACATTTTCTGAGGTCTGAAACTAATCAAATAA
The DNA here is from genome assembly GCF_004115215.2 of Ornithorhynchus anatinus. Classification (NCBI taxonomy): domain Eukaryota; kingdom Metazoa; phylum Chordata; class Mammalia; order Monotremata; family Ornithorhynchidae; genus Ornithorhynchus; species Ornithorhynchus anatinus. The sequence continues at coordinate 73,245,676 of NC_041729.1, read as the reverse complement.
TCATCTGTCACCTCTCACTGTAGCTGGGCACTGTACTCTCTGGGCCTGGAATGAGGAGATCTTGTATAAACGGTATAAAATGAGGCATATTTATAAGATAACCAAGTCAAAAACTTCAGATTGCTTTTTGAACTGGGACGAGTAATTGAGGATCATCGTTTCCACCAAGGGCTAACTAGATGGAAACAATTCCATTTTTAACAGACATCCCAGGCCCTAAATACCATTCTTCACAACACAGGAAGGGGAAGTAGGTTAAAATGTTGACTTGAAAAAAAATGTGCTTAATTTTTAAAACCTATCCCGTCCTCTGAATTTTCCCCCACTACTTTAAAGTACCATCAATTCAGAAATTCTCCAAAAGGACAAAGGGCGCAGGACATGTTGGAAGAGCAAAACACCATGCTGGCTGCCTTCTGAGACTCAAAGCAAAGAAAATAAAGACAACAAAATTCAGGAGTTGCACTTTCCCTAACACATTGTTCCACCAAACACATTAAAATGCCTTTACGGACAAGATAAGCAAGAGCGTAGCCATCAGTTCACTAGGAAAATGCTGGATATGCCGAATCCCAGGTGAATTTTATAAACATTTTGCTGGAACAATAAATTCCTTTAACCTTCAGCCCTATCTGTTTAAATCAGTTAATGGAATAATTAATAGCAGCCTCTTTTTTGGGTTTTGACTAGATTGCCAGAATTTGCACAGTTAAATTCTTCTTCCATTCCAAGTTTCTTTTTCTGAGCTGTGCTCTTCAGTACCTCTTATAAAAATTAGGGGGCTAATTAAGACTTCTCAATAGGTTAATTGCATGTTAAAATTGAAAAAAAAAATCTTTTTATTCTTTATATGAATGCAAAATAAAGGTAACTACAGCACTTTACCTTTAAAAAGGAACAAATTTAATTTCTTCAGTTAAAAAAAAATCACCCCATAAGTTTGCTATGGTCAAATGAACATTCAGGAGAAAAAGCCACTGTTATACTTACATTACCATTTTGTTTCTTTTCTCTCAACTGGCAACAACTTCAACATTATCTACATCAGGGTACAGCATTTAGACTTTTCTATCTAACCCAATGGTGATGGAAGTAAACACTGTACCCCCTAAAAGTTACATTCTAAAAATATATACACCAATTAAAATTCCCCCACCTTTTGGTTCATTTTGGACTAATGGGTTGAAACAGAACACAAATGATGTTATGCTAAACCTGGCCCCAATATCGTAATACTGGCATTTCCAGGTAGGCAGTTTGGAAAGAAAATGTTTCAGAGGCTGATCTCAGAGACTTGAGAGCCGAATTTGTAATTTAAGTCATGGCTGCTGTTAGCTCTCCTCTGAGGGGAGGCAGGTCTACACTGAGTGCATAACACTCTAGACAATTTATGAAGTTACTCGTGTGAAGGAGTTTGAACCCGGTAACCAAAATGGACTACCTTTAAAAAAACACAATTACCATGCTCTGTCCAGAGGTGTATCATGAGAAGAATGTTTCCTTCTTTATACCACAATGCTACTCCCAGAAAGCAAACTTTCATGATGCACGCAAACTTTACTCATTTTATTACTAATATAATTATAAAGAAAGAAAATTCTTTCCTTGATAGATAATGAGAAAAAATTGTATAAAAACAAACCAACAAGCAAGCATTAGACTAGAATGAATTATTCATTACCAAAAAACCAAAAAAAAACAAAATCGGAGCCACTTACAGGGCTTGATGGAGTCTTTGGCCAGCCTGGGCTGCTAATGCTATCACTTTCATCTCCATGAAATGAGGAGATGCTAGCAGAGCTTGGGGACATTGGGGAAGGGACTGGAAGGTTGCCTGGGGTTGGGGGCTGAGAAATACCCTGAGAGCTGTAGCTATCCTGTGGTAGAGGAATAAAAAAAAAAATATGACAAAGGCAGGGCAAACTTTTATTTTAAATAACAAAAAATACATCCAGTTTAACAGACTGACCAGTTTTTATATATAATATATATATGTAAAGAGAAACACATACAGACACAGACACACATACACATAAATATATAAAGGTAATAAAACAGCATTCTTAATTAGTAAAATTTGGAAAGTTTGCTGGATGCTTGGATAAAGTCACTAAGCCACCATGCTTACTTCAAGCTAGTATGGAATGCTAAGCATGGGTTTCCCCTTATGAAAAAGAAAAGAAAAAAAAGCTGTTCACCTTATTTATCAAATAAGGCAGGAAAGCAAAATATTAAATATGTTGTTGCTGCTGAGGCGGCCAAAACAGGAAGCTATAACTGAAGGCAGAGAAAAATGGCTGCAAGAATCCAGACCAGGCAAGATCCCTCCCTTTCCTCCTCCCAACAATTCCCAAGCAATTAGACCTCTGGTTGGCCCCCTAGGCCTGCCACCCCCAGCGAGTTAAATGCCATAAGAACTAGTAACTTTCAGATCCACAACGTGAAAGAAAAAAAAATAGTAGAAACAAACAGAACGGGATGCACACAATGGAAAAGGCATGCAGGGGGGAAGAAATCAAAAGAAAAACAAATGAACAGAAAAGGAGGGGCCAAAACCAGAGACTAGATAGAGGAGGAGGACAGGGCAGCCTTCTGCTTGGTCGAACCAACACCACGTGCAAAGGAGGAAGGAAATACCTTTGACTTGCCCTCGGGCTGAGGAGTGCCTTCTTCTTTACCATCCGTCTTGAGGGGAATGGGAAGTTTGGACTCGGCTGGAGTCATCATATCTGCAAGACCCATAGATGCTAATCGAAAACAGGAGAAGAGAGTTTAGGCTTACAAGTGTATCTGGCCAGACAATGCTGTCGGCCTTCCCATACTGTTAAACTGAAGGAGGTGGCACCCAATGTCTCCTTAGATTAAAAAAAAATCAAATGATGCACACAGTTTTGGAAATCATTTATATTTAAAACCAAACAATTGGGTGCTGAAAATGCCTTGCAAAACACGGGCACTATCTGTAATCTGTATGTTCAAGTTCACACCACTGAATGCTATCGTAACTTCATTGTCAAAGAGAGTTATTCTTTCAAATCATTACCGCTTTGGAAAGAATAGGCCTCGGTTGGCTAGGAACCAAAAGATTTGCCTAAGTTACTCTTGAAGCTGCTGAAGGGAACAAGGAAGTCATCACAGAGAGGTGGAAAGAGGACTAGGCCAAGAATCAGGGTACCTGGTTTAGAGTCTCAGCCCTATCACTGTCCTGTCCTCCAAGAGGCCTTCCCTAATCCCTTCTTTCCTTGTCTTCCCCTTCCTTCTGTGTCACTCTGAGATGTTCCCTGTATTCAGCCCCCCTTCCAGCCCCATAACATGTATGTCCATACCAGTAATTTATTTATCTATTTTAATGTCCATTTCCCCTCCTGAATGTAAGTTCGTTGTGGGCAGGCAATGTGTCTATTGTTATATTGCACTCTCCCAAACACTTAGTCCAGTGCTCTACACAAAGTGCTCAATAAATACAACTGACTGACTGATCTTGGGCATGTCACTTATACCTCTTAGGTCTTCAGTTTTTTCAATTGCAAAGTGGGGATAATAATGTCTGCCCCTCACCTTCTTTATTTCATTGGGATTTTCTAAGGGAAAGATGAGATCCTTGATGTGAAAATGCTTTGGGAAAATCAGAGGGCTACACAAACACATGAAAATTAATAGTTTTAGGAAAAATACAGAGACAGTACAAAGAATCTTATATTTTGTCCAGGGAGTAGAAGTTTTTGCATTCTCCTATTACTATTCTATTACTTTCTGGGTGAGTTTGTGGGTTTATAAATTAGCTACTATGAATCTCTGTCATTGCATGTTTCAAGAAGAACTTTTATACTGCTCTGTTTTCACCTCTTACGTACAGTTTATAGTCAAAGAAGAATGGCTTCAATCACACCTAACTGACTTCAACAGTAATTGCTAAGTGCAATTCTGTGAGAAAATGTCTGCCAACCATTTAATAATAGGAATGATGTTAGTTCAGTTTGACACAGTGCTTTCTGACTCTAAACTCAGAAACCCAAACTAAAGAACAAGAACACAACCAACCTACAAGTCAACCCAAAGCTTTGCTGGTGAAACGTATCATATCCAAGTCCAGGAATACTGAGATATGATCACAGAACAAAAGTTTCCAAATTGATAATAGCCCAAAACCCCATCACTCAGCCCCAGACCATAGTGCTACTTAGCTCTTAAGGTCTTACTGCATATATTGTGTGTAGGTTTCAGGTTGAAAATAAGGCACTTTTCCAAAAAAGACGGTAAATGGGCCAGCGACTCTATTATACTGTACTCTCCCAAGCACTTAGTACAGTGCTTTGCACACAATAAGCACTCAATAAATACAAATGATAGAGATACCATGTAATAGTACATTATCGAGCACTAAGTCTGTGCTAGAGTGATTGGGAGAGTATAACAGACTTAGCAGACATGATACTTGCCCTCTCAAAGAGCTTCCAATCTGTTTTACAATCTTATAATTTTAAGAGCTGCTAGGGCATTTAGTCAGTGAAGGTGTTCAGGGAATACATTTTGAAATTTGGGCAGAATTCCACTGTGAAAACTGAGTCACATGGCACTCTATGAGAGACAACCAAAGCAGATGAGTGAAAGAGGAAAAGGGATGGAAGTGATAAAATGGGAGGGGCCATGTGATTTACAAAAGACAAAATCTGAAAAAAGTCTCTCAAACAACTTGAAAACCAAATCAAATGGAACCAAAAGTTTATGAACTCAACCCATCTGACATCTTGAAAACAGCGATGTTGGCTCTGACCAGCAGCACACATGCACCAGAATGGGCCCAAAGAAACAAACAAAAAATTCTTTAAAAAAAATTCTTCACAAATTGCCCACAACAAAATGATTATTGCACATATTCATGTATTACTATGTTTGAGAAAATAATTAGTTTTAATTACAGCAGTGAGAGTGAGCAGGACTCTGGTGAATAAGCTGGCAAGCTTTGTGGTGATAATTTGCTAATATCTTTAGCGTCACTGCAGGTTGAGACTGCAGACCTGCCAAAAAAACCTACCCGGCCATGTGCCATACAAGTTTCCAATGACATGTTCAATATCCAGCTCTGAAATGCCTGCATTTTCATGGGCACGTTGGCTTGTTTTTCAAAGCCCATTTGCAGCCCTGTCAACCCTTAAAGTCATCACAACACACACAAATCATAATTGAGATGTTTTTTCTTTTTCTTTTTTTCAAATTACTTCCAATACTTAGACTTTAAGAATTGGAACAAAAAGCTTTTTCAAGTGATGCAGCTGCAGAGAAAAATCTATTGGAATCAGCTAAAAATGCTGTTATTTTTGTGAATGTGTGTGAAACCTCAAAAAAGCAGCTGAGTGATATTATACCAAGAAGCCTGCCTGTTCTAAGCCGTGCATCGTTTTTTGCATTTTAGTCCTTTAAAAAAAATTATCTTGGGGGCCTTGCAGAGCTTGAAATGGATAAGAGTGTAGATTACGAAAAAAGCAGAATGAGGGTGGGAAAAATGCTGATTTAGGCACGTCCAAGTGTGCTCTCAAGGTGGTTTGGCTAATTAGTCAAGTGAAAGGAAGGATTGGCAAATTGAATTCCAGAAGTTTGGAGGCGGGGTTGGGAAAAGCGGAAATGATGAGATCCTCAGGGAGGTGATGCTGACTGAGGACCAGGGCCATCAGCCATTCGCCAGCTAAGGGCACATTTAGACCTTTTGTTTGGGCTGAGGAGGGAACAGCAGAAAAGGGAGCAAGTGGTGTTTTAGGTATATAATCGGAACAACTGTGGTATTTGTAAAGCGCTTACTGGGTGCTGAGCACTATACTAAGCATTGGGTTAGACAAGATAATCATGTGGGACACTGTCCTGGCCCCACATGGGCTAGCAGTTTAAATAGGAGGGACAACAGGAGGGACAATAGGAGGGACAATCCCCATTTTGCAGTGAGGAAGCTGAGGGAAGTGAAGTGACCCATCCAAGGTCACACAGGAGGCCTGTGGTGAGGTAAGGATTAGAACTTAGGTCTCCTGACTCCCAGGACCATACTCTTTCCACTAAGCCTTGCTGTTTAGTATTGTTATGTAACATCCCCAGTAGTCCTATGGTACAGAAAGTGGTGTTCTTGCAGAACGCTGCTTTATGGAAAGCTTATGTCACAGTACTCCCTCTGTGTCTGATAACATGTGCACGCACACAACTGTTTCTCCTGATATGGCATCGATTTCTATCCAAACAGATGTGTTGGAAGAACATTTCCAAATGTGCTGTGTTGTAGCCAGGACATGCTTTTTTCAAACGTGTAGTGAAAACGTGTTTTGGCAGAATGGAGCTTCTTGCTAAAAACATGTTTTTTCATCGGCTTTGGAATAGTGAAAGTCAGGAACCATGAGGGTTACTACTGACTTGGAATTATTCCCACCCTAATCAAAGCCCAATTTTTGAGTGTCCAAGCTGTTTCCCAGCCCAGAAAACTCATTCAGGGGATGTGAGGTTGGGGGAAAAGACAAAGACGAGAGATGCGGCATCTCACAATACATCACACTCTCCTCTCCTTCAAAGTCATATTAAAATCCACTCTCACTCTGCCCTTCTTCAAAGCCTTATTGAAATCACATCTACTCTAAGAAATCTTCTCCAACTAAACCTTCATTTCCCTCTTCCTCCTGGATCATCCTTTAACTTGGATTTGCACCCTTCCTTCACCCCACCCTCAGTCCATCACCCTACCTGATTTTGGGCAGGGAATGTGTCTGTTATATTATCGTGTTGTACTCTCTTAAGCACAGTGCTCTGCACAAAGTAAACACTCAATAAATATGATTGATTCATTATTCACATATTCATAATTAAGTCTGTCTTCCTCTCTAGACAATGAGTTCCTTGTGGGCAGGAAACGTGCCTACCAACTCTATTATTTTGTACTCTCCCAAGTGTGTAGTGCAGTGCTCTGCACACTGTAAATGCTCAATAAATATGACTGATTGATTGATCACAATGGCTCACGTGAATTGTGGGCACAGGGTGTAGTCCTTTATGGCCAGCTTTGGAATCAAATCTTTGGTATCAGCATGGTATGGTGGAAAGAGCACAAAGCCTGGGAGTTAGAGGATGTGCATTTTAATCTTGGCTCTTCCACTTGCCTGCTAGGTGGCCTTGGGCAAGTCACCTAACTTCTCCGTGCTTCAGTCTCATCTGTAAAATGGAGTTACAAAATGAGTCCTTCCTCCTACCTAGACTGTAAGCCCGCATGGGACAGGAACTGTGTCTGACCTGATATTTTTGTACCTACCACAGTGCTTGGCAGACACTAAGTGCATTAGTACCACAATTTATTTTACTATTATGGTACTTCAAAAAGACAGCAACCTGAAAAAAAAGGTATGTTTAAACCACTATAAAGCCACTATACAATACAAGCTTGCTGTCTTTCTTCTGTTGGAGGGGTAAAGCCATGTTTGACATAAGGACATTAAGCAATTGTAATCATTCTGGCTACATCCCAATTCTTCCCAAAATTTCATAAATGTTTTTAAACATCCTGGACTTGGAGTTGAAAAAGGATACTCTTAACCCCTGGATTTTTCTAAGTATCTAAAGAATTTATAAAATCCATATTTTCTAAGTTATAATCCAACCATTTCAAACTCTTTCCTTTACACAGATTTGAAACTTGCCCAGATGTCTCAAAGAACTGTGTCAGGATATGAACTTAAATCAATTAAAAATGTATTTTTACAATTAAATTATGGGTGAAAAGTTTCAAGGAGAATTTTTCCCAGTTTCATTAATGTACAGCATATGCAACATAGCAATGGAAATCTTGGTAACTATGAGGACACCGTCACAGGTTCTACTGGCTTCTTATTGTGAAAAAAAAATGATTGAGAAAGTGCCTCATTTTATTTCAATAACATTCTAATTGCCCTACCTGCTTCCAACTGGAAACTTATTTTGCTAAAATGGACCACAAGGTTGAGCTGATCTTTTCAGTGTTTTCTTAATGTAAACTTGTATCTTTTGCTGAAATGCTTATTTGCAACTTCCTACCAGAATTCTCAGTGAATCATTACAAATATCCTTACTTCTGCTAGGGCAATGGGACTCTAGAGCATTATTTTTACCTTTTCCCAGCAGAGAAAGACCACTACCATTACAAAGGTGTGCTAAATCACAGCACTGTCCCTTCTACCATGGCCACCAATCATCCACTATGTAAAGTACAGACATAAAAGAGGGACAGTAAAATATCTGTTACCGTGAAAAGCGCTGCATGGGCAGTGTGAATGGGCTTCAAGAATGAGTCTCTGGCTTTACTGATGAAATTTAAGAGGTAAGAAGATTTCATAAAGCAAGTGTGGGTCAAGATCCTAAGGTAGTCTTTCACAGATGATTTAATATATTCAGAGAACAGATAGCATGAGTGAAAATGAATCTAAACCTTCATTCCCTCCCGCTGTGTCAGGGCTGCTGTACATTTCCCAGAAGATGGTGAAAAAAGAGGTAGCTCTACCCAGTAATTCTTTTCTTTTCAAGGTCAGTAATACCACCTAAAATATCCTGAAAAATTTTACTTCATTCCTTTTTCTTGGAAACACAAAAAGGAACCACTATGCATAGGGAAACACACCTGTAGTAACATGAATGTAAGCATATATATCAAAGACAGGTTAAAGGCTGCAAAATGAAGTCAGAACAGCAGTAGCCCAGAAGATACATTCCTCCCGAAGAAGAGTGGCATGGGATTGCAAAAGGCCAACTTCTCTCTATACGCCAAGCTTTTACAAGTAAGAGGTTAGTTCTCCCTGTTTAATTAAATCCCCTCTCTTCCTGCCAAGAGCCAGCTTGCCATAGATTATCTCTGTGATGTCAAACTCTCTCCACTTAGAGCAGGCTCAGAAGCAACTTTTTCTGTAAAAGACAACTGGAGGGCATTATATGGAAGCCGCTATCCAGAGCATGACCACATTTGCTTTCATGGTAAATACATTCATACCCTTCAGTTGGTCTTTGAGTCAACTGGTTCTCCCACTTCAAAGAAGTAGCATGGCCTTGTGGAGAAAGGCCAGGCCTGGGAGTTGGAAGGACTTGGGTTTAATTCCAGATCTGCCATTTATCTGTTGAGTGACCTTAGGTAAGTCACTTCACTTCTCTGGACCTCAGTTACCTTATCTGTAAAATGGGGATTAAGAATGTGTCTAACCTGATTTGCTTGAATCCACATGAGTGCTTAATTCAGTGCCTAGAACACAGTAAATGTTACCAAATACCACTATTATTAATATTAATAATATTAAGCAATTATTATTACTAATTATAAATAATAATGAGCAAATTGAGTCCTGGTAATGGAAAGGGACATCGTAGGACCCAAAGGTGGCAAGGAGTTCCCCAGTCTATCAAGCTTTTAAGGTGGGGTTTTTTTTTAAATCTGGATAACTAGATGTCATTACTATCCTCTCATGGATACTGAGAGAGCAAATATTTATAAACTACAGCTGACCAGGGGTATCTAATCATACTGGAATTTGGTAGGACTAAACAGTTTAAGTAGAGTGGTTGTGCTTGGAAAGACATGGCTCAGTAGCAGAAGCTTCTGGTTATAATATAGATCTATGATGAGTTGACCCAAGGAAAAGTTAGGCATGTTAGGAAATACATCCATAATACATCCATTATGTGTTGAGCAGTTATATGCACTGGGGTATACAGGTTATTTGGTTGGACAATGTCCCTATCTCACATGGGGTTCAGTCTAGAGAAGCAGCTTGGCCTCATGGAAAGAGCAAGGGGCAGGGAGTCAGAAGATCTGGATTCTAATCCTGGCTTCTCCACTTGTCTGTGTGACCTTGGGCAAGTGACTTTACTTCTCTTTGTTTTAGTTACCTCTTCTGTAAAATGGGGATTGGAACTGTGAGCCCCACATGGGTCAGGGACTGTAATCCACCTGGTTTGCTTGCATCCACCCCAGTGTTTACTACAGTGGTGGCACACAGTAAGCACTTAACAAATACCACAATTATTATTATTGTTACCTTGGGCAAGTCACTTGGGCAACTTCCCTGTGCCTTATCTCATCTGTAAAATGGAGATTCAAACCTCCTCCTTCCTATTTAGGCTGTGAGCCTAATGTGGGACAGGAACGGTGTCCAACCTGATTAACTTGTATCTACCTCTAAATTAATAATACTTAACAAGTACCACAAGTATTATTAATAATTTGGAGGGAGGAAGATCTAATCCCCATTTAACCCCTATGTAATGGAGATAGAGAAAAGTTAAGTGACTTACCTAAGGTCACACAGCAAGCAACTGACATATCTGGGATTAGAACCCAAGTTACTGAACTCTCAGGCTCATGCTCTTTCCACTAGGCCATTCTCCTTCTGAGACTACTGGGATGGCCCAGTGGTTGAACTCAGCAGTGACAGAAAATATGTTTTAATATTCTTAAAACTATTTATTAACATTCAAAAGCATATATCAAAGTGCTCTTTTCATGTTCAATCCGAAGTCTAAAGTAATAGGATACAGACCTGCAGATGATAACTACCTTTGGTTCAATTCAGAACTTCCATTTAATTTAAGCACTACCTGATGGAAAGGCCATAGTGGTAACTAAATATCCTAAAGCACATGGAATAACAGAAACCAGAGTAAAGACAAAATACATGGTGGTACTACTTAAAGTTCCAACTGGATCTGCAATCTTGTCTTCCCTAAGAGGAAGCTCTTTTCCCAAAATGATAAACCAAAGTACTTCCTTTTCAAAGGGAAAAATACAACCACCTTACTGCTTACTCTTTTTTTCCTCTGGCATTATAACTGAAGAAATAGTTGTCACATTTGTACTCGCACTGACTCCATTTAAATAATTACTTGCTCACTGAAGCCTGTAACAATTTGTCACTACAAAAGAGGCTGTTTTTTTGGCCCTGTACACTATCTAAAACACATTTGTTTTAACTGCCATGCAGCTTTAGCTTAGCAGAGGGATGGCTGAAGTGTCAGTCACCTAAACTGCTTTTGGGGTCGGCATAGAAAATCCCATTTCCAACCCTGACATCACTGTGTATTCTTCACTTTTTCCAGATCTGCCCTCGGAGGGAGAAAACACTTTCTTATTACCACTGAAGGTCCATGTTCTCCAAACCAACAGGACAGATGTGATGATCTGTGGCACTTTTGGCCTCTAAAACCCAATCTCTTCATTCTTTATGGGAAATGTGCATTTTTCTAAGAGACTGCAAAGAACTTCTCGATCTCATCCTCTTTGTCTTTTCTGCTATTTCTCAGAGACCTCAGTGCAAAGTCCAGCCTTATTCACGTGTACGCAAGCGCACATAAATCCGTGGTAAATGCTGCACCATTAATACTCCTTTGGTGCATCTTGTAATTACTTGCCTTTCCATTGGGTAGCCTTTGAATTAATAAAGCTGGAACAAAAAAAAAATTTCACAAATGCGCAGGGCAAAAAAATGTGATAAATGTTTAAATTATTAAAAATTCAATATTTCAAAATGCACAATGCAATAAAAAGTGTATGACTACCCCATACAAAAGACCGCAAGGATAAATGGCCTTGCATTGAACAGATTTCCTCTGTAAGAAATAACGAATGGCTGAATTATCTGAACAGAAAAAAAGCCCTCTCTGAATCTTCCTTTAAACTGGTTATTCCTTAGGAATACATAAATCTTCTTAGGCAAGGCACTCTGCAATCTGTTTGTTGTTGGTTATTTTTGTGGCTCTGGGGGCCAAAGAAAAAAGGGAAAAAATGACTGTTGCTAATAGCGGGCCAGAATTTATAGTGCCGTTTCAATGCTCAGAAGTAATTTTATTTCAGCAAGCCAGACAAAATGGATAACAACGCAACCCAAATACAATATTACCTGGGACAGCACTGGTAGGGGGAGGAGTAAGCCTCTCCTAATGGCCTTTTCAATAGCATTTCACTTTTCATCTCAAATGTGAAAGTATGTTTCCAGGACAAACAAATAGCCTCCTACTCAGCATTAGGAGCAGCCATTTTATTTATTTATTTCCAAACCTTAATTTTGACTAGTAGTTTCCATTCTTTCTCTTCCACTAATAGAAAACACACAAGGAAACCTTCAGAGCGAAGTCACCTGGGAACACAGCTATCAAATTAGACCCTAGAAATCTACTCGGCAGCTTAGATGGGAAGATGGGCTATCCGTTCTCTTTTCCGAGGAAAAGAAAACAGCTTCCGAGGCTGACAGTGAAAGGAGGAAAGGAAAGACCAAAAAGGCAGAGAAAGGGAAAGGGGGGAATCCAAGAGCCCCAGACCTTTTAATAAAAATGGATTTCTTTGACCTAACAGGTGAGGTCAAGTTTTGTATCATTGAGAGCCTGATCTGCCCAAGTACAACACACGACAATGTCAATAAAACAAATTCCCTGGAAACATAAAGGAGATTTTAGAAAAAAAAGGGCATCATCTGAAGATGAGTAGGAAAGGCTTGAGGACCTCGGGTGTGCAAGCATTGTGAAAGCCAGCGCTAGAATGGTCCAACACTACCTAACACTTGGCACTACTGTTTGCCATACCAATCAGATGTGATCTTGTTCAAACTAGGCAGTTAGAAGAATTTCAAGTGGGTTGGAGAGCCTGACAATACTGAAAAATTTATAAGAGTTCATTTACAAAGAGACATACAATTTTTCAATAGTGACAGGCTATAAATAGGACTTATTGAAGCTGCAGGTATTAGGAAAGGTGATTTTCCCCCATATAAAAGAGAAACACTTTCCCTGTGTCATCCTACCCTTCAATCATCACTTTAAAAGATTTAATCCAGAATGGGTTTCTTCTCCACCATGAAGGACATGAGTGGGATCTAGGATGGGGCATGCCACAGAGCTGGCAACTCTTAACTGTTTATTTGAGCAAAGGAAAATAAAATCCAGCACAAAACATTAACAAGGAAGACATCACATTGTCAAGAAGTGAACATATAATTTATGGAAGAGGTAGGCCCAATTTAGGCCCACAGAGTCTTGAAAAGCTGAAGAGACGCTGACAATGGTTTAGTCTCATACATATTTCCAAGAAGATTTTCAGGCAACACAAGTGTGGCACTCCCCTTACCCCTGTGAAAATGCAATATTTCCCAGTATTACACCCAACAGGGCTACTGTACCAAGAGGACTGCTCTCCACCATTTACCTGTCGAACTGTTCACCATGTTAGGGGCCATGCTGTAAGGGGGACCTTGTGGGTTCATCAGGCCGGAGCTGTTATTCATGGGCTGGTTGTAAGGCGAGCTGGATCCCATAAGTCCACTCTGATTCATGACAGGAAAATTCCCTTGCCTGTGTGAAGAGAAAGCAAACACACACACACACACACACACAAAACACACACATAACACACACACACACACACACACACACACACTTGGGCATTACATATTCTGTTGAACAGTTCAGGCTACTGCTGATCATTTTCTACAAGAACATCAACTTCCTCCTCCACTCTGTAGATTTTACATTTTTCCTTTCCTCCAGTGGGGAGAGGGAAATAATTTTCTTTACGCTTTGGTATTCATGAAACAACCCTGGTGTTTTGGTTCCTGTTGGTTTAGGGGATGAAAGGAATATGGAAAAGGGAAGTGAAAAGGATGAATGGAAGAGCAGGACAAGGATTGCAAAGGCAAGCAGAACAAGTCTTACTCCATATTAAAGCTACCAAGTCTCTCCTTCCATCCCAGAATGAAGAAAGGAAAGAAGTGGGGTATTATTTTGAGAAATTCACTTATTTATTCTTAGCCAATATAAGCTTGTTTGCACAAATGCTTCCAAATTTTGGAAGCTGGATAAATGGATAAATGGGAGTTGCTAAATTCCAAGATAAGTCTAAATCCTACTATTGGTTTTTAACCTTTTTTTCTTTTAATGAAATACAGTTTTGACTGTTAATGATTTCAGTATCGTGCGTAGAAAAATGTCACATTTCCAGGATTCCTGAAGTAAAGATCTTTTTCTATGGGGAGCTGGATGGCTTAGTTCTATTTTTTACTGCCACTCTGTGAATTTCTTCAAAGGCGTAGTCTAAAGGTGTTGTCTAAATAAAGTCTTTTTCCCCCCAAGTTAGTTTTGTCCTTTGCTCTATGGAAGACAAACTTCTCATCACTCCTACAAAGAGGGAAAGGGTAGCCTTTGATATGAAGGAGACAACTATCATGCAATGTCATTTCTCTGATGGAGCTTGTAATGAGACATGGGGGAAAGGAATTTAAATTGCGCAGTGGTGCAATTCTCTCAGGGAAGATTACAAAGCAAAAGGAAAGATGATGGTCACAGTGGCAACAACTTTAAAAGATTTCCCTGCACTCAACAAGCTTTCTTATGTAAATATTGGACCTTTAAAAACTTCTCTACAGTTTTCGTTCAAATGATTCTCTCTCAAGGAAAACTGGTGAAAAAAAGACAGCTTCATGTTTTGTTTCAACCAAAGAAATTGATTTCTGTACTTCTGATTACAAACTACAAGGTAAGCATCTACAGGTCTCACCATTCGTACCGAGACAGTCTGCTGATTATAACAATGAGAAGTTTATCTCTCTAGTGTTGGCAGTTGTAAGTCAAATAAGTTGAGCTTTCTAACTTACTCAGAAACCTGGAACCCCCAACCTGTGTTGAACAAAAACTATACTGGCAGGTGAAATTATAAAGGAACAAAATATGTATTTTTTTGTTTTTTGGGTGGTTTTTTTATCAACATTAAAAATTGGTCAAGTATTGCCAATACACAGGGAGGTACTAACAAACCATTCTGCTTAGTGATGACCTGAGAAAGATCTAAAGGATTTGAAAGAGGAACATTTGGATGGGAAGAAATGAGTAAGGGTTTACCTCACCATTTCATTCTCACTCCACCAAGGACCTCCGTTGGGTAAAGGCTGCCGACTGTGACATATTGTGCTGAATCAGTGGCATAATCCAAATGAGAGTCCATTAAGAACTGAGCTGAGATCACCAAACTCATTTTGATTAACCTCCAGGTCACTAACCACTTATAAATGTGCTTTCCAGCAGCTGCTAAACATATTTATATATGCTTAAGGTCACAGCA
The DNA here is from genome assembly GCF_004115215.2 of Ornithorhynchus anatinus. Lineage (NCBI taxonomy): Eukaryota > Metazoa > Chordata > Mammalia > Monotremata > Ornithorhynchidae > Ornithorhynchus > Ornithorhynchus anatinus. Next base: position 73,230,591 of record NC_041729.1, on the reverse strand, counting down.
TCATCTGTTGTTTGTTGGAATTAACTCAAAAAATCTTACCCTTCCTTCTGTGTTGCTTTCAGGCAAGGAAATTTTGATGTACGCTTAAGCAGTAACTGAAACACACTGTATACATTGATATTCCCTCTACCTTTTTTACAGCCAAATGAACAGTGCAACTTCTGATGTTTAAGACTGGTGAAAACTCAGGAGAACATATAAATATCTCCAGCAAAAATATATGAACCGGAAGCCTCCAGAAAAAGCCTCTCACTCCAGCATATGGGTTGCTCTTTGTCACATACAATTTCCTAGATTAGTGAAAGGTGCCAATCCCATTTTTGCAAGGTTGAAAACAAGAACGAGTTCATTTGCAGGAAGAAGGAGACTAGTTCTCTCAAATGTTTTGCCTCCACCTGTATTCCTTCCTGTGTTGATAGCCACTAAATTTGTATTACAGCAATGTTCGCATGCACTTCCTATATACTACTTGTTTCTTGAACCTAATGATTCAATAGGAACCCAACTAGCAGGGATGAGAGAGTGCGAATGACACCTAACAACCCAGTAGCACTATTATCAGATCCTTTGCAAAGGTTCTTGGTCCTTAAGTCTTTGTAACTGGACCCAGATGAGTCCATTGTTTATGACGGGAGACGCCATCATCATTTTTCCACCGAATAACAGTCTGAATGATGAAAAACCACTGCTATCGCCACACTTTCAGCCAAATCTACTAAGGAGACTGCTCAGAGTGTTCTACGTAGGTATGGACAAAAGTAGGAAAGATACACTAAGGAAAGAAAAATCTTCAGGACAACAGTTGCTAAAACCAAGGTTCAACAAGTGAGATCTGCAGACTGTAGCTAGGTATCTGACTGTATCCTATCCTGGCCACCTGCTCTCATCTGCACAGATCAGAGAGTTGGCAAGTGGGAGGCCAGGCAGAGTGGCAGTTCTTTCAACAGTCCCATTTCACTTCCTGAGAAGTCGTTACAGCTGCCCAGGATGACTGATGTCAGGCCCCCTGGGGACCAAGGGAGAAAGCATTTGTTGGTCAATGGAGATGGAGTCAGAGGATACCAGGGCTGATCAAAAGCAGGGGGGTCGAGGGGTGGTGGTGGCCGTGGTGGATAGCAATCTGGTCTCAGTAGGAGTCCTAATGACTATGGCTTCTGAGACTGTGCTCTATTAACTAACTACTGCTTGTTACTCGGAAGCAGTGTACCTTAGTAGATACAGCTCGGGCCTGGGAGTCAGTAGAACATGGGTTTTAATCCTGGCTCCACCACTTGTCTGCTGTGTGACGTTGGGCAAGTCACTTCACTTCTCTGTAACTCAGTTACCTCATCTGAAAAATGGGGATTAAGACTTTGAGTCCCATGTGGGAAAGGGATTGTGTCCAACCCGATTTGCTTGTAGTCACCCCAGTGCTTAGAACAGTGCTTGGCACGTAGTAAGTGCTTAACAAGTATCATAATTATTATTATTATTGAGTTCTAAGTACTAACTCTGAAAAAGAATGAGGAGGTACACTGAATAACAATAATAAATAATAATTATGGTATTTGTTAAGCACTTACTAGGTGCTAGGCACTGTACTAAGTGCCAGGGTGGATACAAGAAAATCAAGTTGGATACAGTCCCTGTCCCACATAGGGCTCACAGTCTTAATCCCCATTTTTACAGACGAGGTAACTGAGAAGTGAAGTGCTTTGCCCAAGGCCACACAGCAAACAAGTGGTGGAGCTGGGATTAGAACCTATTACCTTCTGACTCTCAGGCCCGTGCTCTATCCACTACGCCATGCTGCTCCCGAAGACCAGAGATTGAGAGCAGAAGAGTAGAAGTAAGGAAGAAATGACTTTTTGGAAGAAAACAGAAGCCATTATCTCCTCAAAAACCCAAGACCTAGCAATCATCACATCAATAAAGGGGGATTTCTATTGCTCCACAAGAGAAGTTACATATTTAACTGGGCCCAGCTACACTCCATGGGGAAGCTAAGGGCCTAGTTATGTAATGCATGTTTGGTAGTATATACTGAGGCAGCCCTCATAACTACATATTTCTTCAATGCCAAATTTCTGCTAAATCTCTCCCTAGAGGTGGGACAGCAGGCTTCTTATTAAAGGACTATACAAATACTGAGATTAGAATTGGGGACATATAGAAATAGATCACAGTTAGCTTAACAACAGGATAAAAGCTGATTCAAAACCAAGAATGTCTTTCAGTGAAAATTAAAAGCAGATTTGCTAGCATAAAATTAAACTTGTTCCTTTTGAGAGGACAGGTCACAGCTTGACTGTTTCAGGTGGGGAGCCCTAGGGATTCATTTCCACTGTATCTTTGGGCAAATGTTCCAAATCACTGCTGTTCCAGTTTTCCAGATTCTTAACTGGTTGTAGCCATGAATGCATGGTAGCTTCACAGGGGATAATTTGAATAAACACTTTAAAAGGAATTTTTTTTGTTCTCCTAAGGTAGCTACTTGACTGCAAACTGTGAAAATGACGGCGTTGGGTTGTACTCACAAATCACAGTGTACTGACCAAATTGCCTTACGTTTATTTGTGCCAGATCTACAGCATGACAATATTTTCCTTTCCTTTAAATGTCAATGTAGGATTTGGTGGTTTGTTATTTAAACACCCTGATCCTGCATACCAAACAGAAGTGCTTTATTTAAACCTGTTTAGAGTTGGGATAGAAGCATCTATGATCTCCCCCTTCTATGACATCAAATCTATTAGGATAGTTGGAGTAATTAAGAGTTTTGAAAATTATTTTCTTGAAGACTTTTTCTCCCTCCTCAGTCCAAATATGCACATTCACTTACACACACATACACACCCATGTATTTGAAAAACAGATTTCCCCCACTCTCTCATAGAAGACTTCTCAAACACAAAACATCCATCTGCCAACAAAGGACACAGCATTGAAAAACGAAGGAAACAAACAGCAATTTTAAAATGACCGCATCCAATGGTTCCATAAAAATTAGGGAAGAAAGAGTCGTTTTCCACAATATATTAAATTTACCTCCTCGAATGCTACCCTGGAAATATTATACACATTTTTAGCAATTTACTATCAGAAAACAACAGTTCAATTTTAAAAGAAATCTAAGCATTGGTCTATTTGCTCTTGTATTTTAAAAAAGACATTTAGGACTTTTCATTTAATAAGTTGCTAATATATTTTTTTTTTACTCAAAGAGGAATGGGGCTTCAATACAATATTTTAATACAATATAAATATTGAAATATTTCCAACATTTAATTGGAAATCAGATTTCTTGTGAATACATATTCTTAGGAGATGGAGACTGGAAAGGGTGCACAAGTTTCAAATGTGGATTCCAAGGTGTGAAATACCAATGGCAAAATTTCACTAGAGGTAAGTGAAGAAGTTGCGGCACTTTGACTAAGATATATTAAAATAGCCAACTGAAAGTGCATGAATATTCTTTAGGATAACTGTAAACTCACTGCGAGCAGGGAATATGTCTATCAGCTCTGTTGTGCTGTACTCTCCCAAGAGGTTAGTGTAGTGCTTTGCACACAGTAAGTCCTCAATAAATACCACTGCATGAGTGACTGATTGATTATATCTTTGACTTATGTTCGTTAGCAATGAGTCACATGCTGAAAAAAGAGATATCAACTTTGGAACATTTCAAAATTGGGACTGAAAATATAGATGCAATTACACTTATTAAGCTAAATAAGAGATTCTACTGACAAAGCATAAAGCTAGAAATACAAAATTGTTTGCATTATCCTTAACCGTGATGTGGGAAAACAAGTGGAATAGTTTAAAATCAATTTGGGGACTGCTCTTACGTCAGTGGTGACACATTCATCCTAATGTATCAAACTACTTCACTGAAGTTCTCAAAATGTATGAGAACATGGACATTGGCTGAGTGTCTACTATCTGCAGAATTCTGTACTAGCCACAAAACCCCCTCTGCCAATTTAATGTATGTTAATTTTTATTCAGAGGAATCCCATAAACATTAACAGCCGATGTGCTGAGAAAGTCCTTCAACCTATGTATCTCTGGGGTGGGGGTTGGGGGAGCACCCAAAGATTTGCAGAAGAGGGTAATTCAATTCCTTATTTATTCTAGATTGCTTGAGATCCAAAGTCTATAGAGAAACAACCATCCCACAGATAATTTTCTGGAGTGACTAATCAATTAGTATGTCTGCAACAGCCCTAAATTAGCAACTCCAGCAGCAAAATCATTTTAATCTTTGACGAGTCGGTTGCTCTGGTAAAAAAAAAAAAATCAACCCCAATGAAAATAACATGGCATTAGCATGGCTAGATCTTAGTCAGAGAGGAAAATGAAATTCCATTGATTTCTGGGACATTTAGAAATATAAATGTAGATTACTGCTTGTAAATGCAAAAAGACTTGATCAATTGACCTTCGTCAACAGTGCTATTCTGGTACCAAATGAATGAATGAGCAGCTTCGTTTTCTCGCCTGGCACGTATTTCTATTTGCCCAGCCTGCGGAGGTTGTTGGCTATTTCTAAGACCACTCACTCAAACATTATGCTGGAACATTGCAAAAAATAGCTCAGAACAATGTTGCTGAGCATATTTTTAAAGCAGTGTGGGATGCTCAGTTCGTCTTTTGGAAAATAAAGAAAAATGGTATTGCTGCTTTGGATGTAAATGAATGATGTTCAATTCTACCAGATATGCAGCATAGGGGAAAAAAGGGATTCATGAGAAAAACAGATTAAGATTAGGTTTACAAGAGGAAATAGAAAGATTACAACATCAAGATAAATCACTAATTCCACTTGTTCATAACAACCTCAGGATGTCTTGAATAAATGATTGTTTTGTAATCCTTCCATTTTTTTTTTTACATAAGCACTGTTGCCCTGAGAAAGGTAACTATTTTTTCTTTCTTTTTAACTGTGACCAAATCCTCCAAAAAGACGATGGGAATCAGCCAATGTTTGGGCTAAAATAAATTAGTATACATATTTCTTCTGTGTCCTTCAGAGCTCTTATTCTTTACTTATCATAAATTCTACCTCTAATACAGAATCATGTGTAAGCTTGTACATGAAATCAATGTGAATGTTCTACAAAAGTTTGCAATGAAGTCAAATACCTTTTTTTCACTGCAACCTCTATGTAAGACTGCCTTCCTGACAATGTGATTTTGAACAGCGATTCTAATGTTTGTCTACTTGTCTGCAATCTCAATGAGGAATATGTCAGCACATGGAGAAACATTTCTTGAGCGGGAGGAGAGCTGTGAGGGGGGAAAGAGTGGGGGCTCTGCAGTATGCTCAGTAAGCAGAAGTGCATATGTTTGGATTTGGCATGAAATTAAAGTGGCCTTAAAATAGCATAGAAACGCAGAGTAAAATGAACCAAAACATGCAACTAGGTTTGGTTTCACCTGGTTTGAGAGTTTCACAAAAACACAGTGAGAATCCATTTCGTTCCCTCTATGCACAACTTATTTTTGTACACAATCATTAATAGCGTTATAAAAATCATGAAGCATCCTGAAGTGCTTACTATGTGTTTACTTTGTTTTACGCAATGTACTAAGCTCTGAGGTAGACACATTGTATGCAAATTGGACAGTCCCTGTCTAATGTTAGTATTTGTTAAGCGCTTACTATGTGCAGACCACTGTTCTAAGCACTGGGGGAGATACGGGGTTCACAGTCTAGGTAGGGAGGGTGCAGGTATTTAATCCCCATATTACAGATGAAGAAACTGAGGCACAGAGAAATTGCCTCCTGCTCTAGGTCACATAGCAGGGAAACAGTAGGGTCTGGATTAGAACTCAGGTTCTCTGACTTCCAGGCACTTATTCTTTCCACTAAGTCATTCTATAAAAATTAACTTTTTTCCATCACAAAAGATGGGGACCTTAAAGAAAAAGGCACAGACAATAAAAAAGATCCCACATAGTTTATTTCATTCCTAAAAAATGCCCCATTGCCACAGAAGTGATCTAATCTCTCTCCTAAAGACTGAGGAAAGCAATGTGTCCCAAACTGGATTTCATGAGAGGCTGTGCCATCAGAAAAGATTTTATTGCTTTTTGTTTTTACTTTACAGAGACTGCTCAGAGACCTTCCAACTCGGGAAGTAGTGCATTCCAATGAAAAGAACACAGAACTGGGAGCTAGAGAATTCAGGTTCTAATCCCAGCTCTACTACTTGCCTGCTCTCTGACTTTCGGCAAGTCATTTAACTGCTCTGCCTCAGTTCCTTCATCTGTAAAATGGGGATTAAATACCTGTTCCTCCTCCTTAGACTGTGAGCTTCATGTGGGACAATATAAATAGTAAGCACTTAAATATTACAATTATTATTTTTCCTTCCTATCTGTTCTGCTTTCTGGCAGTCATCACTAGAACTGCATCTACTCTGGGATTCCAACACACATCCTCCTTTTCTGATTCAGCCCCAGATAAGTCCTTTTCTTCAATGCAGTGAAATTACTGCAAATGAGTTAGCAACTTTTCATGAGAACATTGTTTTCACCTTTTCAATCCAAAGCAACTGTTGAGAAGTACATTCCTCAGCTTTTATTGTGAGAGAATCCATATTTAGTGTATAGATTTTTAAAAAAAGGGCCTGCCTGACTTCTGGTAATCAACAACAGATTACTTCCCCCTTAGTTCCTTCCTTTCCCTTATGTGTTACTTAGGCAATTGGATCTGTCTGTACCCTTTAAGCAACTTGCAATTCACCCTACCCTCAAACCCACAGCATTTATGTACATAGCCATGATTTATTTTAATGTCTGTCTCCCCGTCTAGATTGCAAACTCCTTGTGGTCAGGGAACATTTCTATCTATTCTGTTATATTGCATTCTCCTAAGCATTTAGTATGATGCGTGGCGAACAGTAAACACTCAATAAATACCACTGATTGGTTGATTAGTTCAGAACTTTAACTGTTTCTACCTGTTTTTCTTCATTGATTGAGTTGGGAAGGAGAAATAGGCAGAAACAGTTACAGTTCTGAACTAATCAACCAATCAGTGGCATTTATTGAGCGATTACTGTGGGCAGAGCATTGCACTAAACGCTTGGGAGAGTACAATACAATAGAGTTTGGCAGACACGATCCCTGCCCACAAGGAGTTTACAACCATTCTGTGGTTGTGGTCAGCTGACCCTCTCGCCCATTGTTTGATCACGATGCACTGAGTTCTAGCACCCAGGTGAAGGTGTTCTAAAATCCTGAATCCAAAGCACCACAGGACGGCACTTCCAAGTCCTAGATTTCGGCAAACTTCGTCTGGTTATGGCATGTCATGCATCCCAGAACAAGGTCCAGCAGCAGGACAAGGGGCAGAGGGTTGCACAAGACAGTTGGGTTCTGGGACAAGCTTTCCTGATAGGAAGGTGGCTCTCTGAACCTATGGCTATCACATTCCCATCAAATAAATTAGGGCTACTGAAGGGTTCAGGCATTTGCTATGAAGTCACTTGGACAAGGTGCAAATGGCACAATTTTGGATTGGTTAGACAAAGCGCCTAAAAAAAACCAAACTCAACAGGATTCAGGAGCTTATCTGGGAGTTAAAAATAATACTATTTACAATAAAGTGCTACTCCCTTTGTCTGACGCCCCACTCCAAAAAGTCTATTCTTTGCCTCCCTCTTAGATTTTTTATTTTCAAGGTTTGTATTATTCAAAAGAAACCGTCAGAGCATTTTAGTCCTCTGGATTTTGAAAGATTCCTAATGCATCAAGGGGACACAATAACCACCAGGATGAATGAGCTTACTACCAAAAAATCAGCTCACTCCGCTTCCCTGTGCCTAGCCAAAGCCCATTTTTCAATAATGATTTAATACAAACCTATCCCAATCCATTATTTTCTCTTAAGAAATATCAACTCATCCAGAGATGTCTTATTGAATAATGATAATAATAATAAAGATATGTGTTCAGCATTTACTAGATCTAAGCAGTAAACTAAGCATTGGGATAAATACAAGAAAATCCCTGGCCCACATGGGACTTACAGTCTAAGAAGGAGGGAGAACAAGTATTTAACCCCATTTTACAGATGAGGAAATTGAGGCACAGACAAATAAAGTGACTTGCCCAAAGTCACAGAGCAGCCAAGTGGTGAAGCCAAGATGAAGACACAAGTCCTCTGACTCTCAAGCCCATGCTCTTTCCGCTATGTTAGGCTGCTTCTCAAACTGATCTCTTACAAATAGATCCCTGTTGCCACGGTTTAAAAAATGTAGAAGTTTTTGGTTGATGATGATATTGCTGATAGCGAGATGACATCCACGAATGTGAGTATCATTGGGAGATTATCTTTTACATTCTTTATACATAAAAATTCAGCAGTGCACTTCTGGCCTCTTGAAGTTCAGGTGAGCATTGCTCAGGCACCACTGGTTAAGAAAGGACACACATATCCTACTACCAGTGGGCCTTAGGCTTGAGTAATTTTTGCAGTAGAGGTGATGATTTGTGTGAGCTCTTTCTCTCGCTCTCTCTCTCTCTCCTAGGTCAACCTGTGCCCTTATAAGGAGAATGGGAGTAGTTTATGACCCTGGAACAAAACATCTCTGTTACCCCAGAAGATATTTTGTGAGAAGCAGCTGCTATCTTATGAGAAGCAGCAAGGTGAAGTGAATAGAGCATGAGGCTGGGAGTCAGAAGGACATGGGTTCTTAAACCAGCTCTGCCACTTGTCTGCTGTGACCTTGGGCAAGTCACTTCACTTTTCTGGGTTTCCGTTACCTCATCTGAAAAATGGGGATTGAGACTGTGAGCCCCACGTGGGACAGGGACTGCTTCCAACCCAGGACGGAATGTCACTGGTTATTGCTGTATTGTACTTTCCCAAGTGCTTAATACAATGCACTGTACACAGTAAGCGCTCAGTAAAAATAATGAATGAATGATTTGCTTGTATCCACCCCAGCTCTTAGTACAGTGCCTGGCAGCTAGTGAGTGCTTAACAAATACCATAATTATTATTATTATTATTATTATTATTAAGGATCACTTCTACCAACTCTATTGTACTGTACTTTCTTCAGAGCTTAGTAGAGTGCTCAGCACACAGTAAGTGCTCAATAATTACTCTGCTTGATCGATTACCTGATAAGGCCCCAGCGTATCTAATGAACAATGAATCATGCCCAACTAATTTAATCTCAGGTTAAAAGTCAAAGGTGAATGAGGATTCTCAGGTAACAAGCTCAGTTAAAGGCAAATTCTGAAATTCACCAAATAATAATAATAATCATGGTATTCATTAAGTGCTTACAATGTGCCAGGCATTGTACTAGGCGCTGGAGTGGATACAAGCAAAATCAGTTTGGAGACAGTTCCTGTCCCACATGGGGCTCTCAGTCTCAATCTCCATTTTACAGATGAGGTAACTGAAGTTCAAAAAGGTGAAATGATTTGCCCAAGGTCACACAGCAGACAAGTGGTGGAGCCAGGATTAGAGCCTTTCTAGAGCACCCAGGCCCATGCTCTATTTACTACACTTGCTGCAAATACACCCATCCTTTTGGGAGGGAAGCACTGTATGCTGGAAGACAAGTCTTTTCTAACTGGTCTTTTTCTACATTCTTTTAGTTCTTGATTTTATTTACCTCAGTGTTCTCTTCATTCTATTTTGTAGGGTGCCATAGCGGTTAGTACTGAAACTAAAATGTTCCAATTAGGCCTACACACCCAAGCATTTAATTCATAAACGCTCCCTTATTTGAGTAGTTGGGGTGGGCTATGTGAACTGCAATTCAGTGGGGCTTCCTCTTCTTCCTCCCAAAAATGCTTTATCTTAGTCCTTTGCAAAACTACACTTCTCAAATGGACCTTCTCAATATGTTTTTAAACCTAATTTCCAAGTTTCAAAGGGTTAAACTCTCAGGCAGAACAACACTCACTGCTCTCTGAGTATTTGGGCCTATTATGGGAAAAAACAGCTATAACTAAGGCTTGAAATGTTTTGAAATTTTTTCCCCCCTACCCTTTTTCCCTTTGACATTTTAATACACTGTCTCCATTAATCCATTTCCTCACCAGTGGCTCCTAGTCCATCAGCCGCACTGCATTATCCTGGCTGGGGAGAAAATAATGTGGAAAAAGTGCTTTGCTGGCACCAACGTGGGGTATGAATTATAGATACAGAGCAGTAGAGAAGGGCTGATGGAAGGTTTGTGTCTGTGTAAATTATTTGAGCATGTATGGCACAGGCCTACACAACCACATGCACTCACCAAATTGTACCACTGTACTATCGATAAACAAATTCAGTCCTGCCGTAGTGGAGGGACACATTATTCATGTTCTTCTTCGTGACACTGCAACACTTAGATTCACTCTGTGATATCCGTGGTGCGGACGGCTATGTGAGGTTTCTTCCCTGGAGGACTCTATTAACTCAAAACTAGAAGTCTAACTCTCTCATAATGTACATGAGAGGAGCGGGATGGGTTAGTAGAACTCCTGGGTACAGAAAGAACAAAAGCAATAAAATCCTAAAAATTAAATGATAAAACACCAGACATGTTATGTACCCTGCCTCCCTTAGGGAGGTTCTCATCCCAACTTGGAAAAAGTGAAACTATCAAAGAAAGTACGGCTGGTATCGTAAACTTTCCTGGGCTGAATATGAAAAATGGCACTGGCATGAGACTGCCGTAAAAGCCATTTGGGGAGCAGAAGCAGGAGGATTTGGTAGTATTTCAACTATGTTAGTAGGACATGGAATGGGGCTCAAGTCACACGACAGCACTTTCCAAAAGGGACACTGTTGATTTCCTTCTAGACTGTAAGCTCGCTGTGAGCAGGTAACCTGTCAACATGTCTACCAACTCTATTGTACTGTATTCAACCAAATGCTTTGTAGAGTGCTTTCCACATTGTAAGCGCTCAATAAATACCATTCATAGATTAATTTCAATACTTAGGGCCTCTAAACTTCTCTTGAAAATATAAGGGGGGAAGTGGGGCTAGCATAATTGATAATTAGGTTCCTGAGGTCTTCATAGTGAAGCTTGGCTGTTGAAAACTTTCCTGTTCCCCTTTAGACTGTAAGTTCACTGGGGGCAAGGAATGTGTCTGTTATACTGTTATACTGAACTCTCCTAAGCGCTTAGTATAATGGTCTGCACTCAGTAAGTGCTTAATAAATATAACTATCTAAATAGAACCACAGGGCTCTTCCTACTGTCTCTCTTTCACTCATTTCCCTAACCCTCTCTGCTTACCTAAGATGTTACTAATAATAATAATAATGTTGGTATTTGTTAAGCGCTTACTATGCGCAGAGCACTGTTCTAAGCGCTGGGGTAGATACAGGGTAATCAGGTTGTCCCAAGTGAGGCTCACAGTCTTCATCCCCATTTGACAGATGAGGTAACTGAGGCACAGAGAAGTGAAGTGACTTGCCCAGTCACACAGCTGACAAGTGGCAGAGCCAGGATTCGAACCCATGACCTCTGACTCCCAAGCTAAGGCTCTTTCCACTGAGCCATGCTGCTTCTCTAAATTAATTTATACTACATTATGAGCAGGGCTTGGCCTGCAGGCAAGACTTTCCAAGAGAGGAAGCAGAAATGTTAGAGTTTGCCCTGCTCCTGTCTACTCTTCCTATACCTATAAAGACTTTACCTTGTAGGTCCCATCAATTTTCTTCTCATATAAGCAGGGTACCTATAGGCAAATCATCTCTTTGGAGGCGATGGTGGAAATCGACCTCCCTGGAGACCAACTCTTCTGCCACAGTCAAACAGCAGTAAGGATTTTTTCATTGCTATATTGGAGTGGACAATTATGACAATTTAAAGCAAATGAATTCAAAAGCAAGTAATTAATGGGACAGCAACCTTGCGAGATGATCCAATGGCTCAAAGTCTCCCTACACTACCATAACGATCTTCATCAGCATCTGAGACAACATCTGAATCCCACCTGGAGTGATGGAGTCTATATTATAGGAGCACTAGATGTCCACTGAAGGTCATATTCTTACTCACTGAATTAAGACTTTTAATCCTTCTTGACTTGTTTCCAATGATGAAAAACAGGATGTTATCAGACCTACATTTTAAACAGCTTAAATTACCTGGGTGTTTAATTAAACATTTCAGATTATCTGCAGAATGAAAATGCAGAGTGCTGAGATGAATCTGAAAAAAGACCTGGCAGTTTACATTAACTAAAAACGTTCAGATTTTTCTAGTTCTGAATGAGACCCATCTAAAATATGTAAAGTCCTACAATCAATTTCTAAGGAAAAATATTGGATAATTTTGAAATATCTAAATCTGGATTACAGATGGTTCCCCCACCTCCAAAATCCAACAACGAGGTACCATAAATTAGCTCTTTGGGAAAAAGTACTTTTATTCCTCTGAAAAAGGTGTCCTTAAAAGAGAAGGCATCTTGGACACTTGGTGCAAACTGACTACTGGGATGGATGGGCTTCTGGTCAGGATTTGAGGTCACTTAATCAATAAATGGTATTTAATGAGTGCCTACTATGGGTAAACACTGTATTAAGCATTTGGGAGATTGTAATAGAAATAACTCCTAATTTATGTCCCCTACAGTTTTTTAAGCAAGAAAATATTATACATGCCATTCAGTTTATTTATCAGGACATCAATAAATGCAATTTTCATGGGTTTAAAAAAGTGTCCAGGAATGTAGAGAAAGAGCATATGGGGGTGGGGGGAAGGGAGAAGGTTGGATGACCTATGAACTCCTCTGAGCCTCAGTTTCCTCATTTGTAAAATGGACACTGCTCTCCCTCCCTCGTAGAAAATGAGGGAGAGGGACTATGTCTGACCTCATTATTTTGCATCTACTGCAGCATTTAGTAGAGTACTTGGCACAGTGTGAGCACTTTAAAAATATTACAATTATTGTTATTATTACAGCATGTGAAAAGGCAGCAGTATTCATTAATAGGTGCTACAATATGCCCAGTCCAGTTCTGAATAACCAAATTCATTAAAACATTTCAGGGAGCTATGATATATAAAGAATGATACTTTCCCTCCCTTAAAAGAGTTTGAAAGGGAGAAAAACCTCTAATTATACCTTAATCTGTTCAAATCAGCAGATGAGATTTTTCTCACGGGAGATCCACTGTTAGCATTTCCTAAAAACAGCTTGTGTCAAGGAGTTGCTTATATGGCCTTCTTCAAGCACTCCTATCCCCAACAAGCTGAGAAAGTCTGAGGCATAATTGCCGTAATATTTCATTTTTATAGTGATCTTTCTGTTTCCACCTAATTGCAGGCATTCCTACATGTACACATGCACTTGCACACCCACACACACACACATACACATGCACACAAAACACACACTTTCTCTCTCTCTTTCTCTCTCTCCATCTTTATCGTTAATTTGATCATCTCAGACTCCTTCCACAGGCCTTTTGGGATTCTGACTTGGGAAAGGGCCTTTATGACAAACTTTTGAGTATTTTGTTTCTGAAAACTCTACACTTTATCCCACATCCCATAAACAGGATTTGGCTCTGAGTTCAAAGTCTTCTCAATCAGGGGCCTTCATCCAGCATTGCTGGTGACAGAAAAATGGAGCTGATCGCATATATACTAGAAAAACAAAGCAGGACCTTTCCAGAATTACGACACTGGCAAAGGCCGACATTCATCAAAGGTCACGTTTTAAATTGGCTTCCTAGTGTCATGGGTAATAAAACAAGAAAGAATGGGAAGAGGCTGGAGATTTTCCCTGCTCCCAATTTGAGGAGTATAAAACTTTCTTGTTGCTTCTCTTAGCATACAGCAATCTTGTAGATTGTAGGAAAAATCCATAGGTATCAGAGAAGAGATTATGAGGTTAGATCCTAATGATCTATACAACTCTCTCGGAATGCTTTCCAGGAATTTTCTTTTCTTATTTTTAATTAAGAGGAAGGCATTCTCATCTTAAGAAGATACCTAGATAGAATTGGCTGAGTCTCAGATCTTGATCTTCCAGCTCTGGTTAGCTAACATTGATTTTCTGCCCCAGTGGAAGTGATTTTACTCTGATGCATGCCATTTAAATTCATTTTACACAGCTGCTTAATGTGGCTTGGCAAGGCCCAGCCAAACTAGCTCTGTGTGTCTAAATGGGACTCCTGAGTTGGTAAAGGACAGATTCTTTGGATTAGCAGTTGATGATAAATGCCTTTCTCCCACTGATATCTTCCTACCAATTCATATGCTGACCTTGAGGGGTACCATAATAACCTAAAAGGAAAGACTGCTCCAAAATTCAAGTGGTGATGGTCTTGACTAATTTCCCTTCACCATTTGTTAGTTTATATTCTCAGTTTCTTTTTTTCTATGACTTTGAATAGCCAAGAAAAATATACTATTTTGACATGCAATCTTAATTGTTGCATAGTTTTTACAAAAGCCCTTATATTGACTGTATCTAGTATTATCTGACTTGAGCGAGGAGTAAAAGGATCATTTTGGCATTTACCCACACAATCCTTTAAATAAACAGAATAGATTATCCTTAAATCATCATTTTTAAAGGCTTTTTTTGGAGGGGAAAGAAAATATTTAGCAAGCATTTATTCACTATTTAATGTATATGGAGTAATTTTATTTATAATACAGTATCGAAAATTCATGAATATAATGAAAACCAGAACCATGAAATTTCAAACTGGCCAACAACTCAGTAGCAATACCAGGTACAAATGAGTCTTAAAAGACAGAAAAAAAGGACCCTACAATGGTTTGATTATATTTTCAAATTGGGGAAGAGGAAAGAGATTAAATCCTCGCCATTTTTTCTGTGTATAGTTCCCAAGTGTGAAACTGGATATTAATGTAGATGTTAAAGAAGTGAACAAACAGAATTGACTTGGGAGAGAAATCCTTAATTGTGTTTTGGGTCAGTGGGTTTTATTTTGGTGGTTTCGGCATGTTTAAAACTCTTGGTGAGGGGGAGGTTAACAGAAATCTTTGGAAGAGACACTTTCTCAATGATGATATAATGAAACCCTTGATAAGTCCCATTAATAACCACAGTCATCTCCACTGCAATAAGTCTCTTGTCAAACAGGACTGTTAAACTCTGAATTAAGCGATGAGTGTAGGAGTGGCCCACTGCAGTGGTAGTAATGATGACAACACGATAATGATAACAATGTTGCACAGCACAGTTCCTAGACAAAACAAGAAAGACAACAATAGAGGAGAATGATGCCTGAAATGGATGATTTCATTCCTCTCCAATGATCAAAGTTTTTCATTTTCCTCTCAGGCAGGAAGGAGGTGCAGCCATGCCAAAAGCCATGCAAGGACAGAATGTGAGTGTGTGTATGTGTGTTTGTGTGTGTGTTGAAAGGGATAACAGATTTCAAATGAACATATAGTTACAAAGAATGAGAATTAAAAACAAAACAAAAAGACAATCTCTCCTATGATGCATTTCCTTTGTAATCCCTTCATTTGTAAAAAAAAAATGTTGGTGATTTTTCAGAAAGCCTAATGGCATGTGCATCAACAGTTGAAAATATGTCAAGGTCCCACAGCAAGTCCAGTTTATATTGCTACCTACCCGTACTGGTCAGGCTGGTGCATCATGGGAGCCTGAGTGTTGCCATAGTTGGGGTGCTGGGAAGTAAACATGGGGCGTCCGCCAGCCCCAGACTGGCTGGGATAAGCAGGCGACCTAATGTATGGTGGCCTAAAGCAGAACAGAAGAACAGCTTCTTTGGATTTGTTCTGTAGTACAAGTATGAAATCACCGCCTGCTACATTCCTTCCATATGCAAGTATGGAGGGTGTGCAGAATGAGGTCAATAGGCATGACTCTTTGTAACACAACTTCCCAGAAGTGGGGCTGGGGAAAATGATCATCTTGAACCGGTAGGAGATAAGGAAGGGAGACAAGGGATAATCCCAATTTGCCATTCATTAACGTGCACTCAATGAGGACCTGACCTCTGAACAGTCTTCTTCCAAACCATGGAGCTCTAGAATGGGCAGCGTGAGATGGAAAGGCTTTGAAATGGTGCACTTTTGGACCAGAGATAAAATCCGAAAGCATATATATACAACAAAGAACAAAAAACGGTTCAGAAAGGGGTGGAGATTGGAATTAATTTGGTCAATTTTTAATTAAACAGGGAACTACCCCTTTAACTGCAATCTTTCCCAAATGTTTAGGTTGCTTAGGTATATCATTCTCCGGTACTTCACATTTCTTGCAATCAATCCTCTCCTTATAATAAACCAAAAAAAAAGAAAAGAAAAAGGCCTCATCATCATGCCTTGTGTTTCCATACCCATCAGCCCTCTTGTGAACAGCAATTCAGTGAGGGGCAATTAATTTCTCTGAATCTGCGTGGCATCCTCAACTGGACCAGAGGACTAGCCTTTGATAAAGTTTATCAGGCAGGCCCATTAAAATCACCTCATGGACTGCAGGGGGGGGTGGTGCTCAGAAGCACACTGCTGGGATTTATGAAATTTCCAACAACAGTCATTCTGATCAAAGGGAGTTGCCATCTTCTATTAATTTCTGAGGGGAAATTTATGACTTTTTGAGCAGGCAGCACAAAAGCAGGGGTCCCTAAATTACCAAAATAACACAGTTCAGAGGAAAAGTAAGAAGTCACACACTCCTAAAAACAAATTAAGCCACACGTCTGTCTCTCTCACAAACATCACATGATCACCAGTGCTTTTCTTTCTGAGAACACTATAAATCACATATCTCTCACCTGACCTTTGTTACTTTTACTTCATATAACATCACTGTCATGTCATTTTTATTCTAGTAACTTATTTCCGTCAAGAATTCACAATATCAAAACCAAGGTTGCACAAATAGAATCCATGCCAAATGACCTACAAGATCCTGGTCCATACTCTATTTGGACCTGGGCAGGTTGAGAGGTATGATTTTAGAAAAATAATTTTTACATAAAATATAAGAGAATAAAAATCCCCACACATGAAAATGTATACAAACATATACACATGTACACACATATACACACACGCACACAACTTTCCAATTTGTGATAAAGTTTTTCTTTTAAAGTTTATTTGAAAGGGAAGGGAAAGGGTCTTTTTTAAACTCTTAATCCTCATATTTATTTTTGTTTGTTTGTTTTAACCCCTGACTTTTATTTAGGATGAGCATATACCTGTCTAGTCTCTGTGCATCTGTACCTGGTTCGCTACTGATAATAACTTAAAAATCTGTTTGAACTTTCTAGGTCTCACCCTCACCCACCACCCCCCTTTTTCCACATTTACAAGATAACCTTCTTCTTACTTCCCGGACATTTACGCTACTGGTGGCATCAAGTGTCAAAAGGATGCGCGAAAGGAAATCATGCTTAGGTATTATCTTGAAAATGTAGAAATTGTTCCCCTCCCTCTCTCCCTGAAAACAACCACCTCAGCTTTCCCTTAAAGTCATACCTGTTGTGGGCCGAGTTTGCAGCGGCCTGCATTACTGCAGCAGCTGCCTCCTGTGCCTTACGATTCACAGTGGGCATTGGTGGACCCATGCCAGGGCCTCCCTGTTGAGTCATGCCAGGAGAATTAGGAGTCATGCTGCCCATGTTTCCGGAATATGGTCTGCTCTGCATCCCAGCTGATGGCATCCGTCCCATGGGCATGGTACCACATGGCTGATTTGGCCCTTGACCGTGCATCTGGTTATTGGCATTTATTCCCATGCCAGGCCCTGGGCCACTGTAGCTGGCACTAGGCACCCCACTGTATGTTGGAGGTCTGGAGTAGCTACCTAAATAAAAAGAACAACAACAATAAAAATATATATTAAACACTTTGATTTCAGATCTTACTGGCTGAAAAACATATGCAGGAAACATAAGTAGTTAAAAATCAGAATAGAGCACTTTAAAGTTTAACCCTATTAATCCACAATATGTTGGTCTTGCCCAGACTGTCAGTCACAAAACACATTCTATTAAACTGATACAGGTTACCATGTAGCATGAATTCTAGGGGCCTTTAACTGTAAAATCACATGATTTTAAAATTAAATAAAATAAAGAATAGTAATAATAATAATGATGGTATTTGTTAAGCACTTACTATGTGCCAAGCATTGTTCTAAGCACTGGATCAATAAGATTGATTAAGCCTTTAATGCATGAAGGTAGACCACTGTCTTATGCACTTTGGAGAGTACAACAGAGTTGGCAGTCACAAACCCAGCTTCAGGGAGCTTGTAGTCAAAGAGGATTGTGAAAGTGCTATTGAACATGCTAAAAAGTTTAGAAAATGTATCAATTTCATTTTTAGTTCAACTCAGAGAACTCAATCACTTTGTTGTGCTTTAAAGCCTCAGGAAACTTATTCCCTCCTATTTTCACCACCAGCTGCCTTCCATCCACCTTGTATTCTTTGCTGTTCATTAATACAAAAGCAGGTTCACTGTGTTTTTTCTTTGCATCTTCTTCAAATTTTCAGAAGAGTATTTCGTACTACTGTTCAAGTGGTCAACATCTTGACAACATCAACTCCGAGGCAAACGTTTCCATATGAATAATTCATTTCCTCTACCATCTAGATGTACTATTTTCCCCCTCTCTGAGTCTTGCTGCAGCGTGTTGTTAAACAGTTGGCAAATGTCACCCCAGAAGTGACCAGTTATGGAACAAGTGATACATAAGTGACTGCATAACTTGAGAACTTATTGGATCAAAAGATACAATATAAATATTCTGCAAATATTTCTGTTGACAGAAGACTATTTAACAAGACACATGACAACATCATATTGGAGACTTTCACTAGGGGAAAAAAAATCACACTCCTAAAAAAAATTACTGTTTGAGACCCAATATTTTCAACCTCCTTGGTAAATGAAAACAATTATACTAAACAAATGAGTCTCACAAAACTATGTTTCAGAAAATTTATCTGGGCAGCAGAGTGAATTATGGCCTGGTTAGGGAAGAGACTGGAAGAAGGGAGATCAGCAAGGAAGCTGAAGCAGTAGGCAATATGGCAAATGCTGGGGTTAGCTGTGGTGGCAATTTGGATGGAGAGGAAGGAGTACTGGAAAGAGTGTGAAGGACGAGCTCAGAGGACTTAATGACAAAATACAAATAGAGATTGAAAGAGAGGGAGAAGTCAAGGAAAATGCCACGATTGTAGGCTTGAGAGATGGGGAGACTAGTGGTGGTGTCAACTGAGATGGGAAACCTAGGTGGCAGGAAGATGAGGTAGATCATTTATTTACAGATGGACAACAGGAAGGAAAAGATAAGAGACTGAAAAGAGGGCAAGAGGTCGAGGCTAATGAGGTAGATTTGGGAGTAATCTGCGTAGAGGTGGTTTGAGAGTGGATGAGCTCTTCAAGGGCATGAGTGTGGATTGAAAGGAAAAGGGAACCTTGAACTGAGTCTTGCAGGAGTCCCACAGTTAGGGAGTGGGAAACACAGGAATAGCTGGACTAAGGAGTAGTCAGAGGTAGGAGAGGATTAGTGTCAGAGAAACCAAGGTTAAATCACGCTTTCAGGAGAAGGAAGCAGAGAGGTCGAGGTGGATTAGGATAGAAGAGAATCCACTAGATCTCTACAGACGCAGTTACTGGTGACCTAGGAAAGAGTGGTTTCAGTGAAGTGAAGAGGATCAAGGAGGAGTTGGAAGAGAGGAAGTGGAGGCTTTGAGGAGTTGGAGGGAGATGGGGTGATATCTGGATAGGGCAGGAGGATCCAACCCTATTCCCTTGCATCCATCTCAGTGCTTAGTACAGTGCCTGGCACATAGTAAATGCTTAACAAATACGATTATCATTATTGATTGACAGGGAAGCTGATGGTGAGAAGTGCAACTAGACGCTGATCAACCACAGATGTTATACTAATAATAACAGTATTTTTTAAGCACTTACTATGTGCCAAGCACTGTTCTAAGCGCTGAGGTAGATGCAAGTTAATCAGGTTGGATACAGGCCCTGTCCCACATGAAACAGCATGGCTTAGTGGACAGAGCTTAGGCCTGGGGTCAGAAGGACCTGGGTTCTAATCATTCTCTGCCACTTGTCTGCTATGTGACCTTGAGCAAGTCATGTCACTTCTCTGGGCCTGCGTGACCTTGAGCAGGTCATGTCACTTCTCTGGGTCTCAGTAACCTCACCTGTATAATGCAGATTAAGAGTGTGAGCCCCATGTGGGACAGGGACTGGGTCCAAGCCAATCAACTTGTATCTATCCCAGTGCTTATAATAATAATAATAATAACAATGTTGGTATTTTTTAAACGCATACTATGTGCCGAGCCCTGTTCTAAGCGCTGGGGTAGACACAGGGGAATCAGGTTGTCCCACGTGGGGCTCACAGTCTTAATCCCCATTTTACAGATGAGGTAACTGAGGCACCGAGAAGTTAAGTCACTTGCCCAAAGTCACACAGCTGACAAGTGGCCGAGCCGGCATTCGAACCCGGCTCGGCACATAATAGCTTGGCACATAATAAGCGTTTAAGTATCATAATTATTATTAATCCCCATTTTACAGATGACACAACTGAGGCAGAGCTAACTGAAGTGACTTGTCCAAGATCACACAGCGGACAAGTGGCGGAGCAAGAATTGGAAGCCATGTCCCTCTGACTCCCAGATCTGTGCTCCATCCACTAAATTCTGCTGCTGCTTATCAGGCTGCCTGGTCAGCTCACCTAGAACTCTTAGCCAAAAGGGGCAGCTGGCGATTCTCATGAAATGATGACATGGTCCTTGCAATTTCAGTCATGGCTAGAAATCCCCTTGTTTTAAGTAGCTAGGCAACCATGGGTCCATCAGACATCAAAAAATCCCTAGTGTATAAGTGGCAGCTGAGGGTCAGAATGAAACTCTCCAAAAACATACCTTACCATAAAAAGTTGGAAAACGGAGATGGAGAGGAACCCCGAGCCCATAATTATGTCAAATATTTCATAGCTGCGTTCAGGAGAAATGGCTCGTATGGAAATTTTACATAATGCCTTGTGGAATTCGATTATCTTCTTATACTGGTTCAATAGCAACCTGCCTGTTGACGCACATGGCTTCTAGTTGCTCGGGCTCAAATCTATATATGATCTGGAAAGGGAGAAACTGTTCACTCCCATAAGTGATGTTATGAAAAAGTGACCAATTTAGAGTAAATGCCTAACTGTAAGAAATGAAGCTGAATTATTGTCACCTTTAGCTTTCCCCTTATTTACCCTGTTCAGAAATCTCCTGGGTGACACTCTCAAATGTAAATGAAAAGGAAACTCTTTTAATGAACTTTGATTTTTCTAGAGTCAATTTTTTATTTTAAGTGAATGATAATTCACTTTTACAGAACACTTGTAGCAAATTAAGTTAGGGTCTCACTAGCTGCGAACCTGCTTTGTCATCTACCTTCTCCAAACGTGGCATAATGTAAAGAGCACAGACCTAGGAGTCAGAAGGTCATGGGTTCTAATCCTGATCCACCACTTGTCTGCTATATGACCTTATATGGGATTCAATACCTGTTCTTCCTCCTATTTGGATTGTGAGCCCCATGTGGGACCTCATTAGCTTGTATCTACCTCAGCACTTAATACTTTGCTTGGCACATAGTAAGCGCTCAATGAATACCACAATTGTTATTATATTATTATTATCATTATTATCATGTGGCATCTCCAAGTCACAAAAGTGATGCTCTCTGAGCTACTCGGATGCAGGACGAGATCTTTCAGACCCCTAAAGAAGTACCAAACCATTAACCTCTGCTGCCCAGATGTTTTCAAGCACTCGTTTTGTGTTTATACTAATAATAATAATGGTATTTTTTAAGCGCTTACTATGTGCCAAGCACTGTTCTAAATGCTGGGATAGATACAAGGTCATCAGATTGTCCCACACGGGGTTCACAGTCTTAATCCTTATTTTACAGATGAGGTAACTGAGGCACATAATTTAACCAGCTTGCCCAAGGTCACACAGCAGCCAAGTGGCAGAGCAGGGATTAGAACCCATGTCCTCTGACTCTCAAGCCCTTGCTCTTTCCACTAAGCCACACTGCTTAAAGTAATAATTGTATGTGTTAACCTTTTATTATATGCCAAGCACTGTACTGAGCACTGGGGTAGATATACTACAAGCAGGTGTGAGATAGTCCCTGTGCTACATGGGGCTCACATTCTTGGTGGGAAGAGAACAGGTATTGAACCTCGATTTTACAGATGGGCCCAGAGAAGTTAAATAATTTGCTGAAGGTCCCACAGCTGATAGGTTGCAGAGGCGGGATGAGAATCCAGGTCTTCTGACTCCCATACCCAAGCTCTTCCCACTAAGCCATGAATTATCTGTCCCACCCATCAATAGTGTCGAAAATTTGGAGCTTTCTGTATAACACCACATTAAATTCGAGCACTTTTAGCATCCATGTGACTTAGGAGTCATCCACCTTCCTATTATCACTGAAGCATTTCATCACCTGATTTTAATTTGCAAATAGAAGGGGAACAGGGCGAACATGGAATTGTTACTCACTTAATCCCTAAACACCAGGATTAAGGGACACCAGATGAAACAGGAGATTCAAAACTAAGAAAAGGAATGTGTTTTTCATACAGTCGGAGATAAGCTGTTGGAATTCATCATTGCTGGATGTTGTACAGGCAGAAATTATTAATAGGTTCAAAAAGAGCTAGATCAATTCAAGGAAGGTTCATAACCAATTTTAAAGAGGAAAAGTTAGGGATGACAATTAATTGTACATCCTTAAGGTTACATATTTATTGAGAACATGAAAATCCACTGCTTGGTTTAACCAATGGAATGTTGAACCCATTACTACATATGAAAATGTTAAGAGGATATTTAAAAAAAATCTCCTTCCTAGCCATTCCTAATGTTGAGAGGATTGCCATATAACATCCCAAACTTTTTCTCTTTCAATCTTGGCTTTCCCTCTAGGACTCCATTATGACCACTACTATTAATTACACCTTTCTAATGTTTACGATATTTGCCTAGTGTATCAGTCACCTCATTGGTTTCTCTGCCTCCACGCCTACCCCAGTTCCACACTACATATGACACAATGCTGCATCAGTGATATTCCTGAAGGAACTGGGTTCTAATTCCAGCTCTGTCACTTTGTCTGCTGTATGACTTTGGCTAAGTCACTTAACTTCTCTGTGCATCAATTACTTCACCTGAAAAATGGGGATTAAGAATTGAGCTCCATGTGGTACATGGACTGGTTCGAACTTGTAGCTTATACCTACCCCAGCACATAGTACAGAGCCTATCACATAATAAACACTTGGGAAAAAAAAGTTACTTGGCCCACATTTCTCCACTCCACAGCCATCGACAATTCTAACTCCCCTCACATCAAGCAGAAATACCTTATCCATGTTTCTCCATCTCAAAGATCAGCTCTCTTCATTCACTGTTTCCAGCTCATACTCTTGGCTCCTCCCAAGCTCCCCTTCTAACTCTACTTTGCTCATGCTACTTCCCCATCCTAGAACTTCCCCAGGTTCCAAATTTGCCTGACCACAAAGATTTACCCATTTTCAAAGCCATCCTAAAATACCACCTCCTCAAGGGAAGTCTTCCTTGATTAATTCACAATATTCCAATCATACTGTTCAACGTGACAACATCCTCAGCACGTAAGAGCCACTGAATAGTCAAATAAATATACTACTACTAATAATATTCAGAGGAGCATAAGTGCTGAAGAGATGAATGCAATACACAGTTGAACATTCAATTATTTACTCTTCTTGATATATTTCTACTATTTCCTACTAAATCCCTGTTAGGTTCCCACTATCTGTAAATCATTTTGTCTGTCCAACCCAATTATAAGTACTTAAAAGGCAGTGATTGGTATTCTTCTTTATTACTCTCCCAAGTGCTTCGATCAATGCTTTGCACCTATAAGTTACTCAATAAATACCACTGAAGATGATGGTATTGCTATGGTAACAAATTCCAAACAAAGTATTTCCTTTATATGAGTTTTAAATATACTTACTTGAAACTTTAATGAATATCTCTTCGTTTTTTTAGTGTTGTAGGAGATGGTGAACAATAATTCCATGTTCACCCACCTACACACTTCATAATTTTGCAACTTTAATTTTCATATCCCTTCTTTGCTTTCATCATTTCACTCTTTACTTCCCTTGATTACCCTGCCTAACCTTCCAAGATGTGGTCAGCAGGGTTGCACACATTATTTCAGGTACAAACAGACCTGGCTTCATAGAGTAGAAAAACTATATAATTGATTTTGTTTTCAGGGCTCTTCCTGAAGTCCACCATTATGATGGCCCTTCTGGGGTCCAGCCTATAACATAATGATTCTTTGAGGAACACTTGGGAAGTAGTGTGGCCTAGCGGATAGAGCATGAGCCTAGGAGTCAGAAGGATGTGGGTTCTAATTCCGACTCCACCATTATGTGACCTTGGGCAAGTCACTTCACTTCTATGTACTTCAGTTATATCAAATGTAAAATGGGGATTTAGACTGTAAGCCCAATGTGGGACAAGAACTGTGTTCAACCTGATTGTCTTTTATTCATTCATTCATTCATTCACTAGTATTTATTGAGCTCTTACTATGTGCAGAGCACTGTACTAAGCACTTGGAATTTACAAATCGGTAACAGGTAGAGACAGTCCTTGCCCTTTGATGGACTTCAGTGCTTAGTACAGTGCCTAGAACATAGCAAATACCACAATTCTTCTTCTTCTTCTTCTTGTTAATTATTATTTGACAATGACTCCAAGATTGATTTCTAAGGAGGAAAACTTCACTGTATCTCCCAGAATCCTCTGTTGCCAGTGTCAGAGACAAAACATTGGGCTGGGATGGAAAATTTCTTGTGCTCTTCTGTTCTCCAACTTGTGAAATAATTTGACTTGCTTGAGAAATTCAGTATCATATTCCCTTCTTGTGATAATTTCCTGAAAATTTAAAAACTGATAACTTTCAAGAACTTTTTAAAAGATGGGGCTGGGGTTAACAGATATGTTTAGGTCACCCACATTATGAGTTTAAAGAAACAATGGCAAGGGAATGATCTCTTTGCACCTCCAAATACACTCAGTTCTTGAGATCCTATATTTTCATTGGGTGTTTGGATTACAACATTATTAGGAAACTGTCATCCGGCAACGCAAGCCTGTTTGTATATGTGTCAGAACTGGCTGCTGCAGCGTGGCCTAGTGGAAAGAGCATGGGCCAAGAGCCAGAGGACTTGGGTTCTAATCCGGGTTCTGCCACATGTCTGTGTGACTTTGTCAAATCACTTCACTTCTCTGTACTTTAGTTACCTCATCTGTAAAATGGGGACAAAGACTGTGAGCCCCATGTGGGACCTGATTACCTTGTATCTACCCCAGGGCTAAGAACAGTGCTTCATACATAGTAAAGACTTAACAAAATACCATCATTATTATTAAATGCGCTTGTGAATGGTTGTGGGGACCACTTTACAGCCCAGGTTTTCCTCAATGCAGCAGTCTGCAAAAACACTACTTCCAGTTTTTAGGAAAACTGCGTGCTCTCCTTTTCACAGTCAAGATCGGGAATTCATATAGAACCAAAGGCAGGTGAATGATGGTTAAGTCTAGGATCACCAACTGCCAGTGTTACCAATATGGCTGGGAGACCAAATGGTTAATCTGAAGAAATAAGGAAGGAAAGAAAATGGAAGAAGGGAGACTAGAAGAGCGGGGTAAAAAGAGACAGAGAGAGAGAGAGAGAGAGCAGAGTGAGCAAAAAAGGAAGACCATTCATGTGGCTGGGGGATTGGGTTAGTGATACAGTTCCATCTACAATATCTTTGGAGACAACTAGCTGTCCAAGTTGAGACTAAGTTGAAACTTCTTTTTAAATGGTATTTGTTTAGTGCTTACTACATGCCAGGCACTGTTCTAAGCACTGGGATAGATACAAGTAGTCAGGTTGGACACAATCCCTGTCCCATGTGGGGCTCGCAGTCCTACCCCCATTTTACAGATGACGTCTTTTTGACTCCCAGGCTTGTGCTCTCTCCACCAGGCCACGCTGATTCTCTTCTGCACATTCCTTCCAATCTCATCTGTCTTCTCCAGAAAGCTCCCTTGTTACAATTTAAAATTAGTGTTTCTGGCTTGCAGCAAATTTATTTTCCTTTAAAATAAAGAAACACTGACTATCATCTTAGAAAAAAATAAAAAAGGCCTTTTAAGTAGTTTATAAAACTCACTTTTCTGGACATAGTCAACTGCTTTTCAATCGGCTTCAGACTTCCCATCACATCAGACGTGGTGGAAATATTGTTCTACTTCTCCTCCAGTGGGAGTACAGAGAGTGGAACAAGCTGGCTTGTCTTTATTATTCCCATGCTTATTTAAGGCATCAGACTTCATGGTCTTTCTGTGGAAATTCCCTCCTCTTTGCCACCTCTCCTTGACACTTTTGGGCAATCAGAGAAGTGGAATACAATGCTCCTGCCCTCCCCCTGCAACTTTGCTTTTATTAAAAATGAACTCATTCATTTTTCTGAGAGCTCATGTAATTAATTCATATATTCATGCTGTTACTCTGTGGCTAGTCTTCACCCTCCCCACCAACCTCTCGTAACTGACTCATTTGGCTAGAAATCTTCTTCAGTGAAACCATATGTGCCCTTTGCTTTCGAAGGAAATGAAATAAAACTTTAATCTTGTTTTAGAAATCAAGCACTTCTGCATAGATGTTACAACAAATATCCCCACAATGAGGCTTAACAGAGATGAAGCACTCCAAATGTAGTCTTTCCCTGCTCATGGTCCTCTTGTTCCTCAGTATTTCTACTCCATGTCTTTATTTTACACATAGAAAGCAAAGACGATAATAAGCAAAGAAAAAATTGCACTTATGCACGTACACACACACACACACACACATCGCTATCCTGTACCTTTTGCACTTGAGTCTTTTCAAGTCAGTTATGTCGCTACAGAGAGAAGAATTCACATTTCATTATCTCTGCATAACTCCGCAACTCCCTTGCCCTGGATACTAGAAAGCACACTAAAATGGGGTGGATGGGGTATGTATTTGGGTAAAATAGCTGTAGTCCCCCACATATATAAGCTCTCTCACACACACAGATCATACTGTACAGTCTTCTATTTTCCTGCCTTCTTTAATCAATGGATTCCTGACTTGGCATTCAGGAACCAATGTCAACCTGTCAAGCAATGTTATAATTATGGCGACCTCAATTCTGAAGCAGAAGCAGAAAACCCCACTTCTCTTCCTTACAATGAACAGTAATTCTCCCTTGAATTCAAGAAGCTTTAGCTCAAAAGCCTGGTTTCTAGCCCATAAAATGACAACAGAGATCTAACGAAAGAAGCTTGATGTTGCATATTTTTGTCTATTTGTCTCCTCCCAATTTGGGAAAGCCCTTCACTATTTTAAATACCAGTCGTCGCCACCTTCTCCGACCAAAAAGGAAAAGTGTAAGGTTAAAATGACAGCCAAGCAAAATACGAGAAGAAACACCAGGACTGAGAAGTGCAATCTTATTTCCATGTTTCTCTAATAGATTAGTAATTTGTTGGCAACAGCTCTGACAGAAACCAGATGGATCCAGCATTAAACACAATGAATGCAGCAGATGCTGGGCCAGCCCCCATCAGCTGGACGTGTCAGACGGCCAAGTTCAAGAGCCCACAGTTTTCAAGTGGGCACAGTCTGGTACTGAAGTTCTGAAACCCTAGTGCCTTCTCTGGGTAATCAGTGGATTTTGAATCCCAGCCCGCCTGGACAGACTTGGAACCATTTAGAGATATTTTGCCCCCAAAGAAAGCAAATTATTTTCACAAGAAGTGGTTATCAGTTGCACTTCACTGAAAATATACAAAAACAACCCCAACAAAAATAAGAAAACCTCCAAAGATCACCGAATTCAGAAAATTTTGATTTGTGATTGGTCCTTCGGTCCTGGGCTCCTCACAGCTGCCAAATTTGGTGCTAGGCATTCAATATTATTTCATCCACAGTTTGAGAGTCTCACTTTTTTTTTTAACACTAGAGGAAAGTTAGAACTGCAGAATTAACTATGGAATTTGATGCTTATTTTAATGGATCTAAGCCAAATGATTTTACTTCGTGATTGAGTAAGTGTTTAATAAGAACCCTCTAATGTGTACATCAAAAATGCCAAAATACTCGTCTATATCCCCCCAGCCCCTCCCAAATAAGCTCTTCTGAATCAAGCTCTTCAAAAACTAATTTTGCATGAGTCACCGAGATTTACCTTCAGACTCATTAGGTAACATTCCTATTTGGACATTTCTGCTAGAGAAGAATTCAATGAGGATTTTAGGCCACAAATGCAACAAAAGTTGAAAAATTTGATATGACCCCCATTAGAGTGTAAACTACTTGTGGGCAGGGAACCTGCTCTTCCCAAGCAACTAATCAATCAATAACTGGTATTAAGTGCTTACTGTGAGCAGAATGCTGTACTGAGCACTTGAGAAAGCACTCTAGAATAGAATATTTACAGACTTCTAGACTGTAAGTTCCTTGTGGGCAGGGAACGTGTCTACCAACTCTGTTATACTGTACTCTCCCAAGTACTTAGTACAGTGCTCTGCACACACTACACGCTCAATATGATTGACTGTACAATACAAGAGAGTTGGTAGACATGTTCCCATTGAGTGCACTGCAACAAATGGATGATCGATAATCCCACCCAAACTTTTACTATTATAACTACTACCAGTCCTACGCCCCACTCAGGATTGCACCTAGAGAGATTCCAGTACTCTACCAGTCTCGGCAAAGGGAGGGAGAGTCAAACAGAGGCCTACCCATTCCATTTCTAGCCTGGGCAGTGGCTAGCGAGTGGAAGGCAATCTGCTACAAGTCACCTGTGCTGGGCGGCAGAGGCATGGGAGAGAGTCGAGGGCAGACCCTCAAGTTTACGGTGAGGAAGAAGGCAATGGTAAGCCATTTCTGTATTTTACCAAGAAAACTTCATGGACACCCTACCAGAACAACTGCAGATGGAGAGTGGGGTGTTCTGGGAGAGATGTAAGCCCGTCAGGGACTGTCTCTATCTGTTGCCGACTTGTTCATCCCAAGCGCTTAGTACAGTGCTCTGCACATAGTAAACGCCCAATAAATACTGTTGAATGAAAGATGTGTCCGTGGAGTCGCCATGGGTTGGAACTGACTCGACAGCATAAGCCAGTACGAGGACCAGTCCTACTACATGATGGTGTAAGTTTTGGCTAGGCCCTGCCTGGCTAGAAGCAACGTGGCTCAGTGGAAAGAGCCCGGGTTTGGGAGTCAGAGGTCATGGGTTCTACTCTCGGTTCCACTGCTTGCCAGCTGTATGACTTTGGGCAAGTCCCTTAACTTCTCTGTGCCTCAGTTACCTCATCTGTAAAATAAGGATTAAAACTGTGAGCCCCATGTGGGACAACCTGATCACCTTGTATCCCTCCAGTGCTTAGAACACTGTAAGCTCTATGTAACTGTCAGTGTAAGTTCTTACTATGTAACACATAGTAAGTGCTTAACAAATACCACCATTACTACTATTATTCCTTTTTTGATAAAGATGTCATTCAATAAAGTACCATGCCCATAAAACGTATAATCTACAAGGCCTCCAATAAGTGCCTAACATGCCCAGTGAATGGTTTAGTCACCTGGTACAATCATATAAAAGAAAATTTAGGTGATCAAGAGGGCTTCTCTAATATTTGTAACAGCACACGATCCTAGGAGGCAACAAGGTACAAAAGCAGGTCACAGCACTCAGATATGGATACCCTCTGGATATGGATACCTGGCTCTGATGCACACCATTGATCTTGAAGTGCCTCAATACAGAAATATCCAGTGGACATTTGATTGACACTGAGCTCAATCAATCAATGAGTGGAACTTATTGAGTGCTTACTATGTACAGAGCACTATACTGAGCTCTGGGGTAGATACAAGCTAATCATTTTGGACACAGTATATGTTCCACACTGGGCTCACAGTCTTAATCCCCATTCTTCAGTTTAGATAATGGAGGCACAGAGAAGCCAAGTCACTTGCCTAAGGTCACACAGCAGACAGGCAGCAGAGATGGGATTTGAACCCAGGTCCTCTGACTCCCAGGCCCATGCTCTTTCCATTAGGCCATGTTGATCATATAGGCAGAATCTGCTCCAATTATAATAGGTACATATCTATATGTAGATAGTCTAAATGGTCTTGAGATCAGACAACCCAGTACTCATGCTGTTGCCCCCTTTAGATGTAACAAAATGGACCCAGGTCCCAGATTCCCAGTGTTCTAAACTCAGCACATAGCACTGATAATCAACTAATCTGTCATTTGTAATGACCTATTGTTTGCACAGCAATGTATTAAGTGCTTGGGAGAGCAGAGTGGAATAGTGGATATGATTCCTTAGCTGCCAGGACTTTACAATTCTGGGGGAGACAGACACTAAAATATTTTACAGAACAAAGGAAGAAACAGAAGTGGATACATATAAGAATTAGTGCTTAAGTAATGAAATAAGTCATATGTGGATGCAGGTGCATCAGGAGATTAAAATAAACAAATGCTCAGGTGTGGACATAATCTGGGGAAATTAAAAACAATCTCCCCAAATGACATTTGTTGAGCACTTACCATGTGCCAGGCACTGTTCTAAGCACTGGTGATTGGGTTGGACACAGTCCCTGTCCCACGATAGGGCTCACAGTCTAAATCCCCATTTTACAGATGAAGAAACTGAGGAAGAGAGAAATGAAGTGACTTGCCCAAAATCAGAGAGCAGACAAGTGGAGGAGCCAGGATTAGAACCCTAGGTCCTTCAGACTCCCAGGCTATTTACTAGGCCATGCTGCTTCATGAAGAGGAGGAAAAAAAAGCATAAATGTTTCATCATGGTCATTACTAAATGTGATGAAGTAGGAACCTCCCCCGCCCCCACCCCCCAAAAATTGCTGAGTTGGCCTAAGGTCAGGAACACAGCGAGCGGGATTTTCTGTCTTCTAGGACCCAATAAAAGGAGCAAACACTGGACAAGAAAAAACAGCTTGTTTTATTTTGATAGGGTCTGGAGACTAATTTTAAGCACTGTACAATTACTGCAAGCCCCAAGACGTGAAAGTTTTTACACTTGCTCCAGTGGAATGAAAGCATGGGAGGAAAAGTTTGTTGGGGGGAAGAGTGGATAAGAAGGGTAATAGGTATAATGGGGATAAAGAGAAGGAGGCAAGGCTTTGAAACATTATGGAATGATAAAAAAACTAAAGATTACTGCCTGTGTTAAAACTCAGGTCAAATAGCATTCTACAAGTAAGTTGTTCAACTTTTGATACAAGGCCTTTGGCTACAACTGAAAGAGGATTCTCTATGTTCTAGGACTACTTTAGTGTAAAAGACAGCAGTTAGCATAAAATCTCAGCATTCAAGTAGTTCTGGAAAAAAAAAAGAGTGTGCTGGCTAAAAACTCTATATTTTCATCCAAAAAATAAGAAAATCCATTTCCTATCTATTCACAGGGTTGGCCTGGAACCAATGAAGCCTCTGAGCAGATATGTGCTTTTTATGGTTATTCATTAAAGAGAAACACAAGACTAGTCCTTGGAAGTTAAACCATGGCTGAAATGTATTCTCTTTCTAAATTCCACCCTGGCCCTGCTCTGCATGCAAAAACGTAGCAAGAAAAATGATTTTTCAATACAGAGTTTGTTACAGTAGTTGGATTCACACTTGGCCAAGGCACACTGACCCATATGCGACAAGGAATGTTGGGGGTGACAGATGAGAGGAGGAAGAGGAGCTCAGATAAACCCCAGAGATAACAAACAAATCATTTTAAATGAGACTAGACAAAGCAAAGCAAGTTATATTCTGGAAAAACTTGTGTAGCACGCAAGTCAACAGGTCTTATAATTTCCTTTAAAATAATTCGAAACAAACTTGAAATCTCCAAATCCAAATGAATATCTTATTTTAAAAACAAATTATTTTAAAGATGTTTGGACACAAGTTCATAAGAATTATGGCTTAAAATTCTTGAGGCTCCTTACCAAATGTCCTGACTATTGGAAAAATTAGTTGGGAGAAGTTCAATAAACTGCAATATACAAAAGGGCTCCTTAAAAACTCCTCTAGAATATCATTAATAAGGCTTTCAAAAAGGAAGATGTGACCCTGGAGTACATTTTGCAAATATTCTAAAACAGCTCTCTAGTATGACCTGGATCATTTTGACTTTGTTTGCATCTTATATTTTTTCTCATTTTCAGAAAAGTGAGCTAGCTCTGGGAAATGAGCCAAGGCATATCCCTTTAAAATTACTTATTCATGTTTAATGAAAACAAACATAAACACAGAAAAAAATACAGGAAAGGTGCTAGACTCATATGGTCTACTGTGGCAGTGATCCTTCCAAAGAATTACAAGCCAGAAAATCTTAATGAGTTAGTACGGATAGGTCTGAGTCAACTCTCCATTATACCAGGAGAGAGAGAGAATGAGCATTTTGAACTTCTGTGGGTGGTTTTGCTTAATCTTTTACTATACACTATTATTTGCTTTCTAATAAACATTAACTATACAGAAGAATGTTTAAAAACTAGATTTTATGCTCCTAGAGGGCAGGGGTCAAGGCTACCAACTCTATTGTACTCTCTCAAGTGCCTAGTACAGTGATCTGAATATAATAAACACTCAATCAATACCATTAATTGATTGATCAACTGATTTATCAAAAGGTGGGAGTGTGGTTGAGTGTGGTTGCCGTATAATGCTGCAGTGAGGGTCTGGGTATGTGGAAATTGGCAGCTCACTTGTGGACTTGGGACAGGTACTGCATCTGAACTGATTAAAGGTATCTACCCCAGCATTTAGAACAGTGATTGACACATATTAAGTGTTGAACAAATACTATAAATAAATTAAATAAAATAAAATGAAGTGACCAGTGAAACTAAGATTGGAACTGTAAACGCCCTGAGGGAAGCAAATGGAATGATCCCACTACTGAGCTCAGAATTGTACAGATGCACGAAGCAGATGTTCTTTCCTTTTTCAGACCACCCACTTTGCTGGATAACAATGACCAAACTGAGAATTTTGAAAAAAATATTACTGAAATAACTGTGAATTGCAGGATCACACAAGCCACTTCAAAAGAAAATTAAAAATGCATTGCCTAAATTTTCACAGATTAGGCCCCCTACTTCAATTATGTCCTCCAATTAGCTACCTCAGCTCGGGTGTCTTTATTGATTTACCTGTTATTGATTTTTAAATTCACTTAAGCCTATTATTTATATCTATTTTCTCTCTCTTAATTATGCAACATATGTTAATGAATGCCTGTCTGCCCAATTAGACATGTCCTCAAGGGCAAGGGTCCACATCTTTTATTTCTTCTTGCATGTTTACCAAGCAACTAGGTGCTCCTGAGGATGAAATACTTTTGATGATTAAAAATGATGTATTCTTTATATAAATCTTCTTCTGCTCTCCTGCCCTGCCCCACCATTTAAAACCATTTTTTTTTTACCTTGTGGTCCATATTGGCTCATCTGAGGTCCATAAGTACCACTTGAGTTAGTCTGTTGAAAGCTACCAATTCCTGGATGCATCTGGCCTCCAGGTGAAGGATGAGGTGACATAGACGGTCCGGTTTGTTGTGGCCCATATTGAGACATCTGAGGATTCCTTTGCGTTCCTGCCATAAAAACTGAAGGGAAAAGTACATAGATTGGGTGTTAATGCAGAAATTTCCTTCAGATCAATCAATCAATGGTATTTACTGAGTGCTTACTGCGGACAGGGCACTGTACTAAGTGCTTGGGAGAGTGCAAGTCAAAAGAGGTAGTCTTTTGCCCACAACAAGCTTACGGTATTTACATCCTGAAAAGATATTCTGACAGTCATTGGTTACAACCAGAATTTTACTCCTCAGGAGTAACAGAGCAGATGGAGATTGGAGGTTTTAGAAGAGAATTATCAGGCATGAGAAGGGGATTAAGAAACTCTACTTCTTCAAAGTCAGGGGTAATGGATCAGTCACTGTCCAGTGGAAGCTCTACCTATATATGTAGAACATCTTGTAGTCCTCAAACATGGGTCGTGTACAGCCTCACATTAAAGAAAATATGCCATAGTACTTACCCGCTCCGACACGCTTACAAGCAGTTCTCTCTGATAACGTGGCATGCTAAGCCTAAAAACAATTGCTAAGCCTAAAATAGTTGGAAGACTATTCCCTAATTTCTACAGAGAGTTCTAGCCAAAACGCAGAATGAAAACATGTTACAGGAGAACTGAGTGGACATTCATTTATTCTGATATTTCATCCCAGAACATTTGTTTCCCTTCCTAAGTGATCTGTGTCTTTGCCACTGTGTCATTTAATGTTTGTAAATATTTTCTATGTCTGTCTCCTCCATTAAATGGTAAGCTCCTTATGGGCAGGGAACATGTCTTTTGCTTTAGTTGTGCTCTCCCAAGCTCATAGGACTTTGTCTCAATAGGCATTTCATAAAAACTACTACAACTGACAGGGGCAGGCAATGTGCTTGTTGTGCTGTACTTTTCCAAGCTCTTAGTACAGTGCTTTGCAAACAGTAAGCGCTTAATAACTGAATGAATGAATGAATGAATACAGCTAATACTCCAGATAGAAGGGGCAAAATATCAGTTACAATAACTAGCAGAAAGAGCAACTGCCCTACACACTTGAGGATAGAGGGGAAGTATCAGATCTTCTGCATGAGACAGAGAAAAAGAGAAGGGACATAAGGGGAGACAACCACTTTCCCCACCTTCAAAGGCTCATTCAACAATTGACTGTATTTACTGAGGGTTTACTCTGTCCAGAGCACTGTACTATACTTGGAAGAGTACAAAATAGAGTAGACAGACACGTTCCCGGCACACAACAAGCTTACAGTCTAGAGAGGAAGACAGACAAATATAAATAAATTAAATTAGGAGTATGTACATCAGTTCTCTGGAGCTGAGAAAAGGGTGAATAAAGGGTTCAAATCCAAGTGCAAGGGCAACATGGAAGGGAATGGGAGAAAAGGAAATGAGGGCCTAGCTGGGGAAGGCCTCTCTTTTAACAAATGGTATTTTGTTAAGAACTTACCATGGGCCAGGCACTGTTCTAAGGGCTGGGGTAGATAAACAGAATTAGGTTGGGCACAGTCCACGTCCCACATGGGACTCACAGTCTTGGTCCTCAATTTACAGATGAGGTAAGTTAAGTGACTTGCCCAAGGTCACATAATAGATAAGTGGTGGAGCCAAGATGAGAACCAATCCTCTCACTCCCAGGCCTGTCCTCTCACTCCCAGGCCTGTGCTCTATTCATTAGTCCATACTGCTCTTGGAGATGTGCTCTTCAAGATGGGGAAAGTGATCATCTATCAGATATGAAGAGTGTGAGTGGTCCAGGCCAGAGGGATGATGTGAGAGAGGGAATGGCAGCAAGACCAATTAGATGGAGGTATGGTGAGTAGGTTGGAGTTAGAGGAACAACGCATGCAGTCTGAGTTGTAGTAGGACAGCAGTGACATAAGGTTGTGGGTGTGGGGTCAGGGTGTCTGGGTGCTTTAAAGCCTACGGTAAGGAGTTTCTGTTTGATGTGGAGGTCACATCATTCTCCCTTCTGTGGCACTTACGCATTGGGACATGTACCCTAGCAGCGTGGCTTAGTGGAAGGTGCACGGGCTTGGGAGTCAGAGGACATAGGTTCTAAACCCAGCTCCGCCACTTGTCTGCTGTGTGACCTTGGGCAAGCCATTTAATTTCTCTGGGCCTTATTTACCTCATCTGTAAAAGGGGGATTAAAGACCGTGAGCCCCACTTGGGACAACTTTTCATTCATTCATTCATTCATTCATTCATTCATTCATTCATTCAATCATATCTCTTGAATGCTTACTGTGTACAGAGCACTGAACCAAGTGCTTCGAAAGTACAGTTCAGCAATAGAGACAATCCCTGACCACAACGAGCTTACAGTCTAGAAAGGGGGAGACAAGACATCAAACCGAGTAAACAGGCATTAATATAATGAAGAGAATTACAGATATGTACACATATACACAAGTGCTGTGGGGTCGGGGGGGGGGGGGGGGGTAGAGCAAAGGGAATGAGTAGCGGCTAAGTGGAGGGAAGGGGGAGGTGAGGAAAAGGGAAGGCCTCTTGGAGGAGGTGAGCCTTCAGTAGGGCTTTGAAGGGGGCAAGTGTGATTAGAGGATTTGAGGGAGGGCATTTCAGGACAGAGGTAGGACATGGGCCAGGGGTCGATGGTGGGACAGATGAGAACGAGACACAGCGAGAAGGCTAACACCAGAAGAGTGGAGAGTGCGGGCTGGGATGTAGAAGGAGAGGAGGGAGGTGAGGTAGGAGGGGCCAAAGTGATGGAGAGCTCTGAAGCCAATAATGAGGAGTTTTTGATTGATATGGAGCTTAATAGGTAACCACTGGAGATTTTTGAGGGGGGGAGTGACATGCCCAAAACGTTTCTGTAGAATGATAAATCCTGGCAGCAGAGTGAAGTATGGACTAAAGTGGGGAGTGACAGGAGGTTGGGAGGTCCGAAAGGATGCTGATGCAGTAATTCAGTCAGATAGACTGTAAACCCATTGTTGGGTAGGGATTGTCTCTATCCGTTGCCAAACTGTACTTTCCAGGTGCTTAGTACAGTGCTCTGCATATAGTAAGTGCTCAATAAATACGATTGAATGAATGAATGATAGGTCGAGTGATTGTACTAACGTGGTAGCAGTTTGGATGGAGAGGAACGGGTGGGTCGTGGAGATTTGGTGAAGGTGAGACCGGCAGTCTTTATGATGGATTCCCCAATGCTTAGAACAGTGCTTGGTACTTAACATTTAACAAATACCATTATTATTATTATTATTGATATTCACCCTACCCACAGACTCACAACACTTTTGAACATATCCATAATATATTTTACCATCTGTCTTCCCTTCTACTGATCTATCAATTCTGTTGTATTGTACTCTACCAAGTGGTTAGCACAGTGCTCGGCACAGTACTCAATAAATATTACTGATTGATTGAGTGAACCCTAGCTGTCAGGTCCAATCAGTCCGTCAATGGTATTTATTGAGGGCTTACTGTGTACAGAGCATTGTACTAAGCACTTGGGAGAGTAAGGTATAACAGACATATTTCCTTTCCACAACAAGCTTACAGTCTAGAGGGGGAGAGATGGCCCCCAGAGGCCATGTGAAATAGATGAATGGACAAATTTGTAACTTTGTTTAGGAAGAAATGTATTGGTTTTCACATTCATGCTAAGGTTTGTTCTTTATCTCTGAAGCGCATTGGTTGTATTGCAGGCAGTAACTTCAGAATTCTGAAAAAAGAGACAGCATCCTCCTACATTTCACATTTCTAACAGAATCCTGACTTCACTAACTCCTTTTGAAACTGGAAGAAAAAATATGACTGCTTTCAGAAAACCCCTGCATGCACTCTCTGTCCTCTATCTAAATTAATGTTTAAAGATAATCCCTTTAGTTTTGCCCTTAATTGGTGGATACTTTTATTTTATTATTAACTGACATTGGCCATCCACAAAATGATGAAGAATTTTAGAAGGTGACAGCTAAGGTTATGTTCACTGCTGAGAAGAGGAGATTGATAATAGCACCTGCCCTTAGCTTCACAGTTTCAAAATCATCAGTTTCTATTTGAGATGTGGTTTTTCCATCCACAACAAAGGGAATTTATGGAATGCAAAGTAAAATTCAGTGAGAGAACTAGCCATGCACTGTCAATGAGGTTTTTATGTTCTCCACTTTCCCTGGGATTAGCTTCTTTTTCTTCCCATCTTCTCCTTTTCTTCCAAGCCATTCTCCAGTTGTCACTCTGATTCAATCAATCAGTGCTTACTTATTGGTTACTTACTGGTGCTTACTATGTGCAGAGCACTCTACTACACGCTTGTGAGAGTACAATACAACATAATTAGCAGACACATTCCCTGCCCATAACGAGTTTACAGTCTACATTCCCCTCTCTTCTCAGGTCCTCTTTAACTTTGCATTGCACTACTTATTTATAGTGGTAAGCACCTGGGAGAGTATAATTGATAGACATAATTCCTGCCCTCAAAGGGTTTACTATTAAGCAGGGGAGTCAGAAACTAAAATAAATTACAGATAGAAGGAAGCAATCAATTGTAAAGATATGTTCCTGAGTATTATGGCGGAGCTGATGGTCCAGTGCATAGACAATTTGGAAGTGTTGAAGTGGCAGTTAGGGAGGATAGAAGGTGGGAAGAGGAGAGATTAATCAGGGAAGGCCTGGAAAAGAGGCAATTTCAGAAAGGCTTTGAAGATGGGAAGAGAAGTGGTCTGCTGGATGTCAAGGGGGAGGGAGTTTCAGGCTAGTGAGTAAGAGGACAGACTGGGAGAGAAGAATATGAGACACAGTAAGTACTTTGGCTTGAGAAAAACATAGGCTGCAAACTTTGGTGTAGTCCGAGTGCCCAGATGCATTTTCTGTCTCTTGCTTGACTGATGATTTCCCTGTGTTCTTCTATCTACAGGTAGATTTCCAGTTTCCCACATTCCCTTCCTATCTAGTATTCCCAGTAGCTCTTCTCCATTTCCTTATCCTCTTATCCTTTCTATCTCCTTTTCTCTCTTCTTGCCCAATCTGCTCTTTCTAGTTGCTTCTCTGCCTCACCTCTCACCTTCTTATTTCTCCTCACACAGACAGCTACGAGTTTTGCTGCCTTGTGTGGCCCTGGACTCTAATACCAGCAACTTCCCTCCCCCTTGGCTTCTTTCATTTCAGGATCCCTTCCTCTTGGTCATATCTTCTAGGTTCCACCTGCTCCTGCCACATATACCCTCCCTAGTGGCCTCTAGTCTGAGAGGGCCCCAGGATGTTTACTTCCCAGCCTTCTATTTTATGGCAAAGTTCTTCCCCCACAACCCAGCTGCCACCATACCACCTTTCTCCCCATTCTATTTTCCTGCCATTCTATCAGTCCTGGTTTTGGCGGGTTAATTGCAGAGTCCCACTGCTCCACTCTCCTTCCTCGGTCCTCCTTTTCCATTTTCCCCTTCCTAGTGAGGAGCCCAAACATCTATGGCTTTTCCCATCCCCTCCCTCCTATACTCTCTCCAGGTATGGGAACAATCAATCAATCAAGT
This sequence comes from Ornithorhynchus anatinus, assembly GCF_004115215.2. Classification (NCBI taxonomy): domain Eukaryota; kingdom Metazoa; phylum Chordata; class Mammalia; order Monotremata; family Ornithorhynchidae; genus Ornithorhynchus; species Ornithorhynchus anatinus. The sequence continues at coordinate 73,191,378 of NC_041729.1, read as the reverse complement.
AAATGGTATTTACTGAGCATTTACTGGGTGGAGAGAACTGGACTAAGTAGTTGGGAGCAGAACATCATCTGTTAAGAATAAAGCTTTAGACAGGAATATTTGCATCTTTGTTGGATGGATCCGTAAAGAAGGAGCATGGGTTAGTGGAAAGAGCATGGGCTTGGCAGACAGAGGACATGGGTACTAATACCGGCTCCTCCACTTGTCTGCTGTGTGATCTTGGGCAGGCCACTTAACTTCTCTGGGCCTCAGTTACCTCATCTGCAAAATGGGGATTAAGACTGAGCCCCACATGGGACAACTTGATTTCCTTGTATCTACCCCAGCGCTTAGAACAGTGCTGGGAACATAAGTGCTTAACAAATAGCCTTACTATTATTTTTATGTGACAGTATTTTCGTTCCATATTAATAATAATCATTGCATTTGTTAATCATTTACTATGTGCCAAGCACTTACTAAGTGCTGGAGTGGATACATGAACAAGCAGGTCCCACATGGGGCTCAAAGTTCAAGTAGAAAGAAGAAAAGGTACTGAATCCTCATTCTGTACCTGAGAGAACTGAAGCACAGAGGAGGTAAGTAACTTGCCCAAGGTCTTACAGCAGGTACATGGAGGAGCTGGGATTAGAACCCACATCCTCTGATTCCCAGGCCGGGGCTCCTTCCACAGGGTCACGCAATTTCTCTATCTTCCATTATAGATCTGTTGCAAAGAGCTGCTGGACAGAAAGCCAGGAGAAGCCAGCTGTTGAACAAACATTCAGGATGTTTTGCTTACTTATGGATGATATGAGAAAGTTTTAAAGAACAGAAATTTATAGGGAGAAAAATTCAAAACCTAAAACACCTGTAACCATAGTTAGAGGTCTTCCTTTTATTAAAAAAATGTTTGCAGATTTAATGGGGAGACACAATACCAGGTAAGTGGGTGCATGTGTGTATAGAGACACATGCCTACATCAAAGGCCTAATAAAAGTTTCTTTTTAAATTCATAAACCCAGCACCTTGTTGTCTATGTTTTTCTCTTCAAAGTACAATGCACTTCATGAGAAAGTCAGCATGACTTTCTTCTTTTTTAAAATTACAGGCTAAACTCCCAAATATGTTCCTCAATATGTAATAGCATCAGCAGGTCCTGCTCGGCAAAATAAAGATTACAGAGAGTGCATTTCATTTCCTCCTTCGTGACCTTCGGTGGGAGCCCCACGTGATGCTTTCTTTTTTTAGTACCCCCAACCATCTGTGCAGCATCAGGTTTTACTTCACAGGGTAGGGTAGTAGCATGGCCTAGTGGAAAGAGCACAGGTCTACAAGTCAGAGGACCTGGGTTCTAATTCCAGCTCCACCATTTGTCTATGTGACCTTGGGCAAGTCACAGAACTTCTCTGTGCCTCAGTTTCCTCATCTGTAAAATGGAGATTAAATGCTACTCTCTCCTGCTTAGACTGTGAGCCCCCATGTGGGACAGGTACTGTATTCAACCTGATTACCCCAAGACATAGAACAGTACCTGGCACATTGTAAGCACTTAACAACTACTATAATTACTATTATTATCATTGTTAGGGGAGTTCATGCACAGAGATCTCTCATATCCTCTCTCCCTCAGTGGCCACTTTACTCCTCTGCAGGCACCCTTCTCTCCCCACCCGTTCTGCTGGCCACCTCGAGCAATCAGTAGTATTTACTGAGCACTTATTGAGTGCAGAGCACTGTACTAAGTGCTTGGGAGAGTACAATACAATTGAGTTGGTAAACGTGAACCCTGAATGTCACGCTTCTTGTTATGCTGCGAACTTCAAGAGGCAGTTTAGGAATAGCCAATGAGTGCTCTCTTCTGCCCCACATTTGTCTCTTCTGCTTTCTTTATTTTCCTCTCTTCCCAACATCTCTGTTGTTCCCCTTGTTGGCCAACCTCCCTTGCCATCTCCCCTTCCCATGCTGGCTTTCTGAACAGCTGGTCAGTTTAGGAAACAGTGTGGCCCGGAGGAAAAGCAACAGGTCTGGGAGCCAGAGGACCTGGATTCTAATCCTGGCTCTGCCACTTGCCTGCTGCGTGACCTTGAGCAAGTCACTTCACTTCTCTTCAGTTTCCTCAACTGCAAAATGGAGAATTAACAATACCTTTTCTCCTGCCTACTTGGACTGTAAGCCTCGTAAGAGATGGGGATTGCATCCTGCCTGATTAACTTGAACCTACCCCAGCACTTAGAACAGTGCTTGATATATAGTTAGTGCTTAACAATACCACACATACAAAAACCCCCCACCTTATCATTGACATGCCAAGAATGTGGCAAGGTGAAGCGGGATACCCATCATCTCAAGGTCAAATGGTAACTCATGACTGCCTGAGCCAGCAAAGCAGAACTTGAAAGTGTGGGCAGGACACCCTGAAGTGCTCCGAAACTGCTAGATTGACAGCCTAGGCCCGGAATACAGAAGGTCTCCCTTGTCCTGGCGCCAATCAAATTGGGCATGGAGGAAGGGGGAGGGCAGAGATTGGATAAATTGAGGCTGGAAGCTAGAAAGGCCTGGGAGCACAGGTAATATATACTTGTGGCCTCTGACCTTCTGGGTAGCAGGTTGAGACTTGCAGCACCCGGCTGCATGTCACCTCTGCCCAGAGCGTGGGATGCCCGCTTTGCCTGCACCAAGTGAGGAGCCGTGGGATGGGTGAGTGTCCCGCTGAACGTTTGTGGGGCTGGAAGCTAGGGCACTTCTCCACAGGTGTGTAATGCATAAATGGATTCCCCAGGGGTGGGAAACATTCGTGGGTGGTAGCTAGCTGCCTCACCACTAGAGAACAAGGCATAAGTGAATTCCTCCCAGGTGGGAACCATTCGTGGGCAGGACCTATGTGTTTCATCTCGTGAGAGTAACGCATAAGTATATTCCTCCCGATAGGGAAGCTCTAATATCATTAAATAACCATATTCATCTCGAAAGGGGCCTCCCAAAAGGGAGGTTCAATTCACTGCATCAAAAATAATCAAATAATTTGCCTCACGGAATAAAATTTTTGTATAAAACTCAGCCTTCTGCCCCAGTCTCTCTTTTTCTCTCTTTCCTGATTCCCGAACAAACCCGTCTCAGGCAATGGCTGACGGGCATTTAGCCACTAAATTTGCCCCTGGAGCAGCTTGGAATATAGAATTCTTTGCACACTCCCAAAATCTGGACCTCAGCTCCATGGCTAAAGTTTTAGACCAGTGCTTGGCAACTCTGCTATGTTCATTAGCGTATGGCACACGATAATATCCTGCCTGGCACGCCAGACGTAGGCTGCCATGGGTCCAACGTCTGCACTTGTTGAACCCACCTTCATTGCTCTTCAAAGAGCAGGGTCTTAGTGGGGGGTGGGCAAAGACCACCCAATGCATACCTTGATATGCTGTATCCCTACCCTCCAACTCTGTCATTGGTCAGTGTGTCCCAGCAGAACCTAACTGGCAAATATGAGGGTGAGTGGTAGTGAGTAATCATGCAAGCCACTACCACTATGATTATTTCCTTTATGTAGGCCTCATCTATCAATCCTTAAAGGAGACTATATTTACATACATTTGCATACATTGAAACCTCCTCAATTCCTTTTATTACTTAAAATTTTGACAATAGAATGAGAATTCTTATAGGAATATTTTCTGTTCAAGCAAGAAAATATATAATCTTACTCTTACAGTCAAGTAAAATTATTCTTTTATTCATGTTTGGCTAAAATGTGCTTTAAAAGATCAGTTTTATATCCAAGTTAGGATTCAGTTCGGTGAGCCAATACAAAATATAACTCACTAATAATAATAATTATGGCACTTTTGAAGGATGATTAATGCCAGGCAGGGTAAGTTCAAGGTTGTCAGACAAGTCACAGGGCTCACAATCTATCTTATTCCTATTTTACAGATACAAAAACTGAGGCCCAGAGAGGTTAACTTACTTCTCCAAAATTACACAGTAGGCCAGGGGGCAAAGTAGGGTCTAAAATCCCAGGCTCCTGACCCCCAGTTTCAGACTCTTTCCACTAAGCCCCACTGCCTCCTAAATAAAGGAAAGTGATTTTATATAGTTGTGCAGGATATAACAAAGAGACGATAAAGAAACAAGCAAGGAGGGCAGGGGGATGCAGTGGGAATTGGACAGATTAATGTATTTAATAGAATATTGTGCACAGATGTATCAATATCAATATACTTCCCAATCAATTAAAAACAGAGCCCATGCAACAGGGGCTTGGGGTAAAGGCAGGCAACTTGGATACCTGTCTCTAAGAAAAGATTTTTTCCCACTTCATGCTTGCAAGCTCAATACTAAACTTTAAAGCTGGAGATATTAAAACCCGATAGGAAAGGCAGGATCCACAGGATTCACTATAAACAAAAGATAGGACACTATCTCACACAAATAAGACAAAGGAAAGCTGGGGCATGAGTAACACAAACATCAATAATGCAAAAATTGAACTTCTTCAAAAGGACAACCACCTTTAGAGCCAAGCTAATCCCTACAGCACTGTCAGAAGGCCATCCAATACCCAAGATTTTCTTAACTACCAAAAATCAAACTTGTTTTTCCCTTTGGCATACGATTTATTTTCATGTTGGCATCTGCTAGAATTCACAGAATGACCGCCTTATTTCTTCATGCTGGTTCAACAGAAGATGTTTTTCCACATGTGCAAAATAATGATCTAACACCACACCACCTTGGCTGGAGTGCCTTGCTATTAAGGCTGATAAACTCCTTCTCTTCACAAATAGGTGCCAGATTCCAATAGGTGCCAGATTCCTATTCCTGTTACATTTTAATATCTTCAGTGTTTATTTGTCTGCCTGTTTCTCTCTCACAACATGAAGTGCTTTGGGGAAGAGAGAAACTAATGACCCAGTCAAGGCTTTAACCCAGACCCCCTGGTGTTCTACCAGCTGTGCTATTAGGTTAACTAGCAGAATTGCTCCCACTTCTTTCGCTGTTTCTACCAGCCCCTGTGCATGAGCGGCACAATGATGTCATAACTTTTCTTCACTCACCCCCACAAAGCCCTTTAAGCTGCTGTCTGGCCTTGAAATTCACATCATCTATCAATGATAAATTGGAATCCAGGGAAAGATCAGACAGATTACCCAGATGGCAGTAGCTAAGGGAGGAAAAATTCAACCTTCCAGTATGTACATCTTGTAAGTTCCCTCTGATGTAAATATTAAGCTCAGTGCTAGGAGCACAGAGGCAAAAGGATCTTTGGACCCAAACCCCGAAAAAAACCAAGATCCTACTTTTCCCTGTGCCAATAATCCTCTTGAATGTGCTTAGAGGGTAGAGTATCACAACCCCTTGGGTATCTCCAGTTTATGGAGTCTCACTGTGGACATGTCTACCAACTCTGTTACACTGTTCTTTCCCAAGTGCTTAGTACAGCACTCAAATAAGATTGATTCCCATTCCCAACTTGTGTTAGCACACTGAACCCGGGAAAAAAAATCATTCTCCATAAATGACTTTACTAGGAAAAAGAATTCCTCAAATTTGACCTTCACATTACCTTGAGGACCTGGGGTTTTCCAGCTTTATAAACAGGAATGTTCATGAAAACTGGGTCCAAAGAACACCAAAATGGCTGGCTTAACTTCCTGTTTATTTTAGTTGGCAAATGATAGCCCTCAAATTGGACAAATAAAAGAAACATCTACTATAATTACATAAATTATTTTTAATTTTGAGGGGGCATCATAAAGAGATTAATTCAGGTAAGACTCCTTATAAGGATGGATATCAACGCGATACCAAAGAGAATTTTGAGTACCTGGCTCTCCGTGCAGCCTATTGTCACAGGACTGGATGGACTATTGCCCTGATGCAGGATTGGCAATTCTTCTCTAAACATACGCTGCTTAATGAATGGACACGTGGGAGTTTTGATTTTACTGTTTTCAAGAGTGCCTAGCCCAAGGCAGACGCTTGATTCACTAGACTTTACATTTAGATGAATACAGGAACACCAACTGTTGAATATTCAAAGCTCTCCATTAATGACCAGTTATGACTTATTTCACTTGCAGTGCCAGAGGCAGAGAATACAGAATTTAGTTTGGGTGGTCTGCAGTGAAATAAAACACCATGTGAATCTTAGTTTTATTTTCTTCATCTTATCACACACTTAAGATAAAGTAGTCACATTTCGGGTGCTGACCAACCAATCTCTCAGCTTTTCTGAGTCTACAAAGTACATTTTTAATTAAAGTATTTGTTAAATACTTACTATGTGCCAGCCACTGTACTAAGCACTGGGGTATATACAGTATAAGACAATATACAATACATTAACACCGTTAATCTACAAAATTTTATACTTTCATTCATTTATTCAATAGTATTTATTAAGCGCTTACTATGAGCAGAGCACTGTATTAAGTGCTTGGAATGTACAATTCAGCAACAGATAGAGACATTCCCTGCCCAATGATGGGCTCACAGTCTAAATGGGTGAGACAGACAGCAAAGCAAAGTAGAAAACAAAAACCAGAGATCATCACCAAGATAAATAGAATCAAGGAGATATACTCCTCATTAACAAAATGAATAGGGTAATAAATAATATATACAAATGTGCACAGTGCTGAGGGGTGAGGGAGGGGGAAGAGCAGAGGGTGGGAGGGAGGGAAGGGGGAGCAGAGAGAAAAGGGGGGCCTCAGCCTGGGAAGGCCTTCTGGAGGAGGTGAGCTCTCAGTAGGGCTTTCAAGAGGGGAAGAGTTAGTTTGGCGGAGGGAGGGCATTCCAGGACAGCGGTAGGACGTGGGGTCGACGGCAGGATAGGTGTGTATGGGAGACAGTGAGGAGGTGAGTGGCAGAGGAGTGGAGTGTACGGAGTGGGCGGTAGAAAGAGAGAAGGGAGGTGAGATAGGAGGGGACAAGGTAATGGAGAGCTTTGAAGCCAAGAGTGAGGAGTTTTTGTTTCGTGCAAAAGTTGATAGGCAACTACTGGAAGTTTCTGAGGAGGGGAGTGACATGCCCAGAGCGTTTATGTAGGAAGATGATCCGGGAAGCGGAATGAAGAATAGACTGGAGTGGGGAGAGACAGGAGGAAGAGAGATCAGAGAGGAGGCTGACACAATAATCCAGTCGGGATATTATGAGAGCTTGTACCAGCACAATAGCAGTTTGGATGGAGAGGAAAGGGCGGATCGTGGCGATACTGTGAAGATGAGACCGGCAGGTGTTGACGATGGATTGGATGTATGGGGTGAATGAGAGAGCTGAGTCAAGGACGACACCAAAGTTGTGGGCCTGTGAGACGGGAAGGATGGTCGTGCCGTACACAGTGAAAGGGAAGTCAGGGAGAGGACAGGGATTGGGAGGGAAGATAAGGAGCTCAGTTTTAGACATGTTGAGTTTTAGGTGTTGGGCGGACATCCGGGTGGAGACGTCCTGGAGGCAGGAGGAGATATGAGCCTGGAGGGAGGGGGAGAGAACGGGGGAGGAGAAGTAGATTTGGGTGTCATCTGCGTAGAGATGATACTTGAAGCCTTGGGAGTGAATGAGTTCACCAAGGGAGTGAGTATAGATGGAGAACAAAAGAGGGCCAAGAACTGACCCTTGAGGAACCCCTACAGTTAGTGGATGGGAGGGGAGGAGGAGCCCACGAATGAACGGCCAGAAAGATAAGAGGAGAACCAGGAGAGGACAGAGTCCATGAAGCCAAGGTAAGATAAAGTGTGGAGGAGAAGGGGATGGTCGACAGTGTCAAAGGCAGCTGAGAGGTCGAGGAGGATTAGGATAGAGTAGGAGCCATTGGATTTGGCAAGAAGGAGGTCATGGGTGACCTTTGAGAGGGCACTTTCGGTGGAGTGGAGGGAATGGAAGCCAGATTGGAGGGGGTCCAGGAGAGAGTTTGAGTTGAGGAATTCAAGGCAGCGAGTGTAGATGATTCATTTTAGGAGTTTGGAAAGGAAGGGTAGGAGGCAGATAGGACGATAACTGGAAGGGGAAGTGGGGTCGAAAGAGGGTTTTTTTAGGATGGGTGAGACATGGGCATGTTTGAAGGCAGAGGGGAAGAAGCCATTAGAGAGTGAGTGGTTAAAGATAGAAGTTAAGGAGGGGAGGAGGAAAGGGGTGATAGCTTTTATAAGGTGAGCGGAAATGGGATCTGAAGCATAGGTGGAGAGGGTGGCACTTGCGAGGAGGGAGGAGGTCTCCTCTGAGGATACTGCAGGAAGGAATGGGAAATAGCGGGGAGGGTTGGGAGCGGGGGGGATGGAGAAGGGGGAGGGGTGACTTTGGGGAGCTCAGACCTGATTGTGTTAATTTTCGTGATGAAGTATGTGGCCAGATCGTTGGGGGTGAGGGATGGGGGAGGGGGAGGAACAGGAGGCCGGAGGAGAGAGTTAAAAGTCCGGAACAATTGGCGGGGGTGATGGGCATGGGTGTCAATGAGGGAAGAAAAGTAGTTTTGCCTGGAAGAGGAGAGGGAAGAGTTAAGGCAGGAAAGGATAAATTTGCAGTGAATAAGGTTGGCTTGGTGCTTAGACCTTCGCCAGCAGTGCTCAGCATCTTGAGCATAAGAGCGAAGAAGACGGTCAGAGGCAGAGATCCAGGGTTGTGGGTTAGTGGAGCGAAAGCGGCGGAGGGAAAGGGGAGCGAGCGAGTTGAGAGGTGGAATTGAGAGTGGTAATCTGATCATCGAGAGTGGGAAGAGAGGATAAAGAGGCAAGGTGGGGTGAGATGCTTTGGGAGAGATGGATGGGGTCAAGAGATTAGAGGTCTCTGTGGGGGGTAATACAGATTTGCGGGGGAGGGAGTGTGGGAGAGGAGTCAGGTGAGAAGGTTATGGTTAAAGAGAGGGATTTCAGAGTTGGTGAGGGTGAATTAAACACAAAACAACTGTTCCATGAATCAGTTGAAGGACAGTGATCTATGTTCTAAAAACTATTTTATTTTCCCCCTTTCTCCCTTCTTCAAAACACTTTGATTTGATTAATTTCCCACAGAAGACTGTGAGCTTGTTGTGGGAAGGAAACATGTCTACCAACTCTGTTGCACTGTACTCTCTCAAGTACTCTGCACAGTAAGCACTCAATAAATTACCACTGAAGATGATGATTATGAAAAGACATTCTTGCTCATGCAACATCTTGATACAATCCACTGCAGTAACAGTTGATTCTTGGGAAGGGAAATATGTTCATGACCAAAATTCAAATTCATTACCTGTTAGAATTGGTTTAAGGTTTTTAAAAAAAGTATTTAATTTGTAAACTCTTTAAAATATTGGAGAATCAGAAAAGCAAAGGGAGCCCTATCAGAACTATGATACAAAGGGTCAGAATCGATTTGGACTCTCAGAGACAAAAGTGAACTATAGAGACTTTACATTTCAACTGCATTTCAGAGATGTGCCTTATCAGTCTAAATATCACCTGGGTCAAATTACTCAATAATCACAAATCCTTAAAGACAATATTGTCTAACTTTTAAAAAATATCTCCTGGGAATGATGCTTCATAGATTTCTGTGGTATTCTAGTCCAGCATTTTTTCAGCATATCAAGAGGCAATTTCTTAAGCTCTACTAATATTTCGTCTCCTTTAATTTAATTTCCTCTTGTTCTCTTCTCAAAGTACTTGACGAATAACTGGTCATCATCCTCCCTATTTAAAACCTTTTGTATAATCCAAGGCTGTTATTAAATCACCCTTTGCCTTCTTTTCCCTTCCTTAGGCTTGGACAACCCAATTGCCTGACCTTTTCCTTATAAAATGCACATCATGTCTCTTTAATCGTTTTCCCTAGTCTCTCCAATTTCTCCATTCCTTTTAAAAATGCAGTGATGAAACAAGGGCACAATAAAATGACTTTTCCTATGATGGGAGGGGGTGTTAAAGATAAACTGCATTAGATCACACGTGGCTTTGTCTGACATTGCATGGCTGTATCATGTTTCATCCAGAGACACTGGTTCTGTGGAAAAACAAAAAATCTCTAGGTCTCCCCTGGTGGTCTATCCCAAATGCACAGTGAAAACATGCATTATGATAGAACTGAGCTTACTCTACAGCACTTCCAGAGCACAGCAGAAAGATTATTTCCTGCTTGATGGCCTTTTTACCTACCTCCTCTGCCAGTATATATTAGCAGCATATTATCTGACTCAGATTCATCTTGTGGATTACTGTGAATTTCAAGTCTTCCCTTGTGGAATTTGCATCTGATATTTTTTTTCCCCAATCCTGTCTCTATGGTAGCATATTTTTGTTCCCAGTGTACTTCTTCACTAATGTCCTTATTGTGTTTTATCCTGTTTTTGTACAACTGTTTTTCCAATTTATTAGTGTCATTTTGAATTTTACTGATGCCTTCCAAAGTGTCATCAACCTACACCAATTTAGTATCTGCAAATTTGATCATGTTCTTGTTTCCTTTACCCAGATCAATAAAAATGCTCAAGGGAAACACTCCCTGGATCAATCACAGAGGACAAAACTCAGTGTTATTATTAACTAGCTCAAACTTCACACTTAAAGGAAAATATGTACCACTTGTTAAAGAGTCAAGAGCACATTTCCTCTTAACCTGTGAGAATGGCATGTGGGTTGAGATCAAATTCCTTCCTGAATCCTGAAAGAGTGCATCTATTGCTTTCCCTTGGTTTGCATGTCCTGTCATCATCACGGAAGGGAATTAAATTTGTCTGGGAATTAAATTTGTCTGGCACAAACTGCACATTACAGAGCAAGGTTGGTTGTTTCCCAGTTACTCATGTTACTCAATGTGTTTGCAAATTCATGGTGCCCATTTATTTTTCTTCTCTTCTAGGGTGCATGTGTGGAGCTGACTGGTCTGTAATGCCTAAGTCTACCCTGATAATCAGTTTTAAGAGATGGACACCTCTGTGCCTTTTAAACGATGGGCAGAGCACCTGTCCTTTTACAATTATGAGGGGCTTCTCCCATTCCTCATCAATTTTCAATACTGAGAGCTGAGCCTGTAATAATATAATTCCCCAACTTGAAAATGCAAGTCACCTGACAGATGATTACTAGACCTGAACTGTCAATCAATGGTATTTACTGAGCACTCTGTGCAGAGTACTCTGTACTAAGCAGTTGGGTAAGCACTATAGAACAGAATTAGTACATAATTGGGAAGCCGCGTGGCCTAATGGATAAAGCATGAGTCAGAAGACCTGAGTTGTAATACCGGCTCCGTCACTTGCTTGCCATGTGACATTGGGCAAGTCAGCTAACTTCTCTGTGTCTCAGTTTCCTCAACTGCAAAATGGAGATTCAAGACCTGTTCTCCTTTCTATTTAGACTGTGAGCCCCATGGGGGACAGGAGCTGTATTTGGTCTGATTAACTTATATCTACCCTAGCACTTAGAACACACAGTAAGCCCTTAACTAGTCCCATACAAAAACAAACAAAAACGATCTCTGCCCTCAAGGAGCTTCATACCATGCTACTAAAGATATTCTTTTATCAGGCAAGTGGGTTTTGGTCTGGTCAGCTTTTCTCAATCACTGATTTTCATAGAGACAATAGCAGAATAATACTGAAAGCATCCACCTTTTCCCTTTTACTCGTTTACTTTTTCCTTGATGATTTTCTCTGGGTCTTTCTGCTCTGGCCCAAATTAAATGAGTAATTTGTTGCTATATCTTTTAAACGATCTTGGGTGCCTTAGTCTAATTTCTTCTTTTTTGTAGATTTTTCATTTGGAAGTCTTTAGTCTACTGAAGAGTTCTAGGTTTATCAAGCTTGGCATCTTATTAGTCTTCTTGTCCAGCCTGCAAATCTCCGTTCGTAAAGAATGACCAGCATCATTCTTTGGCTCGTAAGGCTGTTTTTCCCCCATGTCACTTTCAACTCCTAACATTAGCTGTTGGCACTTACTATCTTTTAGTTCATTTTCTTTATTTTGCTGATTTCTCTCCTCCTTTCCCTGAGGATCTTGAAAATGATCATCTTTTGATTGCTTCGATCAAGTTTTCTACCCTCAACTAATTCTTCCTCATTAGAAAAAAAATCCAGTAAGGAATCTACCTTAGTTGAGTCCTTAACTTTCTGGTTCAGTAAGTTGTTCCCAATATCTGGGGTGTTCAAAAATTACCCATCACCAGCAGATTCTTGGCTCTACATCAATTGATCAATCAATGGTATTTACTGAGCAATTACTCTGTGCAGAACACAGTACTAAGTGCTTGGGAGAGTACAATACAATGGATTTAGCAGACATGTTTCCTGCTCATAACGAGTTTACAGTCTGAAGGGGGAGATGGGCATTAATATAAATAATTTATAATCATCAAAATCCAGAACAGGCACCAACTAAACAGTCTTACCCAAATGACCTGTTTCCTATTAATTTGCCATCTGCTATGACCTTGGGCAAGTCACTTAACCACTACATGACTCAGTTACCTCATTTGCAAAATAGGGATTAAAATGAAAGAAGGGAAGGAAAACAAACCTGTTGGGTGGTTAAACCAGTTGGGAGGGTAAAGGAAAAGTGCTTGCCATTAAACCCAATTTGGTTTGATCTAGTACCAGAATGACAGTAATAACTGTAGTATTTGTTAAGCACTTACTATGTGTCAAGAATTGTTCTAAACACTGGGGTAGATATAAGGTAATCAGGTTGGACACTGTCCCTGTCCCACATGGGGCTAACAGTCTTAATCCTCATTTTAGATGAGGGAACTGAGGGCCAGGGAAGTTAAGTGACTTGCCCAAGGTCACACAGCACATATGTGGCAGAGTCAAGATTAGAACACAGGTCCTCTGACTCCCAGGCTTGTGTTCTTTCCACTAGGCCACATTGATTCATTGATTGATTCATTCATTCAATAGTATTTATTGAGTGCTTACTATGTGCAGAGCACTGTACTAAGCGCTTGGGATGAACAAGTCGGCAACAGATAGAGACAGTCCCTGCCGTCTGACGGGCTTACAGTCTAATCGGGGGAGACGGACAGACAAGAACAATGGCAATAAAGAGAGTCAAGGGGAAGAACATCTCGTAAAAACAATGGCAACTAAATAGAATCAAGGCGATGTACAATTCATTAACAAAATAAATAGGGTAATGAAAATATATACAGTTGAGCGGACGAGTACAGTGCTGTGGGGATGGGAAGGGAGAGGTGGAGGAGCAGAGGGAAAAGGGGAAAAAGAGGGTTTAGCTGCGGAGAGGTAAAGGGGGGATGGCAGAGGGAGTAGAGGGAGAAGAGGAGCTCAGTCTCACCTCTTGGAGGAGGTGAGTTTTAAGTAGGGTTTTGAAGAGGGAAAGAGAATCAGTTTGGCGGAGATGAGGAGGGAGGGCGTTCCAGGACCGCGGGAGGACGTGACCCAGGGGTCGACGGCGGGATAGGCGAGACTGAGGGACGGTGACGAGGTGGGCGGCAGAGGAGTGGAGCGTGCGGGGTGGGTGGAGTTGTTTAAGAAGGGGAGTGACATGCCCAGATCGTTTCTGCAGGAAGATGAGCCGGGCAGCGGAGTGAAGAACAGACTGGAGCGGGGCGAGAGAGGAGGAAGGGAGGTCAGAGAGAAGGCTGACACAGTAGTCTAGCCGGGATATAACGAGAGCCCGTAACAGTAAGGTAGCCGTTTGGGTGGAGAGGAAAGGGCGGATCTTGGCGATATTGTAGAGGTGAAACCGGCAGGTCTTGGTAACGGATAGGATGTGTGGGGTGAACGAGAGAGACGAGTCAAGGATGACACCGAGATTGCGGGCCTGAGAGATGGGAAGGATGGTCGTGCCATCCACGGTGATAGAGAAGTCTGGGAGAGGACCGGGTTTGGGAGGGAAGATGAGGAGCTCAGTCTTGCTCATGTTGAGTTTTAGGTGGCGGGCCGACATCCAGGTGGAGACGTCCTGGAGGCAGGAGGAGATGCGAGCCTGAAGGGAGGGGGAGAGGACAGGGGCGGAGATGTAGATCTGCGTGTCATCTGCGTAGAGATGGTAGTCAAAGCCGTGAGAGTGAATGAGTTCACCGAGGGAGTGAGTGTAAATGGAGAACAGAAGAGGGCCAAGAACTGACCCTTGAGGAACTCCAACAGTTAAAGGATGGGAGGGGGAGGAGGCTCCAGCGAAGGAGACCGAGAATGACCGGCCAGAGAGGTAAGAGGAGAACCAGGAGAGGACAGAGTCCGTGAAGCCAAGGTGAGATAAGGTATGGAGGAGGAGGGGATGGTCGACAGTGTCAAAGGCAGCAGAGAGGTCAATGAGGATCAGAATGGAGTAGGAGCCATTGGATTTGGCAAGAAGGAGGTCATGGGTGACCTTAGAGAGAGCAGTCTCGGTAGAGTGGAGGGGACGGAAGCCAGATTGGAGGGGGTCTAGGAGAGAATGGGAGTTAAGGAATTCTAAGCATCAATTGTAGACGACTCGTTCTAGGATTTTGGAAAGGAAGGGTAGTAGGGAGATAGGGCGATAACTGGAGGGGGAAGTGGGGTCAAGAGCGGGTTTTTTAGGATGGGGGAGACGTGGGCATGTTTGAAGGCAAAGGGGAAGGAGCCCTTGGAGATTGAGTGGTTAAAAATAGAAGTTAAGGAAGGTAGGAGGGCAGGGGCGATGGTTTTAATAAGGTGAGAGGGAATGGGGTCCGAGGCGCAGGTGGAGGGGGTGGCACTTGCGAGGAGGGAGGAGATCTCCTCTGAGGATACTGCAGGGAAGGATGGGAAAGTAGGGGAGGGGGTTGGTGGGGGAGGGGAGAGGCGGAGGGGTGACTTTGGGGAGCTCAGACCTGATCGTGTTGATTTTCGTGAGGAAATAGGTGGCCAGATCATTGGGGGTGAGAGATGGGGGAGGAACAGGGGGCCTAAGGAGAGAGTTAAAGGTCCGGAACCTGACCCCATGATCCTGGATCCTGAGGGGTCCTTGGACTGAATAAAAGTCCCAGCCAGGACACCTACCATTTGGCATGTAGCAGTCAGAGATGAGAGGGTCAATTTTAGGCAAAGGTAGCTCAATAGGTTGAGGCAAAGGCATCTAGACAGGTGGTTGCTAACCCGACAATAGTCTTTAAAAATAGTATTAGCCATTGTAGTTACTGAGGACATAGCTTTCTATACCATTTATATTGAGTTCCTACCGTTCTGTACATTGTCATGAACTGTAGTCACTAACCAATCTCACCATTCACAGGCAGACAGGAATTTATATCATCTTGAGATCCCCAAGACTACTAGACAGTTGCTTTCAAGGTGATCATGAAATGATCTGAAGGACTGCAATGAAATAACCACTGCTCTGGATGCAGTCTGTCAGATAATGCAAATAGCTTTTCTCTGGCTTCCTCACCCCTACCTCTGGTAGCTCTGTGTCACAAGTCTCATTTCTTCATGGAAAGTAACCTATTCCGGTCAGTTGTATGATGAGAGCAGTACACAAAATCATAACTTCATGATGAGCACTTATTCAACAGAAACTCATTTCAAACACCACTTTTGGTTTCGATCTACTCCTTGTGGATGAATTGATTTTGGGGGCTGACCACAGAATAATTCACCCAATTCCAAGCTGCCAGGTCCTTCCTTCATGGAAAATAACCTATTCCTGTCAGTCATACCATTAAAGCAGTACATAAAACTGTAGCTTCATGATGAGCACTTATTCAAAAGAAACTCATTTCAAATACCACTTTTGGTTTCGATCTCCTCGTGGATGAACTGATTTTTGGGGCTGACCACAGAACAATTCACCTAATTCCAAGTTGCCAGGTGCTTCCTTAGAGAGCCATCTTAGTCACAAACATCCATTTGAATTGGACTCTGCTTCATTTCACCCATGTGGAAAATGATCTCATTGAGACATAAAACGCAAGACAGCAGACAAAGGCACCTGAGGGTTGCACATGGCAATGGCTGGAGAGTTTCCTTTTTTATGAAATCAAAACATTTTACTCTGCATCAAGGAAACTTATTACCAAGTATGACTTAACCTTAAGAAGTTTCATCGTTAACATGGCATGCTGAAGAATTCTAATGACAAGAACTGGCTTTATGCTTCAGCTGCTCCTTGCTCTGAAGAGATCCCAACTCCCCACATGAGAGCAAAACAAACTTTTTCTTAGACTTTGCAAAATCTGAAGGCAAAATGTCATAGCTTTTCCTTACAGTCAAGAGTTCCATGATCTACTGCCTCCCCTACTTCCTTTTCATTGTCCTTAAAAGATAGTAGAATGATTTCAATTCAAAGGGAGCTATTATCTAATAGAATCTCTGGAAATAATTTGGGAAGAAATTCACTTTCAGCTTTCAGAAAGAAACAACAACAAAAAAACCTTTACTGAATCAGAGGGTAAACATGACAGTGTCAAGATAACATATGGAATGAATAACAAAGGGAAAGTAGGAGAGAAACAAATATATTTTGAAATAGGATATTAAAGCAGTTTCAACCATATTCTGGCCAGCATGTTTGAAATTACTGAATTTTTAGGTGCAAGTGTTGAAGAGCTGGGATGATTTTTATTGGAAGGGAGGATGTGGAAAGAGGAGGTAAATAGAGTAAGGAAGAGCGGGAAAACTGATGGCCCCAAAAGAGAACATCTAAATGTCTGATCAGATCCCATTTGTCCACCTATTGCTGGATAGCATCTCTATTGCTAAAAAAGCTATATATGTTTACTACAATACTGTTGCTGATGAAGACTACTCTCTGTCTAAATAAGGAATAGGTATTTGTAATCCTGATGACAGGCATCTGCGGTATGAGTCTACCCTTGCCTAGGTGTGTTTTCCAAAACTGCACAGCACTGTGTGTGACTATCTCACATAAAACATATAATAAACCAAATTACCCTCTAACAATGGATTGTTAAAAGCCAAAGGTCACACTACTGTTAGGGATTCTTCATGTACTGTGTCATTTGTGAAATCAAGTATAATACAGAGCAAAAGTTTAATTGCAAATAAAGAAAACAGAATTGTTTTTCCCCCCTAACAACTACGTTGCCTTTGGAAGCCAAGTGAGAGGTGGGCCCAATCAAAGAAAAAAGATTAAGATTGCACAATGATGTGGTTGCTTTCAATCAGTTCTGGAAGAGCTCAATTTTGAGTACCATGTCAATCTGACAATCAATCAACCAACAGTATGTATAGAGTGTTTACTGTGTGCAGAGCACTGTATTAAGTGCTTGGGAGAGTACAATATGACAGAGTTGGTAGACATGTTCTCTGCTCACAACGAGCTACAGTCTAGAGGCAGAGACAAATATTATGTATGAATAAATACATTATGGAGAGGTACATAAGTGCTGTGGGGCTGAGGATGGGGTGAATAAAGAATACAAATCCAAGTGCATGGGCAGTGCGGAAGGGAGTGGGAGAAGAGGAAAAGAAAGCTTAGTCAGGGAAACCTTCATGGAGGCAATGTGCTTTCAATAATGCTTTGAAAAGGTGGACAGAGAGTGATGCCCCAAAACCACCTCCAGAAAAAGATCCCATTTTCATTGACTTCCCAGCAACTGTGATGGGATCGATTTCACTTGCAATCCTTGTCCAAACAGCAAAGTTCTCAGTGGTCCTATTTCAGCATATCTCAAGGACTAATTAAATCCTCATTACTATTTTCTAATTATTCTAGAGCTATGGGATTTTACAGAGCAAGTCCCTTACGGCAAATTAGATGAAAAGGGTTAAATAACCTGTGTTGATTTTGAGACTCCAGATCTATTTTCAGACCTTTAGCATACCCATCAACATAATCATGAATATTTAACTACGTACCACTGTGCAAATTAAAAAGGGAGAGCAGAGAAAAGGTTTAAAAAAATTAATTCTGACCCCTAAATGTTTGCCCTAATAAAGAAGTTCATTAACTGATTTCTTTGGAATGGCATCCAGTGCATTCATAAAACGATTTACTGCTTTGACCAAATGAATGATTTAAAATTTGAAACTCTTAAATAGAAAAATTCTGAAATTTGGCAGTTGCAAAATGTAAATTACATCATCCCTGTTAAAAAAAGCAAACATAGATCATGACAAAATTGGTAAGCTATTGACGGTTGGCACTTCTTTTTCCACTCTTCAATGTAAACTGTAAACCTGTCAATTACAACCAAAGAACTTGCACTACTACAATTTTTAATATTTATGTTTCTTAACCTATTGGGCTGTCAAAATTTTGAGGTTTATTTTTCTATTTGTAAGCTACTCTATCAGATTTTTTCATAAGCAAAATTGATTTCAGAAATCCAAGATAGGGTATCAAAGCATGGGGTCTAAAAAAATCTGGGTTCTGGAGATAAAGCACTTAGGGGCAAAACATTTTAAGTACCTAGTTTAATAGTCTTTGGGGTCGTCATACACACTCAATAAATAATACTCTGATAAAATCTTTAATGTTCCATTGATGTTGAATTTAGTGTGAAGTCCTTAAAGACATGAGCTATTAAGTGATATGTTTTTTGAAAGTATTTGTGAAGCACTTACTAAGTGTCAGACACTGTTCTATGCACAGTGGCAAATACAAGGTAGATATTTATTCAAATCACTGTTCCTTAGACATTATAATAGGGTTCAAAAGAAGCCAAGATCAGATAAACAAACCCATTTACCTGATGTTTATCAGTATAGTATTAAATCTAAAGATGAAATGAACAAAAGAAAAAAATGTAATCTCCCATTGCAAAACAAAAGGCCCAAGTATCTAAGATCCATCCCCTCACCCTCAAACAATATATATTTTTATATGTATATGTGCCTCCTTCCAGAGGATGTGATCTTCCCAAGTTTTCACACAAATATCCTTATAAGCTT
Source organism: Ornithorhynchus anatinus (assembly GCF_004115215.2). Classification (NCBI taxonomy): domain Eukaryota; kingdom Metazoa; phylum Chordata; class Mammalia; order Monotremata; family Ornithorhynchidae; genus Ornithorhynchus; species Ornithorhynchus anatinus. Next base: position 73,172,617 of record NC_041729.1, on the reverse strand, counting down.
TTGGTTTTAAAAAAAAAAAGGCATGGCATTCTGGTACTCTGCTTTGCAGTAGGGAAGGGGTAGCCTGAGGGAGACAAACATGAAAAATCCTAGCAGGGTGCTGAGTGCCAAGAAAGGAAGAATAAAATACAGTCAAATACTTTCCAAACAAAATAAATAAATTTAAATAGGCTTGTTCTTATTGGTATATCAGTAATGATAGCTGCTCTGATTCAACCCTGTCAATCAGGCTCTACAGTAGCTGATGAATAATGAATTTTTTAAAATGTCCACCAGCTTTTTGCCTATCCCATAGACTGAGCTTCTAGGGACCCTTTCCCCACTGAGTAATTTCTCACAACACAAAGAAAGAGTGTCCCCTAATAAGTGATTAGAAAACTACATTGAAACTGGAGGGTCAATTTGTATTTTAGGTTTCTTTTCTTTTTTCCTAGAAAATAGTGGTAATTCTGAGCCAAGCATTTAAATTAGCTGAACAGAAGCTTGCAGATCAGGTGTCTTCAGTGGGAAAGATTTTCCGCTTAGGTTTTTATCAGCAAATGATAAGTATTTTCCGTCTGAGCCTCTCCCATCCTTCCTCCTCTCCAAGTTCAGTGGAAACAAGTTCCAGCAGGCAAAGGAATCCACTAAAGTAACAATCTTTTTGAAAGGTGAAGTTTTCCATTTCAAAGGGGAGAGTAATCAATGATGGAACACAACAGGGAATGCTTGCATGTTTATGTGCTTACAGACCAGACTTTACAGACACTTTTGGGAACATGCTTATCAAAATCAATAGGATTAAGCCGATGACAAATTTCAGGCTGGCTCTTGGAAACAAGTGGTCATTTTAAGCAAGTTAGAATTCCTATATTTTGCAAAGCACATTCCTAATTCCGGTTAGTAAAAACTACACTTCGCATGTAAGAGGTTACTGTTATTCATTATGAAAGGTTATGTAGGGGAACTGTATAAAAATTATTGACATACTAAAGATTAACACCCAACCTTGAAAAAAATCTTAATCTACTTTGTGTACTTCCACATATCAAGTCTACCTGCTACTAGTGGAAAAAACCCTCAAAATAAAATACAATTGAGTAGAGTTAATAGTTTGTTTTTTTAATACCGCTTCTCCTTCCTTATATCTGACTTTTCATATTTTCCAGCTTCATTTATGTTTTTCTCACTGTTTCTTTATTCTTTAATCCCTACTCGTGTTTTCCTAGAGGCAAGAAAAAAAATTAGCGGAAGACAAAACACATTTGGCTCTCATCTTCTTTTCCATGATTACTAGGTCCCCAGAGGGTCAGACAGAAATATTTGTTACAGAACCACTCCTAAATAGAAAAAGGCAGGGTCATGTGCAATTCTGGAAAAAAAAACACAAAAGAAACTAACCACTGCAGTTACATAAGCACTCTTCTATTGTTGACCATAATGACCGTTTACAACTAAACACTCTCTTTCCCAGTGAATATAGGGTTAAACCCTTGTAACACGCAGGTTGCTCAAATAGGGTGATGTAGACATAGAACAAGGCCCACAGGAATCATGAAAGCCTGATTAATTCTGTAAAATAGCTAAGGTACCAATACTCATATATTTTGATATTTTTTAAGATTATACCTTGCTCTGTGTATGGAAAATGAAGTTCTTTTTCTAGTCATCTAGATATTTATAAGGCTAAAGAAGGTGAAGACAAGATCCATCAACATGTTTAGACTCACTTGTTTTCCACTTTATTTCTCAAACAGACCAAGGTGTAATATTTCAATCTCTAGCTGGCAGCAAATAGGATTTGACAAAAGATAAATCTTTAAGTTGACTTGATGGAAAGCCTAGAGTCAAATTTTAGCAGTTCTAACTGCCCCGAACATGTAGGGAGAAGGGAAAGAAAACCCCACATCTGGAAGCCAGAGAACTTGGGTTTTAATACTCGTTCTCACACTCATATGTTGTGTGGCCATTGGCAACTCACTTAACATCTCTGTGCCTCCATTTCCTCAATGGTACCATGGGGATTCAATACCTGTTCTCCCTCCAACTTAGACTGTGAGCCCCATGTAGGACAGGGACCGTGTCCAACCTGGGAACTTGTACCATCTCAGAGTTTACAACAGTGCTTGACACACAGTGAGGTCTTAACCAAAAAAAAAAAATTAAAAAAGGCGTGTGGGTGTTGTGGTGGTCTTGGCACCTAATACATAGCCAGGAGGCCCAGGGGAGAAGGAAGGTGCTTTCTTGAAGATCAAGTAACCAACCACATATTGCTCTTCCAAGGCCCTCAAAACTCATAGATGTCTCCATAACATATGGCACTGTGAGAAGATGTATGGCATTAGTTACACTACAGCTTATTAATTTCTCTACCTGGAAAGTCTTTTGATATAGAGTACAGGATGAGGACCTAGATGTAGACAATGATGAAAAAGCCATTTCAGTCTACTTGCTTAGAATCCCTGATGGATGATTCTCGATTTTTTCAGAGCAAGATTCCCACTACCACTATCACACAGTGTTGCAGTATAATTTTCTTCACATATGATAAGTAGGTGGCTTTTGCAACTGCATCTTGGCATACTCTTGCTCGTTCTAAAATAAGTAAAGAACACCATCTTTCTGAGGCAACACATTTCTTTTTTAAACCAGGAGAGGGGCAGGTGAGAAAATTCAAACAAGAGTCGCAGTCTCACAAAAACATAATACGGGGCACAATGGTACAATTAAACACCAACCTCGTTCCTGTGGCATGGGTGACTGGCTCAAGGCAGGATGGGAACTGGATTCTGATTGGCTACCAGGAGGCTGCGGTGGCATCTGACTACCTGTAACACATAGGGAAATGGGTGGGGGAACCCTTTACATTAATGCTGCAATTGTGCCAGATAAAGAAGAAATAGCTACACTTGTTACACCTCTGCAATCCAAAAAGATGTCATTTGACACAAAAAAACACCGTTCAACCAATCTAATTTTTCACCGCTGGTTTCAGTATCTGAAAAGGAAGTATGTAAAGACATATGTAGCAATGGTCTGTTGAAATGTGCAATTTCCTATTGAGGGACCTCAACGACAGTCATTCTGCACACACTTCTCATATTTCTGACATGTTTCTGCAAGGGAGTTCCATGAAATTCAAGTCCGTCGAGGAATATGTTGAACAGCTCTATTATTTGTAAACGGCTCCAACCTTCTCTGGCAGTCTCCAATTTAAGACCCTCCACAATTTTTCAGTATTAATATTAAATCGATGGATAAATGATTAATCAATACAGAAATGTCCAATTTAGTAATTTTTTCAATAATTATAATGATTTTCCATGAATCACTAGATTGATGCTATGTCCAGTTTGGCTTTAAATATGATTTGTATGTAAAACTCTTATATGCACTTTGCAAAATACTACACGCTAGACAGCCCATTTGCTTTTTTCTTTTTTTTTTTAAACAGTATTTCTTAAGCACTTACTACGTGCCAGGCACTGTACTAAGCACTGGCATAGATACAAGCTAATCAGGTTGGACACAGCAAATGTCTCACATGGGGCTCACAGTCTTAATCCCCATTTTACAGATGAGGTAACTGAGGCACAGAGAAGTGAAGTCCCAGGGTCACATAGCAGGCAAGTGACAGAGGTCCTTTTGACTCCCAGGCCCATGCTCTATCTACTAGGCCACATTGCTTCTTATTATGCCCTGCATCTCCATGGGAACAAGACTGAGTGCTGCATGGCAATGAGCAAATGACTAGTGCTATGATCAATTCTTGGCACAAGTGTTCATTTCCTACACTCCTCTGAGACTGCACTCTCCAAAGCCACCCAAGAATCCCCCTCCTTGCCAAATCCAATGGTCTCTACTCTATCTTATCTTATCTTCCTGTGATACCGTGGACTATTTCCTTCTCCTGGAAACCCTATCTAATCTAGGTTTCACCTGACTGAAAACTCACTGAGGGCAGGGATCATGTCTACCAATAGTAAGGTACTCATCCTAGTGCTAAGTATTTAGTTAAGGGCTCTGTAAAGACTACCAATTGATTGGGTGATAAACACAATATTCACTTATATCTCACTGGCTGCTCTTCCTTAGTTTCTTGTGCTGACTCTCTTGCTTCTCATCATGCAACTGCGATTTCCTCGAGGCTCTGTGCTGGGTCACTTACTCTTCTCCCTTTATATTCATTCCCTTGGAGAGTTTTTCTGTGCCCACGGCTTCAACTGCCTCCTCTACGCAAATAACGCCCACACCTACCTCTCCAGTCCCGACTTTTCATCTCTTTTGCAATTTTTAAATCTTCTCCTCTGCCCAACTTTCTCATGACATTTGACAACACTATCATCTTCCTTGTCTCCAATTTCCACAACTCTGGAATTATCTTCATCTCTTGACTCTCTTTCAACTCTCAAATTCATCTGTTACTAAAACCTGTCAGCTTTTCCACTGTAACATTTCCCAGATTCAACCCCATCCTCTATATTCAAAGGGCCACTCTACGGTTCCAGGAGTTTGTCATAGCACAGTGTGACTACTGTTCCGACCTCCTCAATGGGGTCCCTGCTTCCAGTCCTCTGCTCTCCAGATTATGTTTTTCTTAAAAAATGATATTTTTAAACAGTATGTGTCAAATACTTCTCTAAGCACTGGGGTAGATATAAGTTATTTAGGTTGGACAGAGTCCCTGTCTCACATGGGGCTCACAGTCTAAATAGGAGGGAGAACAGGAGAATTAAGGCACAGAGAAGTTAAATGAATTGCCCATAGCAAGCATTTGGCAGAGCCAGGATTAGAATTCAGGTTCTCTGACTTCCAGGTCTGTGCTGTTTCCTCTAGACCATGCTGCTTCATTCTGTTCTCAGATCATCTTTGTATAATTTGTCATTCTGCACACATCTCTCTGCTCCTCAAAAAATTCCAATGGCTGCCCATCCATCTCCATATCAAATAGAAACTTCTCACCACTGGCTTTATGGGATTCCATCAGCTCACTCCCCCCTAATCTATCTCTCCTCTTTTTCTAAAATTCCCCAATTTGCCCTCCTGACTCCTCCCATAATCACTTTCACACTGTGCCCCAGTCCCTGCTTTGATGCCTGGATTACGCTCTTAAACTCTCTCCATCATTAAATCTAACAGATCTTCCCTTAGCCAAAGCCCTCCTGAAATTCTGTCTCCTACAGGAAGTCTTCCTAATTATTTTTTCTTTTCCACAGGTAACACCCTCCCCACTTCATTCAACTTTCAGCTGTACCTTTAGACATACTGTTTTACCTATTCTATTTAAGTACTTAGTATAGTGATCTGTACTCAATAAATGCTCAATAAATACCTTTGTTTGATTAAGCATTTCCTCCTACCTATAAAGTATTATGTATCTGCTAGATTGAATGATCCTTATGGTCAGGGTTTGTGCCTCCTACAGTCACTGCACTCTCCTAAGCATTTAGTACAATGCTCTGAACCCAGGAAACAGAGGCTCAACAATTGATTGATTGTTCTGAGTCTTGTCTGCTGTTCTTGGTGGAAGCCTCTATAGAATAAATTAATGTTGTTCAACAGCCAAAAGAAAAAAAATGTCTCAAATAACTTTTAGGAAGGTTAGCCCTTTAATATATGTGGCTACAGGTGAAAGTTTTTGTTCTTAAAATAAAACATTAATAATTTAAGTTAGATTTAACCTTTCACTTAAGACACAAATTTAGCCCAAAGTACTTCATGCTCCACTGATGGAAATTGGAAAATCAGAAAGGTAATCATGAAGGCCTTGTTTCTGCCAACCCAAACCATATTTGGTTCAGACAAGAATATGTCACTGTAAGGCATGGGAGAGAGTCAAGGGCAGAGACTCATATACCATGTGAAAGGAGGCAGTGGTAAACCACTTCCTTATTTTTACCAAGAAAACTCTATGGATACACTACCAGAATGAAGTGGAGCATTGGGGAGAGATGTGTCTATTGCATTGCTAAGGTTTGGACATGACACCACAGTATAAGACAACAAAACCAACAACAACAATGATAGGGAAATTCACATACTACAAGTATATGGACAAAGAAAAAGCCTAGGCTATTATGTCTTTGTGAGAGTGGCAAAAAGACGAAATGCTATTTTGTCTTCCATTCTCTTCCCGTCCCTCTTTCATTACTTCACCCACAATGTTTCCCCAGCCTGGAACTCCCTTCCTCCCCTTATCTGACAGACTGCAGTGCTCACCTCATTCAATGACTGCCTAAAATCCCATCTCTTCCAACACATCTTCCCCTATTAGTTACCGGGACTCCACGTCTTAGAAATCCACTGGCCATAAACAATATTTATGCTCTTAGGCATTCATATTGTTCATCATCAGTGGTATTTATTGGGCACTTACTGGGTGTGGGGCACTGTACTAAGCACTTGGGAGAGCACAATACAACAGAGATGGTAGAAACATTCCCTGCCCACAGGGAGCTTACAGTCTAGAGGAGGAGACTGTGAGCTTTTGTTTTGCTTATATCCTTTTGTAATACTGGCTTTGAAGAAGGAGTGTGTTAGCAAGCGGTTGGCAGTAGGAGAGACAAGAATGACTGAGTGAATAGATTAACTTGGTTTGAAGGGAACTGGGCTGCAATGGGAGGGGAGCCTGGTTGAGTGTCTTGAGGCTGATGGTCTGGAGTTTTTGTTTAAAGCAGTGAGAAAAGGACAACCAGACAAGGAGTGGGCAGTCGTATGTAGAATGACATTTTAGTAAAATGATTTGGGCAGCAGATAAAATGATTTGGGCAGCAGATGTAAGTATTGACTGGAGAGAAGAGAAGCTGGAGGTAGGGAGATCACTGAGGAGGCTGATAGGATATTCAAGTTGGGATATGACAAGTCATTAGATCCAAGGAATGGTCATTTGGGTGGAAAAGAAGGCAAGAGGGCAAAGGAGGAGCCATCAGCAGGTGAGTGAATGAAGATGGTGCTCAGGGAGGGAAGAATAATGAAGACAAGTATTTTTTTGGAAGTGGAAAGGCATGGGATCTGAAGTGCAGATAAAGGAGGTCGATTTCCAAAGCGGGTGGGAGATTTCCTCTTGGACGATGGCTGAAAGGACAAGCGACTGGTGTAGAAGTAGGAGGCGAATGGCGGGGAGAATAGAAGACTATGAGGAGCTCATGCCTGGAATTGATTTTGTCAATAAAGTACTTGGCAAATTTAGCAGGATGGCTGAGGAGGAAGGTGGCAGCACTGGGCATGGGGGTTGAAAGATTCCATTATGATAAAGAGGTAAAGTTCAACTTAAAAGAGAAAATAGGTTTTTTGTTTTTCTTTGTTTTCTACAGGATGGGGACTTTGTGATGCCACATCCAAAATGCCTGTACACTGAGAAGGAAAGTTCTAGTTGTCTCTCAGGTCTGCATAGTGGATGGAGCATGGGCCTGCAAGTGAGATGCTTATGGGTTGTAATCCCAGCTCTGCCACTTTCCGCTGTGTGACCTTGGGCAAGTCACTTCATTGTGCCTCAGTGACCTCATCTGTAAATTGGGGATTGACACTGTGATCCCCACATGGGCCAGGGACTGTGTCCAACCCGATTTTCTTGTATCTACCCCAGTGCTTAGTACAGTGCCAGGCACACAGTAAGTGCTTAAATACAGCATGGCATAGTGAATAGAGCAGAGGCCTGGGAGTCAGAAGGTCATGAGTTCTAATCCAGACTCCACCACATGTCCGCTGTGTGACCTTGGGCAAGCCACTTCACTTATCTGAGCCTCAGTTACCTCATCTGTAAAATGGGAATTAAGAGCATGAGCCCTAGAACAGTGCTTGGCACACAGCATAATTATCATTAATTATTAAATATCACAATTATTGTTATTATTACAACTACTTTTGAGAACTTGAGAGCATATTTGCTGTGTGTACCCCAGTGCTTAAAACAGTACTTGGTAAAAATCATAATTATTATTAAATATCACAATTATTATCATTACTATAACTACTTTTGAATGTCTTTACAGAGCATAAAGAACTGCTATAAAAAACTAACAGTCCATCCAATCTAGGACTGCCTGCAACAGAGGCATCTGAAACAGACCATTTTCCTTCACATCAATCTTCCTGATTACAGATGAATCATCTATCCCGACTAGTTCTCTCCTCTTTAACCATTCATGGATACAGAAACCTCTATCACTTAGCCTCTTTTAAAGTTTACTGGCATAAATATTACCTCCAGTATTCCCATGTTTTTCCCTTTAACATAACCACTATTCGAAACCTCTGGGAAAAAACAGTCATCACAACCAGAATAATTGGGGGTGGGGGCATTTTGAGTAGAGGGAGCAGGAATAAGTAATGGTTTTAAAATAAATTACGCTACAGTGGAAAATTTTTATTGAGGTCATTTATTCTAACTGAATAAGAACACCATGTATCTGGAGAGGCTGATGGGCTTTCTACCTGAGTTCAAATGCCTCAGTTTCTCCTAGATGGAGTAAAAAAAAAGTTAATTGAGAAGTTACAGTATGGTCCAGAGGAAAAAGGCACAAATCAGGGTGTCAGAAGGTCTTAGAGCTTATCCTGTCTCTAACACTGGCCTGATCCTGATCCTTGGGCAAGTCACTCAACTTCCAAGTGATTCAGTTTCCTCATCTGTAAAATAGGGATAATAATGCCAGGAAATTTTTTTTATCCTACAGGGTTGTTATGATGTCAAAATTAGGATGTCGGTATCATCATCAATGGTATATATTGAGCACTTATTGTGTGCAGAGCACTGCACTACAGGCTTGGGAGAGTACAATACAACAGAGCTGGTAGAACACTTCCTTCCCACAGTGAGTTTACAGTTTGGAGGTATGAAATTATTTTTAAAAATATGAGATAGCATATGCAAATTTCACTCAGCATTAATACTCTAAGAAATAAGTCTCTATTAGAAACACTGAAAAGTGATAGATTGGGAATAAGCAACAGGGCTAGGTTTTAAATTAAAACTATGTCATACTGGCTGAAATGAAGCAACTAGCCCAAAGTATGTTAATTTATGACATCCATACTTCTCCCCCTTCTCTAAATATTTTGATTGAGCCACAGGCATCTGAGCACTAGGAAATGATATGAGTAAGTACGCTGAAATATAAATCAAAATACAAGAACTAAAAAACATACAAAAGACAATTTCTTCACAGGCCAACAAGCACAAAACTTGCTCTCTGTCAAATGATGGACTAAGATGCCCCTCTGATGCAACACCCTGAGATTCTGAGATGATGATGATGATGGTAGTTGTTAAGTGTTACTATATGCCAAGCACTGTTCTAAGTGCTTGGGTAGATACAAGCTAATTAGGTTGGACACAGTCCCTGTCCCACATGGGGCTCACAGTTTTAACCCCCATTTTACAGATGAGGTAACTGAGGGCCAGATAAGTTAAGTGACTTGCCCAAGGTCACACAGCAAACAAGCAACAGTCAGAATTAGAATCCAGATCCTTCTGACTCCCAAGCCCAGGCTCTATCCACTAGGTCATGCTGATTCCCAGACCACTACAGACCAATTGGGAACACTAAGATGCTACAACAAAATTCCAACTTAATCTTTTATGTCACCCAGGAATTGGCTGTAGCAAGACCTCGAGTCTGCCCGTTTAATGAATACTTCTGCCTGACAGACTGGATTTAGTAACTCAAGACCGTAAACAAATAGAAACATAGGCCCAACCACTCTGGTTGTCTGTGCCTGAGGCACTGCTATCAGATGGAATATTTTGAGGGAAAAAAAATGTTTTCAGAAATGCATCTATGACTTCATAAATTACTTCCAGTCAAGGGTGCTCTGTGACTGCCTGGTACAGCCCCAAGACAGGCGTGCTTTCTGCAGAACAGGTTATTCCTTTGAGATCTGTTCAAAGGCAGACAGTCCATGTTTCATAACATGCAATTTATTTGGCAGGCATTTACTCAGAGAGTTTTCAATCCACGCACATCTCCCTTTCTGCTTATTCTTTTTTCCTAGTATTTTCTCTGCCTCAAAACACTGATAATGCTGGTTACTGAGTAAGAACCTTATACCCCACAGGCAGATGTGTGCAAACAAGAGTGTTAGAAAACATTAAAAATGATATAAACTGGGAAACAATTATTTTAGTGGTGCTCATAAATGTGAGATTAGGTGATCTCGGTGCCCACCAAGCAAACATTTGGAAAATGTGGCTAGTCCAAATAAAACCACTAAAGTTGGTGATCCCCCTAACTGGGAAAATCACTATGGCCAGTGAACATATCACCTGTATGTGATCAGCTTTAAAATTACAAAAATACCAAAATCAGGCTTGCAAGTCATATATTATCTTTTCTGTCCTTATTAACACTAACAGACACATTTATTGATGGGGTGTGGCACTTAGCTGGCATCTAAAAAATTAAAGTTTCCCTATTAAGTTGTAAGTTCCTTGGAGATAGACATTATCCACTACATGTACTGTACTCTGTTGAGTAGTTACTACAATGTCCTGCACAGAGTAGGCATTCAATAAATTATATGAGTTAACTGATGGGAAGGCAAACATTTTACATATGTGGAAAATGTAAATGACTGGAAATAATGGTGTAAATTTATCAGCATCACTGGTTGATACTGAACACTTTCTGGGTACAGATTACTGTGCTAGATGCCTATAAATTTTTAATGAGACAAAGACCTAGTCTTTGCTGTCATGGAGGTTACAATCTAATAGGGGAGGCAAGCAGAGAGGGAAATTGCAAACACACAACAGCCTTCCCCCTCCTTCTCCCTCCCCCCCAAAAAAGAGCATAGATTCGAGTGATGAAAATGAAAGAAGGCAATTACACAGAAAGATAAGAGGCAGTGTGACCTAATGGAAAGAGCATAGAACTAGGAGTTTCCCAAGTGCTTAGTACAGTGCTCTACACATAGTAAGCACACAATAAACACCAATGATTGATTGGTAGTCGGAGGACCTAGGTTTAAATCCCGGCTGTTTCATATCTGCTGTGTGACATTGGCTAAGTCAATTAATTTCTTTGTGCCCAAATTTCCTCATCTGTTCAATTGGGATTAAATTCTAGTCCCTCTTATGGAGACTGAGAGCCCCATGTGGGACAGTGACTGTGTCCAATCTGATTATCTTTTATCTATTCCAGTGCTTAGTGTAGTATCTTGCATACAGCAAGCACTCAAACGCCACAAAAATGTCTATAGATACCAAAGGTGGATCATAGTGGGGTGGACATAGCCTGGAAGGTGAGGATTATCCATGGCCAGTATTGAAAGCGAAAAAAAATGATCGGAACAGGCAACTTCATAGGGAAGCTTTTAGGTGGCTATGGAAGTGGTTTGATAAATATTCTAAGGGAGGGAGTTCCAGGCAGGGAGAAAAGTGTGAACAATGTGTGCACGGTAAAAGTTGAGCCTGATGTACTGCTAGAAGGCTAACTTGGGGAAACCAAGTGTGATGTAGGGTGTAACAGAAGACAAAAATTAGACACATAAAGAGACCCTTGAATCAATAGTTGGTGCAGAAGGAAAAGGCTAGAGTGAAGTTTTTTGAGAAGGAGAGTGTTGTGTTCTGAAGGGGTTTTAAGAATACGACACAGGCAGAGAGACCAATAAAATGGTTGACTCAGTAATCCTGCTAAGAGATAACTGAGGACTTGAACTAGGATGGTGGCTTTCAGGATCAATCAGTGGTACTTATGGAGTGCTTACTGTGTATTAAGTGATTGGGTGAGTGCAATACAACAGAGTTGGTAGACCCATAAGGACAGAGTGGGAAAAGACAACCTAGGAGACTTTGAAGAAAAGTAATCTGTATGATTCTGAGATAGACTGAATGAGAGCAGTGAAACTGTAATAATAATAATAATAATGGTATTTGTTAGCAGCGTGGCTCAGCGGAAAGGGCCCGGGCTTGGGAGTCAGAGGTTGCAGGTTAGAATCCCGGCTCTGCCACTTGTCAGCTGTGTGACTATGGGCAAGTCACTTAAATTCTCTGTGCCTCAGTTACCTCATCTGTAAAATGGGGATTAACTGTGAGCCTCAAGTGGAACAACCTGATTACCCTGTATCTACCCCAGCGCTTAGAACAGTGCTCTGCACATAGTAAGCGCTTAACAAATACCAACATTATTGTTAAGTGCTTACTATGTGCCAGGCACTGTACTAAGCGCTGGGGTGGACGCAAGCAAATCGAGTTGGACATAGTCCCTGTCCTATGTGGGGCTCACAGTCTCAATCCCCATTTTACAGATGAGGTAACTGAGGCATAGAGAAGTGAAGTGACTTGTCCAAGGTCACACAGCAGACAAGTGGTGGAGCTGGGATTAGAACCTTCAGCATGAAAATTAAGGGTTAGAAAGCAGTCTTAGTTATCTTTTTTTGATTATCTACCTTGTTGTACTGTACTCTCCCAAATGCTTAGTACAGGGCTCAGCACACAGTAAGTGCACAATAAATATACTTAATTGATTGGATATTATAGTTTCACTATCATGGAAGGCTAAGGTTTGGGGTTTCAATTTTCATCTATTTGAAATATATGCAAAAGACTGTCAATCAATCAGTGGTATTTACTGAACAATTACTGTTTGCAAAGCGCTGTACTATAATAATAATAATAATAATAATAATGTTGATATTTAAGCGCTTACTATGTACAGAGCACTGTTCTAAGCGTTGGGGTAGATACTGGATAATCAGGTTGTCCCATGTGAGGCTCATAGTCTTCACCCTCATTTTACAGATGAGGGAACTGAGGCACAAAGAAGTTAAGTGACCTGCCCACAGTCACACAGCTGACAAGTGGCACAGCCGGCATTTGAACCCATAATCTCTGTCTCCCAAGCCTGGGCTCTTTCCACTGAGCCACGCTGCTTCTCTAGATTGTAAGCCTGTCAATGGGCAGGGACTGTCTCTATCTGTTGCTGATTTGTACATTCCAAGCGCTTAGTACAGTGCTCTGCACATAGTAAGTGCTCAATAAACACTATTTAATGAATGAATGAATGTACTAGCACAACACAGTAGACACAGTAGACAGAGCACAGCTGGAAAACAGGAGGTCATAGGTTCTACCACCGGCTCCGCCATGTGTCTGCTGTGTGACCTTGGGCAAGTCACTTCACTTCTCTGTGCTTCAATTACCTCACCTACAAAATGGGGATTGAGACTGTAAGCCCCACATGGGATAGGGACTGTGTCCAACTCAATTTGCTTTTATCCACCCCAGTGCTTAGTACAGTGTCTGGCACATAGTAAATGCTGAACAAACACTTTGATAATGATCATAATAATTACTACTAAGTGCTTGGGAGAGTACAATACAACAGAATTAGTAGCCATGTTCCCTGTCCTCAAGGAGCTTACATTCTAGATGGGGAGACAGACATTAAAATGAATTCTAGATAGGGGAAACGGGAGAGTATTGGGATGTGCACTTAAGACCTGTAGGGCTGGGGTGAATATCAAGTGTAAACTCCTGTGGCCAGGGTCATGTTTACTAATTCTTCTATACTCTCCCAAGTACTTAGGACAGTGTTCTGCAAATTGTAGATGCTTAATACATACTAGTGATTGACAGCACTCAGTGGAAAAAGCCTTCTCGTTCATAAAAGAAATTCACTTGCAATGATGCACTGGATTTTTTTTTACTTTTGCTACAACAAGCATGAAACAGTGGCAGAGAAACAACTGATGACTGGAAGGCTAGTGACAATTTCTATTGATCTTTCCCAGAGCAGTTGCAATTCAGATAACTACCACAATACTCCATCTTATTTATTATACTGTAGCAGAAGCCCAGAGAGGTTGACAGCTTCCAGAATTTGTGTGTGTGCTTGTGTGTGTGTATGTACACACATATGTACAAACACAACAAAGAGTGAGGGAATATGTGAGTGTGAGCCCATGTGCTGATCTCTTTACTTGAAGAACACAGTGCAATTAGATGACATGGGGTCATCGGGTTCTAGTCTGGGCTTTGCCGCTTGCCTGCTGTTTGTGTGTGTTTTTTTTCCTAGTAATTGTTAAGTGTTTTCTAAGATCCAGACACAGTACTACTCAGGTTGGACACAATCCCTGTCCTACATAGTGCTCACAGTTTTAATCCCTATTTTACAGATGAAGGAACTGAGCCACAGAGAAGTTAAGTGACTTGCCCAAGGTCACACAGCAGATAAGTGGCCAGGATTAGAACCCTGGACCTCTGTTCCCTGAGGCCCATGCTTTTCCCACTAGGTCACATTGCCTTGGGCCAATCACTTAAGTTCTCTGTGCTTCACTTTCCTCATCTGGAAAAGAAGGATAAAATACCTTTGTTCATCTCTTTTTATACTGAGGGTCCCATGTCTAATTATCTTGTATCTACCTCAGTGTTGGAAGCAGTACTGGAGACATGGTAGGTGCATAATATATATCATCATTATTGTATTAATTTTCACAGAAATATAGCACGGAAAACTTTCTAGCCCCTCAGCCCAAAAGGGGAACTGTGAATCTCTTATTGGGCTTGATCAGAATTCATGACTGTCTGTCTGCCCACTTTTAAAGGACTTTTTTATGGTATTTGTTAAGCACTTACTATGTGCCAGCCCCTATACTATGCAGTGGGAAAGATACAAGCTAATCAGGATGGACACTCTCCCTGTCCCACATAGGGCTCACATTCTTAATCCCTATTTTAAAGATGAGGATAATTGAGGCACAGAGAAATGAAGTGATTTGCCCAAGGTCATATAGCAGACGTGTGGCAGAACCAGGATTAGAACCCAGGTCCTTCTGACTCCCAGACCCATGTTCTAGCCACTAAGCCATGATGGGAGAATGAGGAAATCTTACCTCTTCCAGGAAGCCTTCCCACCAATTCTAGGACTTTGATATTCAACTCACCTCACAGAACACTTATCAATCCATCAATGATATATGTTGAATGTTTACTGTGTGCAGAGCACTGTACTAAGCACTTGGGAAAGTACAAAATAACAAGAGTTGCTATTCACGTTCCCTGTGTATATATTCTCATATTCTGTTACTTCCCCAAAAGAGAGTAAGTTCTCTGAGGGTAGGGATTATGTCTACGAATCAACAAATGAGCACAAATCTGTTTCTCACTAGTATAAGGAGCTCATGTATATTATCCTAACATGAGAGCAGCTGACCAGCCCCCTTTATTTGTGTCTTGTTCGTAAAATACAACTCCAGTGGCATGCCATGGATTTAAAAGTTTGTCACACAGTAAGTATAGCATTGCATGTCCCGAGCTTCCAAAATAACATACAGAACTAGGTTAGGTGTTTTCCCAGCTTCCCTCTAGCACCTGTTGAAAATAGGGCACAGGGTGCTGTTGCTGTTCTATTTTCACTTCCTAATAATCTTCCCTATTGCTCTCACCCACAAATCTCTCACGCTCCCAGGCAGCTCTAAAGCAGTCACAGGGCTCCTGGGCCCCAAGGTTCCTCCGTCCCTGGGCAACGCACCCGTCCCCGTGTCCTGTGTCCCTGGCCTACTTACATATTTTCTGCCCAGCCACTAGGCTATTTTAGCACAGCATGACTTGAGCTGTATTTATAGCAAAGCTTTGATGTCACGTTAAAAAAAAATAAGGTAGCGTTCTAAGCACCAAAAGGCACAATGAACTCACCTAGCAGGACAATGATTTAAAGTCATACTTGCCCTTGGTCCAAAAAAATAACATAATGAACACACCTAATCAATCCATAGTATCTACTGAGCATCCACTGGGTACCTAGCACTATAGCACAGGAGAGAGTACAAAAGAGTTAGCAGATGGGATCTCTGCCTTCAAGGATCTTAAAATCTAGCAGGGAGACAAACATTAAAAAAAATACAGATAGGATGTAATAGAGAATAAATAAATGAATAATGATGATGATAAAAATAAACTACTATACATAAAAATATGAATGAATAGAGAAGAAGCATGACCTAATGGATACATCATGACCCTGGGAGTCACAAGGACCTAGGTTCTAATCCTGCCTTCACCAATTATCTGTTGTGTGACCTGGGGCAAGTTATAACTTCTCTGTCACCTCATCTGTAAAATGGGGCTGTGAGGCCCATTTGGGACGTGGATTGTGTCCAGCCTGGTTAGCTTGTATCTACCAGAACTTAGAATGGCACTTAAATATAAAAATATATACACACACACACACACATATATATATATATATATATATGTATATATATATATGTATTTTCACAAAACACAAATTGACATTTTATTGTAGGGAGTTATTACAGCATTTTTTTATTGGTCATGTACTACATATTTTACCAGACATTTTTTTTTTCCTTAACACACAATATAGATTACGATATGCACTATACTAAACATTATAGAAGCTAGAAATGAAGTCCCTAGTGTTGGTTGAAGTCCCTCTGCCCTCTCACTTTCCAATCGATCAATCAATCAATCAATCAATCGTATTTCTTCAATGTGTAATTAGTGCCAAGCACTGTAGTAAACACTTTGGAGAATAGTACACCAGAAAACATATGTTCCCTGCCCTCCAGGAATTTACAGTACAATGGGGAAGGCACAGAAAATTATTTGCAAAGAGTGGGAGCAAGTGAAAAAGCATGGATATAGCAGGAAGCTATATAAGTAATTGTAGAGAAATTCAAATATATCAGGATGAAATAGTTCTATCAATAACCGACATGCATATGTGTGCTAAGGATTAGAATCCAATAGATAAATCCTAGAGGTGGGTACTGGGCTGCTATATTGTACAGTGCTCTGCACACAATAAGCACTCAAATATACCACTGATTGATTGATTGAAATAGTAAGCACTTAAATAACATAAAAAAAAAAGGGCTCCATTTGTGGCTCTACCCCACTATGTCCTCAGTGCCATATCACAAAGGATCTGTGGGATCCTTAGGGCCCAGGTGAAGTCACAGAACCTTAGCTGACATTCCCCCACCCTGGGGCACTGCCTGGAGGAGGAGGAGATCTCTGTCTTAGGCCAAGAAAGGGCCTCTTTTGCAGTGAGAGTGGAGGTAAGTACATGTCTATGTTCCAGCCACTGTTCTGGACGTGGCAATTCCCTCCCAGCCAGACTTGAGAGCAGATTAGGGTTCTTCTCTTCACATGGCTAGGATCCCCCAAACAAGCCTGCAGGTATGTGCGATCCTACTGACCTCTCACTCATAATAATAATAATGATAATGGTATCTGTTAATGCTTACTTTGTGCCAGGCACTGTTCTAAGAGCTGGAGTGGATATACGCAAATCAGGTTGGAACAATTCCTGTAATTCAATTGTATTTACTGAGCGCTTATTATGTGCAGACCACACTGCCTGCGTCCCATATGGGGCTCACAGTCTTAATTCCCATTTTACAGAAGAAGTAACTGAGGCACAAAGAAGTGAGGTGCCTTCCCCAAGTTCACACTGCGGACACTTGGCAAAGTCGGGATTAGAACCCTGATCCATCTGAGTCTCAGGCCCGTGCTCTATCCACTAGGCCATGCTGCTTATCTAAATCTAGGAGGAATGCTAATATGCTCTGTGCTTCAGTTTTTACACCAAACACAACCTAGACACAGCTATTTCCCTCCACTCTGCTTCAAATGCTCAACCAGGCCAGGATTACCGACTGCAGTCAGAATGTTCCCTTGCCCTGTTTGGGTTTTTTCTGTTGTTTGTTTTGTTTTTCAATGGTATTTGTTAAGCACTTTTATGTGCCAGGCACTGTACTAAGCACTGGGTAGTTACATGCTAATTCAATTGAATTTATTCATTCAACAGTATTTATTGAGTGCTTACTGTGTGCAGAGCACTGATACTAAACTCTAGAGAGAATACAGTACAATTATAGAACAGATGCATTCCCTACCCTCAGTGAGTTTACAGTCTAGAGTACAAAACAATAAAAAGATATATTCCCTGCCCACAACGAGCTTCCATATCCCCATATGTGGCTACCAAGAATAATCCCCATTTTACAAATGAGGTAACTGAGGCACAGAGAAGTTAAATGACTTGCCCAAGGTCACCCAGCAGACGCATGGCGAAGTCGGGATTAAAATCCAGGTTCTTTGTCTTCCTAGAGCCATCTCTGTCCTCATAATTGACTGTTTTACTAAAACACTTCGTACTTACATAACAGCCTCACAAAAGAAGTGCAAGAGTCCTTTAGACCATCTTATTAATGCTCACCTCATCTTGGTGAGGTTAATGGCATTATTTCCTCCAGGGAAACAGGGGTCTGAGGCTTTAAAGACATGTCCAAGGCGACACTAAAGTTTAAGAGATGATAGAACCGGAGATAGAACCCGTATGTCCTACCTTCTTCCAGCTTGTTGCTCAAACTATAAAACTTTGGATTGAAGCCATACCAGGATATTTAAAAATCAGACTGTTCCATAGCTGTCGCAATAAGCACCATGTAACTGCCACCTTCTCTCCCTCCCTACCTCCCTCCATGGAGGATCCCTACTCCTGGATTGCTCCCACATGCTCTTGGACTCCTCCATCACTGCTGAGACTTGGAACCTATTCTATTAGTTTGTCTTGGGTTTAAATGTATCATTACTCCTGTTGCGTCGGTCTCCAACCCCTTCTCCCGGTTAAACCATTAGATTGTGAGTCCCAGGAAAGACAGGGACCCTGTTTAATTCCCACCTGTGAACTTTCTCCCAGTACTTAGTACAGTGATATGCACACAATAAGCACTTAATACCAGCACTACTTGATACTATGCCCAAATGCATTTCATACATGTATAATGTATGGCAACATAAAATCCAGTAACAACTTTATCAGCTGCAAAGGTCATTTTTGCAAAGCCACAACCTTTCTAAAGCACACATTTCCGAACCTAATGCTAACAATACAAGGGCTTTTATAGTTGATGATGAATATTTTGTCAGTCCCTCTGGGAATTTTCTTTGGAGCCAAATAATATATCAACCCATTCATATTAACTGTAATTTTATGCTTTTTATCATTTAGTTATCTGGTAGCTACTGTGGCATATTTAGTCTGCAATAGATTTCTAAGCAGGCAATGCAGGACTGGCTTCCAGTTACACCTTTTCTAATCCCTGGTTTGAGGTAAGGTAGGAGGAGAGGAGAGAGCTGAAGTGAGTAGTCAGCTTATTTTCCTCTCACCAGGACAAATTAAAGAAAAAAAAAAACCCGAAATCTAATTCTTCTCCCTTACCCATTCTTTTCCCTCCCCAATATTTTCCCCTTTCTAAGATTTTTTTTGTTGTTATTTGAGAAGTATAATATTTGGCTGCTTTCTGAAGAAATGGGTACAGTGACAGATGAAAGACTTGTATTCATCGTTTAATTCAGAATAGGGGAAAAAAAAATAGACTGCTGTGCATTTAAGATTCTAACAACCTTGCAATTTTGTAGAGTCGTTTCCCCCACCCGTTCTTTTGAAGAAATCTGCTTTTATTCTCTTAATAACTAACCACAGTTGCAACAGCATGGATCCGATTAGCAGTTCTTGTGGTACAAAGGGGAGAGGAAAGAAAAAAGCTGTGAACGGGGTTGCCAATTTGTCCACCTGGGCACCCAGGAGAAAGATTAGATGAGGCGCCTGCCTGCTCCTTTTTTTTCCCCACTTGATCTCTTTCTATATTGCCTGATAGAGAGAGGATTTTTCAAAGGCCAACCAAGGCCTTTTTTCTTTAATAAAAGTTTCACTTGTCTCCAAGCCTCTCTGCCCCTCATTGCTTGCTCTGTGTCCCCAGACTTTGTGACACCTCAGAAGTAAACATGTGTGCTACAAAAAGCACACAAACTTTCAGGTTATCAAGTTCCTACAGCTATTACACTTCCTATTAAAAGCACTTATATTCATGTCTGTAATTTTATTTATTTAATGTCTATCCCTCTAGGCTGTAAACGCACTGTGGGCAGAGAATGCATCTGTTTTATTATTATACTGTACTCTCTCTAGAGCTTAGTACCAGTGCTATGCATACATTAAGTCTTCAATAGATAAGAACTACTTACTGGAGCAGCATGGCCTAGTGGATAAAGTAGGGGCATTGTCAATCACCCTCTTCTCCTGGAAACATTATCCAACCTCGGCTTCACTGACTTTCTCCTCTAATCTCTCTAGCCATTCATTCTCAGTTGCCTTTGTGGGCTCCTCCTCTGTCTCCCACTCCCTAACTTTGGGGATCCCTCAAGGTTCAGTTCTGAGCATCTGTTCTATAATCTGCATGCATCTGTCACCCCACTCAAAACTCTAGGGGTTGCCCATCCACTTCTGCATCAAAGAAAAACTCCTCACCATTGACTTTAAAGCACTCTACCATCTTGCCTCCTCTAACCTCACCTAGCTACTTTCCAACTACAACCCAGCCCACACACTTCACTCCTCTAATGTTACCCTTTTCACTGTGCCTGTAATTCGCCGGCGACCCCTCACCCATGTCATGCTTCTGGCCTGGAATGTCCTCCCTCCTCAAATCCTACAGAAGATTACTCTCCCCTGCTTCAAAGCCTAACTGAAGGCACAGCTCATCCAAGAGGCTTTCTCAAATGAATTCCCCCCTTTCCTATTCTCCCACTGCCTTCTGTGTTGCCCTGACTTGCTCCCTTTGTTTCTCCCGGCCAACAGCACTTATGGACATATCTGTAATTTATTTATATTCATGTCTGTCTTCCCCACCTCTAGATTGTAAATTGGTTTCTGGGTAGGGAATGTGTCTATTCTTGTACTGACTTTCCCAAGTGCTTAGTACAGTGCTCTGCACACAGTAAGCACTTAATAAATATGAATGAATGAATGCATGAATGAATAATGAATGAACTTCCTGTTAATAATAATAATAATAATGATGGTACTTTTTAAATGCTTTACTATGTGCCAAGCACTGTTCTCAGTGCTGAAGGGGAATACAAAATAATCAGGTTGTCCCACGTGGGGCTCACAGTCTTAATCTCCATTTTACAGATGAGGAAACTGAGGCACAGAGAAGTTAAGTGACATGCCCAAAGTCACACAGCTGACAAGTGGCGGAGCCAGAATTAGAACCCAGCATCTCTATTTCCTCAAGCCCGCGCTCTTTCCACTGAGCCACAAAGCACTAAACTCTCCCAACTCCATCTTGTAGCCCCAGGGCTAAAGCCCTAGCTCAAGCCTCCCTCCCTCCTCTTTCCATGTCCTTCCAAAATGTCACTTCTTTCAGGAGGCACTCCTAGATTGCCTGCCCCACTTTTCCTAACACATCATCCTATCAACCACCCCTGCAACTTCTTTATTACTTATTCATCTGTGTCCTTTATTTTTATCTGTCTTTTCAATCTTTACTATGTCATATCAATTACATCTACCGCCTCCATTTTTCTAAAGTTCCTTGAGGACAGGGATTATTTTTTTTATGATATTTGTTAAACACTTACTAGACTGTAAGCTTCTCCTAGACTGCAAACTCACTGTAGGGAGGGTAAGGGTTTTATAACTCTGTCATTTTGTACTTTCCCAGGCGCTTAGGACAATGCTCTGCACACAGTCAGCACTCAGACAAATGTAGGAGAGGAGAGCAGTGTGACCTAGTGGAAAGAGTACAGGATTGGGAGTTAGAGATTCCGGGTTCTAATCCTGGCTTTGCAACTTGTCTGTTGTATGACCCTGGGCAAGTCACTTCATTTCTCTGTGCCTCCGTTGCCCCATCTGTAAAATGGGGATTAAGACTGTGAGCTCCAGGTGAGGCAGGGAATGTGTCCAACCTGATTACCTTATAACTACCCCAGCACTTTGAACAGTGCCTGCCACAGAGTAAGCACTTAAGAAATACCATAATTATTATTATACTATTAAATAATTATAATAAATGGCAGAGCCTGGATTAGTTATTTGTTAACTAGTTATTTGCTAGGTATTTGTTAAGTGCTTAGTATGTGCCAAGCAGTGCTCAAAGAGCTGATAATAATTATGGTATTTGTTAAATGCTTACTATGTGCCATTCACTGTACTAAGCGCTGGGGTAGATACAAGTAAATCCGGTTGGTCACAGTCCCTGTCCCACGTGGAACTCACAGTCTCAAACCCCATTTTACAGATGACAGAACAGAGGCCCAGAGAAGTAAAGTGACTTGCCCAAGGTCACACAGCAGACAAGTGGTGGCTCCAGGATTGGAACCATGACCTTCTGATTCCCAGGCTAGTGCTCTATCTACTACAACATGCTTAGTACCCAGGACTGCATCTTTTACTTTTTCTGAATACTCTCCAGATCCAGAGATGGGTTTGGCTTCCAGGATCCTGCATTCCATAAATACTAATGATACTGACGATGCAGAAAGCCATCTCCAGCAGAACATACAGGACCAAAGTAGGGGTGGGAAAACTGTTTTTCTTGCAGGAATTCCAGAGGAATTTGGTGTTGTGCTTCCTAGGACTGTCGAAAGATTTTACAGCGTCTGCCAAGCTTGCACTACATACTTCTCTTCAGCCAGAAAGTTTGCAAGAACAGTTCTAATGGTTCAGGTTGAGCAGAGTCCTCTGCTTACAGTGAAGATCAGGGGGTGACAGGGATTCACCCCGCTGTCTTAGCAACCCCTGCTTATTTTATATGGGGCTGTCAATCAGCATGTGGGTCAGCACCCAAGGGGAAAACACTGTATTCTTTTGCTTCGTATTCTTTGTTCCACCCCTAGTCTTCCCTTATTAAAAGCACAACTCCGTCAACGGGCCTTCCCTTATTAAGCCCATTTTCTTCTTCCTTTCTTAAGTTAAGTGACTTGCCAGAGGCCACACAGCAGACGTGGCAGAGCCGGAATTAGAACGCAAGACCTTCTGACTCCCAGGCCCGTGGTCTAGCCACTATGCCATATTGGTCTCTTTGAAAGAAATGTCTTGCAAACCCGGAAATAGTATGCACTAAGCAGGAGCTTGGATACTCAAGCTTTGGGGACCTGTGTGTGTTTCTTAACCTCCAGAGCAGGAATGGATTTTTATGTGTTGACACCCACAGATAATATCCAAATTGAATCAGCGATCATTCCAATTCCAATTTGGGAAGTGGGAAAAAATATACTGATGGTGCCAGGGAAAATCTGTGCTAAGCCACGAGAGCCCAAATGTAAAACCAAGGTATGAAAAGAAAGGTTAGAGGAAAAATCACTCCCCAAATCACCTCAAGTGCTGCGTGCTGTGTTCTCTTCATTTGGTTCCATTCCATTTCAAGGAAAGTACAGAGCTAGAAATAGGGATTGTACACAACAGAAAACACTGCAATTTGACCTGACATTTTGAAATGAGTAAAACTTGAAAACCAACAGCACAAACCACGACAAACTAGGGGAACAGTGCAATTTACAAATCTGCCTTTTTCGGGAGGCAGCTCAAATAGGATGAAAATACTTTTCAACCTATTGATGTTAACTGACCTTACATCAAAAATGATCTAGACTGGATTTTTCTAGAGAGTGAGTGGGACTTCAGAATAATGCTATTTCTTGGCATAAAATCATTTTACTGGTGACTGTGCTGAACGTTTATCTAAAAGCTTGATCCTAGTTAGATGGCTTTCAGAACCATGAACAGCACTGCGGTAAATATTATGCTCATTCCCAAGCTCCCCTCGACTACCCCGACTCCACAGTAAAAGGGCTTTAAAAACCTAATTTGCTAGGCATTAATAATAATAATAATTATTATTATTATAACAGCAATAATTGTGGCTATTTGTTCAGCATTTACTTTGTGTCACACATTGGGGTAGACACAAGATAATCAGTCTCTGACCCATATGGCACTCAAGGTCTAAGATGGGGGGAGAACAGCTATTTCAACCCCCTTTAACAGATGAGGGGACAAAGACAAGTCAAGTGACTTGTCCAAGGACATGCAGCAGGCAAGTGGCAGAGCCCTGGATTAAAACCCAAGTCCTCCAACTTCCAGGCCCATGCACTCACATTCAATTCTTGTGTTTTCCAAAGCACCCCCTTAAAACAACCAATGGGATGTTGAACAGAGAAACCAAAATGAAGAAATTAATTGATTGGCCAGTTGGGTTAATCGGCTTTCCTTGAGAAAGCACCTAATTCATCTAGCAATGGCTGAAGTTCAACAGCCACCATTCATTAGTTCGGCAACATCAGCAAGGTCACACTTGGAACACTCAGCTGTATGCCTTTAATGTAGTTTGCAAGTACAAACTCTAGTGTCAGTTTCTGTTTGGAAGGGGGAGTATCAGCATTAACAACCCCTGGTTATATCATTTATAAACATGCAGATGTGGATTATTAAAGATTAATGCATTTTGGGATTGGTGTCGGCATTCCGTTTGTCTCATGCCGAAACCAATTCTGTTCTTCATTAGTCAACGACAACCCACATCACTCTGTTGTGGAAAAGAAATCAAAGGTGCAAGTTGTGTGAATTGAGAATAAGTGATGAAACTGATTACTACGAGACTTAACGGCTGTAATCAATCAACACATTGTAATAATCCAAATCTGTGGAAGATGAGGAAATGAACACGATACCCTCACTGCCAATATCCTTCACTCCCTTTCACAAAATGTAGAGGTCCAGCTCAGAACCGAGGGCAATAAAGGACACCTGGAATATATAAGTTTCAAAGTCACACTCCTCCAAGAGGTGTTCCCCGATTAAGCCCTCTCTTCCCCTGCCTGTTGTCAACTTCTGCATTGTCTCTGTACTTGGATCTGTGACCTTCGGACATTTGATATTCACTCCACCCTCAACCCCACAGCACTTACGTACCTATCTTTAAATTATATATTATAAATGACATTTCTTTATATTTATGTCTGTTCATTATGGGCAGGGAATGTGTCCGCTAATTCTGTTGTACTTTCCCAAATGTTTAGTTAAGTGGTCTGCACATATTTAGCACTACTGAACGATCTACTGATCATATATCTTAGAAGAAAAGGTTCTCTAGCAGTATCTGGTTGCTGGGTTCACCCTGTTTTTCAAAATGATCTCTAAACATCAACACTTGGAGGTTTCTCCTTCTGGGCAATGTGTCTACTCTGCTGCCTGGCTCATCTTTCTACAGAAACGTTCAGGATACGTCACCCCCCTCAAAAATCTCCGGTGGTTGCCTATTCACATCCAAATCATACAAAAACTCCTCACCATTGGCTTTAAAACATTCCTTCACCTTGCCCCTTCCTACTTCACCTCGTTTCTCTCCTTCTACAACCCAGGCTTCACACTTAGCTCCTCTAGTGCTAAGCTTCTCATGTGCCTTGATCTCGCCTGTCTCACTGCTGCCGACACCTGGTCACGTCCCACCTCCGGCCTGGAACACCCTCTCTCCTCAAATCTGCCAGACAATTACTCCCTCCTTCCCCGCTTCAAAGCCTTACTGAAGGCACATCTCCTCCAAGAGGCCTTCCCAGACTAAGCCCCAATTTTCCTCATCTCCCATTTCCTCCTGCATCACCCTGACTTGCTCCTCTTGCTCTTTCTCCCATCTCCCTGCCCCATAGCACTTATGTGTATATCTGAAATTTTATTTATCTTGATGTTTATTTGTATTGATGTCTGTCTCTCCCTCCTACCCCCACAATACTGTGAGCTTGTTATTGGCAGGGATTGTCACTCTTTATTGGTGTATTGTACTTTCCCAGGCACTTAGTACAGTGCTCTGCACACAGTAAGCGCTTAATAAATGATTGAATGAATGATTATCTGCTCCCGAGGTTAAAAAGTTAACTTATCAAAACTTTGGTAAGGCTTTCCTTCTTGTTTCTTGTTCCAGGGAGGGCACCGGACTTAAGATCAGTGCCAATGGCATTTAAACAGCAGCAGCAGCAAGCTGTATGGTATAGAGCAGCACATTCATCAGCCTCGGCAGAAACCGAGAGCAGTGACAGTCCACTCTGCTCAAGAAATGAAAATAAACATTGGAACAAAGTGTTTGGAATACTTTACCCCAATATTACATTTCCTGCCAACAGCTGAAAAAAAAACAAACTGGTAAGTGGGTGTGGACTGCTCAACTTGTTACATAAACCCGTTAGTCACTAGTAATATAACAAAGCACAGAGGGGAAGAACATTGCATCTGTGATAGAAGTATTGCCTGTGTTTTTTCAATGAATCAATTGTATTTAGTAAGTGC
Organism: Ornithorhynchus anatinus; assembly: GCF_004115215.2. Classification (NCBI taxonomy): domain Eukaryota; kingdom Metazoa; phylum Chordata; class Mammalia; order Monotremata; family Ornithorhynchidae; genus Ornithorhynchus; species Ornithorhynchus anatinus. Next base: position 73,146,548 of record NC_041729.1, on the reverse strand, counting down.
TTACTGTGTACAGAGCACTGTATTAAAACACAACAGAGTTGGTAGCCATGTTCCCTGACCACAGTGAGCTTTATAGTCTTTATCAGGTTTTCATTTAAGCTATCCGTGGAGTCCCTGGGAAAAGGTAGAGGAGAAGGCAGAAGAATTTCGAATGAACTGCACTACATTCCTTATACTATGGCGTTGAAAGCAGAACCAACCCAGGAGTCAATTTCTGCAACTGTGAAAATGTTAATAGCTCCTTGAATGGGAAGACTTGTTCAAATGGACATATTGGTTTGACCTTGGAATTAGGCACTGAGAAAGGGTGGTATCATTTCAATCAGTCTTTTAAAATCAAACAGTGGTATTTACTGAGCATTTACTGGGTGTGCAGAGCACTGTATTTAGCATTTGGTAGAGGTCAATGCAACTCCTACTATTTCAAAGACTCCCCAGGGCAGGGCTACTCCAAGAGACACCTGGAGTGTGAGTAAAACAAACCAGAATCCGGGGGTGGTGACAGCAATATCAATGTAGGGCACTTGTCTTTTAGGGAATTATTACTATTATTCTAATATTTGTTAAGCACTTATTAAGCATCATGCACTGTTCTAAATGCTGGGTTTGAAACAACTTAATCAGGTCAGACACATTCTCTGTCCCACATGGGGCTCACAGTCGAAAGGGGAGGGAGAACAAGTTTTGAATCCCCTTTAACAGAGGAGGAAACTGAGACACAGAGAATTTAATGACTTGTTCAATGTCACACAGCAGGCAAGTGTCAGAGCCGGCACTGGACCCCAGTCCTCTGATTCCCCGGCCTGTGCTCCTTTCACTAGGCCATTCTGCTTCTCCTTATATGGAATATATGAGGAATAATGCTGAGATAATCCTTTAGGATAAGTAATACATCTCAACCACTACTGCCTTGATCTGAATTTGAACTCGTGACTTTCAAGTGAAAGATTCAGTAGTGCTTCACTGCTACTTCTCTCCCAGGGAGACTGCTCTACAGAATCTCTAAGCATCATTGGGAAAGGATTTGAAATAACTTCTGCACAAAATACAAATATTTTATGTGTAAGGGAAAAATACAGTCTTATAAGCATCCTTGGTAGAACTGCTGAATTGATGTTTTCTGTGCTGCCACTGATTAAAAACATGGATATATCAACAGCATTTTGTGTTTTTTTTTTTCTCGTTTGCTTGCCAGTAAGCAGCATGCATCTTCCTTGCAACAAGCTGTTGCAGGATTTTCACCTCCGGAAAAGCCAAGAGGGAAAATCTGATGGATGTGTTAAAATAATCTTTCCAGGCGGGGTGACTGTGTCCACTTTCCGGCGGAGTGATTCTTGTGATCTCTTTTAATACCACCTCCAGTTTCCAACCAAAGTGCCATAAAAAATGAAGATGTCCTCTATTCAGCACACCCACATTATTTGTTTTTCAAATTTCCAATTATTTGACTTCTCTGCACGCTCAGAAGCTAGCATTTTCTTAAAGATGAATTATATACTGCTTTATTTATTCAGTGAGACAGGAAGGGCAGTGGTGGAAGCATAAGAATTCCAAAACTCAAGTCCTGGAAATGGCTTTTCTAATGAGGCCGGTTTACACGGTCCACTCTTCATTTTAGAAGCACTAACTTTGACAAATTAGTCTAGAAACTATCATTTCCTCTCCCTTAAAAACCTTCCTGTTCACTTTGGCCTATGACTGTCTTAACTGCTATTCATTTTTCTCTTTCCCATTACAGAATCCTTCCAGGGACTGCTTGTCGGAATGTCAAATTAACCAAGTGAATTAGCTTTCTGAGCAGATTGCCTTCCACGTCAGCTTATTCCTTGATCCGGTCGGCTCTCGCTAACTAAATGGAGAGAAATGGGTCGACACTTGTGGGACGCTTCCGGACAATGTTTAAAGGTCCGCTCAAATCCTTGCCGAATTTGATTCAGTTGGTGCCATCCCTCACTCTGAATCCAGCCTCTCGATATTGGATAGTCTGTGCTACTGAGGATATCGTCTTTGATTAAACTGTCACCTTGCCTTTTATAATCTAGAAAGATCCGATAATCTGTTCAGAAGATAACCCTCCATGTATGGGCCAGATTTCCATCAGTGGGAGAAAAGCTGTTTTGAGAACAGAGGAAATTCGCCCTCTCTTCATGTTCCAGTTTAATACAATTCCTAATTCTTAAATGTCACCTGAAACTAGCTTGGGTGCAAATGCATTAAAACCTAATAAAATCTAAGGGATAAAGCCCGGTAGAATCTCATTCTACCATTGCCAGCTATTACAAAATCGGCTACGAGGTTGAGGTTTACATTCACCCCGTCTACCCGGTGGTCTCCAGACAAGCACCGTGGGATCCTCAAGAGTCATGATGTTCCCTACTCAGGTATGCCCCTTGTCACTCTTTCCCTGCCTGGGCTGCTGCTGGGGCATAAAGAGGGTCCAGGAGAGCAAGCAGGTTCCCCCCGTTGGTGTAAAATGGGGGCAGGGGGAGGGTGCTTCCAGGACCAGCATCACTTTACTGGGGTCCTTGCCAATGGAGGGGAGGGAAAGTGAAGGAAGGAGTGCTGTAGGAGGTCCCTGGATGGTGGCACGGAGCCGATAACTTGGTGGTTAGCCATGCTGCGTGAAAGGTTTAGAGCCCGGGGATGTGGGAGGCATCTGGTGTGGATCAGGAAGGGAATTACAGAAACACCAGCCTGGGCCCCTCTATTCTTTGTGACTGCAGGCTAGCCACATCATGAGGGAGGGAAGGAAGGGGAAGAGGAGGGGGGAGGGGGAGGGTTGAACCTGTCATCTAAAGTGCTGTGACACTGTGAAGAGGAGAAAGCACCTAAGATTTCAGAGGATCATCATTCAGGCTATCATTCAACACAGCAGATGAAGCCCGCTGGTCCAAAGTGTGGAATGCATCGCCTGTCCCAAGACATCACAGTGTCTTCGAAGTGAAACCATGGCCAATGTCACACAGCTTCCAGACACCAAAGGGTTACGTATCTGCCTGGCCCATCTGCAATCTCCCACAGTCCCTTCACCCTTCTTAATATTTAAACACTGTTGCTGCTTACACCGCACAGAGGAAAGAGCTGACAAAAGCCTTTGGCCAATAAAATAAAAATAAAAAAAAAATGGTTTGGCTTATTTACATTTTTGCTTTGTTAGTAAACTGGAACGGTTGGCGCAGGAGGCAAGACAAGTGAAATTAACATCCACTAAATCTTCTGGCAGCGGCTGCGCATTTTGATGTTGTGCTGTGTCAGCTTCCACTGCTGGGTTAGGTGGTGGACCTATACACAGTGCGAGGCAGTGAGAGTTTATGCTTCTTAACCAAATAAATAAATCTGGGTTGCGGTGTGGAAAGCGACGAAAGGAAAACGAGGAAGGAAATTCACTTCTGATGAAGCAAAAAAAGAATGCTTCACCTCCATAAATTTCAAAAACAATTGCATCTGAGAACAGAGCTGCTTAATTTAAGCCCATTTCCCTCAGCCAGAAAAGGACCCAGTATTATCATTGTGGGTGGGTTCAGTTTCCTCCCCCACACAGAGCTCCGTCAGCGGGAAGGAGTGAGAGAGAGAACAAGTGAAAATGAGAATATTTATAACACCGCATGGCACTGGGGAGCATACCCATTTCATTCCTTAAATACATGTGTAAATTAAACAAGGAGAGCTGATTTCTTTACTTTCCAATTATATATGATCGCAAGGCTCGAGTCCGGTACTGCGAGAACAAAGGATGCAGATCCATGAGGTGACCTACCACGCACAAAACAAACAAATAAACAAAAAAAACCACCCCGAAAACCCCCTCTACCCTGCTTTTCAAAAGGCCAGGACAGAAATAGCCCACTGGGTTTGAGATTTGCTAGTGCCGATGCATCACAGAGAACAACAATCCCATGAAATTCAGAAGGATGGTGAGAAAACAAAATAGGAGGGCACGTTGGCTGGAGGTGGGGGCACAGTTTAACTAAGCGGAGAACAGAAACAGCCTTTAAGGATGCTCTTTAGTTGCTTGCTCATTTGTCTACCTTTGAGATGTTGCTTATTTGCTGTCAATTTTATTTACCCGGGCCTCAGAGACGGAGACAATGATGGTTCTTTTCCAAGAAACCCTGGGAGAGCAACACCTTTATTTTAATGGCCTTCCCAGCAAGAATCCCCTCCAATATTTTGGCTTTTCCTCATCACAGCTATCAGCTACCCAACAGCTGCTCATTTTACAATGATTTGCCGGAGAGACAATGATTGAAAGAGCCAATCTGTGTCACATGGAGAGGCAGTCGCAGGATAGAGCATGCGGTAATAGCGCAGAAGTGAGGTCAGAAAAAACAAGACTGAGGTGAAGTAGAAGGGGGGGGGGGGGGGTGACAATAAAAAAAAAAAAAGGAGAAATAGCAACAAACAGCAGATTAAGAAAATCCCAACCCCCAAAAATATATCTGCCGGGACACAGTTAGATGATGAAAGCAGGGGAACAACTGTATTCTACAGATTGGATTTTTTATGCAATGTGGAATCATATCCATAAAGGGGCTGAAATGGATTCAACTAGCAGAAGTAACCTATGTAAACTGTAATTTGGGAGTTGTTGAGCATGAAGACAAAGATGACATCCTCCTGAAGGATCTCGGGTGTAAACTCACTGTGAGCAGGGAACATGTTTACCAACTCTGCTATAGGGTAGTCTCCTGAGAAAGCTTAGTACAGTGCTCTGCACACAGTGGGTGCTCAATAAATACCACTGATTGATTACAACAACTGAGAAATGAATGTATCGAGAGCTGAACATCGTAGAAGCAGGCCTAGTGCCCTAGAAATTTGTTCTAAAGGTAAATCTTCATGAAGAGAGTCTTTAGTGATACTGTAACAGAGTTAATGTCCCAAGATGTGATCTAACTGGGTTCTACCTATATTTAATGTACTGGATCCTGCCTGGGTGTCAGCCACTCAATTACCAAGTATTTATTGAGTCCCTCAAAGTGTAGTTCAGTCTAATAGGCACTAAGAGTCCCCGATAAAGAGGAGACAAAGAGCTTACAATCCAAGAGGGAATTTCAGGAGCATGGCAAGGTCTCTGCTGGAGATGTGTTAAATCTTTCAAAGAGTATAACCTAGGACAATATAGAGTGTAAGCAGAAAAGAGAGGTACCCTGGGCTATGACTGCCGCATGACATGTACAATTCAGGAAGAAGTTCTGCAAAATTTTCTGATTGACCTTGGCATTCATAATGTCCATTTTGCAAGTGACATCCAATCGCTGCGGATGTGACACCCAATCCCCGCAGGTAAATCAAATTCCTTGGCTCTCCTACACACCCTCAGTCCCTTAAGCTATCAATTCAATTCTATTTACTGAGCATTTATTGTGTGCAAAGCACTGTATTAAGCACTTGGAAGAATACAATACTAGAATAAATGGACATGTTCTCTGTCCACAACGAGCTTATAGTGTAGCGCAATCAAGTTCCCAGGTGTTTTTCTGCCCCGCTCCTGCATCCCAAACTCAGTTCTTCTCCCCCATCTCACTAGTAGCTCACTATGAAACTGCATATTCATGGAATGTAACTCGTCTGAATCATGGGGCAGGTCTTAAAAGCCATTAGAAATTTGGAAATGCCGCCTCCTAACAACCAATCTTTCACTCTGGGTTTAGTTGACTCCCCCTGCAACTTGGCATAAAGAGTAGGTATCTTATGACCTCCCAGGGTCTTAAAGGGTCTTGGGAAGGAGTGGGGAGATTCCAGTAGAAGAGCAGCGGGAGAAACCAGGTATGGAAAGGAGAGAATGAGGGGCTGACAACCTTTCATTTTTCAACCAAAATTTGCACTGGCTTTTCAACAAAACCATTGCTTTTCAAAAGCAGACTTCAACTTTTCTGAACTCCTGTTATGGTGAGCTAGCAGGGGGCAAAGAGACAGGCTAAGCATTGCGTTTAACCCAGGAATTGAACCTGAAAAGGGCGACACATTTCAGGGTCAGGAAGGTAGGAGAGGCACCGGGGACACTGATCACATTTTATCTATATTCCCAAACTAGCAGGTTTCCATTTCAGAGTAACTAATGTGGGCAGGTTTTATTTCTGGGGAAGATGGCAAAACAATCAAGGGAACCCAGCTGGGAGCATTTACTTGCAAGGAGACAGTCACCCCGCAACATAATAGCATCTTTAGGGAGGGCAGGCTCTATTCCAAGGTTGTCAGTCACTGCACAAATAAAAGGTGTGGGATGTAGCATTGAATACATACCAAAATGTATGTATGAATAGTGACAAGGAAATACCTAGGATGGAAGTCCAGATCACTAAAGAGCATAGGAAGCTTATCTTTAAGGACAAATTAATCAATCAATCAATTGCATTTGAGTGCTTAATGTGTGCAGAGCACTGTACTAAACTCTTGGGAAAGGACATTAGACAGAATTAGTAGTCACATTCCCTATCCACAACCAACACAACTGGGGGTCTGGCCACTTAACTTATTAGCATCACGTCCTCCTCCTAGTAGCACTGAGAACAAATCCCAGAATTCCATATGCAAGACTTGATGTACGCTCATTAAGGTAAGCCCTCAACAGATATGCTCTAAGCTCTTTCTGGGACTACAACACCCAAAAGAATTTAACCCCAGTACTCACTCTCATCTTTTCCCCATAGCACACACAGCCAACAAAATCACCAGCACCTAGTCCTCATCTACTCCTCCATCCCATCGTGGACAGTGCTTGGGTGGCAGCATAATAAAAATGCCTGGCAGAGTGTCAAGCGAAGGGATATGGCCAGGGCATATACATAGTTCAATTGCCACCAACGGGTGGAGGAGGAATTGTATAATTTCATCTCAGGCATTTCAGAGCACATGGCGGGCTGCACACTACTCATGTGCCTGAGACACCACTCCATTAGTTGATGGACGAAGGAGACTGGAGGGTGTACGAAGGAGTGAGACCTGACCTGATGGTATCTAAGCGCTAAGTACAGTGCTCTGCACACAGTAAGCGCTTAATAAAAATGAATGAATGAATGAATGAATCTAGCCAGACTGTAAAAGGCTGTCATGAATTGTAGTCTGGTAATTTAGTGCTCTGCCTTCTCTTTGTTAGCACAGATAAGGAACATTTTCAAGATTTTCTGTGAACATTTGCTTTTTTTACCTGAACGCCTGTTTCATTAACTGCAACACCATAAGAAAACTCCCAAAATTATGCTTATATGTAAGTTGACACCACCAAAAAACCTTTTAAAATGAAATTCCTTCAGCACCTTCTGGAATTCGGAAAAATTAGAATACAGGTACTAATTTGATATTATACCCACCCAAATTGGGTGGATACTTCACACCAGGTTCTTGGAAGAAAGGCAGTACATTTTAGAAATTTCAAAAAATATGACTGACCCTGACCCTTTCCATCCAAGGCCCTCCAGGACACAGTAATTTATGGACCTGGGCAGCTGAGGGGAGTGTAGGACGAAGGGCGGCCGAGTGGGCACAACACACAACTCTGAGTCGGGAGACCAGTGTTCTAAACGTGGCTCTGATTACTGTGTGACCCTGGACGAGTCACCTATCTGTGCTTCAGTTTCCTCATCTGCAGATTCAGTAACTGTTCACCCTTCCCCCTTAAACTGTGAGCCCCATATGAGCCAGGACTTTTGTTAGATCTAATTGTATCGACCCCTTAGATATTATTTTAAAATACCACTATTATTATTAATCTCCCCACGTATTAATCTCACTCTGGGAATGAGGTGGATGTCTAAAGAAAATTACTTTTATCTCCCCAGTCACTCTTTCGGCACTAACCACCCACACTTTCCCAGGGTGGGTTTCTGAGTCATACTGACGCAGCGTCAGGCAGGAGAGAGGGACAGGAACAGCAGAACTGTCTGCAGGGACAGACAACTGCCTGGACAAACAGCGTGGCCTAGTGGATAGAGCTCAGGCCGGAGTCAGAATGACCTGGTTTCTAATTCTAACTCTGCCATGTGTCTGCTGTGTGACCTTGGGCAAACCACTTCACTTCTCTGGGCCTCGATTACCTCATCTTTAAAAGGGAGATTAAAACTGGGAGCCCAAAGTGGAACAGTCCACCCCAATTTGCTTGTAGCTATCCCAGTGCTTAGTACAGTGCCTCACATATAGCAAGTACTTAACAGATACCAAAATTATTACTATTACTTGGCTGAGCCTCGATATTAATGGGCACCGAGAGTCCTCAGTGCCATACCCGGCACAAGAATATTTATAGATAGTATCCTTGCACTGATCTACCAAGCCTTGGCACTGAGGTCCATGTAGAAGAAACTCTGCAGTCTTAAGATAGCCACTAAGCAAGAGGTTAAATGGGGGAGGGCGGGAGAGGAGGGAGCTCAATTTGATTATTTGCAGTAACAGTAGAGAGAAGGACAGTTACCTGGAATACTTGCAGGAGAGATAGGGCCAGATCGCGACTGGTTGCTTCCAACGGGAGAACCCACGGGGGAAGGCGATGGGCCCCCTGGTATGCTGGAGAGATGTGGAGAAGCATGAGGAGAGAAAGGTGACTGGGCGGGGTTACTCTGCTCCCCTTGGCTGCTGGTAGAGCCTGATGCGCTAACAGCTGAACTCAGCGTCGCTTCGGTTCCTGTGGGCAGGTCGTCAATGGAGCCAGATAAATCCTGGGGACAAAGAGAAAAACAAGGCATGAGTGAAACCTCGCTAGTTCACTACTTGTTCATCCAAAGCATCACTTTCTCCAAAGTCATCAACTTCCCCTTTGAGTAGTTTTTGGATTTTACAATGCCAATAATTCAAGGCAGTGGGGTATCTGGCTTTTATGCCACTGTCTAGCCTATGTGTTCCCCTTGGCATCACTCCATTTAGGTCCCTGGCTTCTCCAAGGTGGGGAGAGACACCTGGGTGGGAACTGGGGTTGGGGCTACTCAGGGGCAGCAGAGGGGAGGCCTGGGGAGAGATGGAAGGATAGGGAAAGAGGGATGAAGGCAGCGTGGAGTAGTGGATAGAGCAAGGGCCTGGGAGTCAGAAGGTCAGGGGTTCTAATTCCGGCTCTGCCACATGTCTGCTGTGTGACCTTGGGAAAGTCATTTGATTTCTTTGGGCCTCAGTTACCTCATCTGTAAAATGGGGATTGATACTGCGAACCCCATGTGGGACAAGGACTACGTCCAACCAGATAAACTGGTATCTACCCCAGCACTTAGTACAGTGCCTGGCACATAATAAGCACTTAAATGCCATTATTATTATTATTATTATTATTATTATTATTATAATAGCCCATTCACTGCCCTGCTCCCTGGGCTTGGAGAAAAGAGTCAGGGGTACAGTTCCTAGGGTCCCAATGTACTGTGAGGTCTTTACAATAATAACAACAGTAATAATAATAATAATTGTGGCATTTGTGAAGTGCTTACTATGGGCCAAGCACTGTTCTAAACACTAGGTAGATACGAGGTAATCAGGTTGGACACAGTGTCTGTCTCACATGGGGCTCACAATCTTAATCCCCATTCTCCAGATGAGATAACTGAGGCCCAGATAAGTCAAGTGCCTTGCCCAAGGTCACAAGGTGGACATGTGGCATAGCCGGGATGAGAACCCACGTCTTCTGACTTCCAGGCCTGGGCTTTTTCCACTAGGCCACACTGCTGGACTTTAGCTTTGCACCAAGTTTTTTGGCTGCCTGGCTGGAGCTGCTAGAAGACAACTGAGGAATCTCGCAATTGCAGAGGGCTCAGGAGTGAGGGACGACAGGGCAGGGCTAGGCCACTCCAACAGGACTTCCATTGACCCAAAAATCTACTCCTGATACCGTCCCTGAGTCGAGGGAAGAGGATGAGCCTGGAGGTGGCCCTCCCACACTCACCTCTGCTTTTGCAAGGAGGGCTGGACCCCCTAGTGCTGGAGCTGGAACCAAGAAATAGATGGAAGAAGTTGAGGAGGCAGTATGTCGCCTGGAAAGACCAGAGGGCATGGGTGTTGGAGGACTCAGGTTCCTCTCCTAGCTCTGACACTGGCCTGCTGCATTACTAAATGGGGATGATGACTGCTGCCTTTCCCTATTTCACAAGGATGATGGGAGAACAAAAGTAAATTAAAAAAGGAAATAAAAGCTCTATATAAAAAAACAAAGTATTACTATCATCATTATTACCTCTTACTGTACAGCTCCCTGTAACAAACCCAGAGACACTGATTCAACCGTCTGCACTTACTTCTGCCACTGTTTCAAGGTACGGCTTCCCTGTTATTCAAAGTCAGTATATGGACTCTTGACCTAATCACACACAACCTGATCGACTGTGTATTTCAAAATTCATTCACTCATTCAATCGTATTTAGTGAGCACGTATTGTGTGCAAAGCACTGTACTAAGCTTTTCACATGGATGCAAACACCCCTTTCTTCCATGAACTCCTTTTGAGAGGCTTTCTAGTCCTCTGTCACCACCCCAGGAACACCATATCCTCAACATGCTACATATAAATGTTTCCAGGAGCCTGGCCTCACTAATGCTTCTTCCATTTTTGAGTACATAAAACCGAAGTGATGATGTAAGTGGTTAAAGGATATATTTTAAATCTATCATATTTACTGAGCGCTTACTGTGTGAAGAGCACTGTACTAAGCACTTAGGACAGTACACTCTAACAGAGTTGGTGAAAATGCTCCCTGTCCACAATGAGCTTATTTATAGTCTACCCCTTGGTCTCCAAAATCCTGCACTAGTAGGAAAAACCATTTCAAGGTCCCTTTCTAGTTTAAGTGGTCAACAGCTTCATGGCAAATTGAACTGCAAATCAGTACACCTGAAATGAAATCCATGAATTACTGTATATGATATTGGCAAAACTTGCTCATCTGTTCTTGTTTCAACAGAAATGGAGCTAGGGCAAAAGTATCTGCAGCATTTCTTTCAGGAAAGTGAACAATTATGTTCCCTGGTACTTTCTGTAGCCAAAGGAATTCAAAACCTTCACAAATTTTACTAGCTCTACCCTGATAAAAATTTCACATTTTGCCCTAACCTTGCAATCGTATGTGCACTGAGTTGAAAATAATCATCAATAGGTACACCAATACCACTTAGTATTTGATTTATGGGCTTAGTAGCCTTAGTTTTCTATATTGTACAACTTTGACTGCATATTAAATCACCATCAATGCTTTACATGAGGGGTGTCAAGCATAGAGCCCCTGGAGTATTTTTATTCAATCTATTCAACTTTTGGATGAGACCTAAAAGCTGTAGTCTTGACCACTTGTAGTTATTAAAGATCCCTTGGCAGTCTTTTCCGGTGAAGGTAATATTAACTCTGATGCTCAGGTCAAACTCTTAAGTTAGATAATTACATGCTGCCTACCTAAATTCCCCACTGCCACTGCAAGTCTACAGCCTATTTCTTCACTCAATGCCCGGAGCTGTTCCGTCCCGGCTCTAAGATGTAAAAGGTTGGTTGCATTTTAACCCAGATATGTGAAGCTTAAGTTCCATGTGCCATCTAAGAATGCAAATTGAGAATCTGGTCCCCGATGGATGCTCTGCCGACTCTTATATAAAGCCTCAAATAAAATAAATACAAACTCAAAACCACCACACACAATCTGAAAAAGCATTTGGCCCAATTCCTGAATGGAAAGGAAAGCACAAAAGTAAAAATGAGTATTTTCTCCCCATCTCAGTTCAACTGGGGTCACATTTCACTACGATGTGCTTGGAGGTGGTGGTATTAAGTGATGTAAAGAAGCATCTGACGTGGCTTTGAGGAAAAAAAAACACAACCCAGCCAGGTAAATTTAATTCCCCTTTAGAGGAAAAGAGAGGTGGCAAAAATGAGGCATGTAGATGAAATCGACTCAGAGACTAACAGGCTTTTCTTCCACTGTTTTATGGCAGGTTCCTTAGCAAGCTAAGTCGACATATTCCATCTGTTATATTGTACTCTCCCAAGTGCTTAGTACAATATTCTGCACACAATAATGCTCAATAAATACTACTGACTGGAAGGCATGGCTGGTTCAGGTGACCAGATTCCTCTAATCCCGGCTCTGCCAACTGTTTGCTGTGTGACCTTGGGCAAGCCACTTAACTTCTTTGTGCCTCAGTTCTCCTGTTCTCCCTCCTACTTAGACTGTGAGCCCCATGAGGGTCAAGGTAACTCTCTTTCCCTCTTTAAAGCCCTACTGAGAGCCGACCTCCTCCAGGAAACCTTCCCAGACAGTCCCCTCATTTTTCCTCTGCTCCTCCTCCCTTCCCCATCTCCCCTACTCCCTCTCTCTCCTCTACCCCTTTCCTCTCTCCACAGTACTTGTGTATATTTGTACTTATTTATTACTCTATTTTATTAATGCTGTGTATATATCTATAATTTTATTTATCTATTTTGATGGTATTGATGCTTGTCTACTTGTTTTGTTTGGTTGTCTGTCTTCCCTTCTAGACTGTGAGCCTGTTGTTGGGTAGGGATTGTCACTATCTGTTGCCGAATTGTACTTTCCAAGCGTGTGTACTTTCCACCCAGTAAGCTCTCAATAAATATGACTGAATGAATGTATGACTGTGTCCAAACTAATTAACTTGTATCTACCATGGAGCTGAGAACAGTGTTTATCATAATAAGAGCTTAACAAATACCATACAACAAAACAAACCACAAAGGAGAAGGGATGGGGGCCTGCCCAGTCTACTTTTTTCCTCCTCCTGCTACCAGTCTTACCACCATCAAACTAGCCCAAATTGACCAGAAGCAGCACCAGAGGTGGGAACTCCAGCTGAGGTGGCCCAGGCTACGTTGTTCTGTGGAAATACTTGTGATGCTGGCAGTGGAGGGTGACTGTGGGCTTCTTGTTTTCCCGTTCTCTCCATTTTCTTCTCTCCCTCTCTCTGGCCCTTTCCATCTCTGTCTCTCTCCTCTCACATTTAAGCCTCAATTCCCACAAGCCCTGCCTCTTTCTCCCTCTCGGTATCCAGTAATCTGGTCACCTACTCAAGAGTCCCAGCCAAAGGGGAATTATCAACTGCATGGTGGCAAAATGAGATATTTTAGGTGGTATTTCACAGGAACCCATGTTAGGGTCAGCTTTCCTCGGTATCTTTACTGATAAAGGAAATGAGGCTATGCTCATCAAATTTGCAGAAGACATGCAACGGAGAAATTGCTAGCACATTTAATGTCAGAAAGAAAATTCAAAGTGACACTGACAAATCAGAAAAGTAGCTTTACACAAACAAGATGAAATTCACCAGAGCCAAGTATAAGATGGTACACTTTAGGAACGTAAATCAACACCACGAGTGTGGGATGAGGAAAAAATGACAAGGCACAATTGCAGTAGAAAGAGATCATGGGGCTAATTACTCACAAGCTGAATAAGTCAATAATGTTGGGACGTTATTCCAGAAGCCTCTTTGGCAATAGCATTAGAATGGGTGAACGTAGCCCAGTCCATTGTGTTTTAACAAAAATATTTCTTAATGAAGAAAAGTCTTGCATTATAAGCACCTGAAGAATCAGTTCAGTTCAAGACAGAATTCCAACACCAACCTCAAGAACTTCCCTTGGGTGAGGCACTTAACTCCTCTGTGCCTCAGTTTCCTTATCTGTATAATGAGATTTAAATACCTGTCCTCCCTCCCACATAGTTTGGGATTCCCAAGTGGGATGGGGTGGTGTCCAACCCGATCATCTATCTACCCCAAGTGACAGGGACCATATCTAATTCCCGCCGATGTATTCTTCCCCAGTGCTTAGAACAGTGCTCTGTACACAGTAAGCACTTAATATTTAAACTATTATTATCATGTCTTGCACATATGTTTTACAAATGCTATATTCATTGATATTATTATCAGCAGAGGAGCAATTGACATCCTCCCATCCTTTCCTTCTCCACTTGAAGAACACTGATGACTCTGGCAGTTACCTATGTTGTTTCCCCCTTTGCTACTCTCCAGTGAGCCCTTTTGAGGTGTCTTAAAGAGGTGAAGGAGACAGTGTGTGTAGTGGTGGTAGCCATATTGACATATTACTACTAGTACTACTAATAATAATTGTGGTATTTGTTTAGTGCTTATTATGTGTCAGGAACTGTACTAAGCACAAGGGGGCATACAAGCAAATTGGGTTGGACACAGTCCCTGTCCCACATGGGGTTCACAGTTTCAATTCCCAATTTACAGAGGAGGCCACTGAAGAGATTTGCCCAAGGTCACACAGCAGACAAAGGGCAGAAGCGGGATTAGAACTCAGTTCCTTCTGACTCCCAGGTCTGTGATCTATCCACTGGAAAAAGTTGCTTCTCAATAGATAGCAGCACATGCCCACCACACTGTTCCAACATCCTGGCACCAAGAGGCAACAGTAGGGGAAAGGACAGTGAGGGGGCTGCAGGAAGCAGCGTGGCCTAGTGGACAGAGCATGGGCCTACGAATCAGAAGGACCTGGGTTCTAATGCTGGTTCTGCCATTTGTCCTGCTTTGTCACCTCGGGCAAGTCACTTAACTTCTTTGTGCCTCATTAGCTTCATCTGACAAATGGGGATTGAGACCATGAACCCTGTGTGGGACAGGGACTGTGTCCAACCTGATTAACTTAGATCTACATCACTGCTTAGTACAGTGCCTGGCACAGAGTAAGTTCTTAACAAAGACTATTATAAACAAACAAAAAAAACAACAAAAAAAATCAGGGACTCAAGGCAGACTGTTCTCTTTAGCAGGACAGCATCAGGCTCATTATCTAGGGGCTGCATGCAAGGAATAGAGTGAGCAGTGACTTGTGAGGTTGACAAGTTTGGGTTTCTCAACTTTAAAAAACAAAGGCTGTCTTGCCATCATGAACACCATGTCTGTTAAATTACAGAGTGATTTGAGAAGAAATGACTACCGAGACAATAAACTGAATGCAGGCAAACTTAACTAAACAAGACTTCTATGGCCTGAAATTAAAAAAAAAGCTACAGAAAAATATGACCCGGGCCTAGAGATGTTTTGCATTCATATAATTAATGCATCCCAAACGTACATGTCATTTTGGGTGCATAGAGAAGCGAAGCCCTCCCTTTGACAATCCTTGTCGAAAACCATTAGGCTTTCTAACATTTGAATAAAACTAAATTTGTGGTGACAATGAAATACTGCACATCATAACACCTGTGACATAGTGACAAACAGGATAAACACTATTCAAGATTATACCACATGCATTTACGAAAACATGGGCCATAATGAAACTGATGTATTTTTTTTAATTATAGGGCATGTTAAACTTTTACTAGAAATATGAGGCATAACCTTCTAACCCTGCAAAACTTACCCATGGGGAAAAAAATTCATCTTGGCACTGAAGACTAAACCAACACTAAAGAAGCCTAAAATTCAAACTTCAGTTACTTCTGAGCTTTAAAAATAATCACAGTAGAAATAACAGTACTATTTGTCCAGCGCTTACTATGATCCAAGCACAGTACTAAGCACTGGGGTAGATACTACCCAATCAGATCCCACAAGGGGATCACAGTCAAAACAGGAAGGAGAATGGGTATTGAATCCTCATTTTACAGATGAGGGAACTGAGGCACAGAGAAGTTAAGTGACTTGCCCAAGGTCATACAGCAGGTACATGTCTTGTCAGGATTAGAACCCAGGTCCTCTGACACCTACGCTTGTGCTCTTTCTATTAGGCTATGCTGCTTCACATGAAATAGTGTAGTTAGGGTGATTTCTGCAATTAATGTTCAGGAAAATTGCTTTTGAAGGTCTGTACTTATTAATATATTTTCTACTTTGTTTTGGAGTTGTTTTATCATTGCAATTTTGTCTTTACTATTAAATCTCAAAAGATATGGTTGGTATTTATCTTATGAAAATTAGAAAGAAGCACACCGCAAAATGTCAAGTATTTTTTATTGACAAATTTAATAAACACCAATGTGCATTTATAGGGGAAATACTGATAATTTTAAAAATTCTCTGTGGCCATATACCAGATGAAGATGAACAATCACCAGTTTTAGAAACACATGTGTATCTTATAGTAGGCAGGGTAACACCTTTCTAAATGACAAAGTATCTTCATTCATCGAGTCAAATGATTAATGATAATATCAATTAGACCTTTTACAAGTATTTACTGAGCACCCACAGGGAGCTTAGTACTGGTCTAAGTACTCATCATACAAAATAAATGCAGCAAAAATATGGTTAGATAAAAATGCCACCTACAGAAATAGTTTCATTAACTCTCTAAACTAAAATTGGCTAAGTGGAATCATCTATTCTGAATCCACACTGTAACGATGCAGAATAATAATAATAATGGCAGCATTAACTTAGGTTTCTCCAGATGTCTAGTTCTCAAGTTTTAACAACAAAATTTTTCCCACTCACTATTCTGGTTGCTCATTGAGGCTCACTTTTAGCCCTGTTGTTGGTCCAATGGAAAGGAGCCTTGGGCTACAAGTCTCGAGTCTGCTTCTAGCTGGCTAACATAGGCGAAGACCACAACTCAATCAGATTGATTGAGCGCATACTGTGTAAAGAGCACTGAACTAAGCGCTTGGGAAATACAATACAAAAAACACATTCCCTGTCCACAAGCTTATAGTCTAGAGGGGGATACATATTCATGTAAATAAATAAAATTAAAGAAATGTACATAAGTGCTGTGGGAGTGGGAGAAGGGATGAATAAAGGAAGTAAGTCAAAGAGATGCAGAAGGGAGTGGGAGAAGAGGAAGGAGGGCTTAGTCAGGGTAGGCCATGTGTTTTAGCAGTGTGTTGCATCTCTGTCTGCCTGTTCCCTGGAAGCATTTTGGGGACCAGCAGAAGGACATATGACTGGTGAGGCGAGAGAACATGCACTGCTCCACACAAACCACTAGCTGTAGATGAGATGCAGTGTAGCCTAATAGAAAGAGGACAGGCCTGGGAGTCAGAAGTACCTGGGTTCTAAACCTGGCTCTGCCACTTGTCTGCTGTGTGACTTTGTGCAAGTCACTTCACTTCTGTATGCCTCAGTTACCTCGGCTGTAAAATGGGGATTAAGAATGGGAGCCCTTTGTGGGACAGGGAGGGTGTCAAACCCGATTATCTTGTAACTATCCCAATACTTAGTACAGTGCTGGAACACAGCAAACACATACCACAGGAAAAAATAATCTATTTTTTAGTGCAGGTTTCTAAGCCTGAAGTCTCAGTCTAAAAAGTAGGAAGCATTTTCTGCTTGAAGCACTAGTGTGGATGAATTTGCACAAATACAGGTGGGAAAATATTAATGTTTAGAAGGCCATTTCGATTCAAGAGCAGCTCTGCCCTCCGCAGGATTCGGAACTGTAAGCAACTTGCTTTTCGAAGGCATGGTGAACTTGATCAGTTTTATTAAGAAATTTATTAGCATACTGCGAATGAGGAAATGATTTACACGTCGGTGATCCACACAAATTCTTTGCACCCACCACAGCGAAAACTATTTGGTTTGCGGTGAATGTACACATGCTGGTGTACTGGAACGACAGGATAACATTCAAGTTCATTTTTTCTAGCAGGTTGCAGGATGACTTTTTATTTTGCTAATCTCCCCTGGGGGTAACAGAGACTGACAGGTCCCAGACATTTCTTGAAGCACATGCCTTCAAGGGATTTCCTTAAAACTTGTTGCAACTCATTCATAAAAGCACAAGGGGATACATGGGTTGCCAATCTTCTTAGAGAATTAAACTGTGTTCTTTCTCCTCCACAGGATAAAGGAGGCATTGGAGAAGCTACAGTAACTTATGACTATATTTCAGACTGATTTAAATAACATTTCTTACATGAATCATTCAATCGTATTTATGGAGCACTTACTGTGTGCAGAGCCTTGTACTAAGTGTTTGGGAGAGTATAATATTACAGAATTCACATTCCTTGCCCCTGAAAAGCTTACAGTTTACAGACAATGACCTATGCCTACAAACAGCAGGTTATTTTCACCTTCAACTACTATAAGTACCAACAAAGACACATCTTCAATTCAGAACTGTAATCCAAATCTACTCTTTCAAGCTTTAACCTAAAACATCTCAAGAATGAGGAATCAAGTATTAATGAGTTTTGCAGCATACATTAAGGTTTTAATGGAAATTTGTTAAGCACTTACTTTGTGCCAGGCATCGTACTAAGTGCTGAGATGGATACAAGATCATTAGGTTGGACATAGCTCCTATCCTATGTGGGGCTAACAAATCTAAAACAGAGGGAGAAGGATTTAATCCCTATTTTAAAGATAAGGTAACTGAGGATCAGAGAAGTTAAGTGATTTACTAAAGGTCACAGCAGATAAGTGGTGGTACCATAATTAAAACCCAGGTTCCCTGACACCAAGGCCCGTGCTCTTTCTACCAGGCCACCCTACTCCCAATTGATTAATTAATTAATTGTTAACTAATACACAATAACTGGTGTCAAATGTGGATGAAGTATTCTCATGTTACTTAGAGAAAAATAAAAATATTGATTTTATGCATAATACAAACTGAAACAAAAAACATAGATGACCAACTAATTGATTTGCCAAATAAGGAATCTTTTTTTAGTTGTTTTTAAAGCATCCCTACTTGTAATTAAAAGAAATCAATTTTCCAGATGTCCTTTGTTTTTGCGAGCAGAAGTGTTACTTGGCAACTTTTACAATTCCCTGCCTAGCCTAAAAAAATTCCTTCCCTGCCCAACCTTAAAATTCCATGTTATTTGAAAACGTGTTACGGATGAGTGTTAGGAGAGTCCGCTTCAAGCTGCAAAGACATCAAAAACATTTCTCTTACTCAACTAGCTATTCGGGCAATATGCCAAGAGAAGAATATACTTATGGAATGAAAACAGTAAGAACTGTGGCCTTACTGTTCACTTGTCATCAGCATTTTAATGTTCACTGTGCCTCTGTGCAACAAAGCAGAAATAAAGAAATCTGTAATTTCTATATTACGGGCAGTTATATATGCAATGTGTAAGCACATATATTTTATATGTAAAGAATATGGCTATATACACACACATACACACACTTAAGGTAACCAAAGGCAGAGCTATTTAGAAACCTGCTAATAAAAGAACTTCCACAGTGGTTTAAAACATGCAGCCTAGTTAACAAAGAAGCTCTGTAACTAATACTTCTCTAGAGGACAATTTAGTCAGCAGGGCACCAACTCTATTCTTCTTTTATAAGTACTATCAGATCTATGATGCCTGTAAAGAACAGAAAGACCTTACTGCATCTCATTCAAACCAAGGCACCTTCAAGCTACAGTGCTTCCATTTATCTTGTTGGAAATCTGGCAGGTAAGGTAATTGCTGGGACTCTTTTAAAGGCGTGACGTCCCCATATCCCAAGGTATGGTATATCCGATCTCTTTCTCAGGGACTGCTTTAGGAGGCACTTTTTTCATGGAATCACGGAGGACAAATTCCCTATTGACAAGAAAGATTTCACTTCATCATCTGTCTCAACTTTATATTTGCTGCTAGCTTATTGTGGGCAGGGGATGTCTCTTATAGTGTACTCTCCCAAGTACAGTGCTCTGCACACAGTATGTGCTCAATAACTATGACTGAGTGATTTATACCACTATGTGGTGCTTTTATTAATAATAATACTGATAATAAAATAATGGCATTTATTAAGTGCTTTCTATATGTCAAGCACTGTTCAAAGCACTGGGATAGATACAGGGTAAACGGGTTGTTCCATGTGGCGCTCACCGTTTTAATCCCCATTTTACAGCTGAAGTAACTGAAGCACAGAGAAGTTAAGTGGCTTGCCCAAGGTCATATAGCAGACAAGTGAAGGAATAGGAATTAAAACCCATGTCTTCTGACTCCCAAGCCTGTGCTTTTTCCACTAAGTCACTCTGCCTCTTTTAAATTTTGAACCTCTGACAAAACCTTAGAGAGGAGGCAGTTTCTCTATTTCCTTAGCCCTCCACAATATTCCATTACCCAGAGCACCACATTTTTTTATGGTATTTATTAAGCACTTACTATGTGTCAGGCACTGTACTAAGTGCTAGGGTAGATGCAAGAAAATCAGGTTGGACCCAGTCCATATCCTACAGTCTTAGTCTCTATTTTACAGATGAGATAGCTGAGGCACAGAAAAGTTAAATGACTTGCCCTAGGTCACACAGCGGACAAGTGGCGGAGCTGGGATTAGAACCTAGGTCCTCTGACTCCCAGGTCTGTGCTCTTTCCACAAGGCCACACTTCTTCCCTTTGTGTTAATGTTATTCATGAATTTGTAACTGGTTTTAGTTAGAATTATAACAATGTCATACAGGATTTTCTTCTCAAGTACAAGCATTGTGTGTGTTCACATTCCCTCCACTCTCTATATACGCACACGCACACATATACACCCTATACATGCACACTTGGGAAAAAGGCCAAAAGTTCCCACTCTATTTAAGATTTTGCTCTTATCCTCTGTTTTCATGGTGGTACAGTCTTATCAGACTTTGACGAAGAGTCACTTTCAAAATAGCACATGGCTATCACCAATAACCTAGTGATTTGGGTAATGTGCGTGAAGCAAACTGTTTACGTGGGAACAAGAGACAGAAGGTGAAGCCCGGAAAAATTTATGGATCAATACATAAATAAAATACACGAACACTATCATACAACCAAACATACCGCAGATGGTTTTCTTTAATGCATCTCACTTTTAATATATTGATCCTTCCCAAGAAGCAAGTTAAATACACCTTTGGTTTTGATCATATTCAATTTATCACCAGTTGGTTTCCTAGAGGACCAGACCGGATTGCAATATGTGCTTTGCTGCTACAACAGAACTGGGACTAGATTAGAAATTTTGCCTCCCATGCTTAATTAAATAAGTGGTAAAAAAAAAATCAGCCTCATAATACTCCAAGCTAACATCCTAAATGCAATTAGTTTGATGGTATTAGATCAGTCACTGGCGGGTCAGAATTGTAAAACACTGCACAGTTGGGCAACTCTTGCTTACAATGGCCCCCAGAGAGCGCCAGGATAAACATCAAATTAGAGTAGGTGTTTCAATCACCGAGACAAACCCAAGTCCCTTGTTTGGGGGGACTGAACTATTGTCCTTAAGGATTACTTAATGCCATTTCACATAATGCTTCCCATCTATGAAGCATGATGATATCTGCCAATTTTTGTTTGCAGATATAGGAAATCTTCCTCTTTCCCAACCTTAATTCCTAGTACTCCATTTTTAGATTTTAAATAGAAATTAAGCTAAATAGAATTAACCACATGAAAATTACAGGTTATTCCAGAAAATGGTGCTGAATTTACTACGCTGACAAGGTAAAGCCTACATATGCCTACAATGTTAAATATTTTACATTGGAACTATACCTGTAAAATAATTTGGGGCTGCTATGATAGAGTCAAATCCAAATTTAATAATAGAGGGCCAAACCTCAGGCAGGGAATGTGTCTGGTTTATTGCTGTGTTGAACTCTCCCATGTGCTTAGTACAGTGGTCTGCACACAGTAAGCGCTCAATAAATATGACTCCTTGACTGATAAAACTTCACCTACTAATATGACTTAAGAGTTCTTAGTACTTTAAACAGACACACACACACACACACACACACACACACACACACACACACACACACTTTAAGTTAATATTCCCGTACCTTGTTTTGTAGACATGCTTTTGGGGGTAGGAAAAAAACAATATTTCTTATAATTATTAACTTTTCATCAACGCTTTGGCTGAGCACATCCACAAATGTCCTTAATTTTCAAGTTGTTAGAAAGCTTCTTTTCAATAAAAACATTCTATAATAGTGCTTCAAGAAGACTTCCAAAAGGCTAATTGTCTATACAGAAAATGAGTTAACAGACTTAAATTATATATATACACATGCCACTGGAAAAACGGAAGCATCTGAATGACATGAGGTAAATGCTCATTTTAAGTCTCAGATTCTCCTTTCCAAATCAAGTATTCTGTACCCAGACACCTAATATGATCTGGTAATCAGAGGACCTGGGTTCTAATTCCAACTCTGCCACTAGTCTGCAGTGTGACCTTGGAGAAGTCACTTAACTTCTCTGTGCCTCAGTTTCCTAATCTATAAAATGGAGATTTAGACTGTGAGCCCCATGTGGGACACGGACTGTATCCAATCTGATTAGCTTGTGTCTATCCCAGCGCTTCTTAGAAAGCAAGTGCTTAACAAATAAAACTAAAAAAAAAAAAAAAAGCTTTTGTCAAACCCTAATAGCCATGTAAGATAAAGACTTTTGAAGTAGTTTTAAGTGGATTTATAATCTGTGCCCTAAATCATAGCTAACTAAAAAAAAAAACAAAACTCTCCTGGGAAATACTTCATGAAGAAATTCCTCGATGTCCATTATTCGATTTGCCCAAGTTTCTGTCTCAGAAAATGCTTTTCTGAGGGTCAGGTCTAAATAGATATAATATATTCCATTTTATATATAAAGCATTTTCTGAGAGTCAGGTCTAAATAGATTTAAGGTCCTACTTAGAGGAAACCTTCAGTGCAGTTACATGTAGGATTTCAAAATTTTTCTTTTCATTTAAATAGTAAAGTATTCTTTGTAGCTTTTAACCCTAAAATCAGAGTATGTGAACATGAAATAATATTTCTCAAAGGCTGTGAACTAGCTAGCACTCAGCCCCTGATGTAACATTTTCATTGTTGCGCTATAGTTAGTGACAATAAACAAGGTTGAACGAAATATACTTCACTTATTAGGGAAAGCAGTTTTATTCAATGCACCCACCTCAAGGGTTTGCTAAAATATGGCATGAGTTGAACTCTCTCCTAGAAGAAAACCTCAGCTTTTACTCATTCATTCAATAGTATTTATTGAGTGCTTACTATGTGCAGAGCACTGGACTAAGCGCTTGGAATGAACAAGTCGGCAACAGATAGAGACAGTCCCTGCCGTTTGACGGGCTTACAGTCTAATCGGGGGAGACGGACAGACAAGAACAATGGCAATAAATAGAGTCAAGGGGAAGAACATCTCGTAAAAACAATGGCAACTAAATAGAATCAAGGCGATGTACATTTCATTAACAAAATACATAGGGTAATGAAAATGTATACAGTTGAGCAGATGAGTACAGTGCTGAGGGGATGGGAAGGGAGAGGGGGAGGAGCAGAGGGAAATGGGGGGAAAAGAGGGTTAAGCTGAGGAGAGGTGAAGGGGGGTGGTAGAGGGAGTAGAGGGAGAAGAGGAGCTCAGTGTGGGAAGGCCTCTTGGAGGAGGTGAGTTTTCAGTAGGGCTTAGAAGGGGGAAGTGATTGTTTGGCCGATTTGAGAAGGGAGGGCATTCCAGGCCAGAGGTAGAATGTGGGCCGGGGTCGATGGCGGGACAGGCGAGAACGAGGCACAGTGAGAAGGTTAGCATCAGAGGAGAGGAGTGTGTGGGCTGGCATGTAGAAGGAGAGAAGAGTTTGCTTATGACCTTAGGCTCTTCCTATTACTCTTCAGAAATTATGTAGAAAAGGCCGGAGGTCCATAGACCCTTTAATCCCATTGATCATTGGGCATATCCATAAAGAAGGACTTTTCAATGACTTCCTATTAAATATCAGAATTCAAAATACAGCAATACATCTGTTAAGGACATTAAATTTTGGGAAAAAAAATACTGAGAGATAAAGAACCAGAAGAGATGGAGCAGTCAGTGGAAGTAGGAGCCGGGAGTTGTTGGCTTGGGGAGTTGACTGACCGGGGAGATACCACACAACTCTTTGTTCTAGGGCAATATCTAGGTCAGTCTTGTGACCTCTAATAAGTAA